>NC_141669.1:121675499-122313908 GCF_028749965.1 Puma concolor | reverse complement strand
TATGCTTGGGGCACAGGTTCTAGCCCCAGGCCTGGAGAGGGCCCTAGCACTGCGCAGCACAGAGAAGGGCTGCCTCCCACCACACACCCACATGATCACCCGGTGCTGGCTGCGACCCTGGAGAGGGCAGACTTTCTAAGCCAGATAGAGACGGCTTTAGGGAAGATCTCTTCAAACAGAAGAAGCCTGGCTTACCACCAGAGAGGACTCTTCCTGAGCACTGCCCTGGCACTACAGCCCCTTCAAATGCTCTCAACCCAGACTGGCCCAGAAGATCTGGAGCCCGGAGTAGCTCTAGCACACTACAGTCCACCCCAGTGCCCTCCCAGCTCCAACTGTACACCACTCTGGCTGAATGCCCTAAGGGGTCCAGAACCGGGCCCTCTTCCTCCCCTTCCAGCCACAGGTGTGCCTCATCTATCCCACCTGAAATAGAGGCACTGCTTCTAGCCCCAACCCCAGCTGCTCCCATCACAGCATTACTGGTTCTACCTGGACCTCACTCCCTGCTCCCTTGCCTTCATCAACCCCTTAGGCCTGGTCCTCCTGCTGAAACCCCTGCCCTCACCCCCAAGTCCTCTTTACCCATGAGCCACCCTTCCTAAGTTTTCTGAATCCTTAAAATAACATTGTTCTGATCCTTCCCAAAGTTGCTCACTGAGGAGAACATGCTCCTTCTCTGGCCTTCAAGGCCCTTCTTGGTGGGGCCCAGTGATTTACACCCCCAGCTTCTTCCCTCCCATCTTTTCTGCTCCATCTAAACTCAGCTGGACCAAGCGCAAGAATGGCCAGTGCTTCTTATCACCCATTGCGTCCCAGGCCCTAGGATGGACTGTCTACCTCCCAGGCTCCATCGTCTCCCTCCAAAGACCCAACTTGGAATCCTACAGCAATCACACCCATGACTCCTCGTGGCAATATGTGTGTGTGTGTGTGTGTGTGTGAGAGAGAGAGAGAGAGAGAGAGGAGGGAGAGAGAGAACATTCCTCATCTCCCCCTAGGCCAGGCTTGCTGAAGGACTGAATGAACAAATGAAAAAAGCAGGCACACGGGTGGGGGAAGGGGCCACAAAAAGCGGGGGAGGGTTTAGAAACAAGGAGTTACACTCAGGTAGAAACAGGGAGGGTGGGGGGAACTGAGTCACAAAAACCCAGCCTGAGAAGATAGTTTCCAAGGATGGAAGGAGGAGCTGAACAGGGGAAATGCCCAGATCAGAAACTGCAGAATAACCACAAACCCTGCCCTTTGAAACAGAAACCAGCACACTTTTCCGGTGCAGAGCTGCTGTCATTCCCTCCCACACCTCTCACAAAGGCACACAACCTCACACACACAAATGCATCTATGCCAGGGCCTGCATGCTCCACAGCCTGGGCCCTTCCTCTCAGCTGACCGCCTATCACTAGAAGTAGTCCAGGACGTGCCTACTGCTCAGCAGGCAGCTAGAGGGTCAGTTAAAAGCTTGGGGCCAGGCCTCATGGAGCCCTGTGTGGGTGCACGAGCACATGTGCATGCACACGCAAGCACACACACACACACACACACACACACACACACACACACACACACACCCCACACACTGCCAGCAGGCCCAGGAGAACTTCTGTCCTGTCCTGTGCTCCTGGGCACATTCCCCTGAGACTAGGCTGGAGGCAGAATGGGCTCCTGTCTAAGACAAGACCCAGGGAGGCCAAGCAGCAACAGAGCAGCTCCAGGCCAGGTGTCCAAGTCTCCCCAGCTCCCGCTTAGCCACACTTGATCCCTTATACTTCCCCCACATGAGGAAGTGCCAGACTGGTCCTGATGCCTTCCAAGTGCATCAAGGCAACAGCAGGCTAAAAAGGATGTAACGCCTGGTGAGATGCTCTACTACGTTCTTAAAAGTCATATCCTATGTCACCTCCCAACCCCACTTCCCATCCTCCTGCCTCCCAGACAAACACAGAAAGGGTCTCCTTTCCTAAGAGAGCCAGGACTGGTCCCCCAGGGACTGCCATCAGGCGAGGAGACTCCCTGGGACAGGCATGGCCTCTGCCTTAGTTGGGGGGAGGGGGAGGCCGAGCCACCCCAGCTGTCTGGGTCAGAACTGCAGTAGAACAGGAAGGGCAGGGACAGAGACCCTCCCAGGAGCTGGGAGCTTGGAGAGGAGAGGAGAACTACTTGGAAGAGCAGGAGAGTAGCACCCTGCTTCCAGAGACCCACGACCCAGCACTCATCACCCACTCACAACCATGGGAAAACAATGTTCAAGGAACACTGGGGAAAAGAAAAGCCAGGGTACTGAGAGGCCCTCGGTAGGCTGGAAACAAGGAAGTGAGACAGGACGGGGGCAGGATCTCACAACCAGGGGGACTGTGGCCAGGCCAGCCTGCTGCTGTGTGGCACAAGAGAGTGTAGGGCTTTCACCAATGACAAAGGCCCATCTTCCAGCTCACTCCAACCTGAGAGGGCCTGGGGTTCCATCAGCACAATGTGGCCAAGCTCAGCCTGTCCGGAGGCATGGTGTGCTGGAGGACCAGGTTCCTGAGGCCCATGCTTTAGGAATCGCATGAGTATCACCACTCCAAGCATGGCTGTGGTGGACAGTAACAAGATAAAACTATCCCGGGTATTTAATCACCTACACATCCTCACGAAGATATAGAGACTAACCCTTCTCGAGAGAGGCTTTGGGGTAACCTGCACCTGGGCCAGGGACTGGCATCACATGCCAGCTCTGCGGGCTGAGGACCTTCTGATGGCCAGGCTGCCTGGAACTCCAGGCAGAAGCCTGGGGGTCCTGTGGCAATCTGCCTCCTCCCACTCCCTCAGGAAAGCCTGCCCTGACCATCCCCTTCCTGAAGGCTTGCCCACACCTAGCAGAGGAGAACCACACAGGTCTTAAAATTGCAGCCCTGGGCAGGCCCTCACTCTTTCGGCCTTGGTTTCCCCATTAGTAAACTGGCAATTCTTCTTACCTCACAGTGTTGCAGTAAGGGCTTTGCCAGGAACCAATGATCCCAGTGAGTCTGAAGGAGCTTTGACCCCTGCCTGCCTATGTGCCTAATGTGTTAACATGGAGTCCAAGGGGCCAGCAGCAGGGGAAACCAATGCAGCCATCTGCCAGGGCTTTGCTGGGAGTGAACCCAGACCTAGGAGAGGTAAAGCTAGGCCGCAGCTGCCTCGGCCAAAGGAAAAGAATACAAGCAGCCATTTCCCTAGCTCAAAAAAGGAGTTCACAGGGATGGGGCACCATGGAGGAGTGGGGCTCCTGGGACCAAAGTTCAGATCAGTGCACGCAGACATGCTCTAAGCCAGGAGCTGCTTCTTGAGCCTGCAGTCCCTGCAGCCACAGCAGCCACAGCACCCCACCTGCACACTCATCAGGAGTCTGAGGCATATGTACCCTATGGTGTGGCATCAGAACGGGAGACAAACAGATCTGAAATCACAAAGATCAATTTTCAAATCCTGTTTCCAAGCGTATAGCTGGGCTTCAGTCTGCTCTCCTCTCTGGCAGACCATGGATAAAATGAAGGTTTTTGTTAGGACAGCCAATTGACCATCACATGCAAACAGACTATGACATAAAGATATTCACAGAGGAGACTCAACCTTGACCTGCCTTGACCACCCCAACCTTGGATTGATTTTTATGCAGAAGGAAACAGGCTCGTTGCCTGGTGGCAGGGGCCAGCTGTAAGCATTGAGGCAGAATGCCACAAGACTGAATCTGCAAAACCAAAGCTTGCATGACCAGACAAGGAAACCCCCGCCCTTCTCTCCTCTTTTGGCCCAGGGACAGACTCCTTGCCACAGAGACTAAAGACCAGCAGTTACTCAATGCTGAATGGCTGGGTCAGGCAGGCTTGAAGAGCAACTGCCTTCTGGACATACCAGTAATGGCAGTCGCTTTCCCTTTAAGAGCCTCAGTTTCCTCATCTGAGCCCCAGAACTGATCCCATGCACTTTGAGAGGTGGGTAGCTAGACAAACAACAAAGAGTACTGTTGCTGCTCTCAGGGCCAGCTTAGAACTCGCCTTTGTGGGAAAGTAGGTCCCTAACTCTGGGACAGCACCCAATCTACTGCATGAGGAGAGGAGAGGGTGCCATGAAGGGGACAAACTAAATGACAGGCAGCCAGTTTGCAGCCTGAGAAGGGGTTGAAGACAATGACCATAGAGGACCTGTCTATGCTAGGCTCTTCTGAGGGAAGAGCTGCTTCCGGTCTTAGAATCCTGCTCCCCAACCCCTCCCAGACATCAGGTGGAGGCACAAGTGCCCCACCAGCCCTCCTCTTGCCCAGTACAGGAACAATAGAGAAGAGAAAGGGTATGGGGGGGGAGGGGGAAGGGCGGGGAGGCACCAAACCTTTATCAGGGTATCTTAATGAATATGGCTCAGGAGAACCAGCCAATCCTGATCCATAGCAGATTTCATTCTACCCATGGTAGGCCCTGGGACAGGGAGAAGGGAGCCCAGCATCAAATCCAAGATTCTAAATTAGACCCAAGATTCTTGGTCAAGAACCAGTATCCTAACGTCCCCTGCCCCCAGTGAAGCCACTTTCCAAACAGCCCTACAAAGATAGAGGTCCTCCAAACCTACTGGTCAATTAACCACCCATTGGGCAAGGAGGATGTACAGAGAAGGATCATGAACACCAAACACTGGAAAGGCAGGCAGGAGGCACAGCCCCACCTCTGGGCCTCATTTTTCTCACCTGCAAATTGGGATCACCACTACTGGCCCCTTCTTCATTGGGCTACTATGAGATGTCAATAAGAGACACCAAAGTGATCTCACCAGAAAGAGACAGAAGGACATACTGAAAATTAAACCCCCCAAATGATGAACATATGGCCAAGAACACCACCACCAGCACAACAAAAAAAACAGAAGGAAGTGGCCCATATCACAAATTTCTGGATATGAAACATGCTTTCAGTGAAATATTTTTCCTTTTACAAGGCAAGCTAATTGATGAAACTGCAGAAATTATTCATACAGAAATATACACACACACATTTTGCAATTTATAAGAATTACAACTCATGGTAAGTATGAACGTTTTGTTTGTTTGTTTTTCCAAATCCAGAGAGCTTGAAAGAGGTAAGTGAATATTATCTGGTCAGGTCTGGGGGTTTTCATTACTCCCACCCATGGTATGTGGACTTCCAGATCTCCTCCAGGCCTGTGTGCCTAGCCTGCAGAGGGCGCTGGGGGAAGCGGGGGAAAGTCCAACCCTCCTCCAAACGGGCCAGGTCCAATCAAAGCAGCAAACTGCAAGGACCCCAGCCCATCAGCTCTCAGCCCACAATCCTCCCTCCAAGCCTCTGCACATGCCAGGCCCACCTTCTCTCCATCAGGCCCAATCCAGTGGCATACCCAGTGCTCTGCCACTCTTGTCACACTGTCTAGTGCTTCCAGGTACCTAGGTCACTGGCTGCGAGCTAGCTCCCCAAAGAAGATACTACATTTGGCTCTTTCCATTCCCAAAACCTAGGTCCTAGGAGGACTCAAAATGTTTACAGAGTGCTAAGGAGCAAGAATTAACACATGAGTTAGACTCCAAAGCTCGTTATCTAACAAAGGCAGCAAAGACCAAAGATGCTCAAAGATGGTTATCAGGGATGGCTTCCTGGAAGAGGTGGTGCAGTGGGGCAACAAAGGCAGAGGAGCTACAACCAATATGCAAATACAGAAGTTGGTGAGGTTTACTACGGGGATAGAAGAAAGAAGGAGTGGTCACAGTTGGGAAGGAGGGGGGAGACATGGCCCCTGGGGGCCAGTGCTATCTGGAAATACTGGGAAGTCCCTACACAAAGGTTGCTGCAGCTGATGGGAACCACAGGAAGCTAGTGGAGCTCTGAGGAACAGAAAAAGCAGGGCTCCCTCAGCTCTCTGCCCTCCTTGGCTCTAAGCCAAGGCCACCAGGAGATTCAGAAGAGCAAGTCCAGAGAGATGGACAATCTCCCCCAGTGGGGCACCTGGTTCATTCAGTACAACATGTGACTTGACCTCAGGGTCATAAGTTTTAGCACTGCACTGACTATAGAGATTACTTAAAAATAAAATCTTTAAAAAAAAAATCTTCCCCCCAAATGCTCTTCCATCATTAGCCCTTCCAAGTACAGCCTGGGGTACACAAATGGGCCATTCCCAGTTGCCCCCACCCCACCCCCTCTTTCATTACCCTCTAAAGAAACTACACATGCAGGGAGAGGGAACACAAATGGAAACACAAATGGAACGGACCCTTCTCTTTCAGAGGATGCCGAGATGGAGGAAGGAAGCCACGAGGGGAAGCAACTGCTCTGTGCCCAATTCCTGGCCCCCTACTTCTGTCACCCCTACACAAGTTCCCGTGCAGTGCCCCAAGGATAGGGCAGGCACTGCAGTCCAGAGCCCCCTTCAGAGGGAGCCAGAGACAAAGACACTCTGCCCCCAGGCAGCTGTAACTAGAAGATACAGCTTTCACAGCCTGCAGACCTCTGAAGGGGAAGGATGGAGGTGCCTGGAAGGGAGGCAAGGACAGAACCTAGGCACAGGTGGGAAAAACACCTGACAAAGCTGGAAGCAGGGGGCATGGAATGGGCCAGCAGTCACCACGCTGCTCAAGGCCTCTGGAAGGAGAGTTCCCCTCAGATCCCCCAATCCCCTCTGTTCTGAGACTGTGACCTTCCCCCTCTTACTTTCCAACAGAAACAGTCAGAAGCAGCTCCCAGCTCCCACCAGAGAGGAAGTCAAAAGTGGGGACGGGGGGCGGGGGAGGGGTGGTAGCTATCCACCTCCATTTTACAGACAAGGTTTGAGGCTCGGAAACTTGGGGCCACAGGGTCACTCAACAAAGAGAAGGTGAGGATGGGGCTTATCTCTTCCCATTCCTGTGAAGCAGCTGCTTTCAAACCAGAGTAGCAGGGGAAAGAGGCCACAGCCCCTTCCCAGGGTGTACACAAGGAAACCCTGGTTGAATCTGGGAGTCCAGGATGTACCAGGGCAGAGTTTAGCCTCTGCTTCTGGCTGGGGTTTCATCAGTCACTCCTCCCCAAACACCTGACTGAGAAGGGCAGCCAGGTCTGACTCGGTGTCTGGGCCCTCTCCCACCTTGATAAACAGGAAAAGGCCATTCAGACAGCTGGATGGAGGTCTGCAGGGTCCTCCTACATGGGACCTTGAACCCATATGTACTAACTGCTTCAGGTTACAGCTGTAAAGGATCCTTGCCAGCACATGAATCATCCAAAGTCTAGATTCTAGATGAATCTCCTCTTTGGAGCAATGAGAAAATGGAGGTTCCAAAGGGTCTTATGCTGGTCACATGGTGGTTCATGGCAGAACTAGGACCCTCTGCATGGCCCATAGCTTTCACACCACCCAGACAGGCAGCCTCTTGCCTATAATGCTAGACTAATCCCATCGATGTCAGAGATGGGAACACCATGCCTAGGCCACAAAGGAAGGAAAGGAAAGGAGGCCCCACCCAGAGAACTCAAAGCTGGGAGAGAGCTGAGCAGTTGCCTATTATGCTTATTCATTCATTCCATCATCTAATCAAACAAGTATTAGACACCTATCTACTCAGTATCAGGGCCTGGGTTGAGTCCTGGGTAAACAAAGATCAATAAGGCACTTGAGTTCCTGCCCTTCAGAAAAGCCCCTGGCTGATGGCGGAAACAGATGTGGAAGCAGATAACTGTAAGGTCGTGCAAAGATGGAACAACAGGGAGATGTCTGTGGTGTTGACAGCACAGAGAAAGTGAGCAGGGCTCTCAGGGACTTCTCAGACTGCTCTGTAGAAGGCAGGTCTGAAGGGCTGATCTGTCTGTGTCAGGCAGAGGGGATCATGGAAGCCAAGGCATCAATGAAGCAGTTCGGATGTTGGAGGTGGGAGTGGGCATTCAGTTTCATGGAAGAGGGTAAGGGACAGCAGGCCTACACTGGCCTTCAATGCCACAACAGGGGAAAGCTGCACTATGGACAAGGGCTTGCTCCAACTTTCCTATCCAGACCTAAATAACTCCCCAGGCAGCCCATGGGTCAGCCCCCCAAGCAGAGGTCCTGTAAACTCTGACCTGTGCCACCACCACAGGCTGATGCTGTCCAAGTTTTTTTCTAGAGGACTTGTGTCTGCCAGGCCCCAGCTACAGAAGAAGCTGAGGGCCCAGCAGGGCCAGGTCCCATAACTTGTCCAGCACCTCAAAAGTCCAATGAACTGTTCCCCTAGTATATTCAGGCCACCAGGAGAACCAGAGCACTGAGTTTAAGTCACTTTCCCATCGTCCTCTTTCCTGACCCTCAGAGCAGTCAACAAGGTTGACCACAGCCTGCCTCCTGCTTGGAGCTCTGCCCCTGGCTTCTCCTTCATAACTTCTCCTGAGTCTCCCCCTTCTTCTTGGGCTTCAGGCCTATCCGCATTAAACACTGGCTTTTCTCAAGGCTGAGGCCAAGGTCCTCTCCTCTCCCAATGTTCTACCTTTTCCCAGTTATTGATGCGCAGATTTCAGTTCCTCCTCTTACAGACACCACGGTCCTCACCTCTAAGCTTCAGACCCTTCGGTCCAACTACTACTTGCCATTTCCACGTGCTCACCTCAAAAACAACTCAAAGTAAACCCCTCAAGCCCAAAAACACTCTTCAACATTTCTCTCACCAAAACCCAGGCCTCCTGTCACACCTCACGGGTCAGCTAACAGCATCACCTCCCAACAGATACAAGAACTAGAAACATTGGAACCATTCTTAGCACTTCCTTTTCTCTCAACACCTGCAACCTAATCCTTGGACAAGCCCTACTAGCTTTATTTATTATCACAACAATGTTTACCAAGCACCTAGATGAGTAGGAATCCTATGCGTGTTTTGTCTCCTCCAATGGAGTGTGAGCTCCGTGAGGGCATGGATTGTGCCTGTCAACTTTTAGTCCCCAGGGCCTAGCAGGAAATGGAATGCCTTGGAAGACAAAAAAATCTAGGCCTCCCTCCCCCAAGGAAACAACAGGGGCCTCTGACTGGGGATCCAAACCACAGGGGCTGAGGTGGGAGGGCAGATGGGAGGGGGACAGCAGTGGCCTCCTCTGCGGAGCTCCTTGTGAAGCTCCATGCCAGCCCTGGCTCCCTGCCTCTTTGCTTTCCGTGTTACCACACAAGCCCTATTCCTTCTTGGGGGAAGCGGGGTGGAAGGGAGGTAGGGGGCTAGCCCTTAAACCCCCAGCAGAGTCAACCTTGACCAGGAGGTTGGAAATGTACTAAGTAATGAAAGAAGTCATGAAGGCAAGGCCTGCTCGCCCAGACACCCTCTTCTGAGCACCCCACTAGGCTCTCCTGTTTGAGCCAGCCTCTCCTCAGCATCTGGCCACACTCCCTCTGGGCCATGCCAGACCAAGCCAAGGCACTCTTCTTGTCCTCCTTTTACCTCCTGGGCAGGCAAGGCCTTGAGGCATTTTCTAGCCTCTGACCTCACTCCAAGGTGATGGGAACTCACTGCCTCCCCAGGAAGTCCAGCTAGGGGCTGGTCAACAGGAATGGCTACCTTGGGACCTCCCCCTCCTGATTTTAATTTCCTAGTTCTACCCACTTAAGATGGCTTCTGGCCTCACCTCCCCTAAAGGCTCCTCGCTGCCTCCCACCCCAGCCTGCAGAGTCTCATCCTCCCACTGTGGGCCAGTTCTCAGGCCAGGGACTAGGACATCCTTGTGGAAATGGTTCAGGCACCAGGCATTCTCTGGTCACTGGAGGGGATACTCTCTGTATTTCACTGCTGGTCTCAAGGGGCCCTGAGTAAAATCCTGGACAAAGTGACATATGTTACCCTTTCTAACCTCCTCAGTGGATATGCTGAGAGCTTCCAAGAAAGGCCAACAGGCACATTATACTCAATTGCTACTTCTTTGGGTAGAGGAAGTGACTAGGGTAGGAAGAGGAAAGTTGCCTCCCAACAAGTGGAGGAAAATTAGCTGGAATTGGGGGAAGTGGTCTGCAGAGCCTCAGAGAATCTATCACCCCCCGCGCCCCACCACTGCCAACCCCCACTGCTGAACTCCTGCCCCCAAGCAGGCTGAAAAGCCTTTGGAACCTGTGGCCAGCTCCTCTTCTCCTTCCCAGGGTTAGTCACTCCATGAACTCAGACACACACTCTTGGGCCTGAGGCTAAAGTCACTCAATCCTGTGGGGTTAGAATTTACCCACCACACACCCACACCTTCACAGCCAAAGGCCCAGTGTGGTCAATGCCCTACTCCCCCCACAGACAAGGCCAAGCCAAGGACACTGTGACCTGGGGCCATCCCTTAAACAACCACTTCCCTCAGCTCAGCCATATCCCCAGGTGTCCAAGAAAACAGGAAGCCAACCCCAAAGTGAACGGCCCACCCCTACTGAGTTAGAATTAGATCTCACACAAACAAGTGGTCAAACTTGCTGTGGCCCGGCCCCTCACCAGTCTGGTCAGTGTTCACTGCCAGGGCTTGGAGCTTCCGTCAGACCGCCCACTCTTCACCGTGCCCACGCCTTGCTCCCAGGCACCGCATAGCCTTTGTACAGATTCTCTAACCAATGCTGGCATGCCAGCCAGCAGGAGGAGGGACTCCACCAGGGCAAGATGGGCTGCTACAGAGGAAGCTGACTGTGTCTGGACCCTTGGGTTCAGCCTATAATGCCTTAGGTACAAATTGCCTCTTGCTGGCTCTGGGCTTTCACGGTTTTCTCCATGTTCTAGATTGCAAGCGTCCCAGGATCAAGGACCAAGTCACCTCCTTTACTTGCTTGCTACCCCCAGAGTCCTCTGTGCCAGGCATGGGCTCAGCAAAGGAGATGCCAGTCTTCTGCAGAAGAAAGCCCCACCCATTTATTCTGCATCCTGAGTCTTACTGAAGCCAGGGCCACCCGCCAACACCGGGAAGGGCCCGGAAGGAAGCAGCAGAGCCTATACACAAAGCCTACATGTGGCTATAAAAAGGAGCCCTCCCTGCTTCCCCCAGGATGGGCCCAGTTCCTAGGAGGTGATGAGTGGGGGAGAGAGCTAGTACTTGTGCCTGGGCACACAGCCACTGCAGCCTCTTAAAGGCTAGCCAAGCACCACCTCGAAAGGAACTAGTGTTACAAGGGGGGTGGGGGGGAATGTTAAGAGCTAAGTGAAAATGGTAAGCAGAGACTCTTGGAGTCCCATCTCCTGGGACCCCAGCCCCCTCCAAAGCAACCAACTCCATGTTCTCACTGCCTCTTCCCCCAACCCCAGAGTATTCAAGGAAGACCCATTTCCCACACTTCTTTACCTCTCCTCCTCCTCTCCCTCTCCTGAAGGCTCCCTGTGGAGGTGCCAGCATATCCAGCAAAAGGACTCTAGGAGCATCGGTGAGGAGGCAATGAGAGGCCCTACCTCCGGGAAAACAGCAGGAAGCTATGGTCACAACATCATAGGTTCAGGGGCAGCTCAAGGAGGGCACAGCAGGGAGATAACAATGAGGCAGTGGCACAGCTATGGTACCTCAACTCTGAACACAAAGACACCTTACTACAGAGAGCACGGCCACACGGGCAGCAGTCCATCTGCCCCAACAGCAGAGCCACCTGCACCACTGCCCATGCCAAGACACAGAAATGAATTCTTCCCCAGCCTCTGGTCTCCGAAGCCCTCTCCAGCCTGGTTTGCCCAGCGTTCAGGCCCTGCACCAGGAGGCTGACCCAGAGCCACTGAGGCCATTCTCTGAGAACCAGTGGAGTGGCTTGTCATGGTCACACACATATAGTAGAAGTGAAAAATGAGCCTCACTTGTTGTCTGCAACTGAGATCTGGGGTTACTCATTATCAGAACACACTCTCACCTCTCCTGACTGACAGAACAGCCTCTGGTTTCTTTCCTCCACAGCACTCCCCAGGTCCTGCAATTATTTTTTCTGTCTTTCTGGCTGTACCTACCTCGAACTTTACATTTATTACTGGACCCCATGGTGCTTGGCATGTCAGCAAATGCCAGAGCCCAAAGCCAGGGAAGCACGGTGCTGCCTTGCTTGTTCAGTGTGTCACAAGAGCCCAGGAAAGCTGGGGTTTGGGGGTTTTTTATTGTTGTTTTAAGGACAGAGTAGCTATAGTGATAAAACACACTGGCCTAGAGACCTACTACCACTGGGAACAAGGCAGAGTTTGCAGTTCTCACGTCTAGGTTAGCAGGCCTAACACACACCAGCTAGGCAGGCAAATGAAGGAACACCTGGATGAATCTTTGCATTTGAGCTTGTCATCAAGGAGAGGCCCTTCTCAGAGTACCTCAAGCACAGAGCCCCAGGTCCTCATTTCCCTGCAGAGGCTGAGGTGCAGTCATCATCGTGAGCCAGTAACAGCAAGTCAGAGCAGGGCTTTTTTGGCCCCCACCTCACATCACCTGCTATATTCACCCCCAGCCAAGAGTGTGGGAAAGCGTCTGCTGGAGGTGCCATGGCAAGATGAAGGTGGCAGATGATCTAGATGGAGGGTCTACGTCCAGTTTGTCCTCGGCCAGAAGCCTGGGCTGGTCCAACAGCACATCTGGCCAGAGGGCAGAGTGGATCAGATCACTCTGTCCACATTAAAAAACACGTTGGTCCTCCAGAATAGTCTATCTTTTTGTCATTTTCTCAAGAGTGGAAAAATAAACTGAATACTGTAGTGGAAATCAGAGATCCTACACTCTGGTCCCGGCACTGCCACGAACTTGCTGCACCTTACCCTGGCGGCCCTGGTTTCTCATCTATGAGAGAGGGCTAACCATTCTTGCCCTCCATTGATACATGAGCTGTGGCGGCACATAAACAATACCACAGATAAGAAAATGCTCCATAAACTCACTGCACTATTCAAATACCCAATTTTCCTCATTCTCCAGTCCTCCATGCACAAATTCAGAAAAGGAACAAAGAAAACAAGCAGGAAACAGATCTGTAGCCCAGGCTTTCAGAACAGCCACCAGTGGCCATGCTTGGTGGTGGAAAGAACTTGAGCTCTGTAGTTAGCTAAGGCGAAAGCATACTAAACAAATACTTATTAAGTGCCCACAAGTGCCAAATGCTATGCAGAGCACTTTCACATAAAATCTCTTACTCTCATATGCAACTTTATTTGACTATTGCTAATATACAGCTCTATGAGGAAGTGACTTTTACAGCTGAAAATCAGTTTCAGATAGGTTAAAGTAACTTACCCAAGTCACAGGAAGAGCTGAGACTCGAACCCAAATCTGACTTGAGCCACAAATCTTCAGTCATATGGAGCCCAATTACCAATGGCTGCTCAAGGCCACTCAACACCCTTGGCTCTGCCTAGAGTCTTGTCATCTGTTCCCTTATTGTTCTCAAAGAGTTCCCTCTAGGGAAGCACAGGCACCATGCTTCTCCGAACAGAGCACTCTACATGGAGCACCAGCACATTCCCTTCTTCCTTTGTCACCCCCATTTCTCCCAGGACTCTCCTCAAAGTTGCCACTGACTTCTCCAGTTCTAAGGAAATAGAGAGGGGGCAAAAAGTCTCCTATCCCCTAATATCAGACCTTTGTGACATTAGGCCTCACTTCCTCCCTCTGACTTATTCATCTCTGACCTCTTTGAAGCCATATAAGAGGAAAAAGCACAAAATGGGAAGAAAGGCCATGACTTAACAAAGACTGACAAGAACAGTGACAGCAGAGGCAGAGACAGGCCCTATTATATTCAGGTGGTAGCATTAAAGCACTTCCAGAAAACAAGGGTCTCCAATCAATGTGCTCAGATAGTATTTCTCTGGACTAGGCACACAGAAATAGGCCAATATGATACCAAGGCAGCTGCTTTCAGCCAACTACCCTGTCACCTTGCAAAAGTTGGCAGCAGGAAAGAGCCCTAACAACATCAGGGCTGCTGAGAGCTTGGAGAGAGAAAATGGGTAGGCCCCCTGGTCTCCAAACCAAAGGGGTTGGTGGCCAGGCACCACACCCTCAATACAATAGGTACATTAGCTGTCTTCCACTACTGGGTCCTCCTGGGGAACTTAATCCTCATCTTCCTCCTTGTCAGAACGCCCACTGTGCCACACTCCATGTGAAACACTTTATGAAGACTCTCCTCAAATGTTCACAATATCCTTACGAGACAAGTGCAGCTTATTCCTATAACCCTCTTTTGTAGACAAGGACCCCAGAGAGAAAGTCACAAGCTCAAAGTCACAGAGCAAGTTAGTTACACAACCTAAGTAGTGTGAGTTCAGAACCCAAATGCTAAATTATAAACTACTATGCTCCACTAGCTCATCCCTCCAGACCCCCTCCCGTCCACCACTGCTGTATCCTTGCCTTGCCTCAGCAAGGAAGTCTTGCCCCCACTCATCAGCTCTCTCCTGAAAAGTGCAGCAGCTCCACTGGTTTCCCTCAACTTCTCCCAGATAAAATGCAAGACAGCCCTGCTTCAGCCTCTACTGACAGGCAAGGCCTATAAGACGGAGCGTAACCTATGAGCATGGCACCCTGTGGCTGTCCCGGAACTGCTCCCCACCACCCCCAGCCTTACCTCTACCACACTAAATGCATACCCGACCCCCACATATGGATCCCCAGTGCCTCAGCGTGGGCACAGGCAAGTTCTTCAATCAGTCAAGGCCCAGCTCACCGGTCACCTCCTCTGGGAAGCGTTCCCTGGCTCTCTCCTCTCAACCCCAGCTCACTAAGCCGAGCTCTTGGTATAGACCTTTATTATGGTACACAGGATACATGGTTATAACTACATGTTCCCAGTTCTGTCTCTTCCAAGAGTGTGGGAGTTCCTCAATGGCACAGTCCATGTGTTATTCACCTTTAGTGCCTAGCACGGGCAAAGAGGAGGTGTTCAAACATTTATTGAATAAATGCTCCTCATTCTAAGAGGCTACACAAAACAAGGTTAGCGGCCAAGATCTCTAACCAGTGACTCAAGCCTATGCATCTGTGTATGTACGTATATATGTACGTACGTATA
Organism: Puma concolor; assembly: GCF_028749965.1. Taxonomy (NCBI): domain Eukaryota; kingdom Metazoa; phylum Chordata; class Mammalia; order Carnivora; family Felidae; genus Puma; species Puma concolor. Next base: position 122,298,974 of record NC_141669.1, on the reverse strand, counting down.
TGTACGTACGTGTACACGTACGTGTACACACACACACACACACACACACACACACAGAGTCTTAAAGTCAGATCTGACTGATTCTAGCCACAAACCTCTAGTTACTGTGGCTCAATTACCATTGGCTGCTCACGGCCATTCCTTACTCTTGTCTCTGCCTAAAATCTTGTCACCTATTACTATCCTTTTCTCAAAGATGTCCCCCCAGGGAAGCATGGGCGCCATGTACAAAACACTCTACAAGGTGCACAAGAACATTCCCCCTCCTCTTATCGCACCACCACGTCTCCTAGGGCTCTCCTCAGCTGAAGGTCTTGCGGGGGTGGGGGGGCCCAATGCTGGGTATGCTCAGCTTCTCCAGTCATCTGTGAAGCAGGCCCTTTCCTACGTTCACAGGAAAGAGAGAGCCCCAGCTAAAAAGGGGGCCTGGCAGAGCTGGTCTGGAAACCCACACGTCAGGGCAAGCGTGGGGTGCTAAGGAAACACTAAGAGGTCTGACTTCCCCTGGAAAAACTACAGTCAGACAGGAAACACACAGGCAGGGATGGCTAGCTCTGGAGATCCGGACATGTGTTCTTGCCCATCTCTCACTGGGAGCAATCAGCCAGCACAAAGAAAACCCCCATGACACCCAGCCTGCCCACCTCAGGTGCCTTGGGCCCAGCCATCAGAGCAGGCCTTGTGGTCTGTCTCCCTGCCAGCCTGACAGCCACAGAGGTCAAGTCCAAGATAACTGGTCCCAATATCACCTCCTCTCTGACCCTCACTGCCTAGTCTGGGCGGTTTACTCTCTTCTGCCACCATACTGACCCCTCCCTCCCTACCCCGGCCAACTCCCATCAAAGGTACCACTAGGAATTATCATTGTCTGTTTTAGTTTCCCTGAGAGCAAGGACCTGTTTTCATTTACCATCTAAGGGGCCTAGCATCTAGAAGGTAGGCAAGAATCAAAGACGAAAGCCTGAGGCTCCAAAAGTTCCATAGAAGAGCATGGCTGTCATTCAGAGCCCTCCATGGAATCTTCACACAGGCCATTGTGCCCACAATGACCCTTGACTGAACCAGCTCACCCCAGAAAGGCACCAGAAGGAAAAATGTGAAGCCAGAACCTAGAGAGGCTGAGGCTGTCTGTAATGCAGGTCTAGGCACAAAAATCTGTCCTTAGAGGAGCAACAGAGACCACTGGGACATGGAGCCTGAGGCCCACTGTCAGCACAACCCTGGGGCTGAGTCCTCTTGGGATGGCTGGCCAGCCAATGACTGGAGAGCTGGGTCTAAGTGAGGCTGTCACAAACTAGGACTATCACTCCACGGCACAATTCACTCCCTATATTTCCATTTCGTCATCTATAAAATGGGATAGGACTCCAGACACACACACATACCCAGGACCCTTGTGAAGATTAGCCAAGAAAATATGATGAAAAGTCTCTGTAGCACTCAGCAGGAAGTCTATAATTGCTTTGTATTCATTTATGTCAGTATCTGCAACATAAAAAACCAAACATCAACCTGGTTCCTGTCACATCACCATGACAACAGACACCAAAGCACTTCCCCACCCCTCTTTTTAGCCAAACTATCACCTTAGAAACCAGCAAGTGCCAGGTCCCATTTCACGAGTGGCAAAGTGAGAGAGCATGGAGTTGGGTCAGAATGAGGCCTGATGCATGAGCAGTGTGCATTTTCACTGAACCACAGCATCCCTCCTTCAGGTCCACAGACACCATGAGGGTATGAGAAGTGCCTCTCTCCTTGGCCAGGCTACAAGTACTATACGGAACCCTAGCAGAGTCAGCAGGAAAAGGCCAGGTGGCAGGGATCACAGCTGGCAGCCCAAACTTCCTCAAAGCCTGCAGAGGGGGCTGCAGGGATCAGAACTCACCAACAAGGTACCCCCATGAATGGGCAGAAGTGGGGCAGCTTCAGCAAGAGGCTCCATTTACAAAGTGTGAACTCTACACAAGCATCTACTAGCATTTTTACTCAGACTTCTTCAACCTGGGCCTCCAAAATCAAAGGGCCTAGACTCCTTCTATAGTCTTTGCCTATGCTCCAAGCTGATAAGATCACTGAATCTGTATTTCTCTAGCTTATCTACCCTTGGGGGCTGGGGCCGTGGGTCCTCTGCATTCCTGCCACCAGCCCCCAAAGACCGGAGACACCATGGACTGGATTCTTCCCTCTTCACACCCCTCCCTTCTGTTCAGGCCCCATCTTACAAATAAGAAAGTCACACCCAGGAGTCAGATGTGCAAATCTCCATAGATTTACTCCGTAAGTTTTACTCTGTCATGTACTGTTCTATACGACAGGTGGGTGGGTGAGGAGAAGAGTTAAAGCAAAACAAAACCATTTCCTCCCTTTTTCCGGGTAGTGATCTAAGTGAAATGTGAACTTGGTCCCCATCCTCCTCCCTTCCTATACTCTCACCCTCTCCTAAAGCCACGCTCCACCTCCCTCAACATTTCCAGTCCAGGGTTGAGGAGGACAGTCACAGTCTATTAATGCTATCGTTATTATTAAAACCAGCTCACACTTATTAAACGTTTACAGTGTGTCAAGCACTGTGAGATGTTTTACATCAATTTTCCTATTTAATCCCCAGAGCAACCATATAAGGTGGATATATTACCACTCCCGTTTTACAGATAAGAAAACTAAGCTGAGAGTAGATAAACAATTGGCTAAGGAAAACACAACGAATACACAGGCTTCAAATCCAGCCTTGCCTTCAACCAGTGTGCTGCACTTACCCCTGCTGGTCACACACATGGTTTGAAGTGTTAGTTACCCAGGAAATCTCTATCGAGGAACCTCCAGCCAGGGCCACCAATTCAGCAGAGCAGAGGGAGCACCATAAAAGCAAGGAAGGGGCTGTGCCTGGAGTCTATCTCAGCTCCCTGTAGTATCTGTCCTTCCTCTACTTTGGAATCCAGTCTCTCAAATCACTAAAATTTTCTCTTGATGGCTGACAGGGCTGATGGAGGCACAGAGGAAGGCAGCTGCCATTTCTAAGTTCAGCAGCTGCATCAGATCTGGAGCTTGTAGCTGAGGATGGCTGCCTCACCACAAGACTTTCCTTCCTCCCAATCTCCTCACCCATCTACACACGTGTACACTATACCCAAGGAGGTCTGTAGGACGTTCCTGTGGGGGTGTCACTTCCTGACCCCCCTCCTCCACATGGACCTGGTTCTAACACCAGTCTCTGGGGGGAGGGTCCTTGCAGGAAGCAACCTACAACCTAGGGTAGCAGCACTATCTCTCACACTTGGAGGCGGGGGAATGGAGGGTAGAGCTGGGCGCCCATCCGGCCACAGCATAGGCATGGCGCTAAGTGGAATAACACTGAAAGACCTGTGGGGTTTTTCAAAATCCCCTAACTCCCTCCTCCCAACTGAGACCTGCCCCAAAGCAGCCAAGCTCAGTCCTGAGAAGGCAAAGAGGCAGGAAACCAAAAGTAGCCGCTCCCGGCTCTCTGCAGCCATGGAATACAGGACGCAGTACACAAAGGGCTAGACCCCAAACTGGCTGCACGCTCTTGAAAAAAGTACCTGACTCCAAGGCACTGAGGCTGGCCTTTCTGGGCCAACCTCTTGAGAATGTGCTTCCAAGGGCAAGAGGAGCCTGGCCCCTTTACCAAGAGTCCTTGCCCTGACTTTGGGTGACTGCCCACCCACGCAGACCTCTAAAATTCAGCTTCAGGACAAAAGCAGCAACAGGGGAAAAAAGCCACTGCCTTCTCTCAGGCTTTTCCAAACCAAACAGGACCACCTTCCACCCTCCCCAAGAGAGATGAGTAGAGCTGGCTCTGATCCAAAACCAACCCTACCCTAACATCTGCCTAACTTCTACTTAGGGAACCCAAAGGTTCCTTTGCAAATGGAGCCCAGCCTGGGGCCCAGAAAGTTTCATCAAGACTGTCTTTTGGGGAAAAAAGGTGGTGGGCGGTGACCGTCTGGTCTGGCCCCAGGTTCTGGGGCTGGGTGGGCTGACGCTGCCTTGGCTTCCCTCGCCTTGGCCAACACCACTCCCGAGCTAGGAAGAACCAGACCCCTGCCCCGCCGATCTTAGACCCACTAGGATTTTTAGGCCTCTGGGCCAAGCGCTTGGAACACTTCCCCCCCCCCCCCAACCCCGGGCTGGGGGAGGGGGTGTCCTGTCAGGTGACTGAGGACCCGGATGCCCCCCGCCCCCAGTGACCACCCGGGCCGAGGCGGGGGCGGGGACCGGAGGGTGTGGGGGAGGGCCCGAAAGTTTATCCAAGTCACTCCAGCCGCGGGCCGCGGCGCGCGCAAGAGCCGGGCGCGGACCCCCGCGGCCCCCGCGCGCAGCGGGCCCCGGGAAGGGGGGGGCGCACTTACTGGCCCCCTCGATCTTGTCGGCGCCACGGCTCCACGTGATCTGCCGCGTCTCCAGCTTGACCTGGAAGGTCTTCCGTTCCGGCCGCTGCGACTTCTTGGAGTAGAACAAAGTCATGACGGTGCCCACCTCGAGGCTGCGGCAGAGGTGCAGCACCTCGGCGTCCGAGGGCGCGCCGGGCCCGCAGCCATTGGCGCAGGGGGACGCGGCGCCCGCCATGGCTCCGGCACTGGGGGTGGTGGTAAGGGGGAAGGGGGCGGCGGCGGAGGAGGCGGCGGCGGCGCAGGCCCGGCCGGCGGGAGCAGGCGGCTGTGGCTGAGGCGGCCGGCGAGCGGGCCCCGGCGGCTGCTCCTGCGGGCGGAGACGGGGCGGAGCCTGAGCGGGGGGCGGGGCGGCCCTGCAGGCTCCGCCCTGGCCCGCGCGCCGGGAACAAAGGCGCCCGCGCGCCCGTGGAAAGGACCCTCCGCCCGCCTGCCGCGCCTGCGCCCCGCGACCCCCAGACAGGCCCCGGGCGGGGGCGCGGGGCGCAATGGCGGCGGGAGCGCGCGCGCTGCTCGCGCTCAACCAGCTCGTCCTTCCGTCCCGCAAAGCTTCCTCACACTGCCCCCGTCGGCCCCGTCACTCGCGGCAGCCCCGCGCCGGCCCGTCAGTCAGTCGCACACGCATAGGCGGCTGCCCAGCCCACTGTCCCGCACAGGCCCAGCTGCAGCCGTGTCCTCAACCCTGCTCCCTAAGCACTACCCGCACAGCGGCCGGAAGAAGAGGTGAGGGTGCAGAGCGCCCCCAGGACCGCCGGCCAAACCCGGTTACCTGGGCGGGCTGCCCGGCGGAGGGAGCCAGCCAGGCCGGGCCGGGCCGCCTCACACCCGCGGCGGCAGCAGCGGCGGCGGCGGCGGCGGCGGCGGCAGCGGAGGCGGGTCCTCTGCGCGCCCTCTCCGGGGCGGGGCGGGGGCGGAGCCGCCTGCGGATTGGCCGACGGTTTCTGACGGACAGCAGGCTTGTCCCGCCCCTCCCCTTCGGCCGCGCAGGGCTGGCCCGCAGGCCGCTCCTGCGACTGCCGAGACTCGTCCGCCCCGCCCCTGCGGCCAGTGTGGCTTTTGACAGTCCGGTCTTTTGGAGAAGCTCCCCAGTCCTGGGCGTCCCCTGTAGGGCCTTTAGACCCGTGGCCCCCAGTGGCCTAAATCTCTGCGCCTTCCACTCATCAGCCACTGCCCGCCCCACCTCGCTCTCTGCCTCCACGCGCCCTTGCAAACGCTCTCCGGAGCTTTGGTTATCCCAGACTAACTCCCCGCGTTTTCCTCCTTCCTTTCAGGTCGCTGCCTTTCAGCCCCAGAAATTTTTCTTCCTCTGGGCTGGGTCCTGAACCAGTTCCTAAGACGACCTGACCTTTCCCATGGCTTCACCCCCAGACCCAGGCACCCATAGCGCCAAATCTGTATCTCCCAAGCATCCCACTGCCGGCTCCACGTCCCTCTTCAAACTGCTCTTCCCGCTGTCGTTACTTTCTCAGAACATGGCCCCAGTTCTAAGATGCTTGGGCCAAGACCCTTGGAGGTATCCTTGAGCCCTCAGTCGGCCTCCACCACCCAGCAGTCTTGTAAGGCCTATTTACCACGGAATATCTCCACTCCTCCCACAAACCCAACATCTGTCTTTTCTCATCCAGACTATTTACCCTCCTTGGTCTGGCCTGCGTCTATTCTTCATGCTTCAGTCTTTAAAAAGAAATTTAAATTGTGATCCCCTACCTTTGGCTTCAAACCCTCCATGACTTCCCATTGCATGTAAAATTCACACTCACTCCTGTCCCGGCTGGTCCTGTGTGGTCTGGCCCCTTTCTTTCCCTCCCACTTCATCTCTCCCCACCTCCTCTTCACTCTCCATTCTCCAGCCACAAGGCCTTTAAGTGGTTATTTGAATAATTCACACTCCATCTTCTGGAAACCATTTCCCTAGACTTGCCCCTGCAATGTGGACACCCCTGTCACAGAAAAACTGAAGACACCTGTGGTCACAGTGGAGCCCATCTGACAGATTTTGAGTCAGGCAGAGCAGGACAACTTCAGAGGCGAGAGGCCCAGCAGAGCACCCAGCTGGTGCCAGAGAAAGATCCAGGCTTCTGGAATTTGTGAGTATGTGTGTGCTCAGACAACCTACCCAGCTGAGTGGTGACTAGTGCCTGGGGCTGCCTCTGACTTTGTCTTGGTGCAGTGGTAACTTGTGTGGGTTTGTGTTTTAATTCCCTCAAGTGTGGCTCCTAAGAAGCTGAGAATCCAGCATGAAGTTGAGACTCTTACAGGCTTCTGCCACTTGAAGGGAGGTGTAGTGGCTGAGATGGAGACTGCCACCTAGTGCCCACCCTTTAAAGTGGGAGGGAGGGCACTAAAGTTGACCTGGTACCCACCCGGCCTAGGCTTACACTTGTGGTTACACCTGATCCTCATAATCACCCTCTAATCAGGGATTATTGTCTCCAGTTTACTGATGAGGAAACTGAGATTCAGGTAAGTTCTACAACTTGCCCCAAGGCCACGTAAGAAACAAATGGGAATTTGAACCTAGGTCTGTCTGACTTAATACATTTTCTGCTTCACAAGGGAGCCTTAGTGGGTCCTGGTGGTCAGCAGTCAGTGGGCACAGAGGCTAGCTGGCCAGTCAGTACAGATGAGGGGAGACTCTGGCCATGGTTGGTCCTGAGCACAGGGAACTTCACAGAACATGAGTGCTCCTAGAGTATGGCTTGGGCTGACTTGGGCTTAAAGTAGTGTGCCCCCTGAGCTTCCATGTGCTGGGCCTTGGTGCCATGTGTTGGAAGAAAAAGAGAAATCCAGCACCAGCCTTCCAGGAATTCAGACATTAAACAGAGAAATGGTGTTATGTAGGGACAGTGGTGATGGCGGGTAGGGAGGAAGAGCACATAGGGTTAGGAGATAAAACACAGGGAACACGTACTTTAGATCTCTCTTGGTAGAAATGGAAGGCGTTGCTAGGACTCAGCATAGGCCTACAGGATGTGAGTAGATGGCCAGGTGAATTATTAGGGGTGGGTTGGAGGAAAGTACTTATCAGGTGGACGTGACATCATATATAAAGGCCCTGAGGCCAGAAAGAACTTAAAGAGTGTAGGAATAGAAAGAAGGCTTGAGTTTACTAAGTGAGGGGGAGCATGGGAGGTGATGAAGCCAGGAAGATAGGCAGAGACTGGATGGGGCCTCTTCCTGCTTATCTGATCTTGTCCATATGTCCAGGACGCTCCCTCCTAAGTACTCCTGCCCCCCTCCTCCTTGTACTGACCTGGGCAGCCTGAAGGCTGTGATACACTTTTAAAATCTGTTTCTCCATTTTCCAAGAGCTTCCCAACACAGACCATGCTTCCTTGCTTTTGCTTTTGCCTCCAGGGCCAGGCCCCCAGGGGCTCCAGAAATCTCTGTCAACAGGAGCTCAAATTTTCAGCCTGCTGCCAGGCCCTTAATCAGAAAATAAGGCCCCAATTCCTCCTGGGACTTCTGAACCAGCATCCCAAGCCTCAGGTACCTCCCTCCACCCAAAGAGACTCAGGAAAAGCAGGGCATGCAGAGGGTGTGGTTGGTTTGGGCTTCCCCCAGCTCAGCATATATATGGGTACGTGGGTGTTACTGGCAAGGCGTGCAGCTGTGTTGGCTTGGAGGGAGCAGCCCAGAACCCACACAAGGCACACGCCCTGACATCACCCAGGCTAGCCCTGCTTGGGCCTATTTCTGTCAGCACTCATGCTTCAACATGCCCAGGTCTCCACCATCCCTGTGCCTGGATTCTGGGTAAGAGTCCCGGCTCGATGCCCCTCTGGCCCTGTGGGCCTGATCTGATAGGTGTTTCTTTATCGAAACAATTAGAGCAGCGCTTGGCATATAGTAAGTCCTCTATAACTGCTTTACCCACATTGGCTCACTTACTTATTATAGCATTATGAGATAAGTACTCTTATCTCTAATTTACAGATGAAAAAACTGAGACACAGAGAGATTAAGAGACATGTTTATGGACATAGAACTGAGAGGTGGCAGAGAGGGGATTCAAACCCAGGCATCCTGGCTGCAGAGTCAATGCTATGTTTCCTCTCATGTAGGTATGAACTATTTTGTTGTGTGTTCTCACCCTTTTCCTTAATACCCCTACCTGATGTGTTTTTTATTTTTAGTTATAGATATTCCTTGACTTACAATGGGGTTACAGCCCAATGAAACCATCGTAAGTTGAAAATACAGTAAGCCAAAAATGCATTTACTGGGCCTAACCTCCAGAACATCATAGTTTGGTCTAGCCTACTTTAAATGTGCTCAGAACACTTACACAGGCCCACAGTTGGGCAAAATCATCTAACACAAAGCCTGTCATATACTAAAGTGTTGAATGGTTCCTGTAATTTACTGAATACTGTAGTGAAAGTGAAAAATAGAATGGTTGTGCAGGTGCAGAGTGGTTGTTGACCTTGATCACACAGCTGACTGGGAGTCGTAGCCACTGCCCAGCATCATGAGAGAGGAGCATACTGCGGATGGCTAGCCAGGAAAAGATCAAAATCCAAAATACGGTTTCTACTGAATGCATATCGCTTTTGCACCATCATTAAGATGAAAAATTGTAAGTCAGACTGTCATAAATCAGGGACCATCTATAGTTGGTTAAATGATGTCACAGATTAGGTTCTTTGGGAAGCGGACTCTGGGGCAGAGATTAGTGTGCAGAATGTTTGTTAGGGAGTGCTCTTGGGACCAACACTGTGGAAAGGAGAGAAGGAAACAGGACAGGGCACAGGGAGAAGTTCAGCTGTGATGCAGGCCTGATGACAGCCGCAGCCAACCTCCAGGGAGCTGTTTTGTCTGGTGCTGGCTTGAAAATGGCTGGGCCTTCATAGCCCCACTTCAGTCAGCCCTGGGAAGAGCACAGCCTCAGTCACATGGCTCTCTGCAGCTGAGGTGATCTTTGAGAGCTGAGAGATCCTCCAGCAGTTGGGGCAACAAGTGCTTCCTTGAAGGAGAATCTGAGGGGCACATCGGTATACCTACCTCAAATGTATTCCTTTCCAGTCCTTTAAAAAAGTTTAGAGTATTTAAAAAAAGGACAAAAATATTGCACTCTAGAAATGGAATGTGCCATTAGAAGGAGGAATATAATATGGTTAGTATGGGTTAACGTGACTGCTGTTACTGAGAATTGAATGTGGCTGAGCTTCCTGGTAGGCAAAGCAAAAACTTTTTATTCTGGTAACATTCCCTGACGGAGAAAAATTTTCTTGGGGTTAAATTCTAAAAGAAGTTTCTTGGGGTGCCTGGGTGGCTCAGTTGGTGAAGTCCAATTTCGGCTCAGGTCATGATCTCATGATTCATGGGTTCCAGCCCCACATTGGTCTCTGTGCTGACAGCTCAGAGCCTGGAGCCTGCTTCAGATTCTGTGTGTCCCTCTCTCTGCCCCTCGCCTGCTCGCGCTCTCTCTCTCTCTCTCTCTCTCTCTCTCTCAAAAATAAACATTAAAAAAAATTTATGAAAGAAGTTTCTCAATTGGACACTTACTTGACTGACATAGTGTAGAATGTTCCCAGCAGATCAATAGCAAATTCTGATGCAGTTTTCATTTGTTCCTTGTAATGACTTTGCATGAATATAGAAGATATAATATACCTTCTATAGCTCAGTGAAGCCCTTCCACAATTGAGAGTAGGCAGAGTTATAGATTTGCAATCTTGTTTCCTCAAATAAAACTTTATCCTTTTTCTTTAAAATTTTTGCTTGGTAGTTTCTCATGTTAGGTGTCTGATCAGCCCATCTCTGACTCTGTAACCTGTACCTCAGTATATAGCTGGTACTCCATACTCACCTCAATGCACCCTGAGCTCCACCCCACAACTGCTTTTCAGACTCTTGACCTCTGGCCCCAATATCCATCTATGGCTCCAACTTAGTCGTTGGATCTCACACTTCTTAGGTCATGTTCTTCTGCTTCCCTCCGTACCTGGGATGGACTCCCAGCCCCAAGAGCCTCCTGTTTTCTATCACTCCAGGTAAAACCTTCGCTTCCCCTTCGCTGAAGGGCTCCTGAAGTAGGTCCCAGATGTTGAGGCAGGAGAGCCGGGCTCCAGATAAGGATTTTTCAGAGAGGTGGCAGGGAAACCATAATTGCTTCTCTGAAGAGAAGGGGAGAGCCCTTGCCAGCCATGGCCCAGGCTGACCGCTGTTTTTCTGCTTTCTCTTCCTTTCTTTAACAGACACTCCTGACGCTCCTCTATAGCAGTAAGACAGCAGAGATGAATCAGACCAAGTTCTTACTCTAGTTGTGGGTAAAGAAATGCCAACAGACATCTGTCAATAGATGACAATTCAGTGTGGTAAGGGCCCTTGGAGCACTGAGAAGGGACACTTGTTGGTGGGTGTGGGGGTAGAGCAAAGTGAGAGATAACATATATGCCTGAAGATATGGCAGCTCCAAATATAAGGCGATCAACTTGTTTATGCAATAAGGGCACTCCAGATATTTTGTTTTTTTGCAGCTAAAATATAAACCTTCTTAGAGATGCATGATTCAAATGCCCAATATAACAGTTTAAGAAAGAGGAGGGGGAGGAGCAGGAAGGGAGAGAGTCCTAAGCAGGCTCTGCACTATCAGCGTGGAGCTTGACATGGGGTTTGAACTCATATGCTGCGAGATCATGACCTCAGTTGAAATCAAGTTGGACAATTAACCTACTGAGCCACCCAGGCGCCCCTGTGTGTGTGTGTGTGTGTGTGTATGTATACATACATATATATATGTATATATACATATATGTATGTATATATATGTGTGTGTATATATACACACATATAGTATTTTAAATCATGTATTATTTAAAATAGTATATTGATGTATGAATATTGATTTTTCCCACTCTTGCCTGTCCAGTAATAAATTTATGTTCAAACTCTTTATGAGTCCTTGATTTCTATGTAAGGTTCACCATTAGGGCCACTTTGACTCATCTAATATAATTTCTGAAAGCATATCACCTTCACTGCCTTCTCAGTTGAGACCATTTTTGAAAAATCAGCTTTATTGAGGAATAACTTCCATACTAAAAAACGCATCCATTTTTTTAAGTGTAAAGTTTGGTGAGATTTGACAAACGGATGCCCTCCTGTAACCTCCACCTAATCAAGATATGGAGCATTTCCATCACCCTGAAGTTTCTTGGTGCCTCTTTGTAGTCCATCTCCGCTGCCCCCATCTGGCAGTCACTAACCTACTTTCCATCACTAGAGTAGTGGTGCTCATTCTGGAATTTCACATACTTGGAATCAAGGAGTATGTACCCTTGGTCTCTGTTCAGCATGTTTTCGAGACTCATTCATGTTGTTGCAGAGAGAGTACTTTTCGGGTCAGTATGTTATGCTATTACTAGAAATTTTAATCTAAGCATCATTATCTTTCATATATAACATTAAAACAGGTTTCATTTCTCCCAGGGGTATATATTACTGCATAACTACTTAACTTTTATGGAAAATTTCAAATGGATCTAAGTGTAGACAAGACAGTATAGTGAGCTTCCTTGTGCCTATCAGCCACCTTCAATTATGAACTGATGGCCACTCTTGTTTCATGTCAAACTCCACCTACTAACCAACCCCTTCCATACTGACACAAATCTTAATTCTGTTATATGTATTTCAGTGGTTTTCTGAAACTGTTTTAAAAAATATATATATATGATCTCTACCAAACCTAAAAAAAAAATCAATACCGTATTGTTATTAAAGTGACCTTTGAGAGGCTTGTTTATACATAATACTTGGGATTGTGAGAAATAATTACTAAGTCTGTGGTAAATTTCTTTGCCTCTTTGTTTACTGATTTTGTCAGGGGACTACTTGTAATCGTCCAAAACTAGCTTGACTGAGGTCATTTCAGGGTAATGTGTTTTCTCCAAAAAGTGCTTTTTGGTTCAAAACAAGTTGAGAGAGCATCCCATTATATGAGGGATTCTGTAAAGACCAAAATGTAATAAGTAAACTCTTTGCTCAGAATACACGTTTTGTTTTTTTTTTTTTTTTTTTTTAAGTTTTCTGAGGGGGAACTACCTATGTTTGGTGTATTTAGGAGAGGATTTCAGTTGGTAATTTACCAGGTGTGGAAGTGAAAGAAAGGAGTGAAGGATGGTGGCTCCACTAGACTCTGGTTGAGGGGGCAGAGTGGATGGAGGTGCCTTTCAGTAGGATGTGAAACAGCCCAGTGGCCGTGTAGTTGGTACTGAGCCGAGTTCCAGAAATTGGTAGATCTAATAGCCTGGGGACCGGGCCCGCAGCTCCACCATGGGTCTGGAGCTCAGGAAAGGGGTCTAGGCTGGAGACAGAGGTCTGGAGTCATCACCCTCACATGCAAATGAAATTGGCCAGGCCAAGGAGACAGTCACAGCAGCCAGGCCTGGGGGGGGGTGGGGGGGGGGGCGGTAACCAAGATGCAGCAGACTGGCGGAGACTGGAGTAAAACCAGGAGAGGGGGCCATTGTGGAAGCCAAAGAGAAGTGCTTGGAGAGGGGAGTGGGCACGTATTGTACAATTCCATTTGTGTGTGTGATGTCCAGAAAAAGACAAAGGTATAGCGCAAGTAGATTTAGTGGAGGCTGGAGGTGGGAGTGGGGATTAACTCTTAAATGGGCACGAGGCATCTTACTGGGGAGGAGAATATGCTAAAAGTGACTTATGGTGACAGCCATAACCTTCAGTATGTACAAATGTTACACTTGAAACAGGTGGATATTTATGGTATGTAAAATATATTTCAGTAGGGCTACTAAATCAAAGAATAGTCACATGCCCAGTGCCACAAAAAGCTTAAGATACACGGTACAAGCCCATCTATCGGTCACTCACTTGTTGGCGGTTGTGGTTGGAACGGAGGGAGGAATTGGGGGCAAGGTGGGACAGACGCTGGTTACAGTGGGTGGGGAATGATCTGGTGGTGTGGATGACTGGCTCCAGGCACTCATATGTGAAATGGAGAGAGAGATGGTGAGGGAGAGGGAGATGGCTGGGAGCTAGGAGCTTCCTTTTTTCTTTCAAACGTGATGTTAAGTCCAGGGTGGATTTGATGGATGGAGGAGCTGCTGAGCAGCAAGCAAGCACCCAGGTACCTGGCTTGCGTTCCACTTTGCCTACAGCTGGACTTGAGCATTCCAGAAGACCCTGACAGGAGGGGCTTTTTCGGACCTTACACATCGGGCCTCTGCTCCTGGACAAAGCCAGAAGTGTGAGGAGGGAACCAAATCTACTGGAGGAATAAGTGAGGCGAGTTCTCTCCTGACTCCAGGCTCAAGTATTTCTCAGGGCCTTTCACAGCTGGCCCTCACCTACCTGTCCAGCCTCTTCCCTCATCCCCACTGGACAGGTCAGTTTCCCATCCTCTGGTTTGCTCTCCCAGGCCTGCCACCACTGAGGGAGCCCTTCACAATCGTTCTTGACCAGGATTTAGTTGCCATGCACCTGCCCTCAGAAGACCTGTAGGAAGATCCCTGCTGGGAAAGGTAGGCACGAGTTGCTGCTGCCCATGAATAAAATCTTATGCCTGTGAGGCCTCCTGTCCCTAATTCCTAGTTATGGACTAAGATTTGTCCCCTGGTTGTGGCAGGTCCTGCTCCAGTCCCAAACCTCGGGCCCATGTTCTCATCACTCACCCCCAAGCCATAAAGTACAGTGTACTGATCAGGTGTTGCAAGAGCCTCTGTTGCCATTTCTTATGTTCAATGCTTTAGCTACCTCTACACCACACGATTAAAAAAATACGTGGTTGTAATCTGCTCCAACGCACTGACGGTATATAACCTCCTTTATTCTTGGGGTGAATGCTACCTCCCTCACTGACCGATGAAATGCGGGCTGCCAAGGAGCACCTCCAGGGTTCTCTGCAGTGGGCCAACACCAGACCAGCACCCAGCCCCAGGGAGCTGAGAGACCATCCAGGAGATGGCTCTCCTCCCAGAATATACCTGTGCATGCATGCTAGCAAGCTAGAGGGCCCAGGGCTAAGTGGCCAATTCTGACCACTGATCTTCTTCCTGCTCCATTTGGCCAGGAAAGCTCTCTCTTCACCCTAAATTCCAGACTTAACAGTAACCTAGTATAAAGAAAGGAACAATTTTTTAGGGACCCTACAAATGTGGGTACAGGAGCCCTGGGGAGTGGCCACAGACCACGCTTTTTCAATTAACCAATCAACACGAGGAGAAGCCTACAGCTGGGCCTCTGGGATCCAGTGTCCTAACTGGCTTAGTACCCTTAATTCCTGCCATCCTGACTGTAAGCTTACCCAGACAAGCAAACCCAGACAAGCTCCCTACTGCTTCTGGCCAATATGCTCAGAAAGCCTGTCTCCCAAATACATTCACTTTATCTTGCTCAATAAACAATACCTACCCTGGGCTCCAAATTCAGTTCTTGCACCCTCCCTTACTTCCTGGGCCCGCTTTTATCTTAGGATATGGACTTTGGCTCCCCTCTGACCCACACCCAAGGCAGCAAGACAGGTGCAGCCCCTTCCAGGCCCCACCCAACCCCTGGGGAGGGAGCCGCCAGTGCCGAGCTGAGCAATGAGAGCACATCCCACACAGAGCCGAGCCCTGCCCTCTCCCACCAACGCCCCCCACCCCAACTTTGCCCCAGTCAGGTCGGGGACCTTGTGTAACAAAGAGGCAGACACTAGGTTTCCGTTAAGTTGTAGGAATTTATTTTAAATAACCTACAGTTGATTAAAAGGGAATTCATGATAAAAATAGAAGATACTTGAGGAAAGATGTGGGAAATGGACTCTGCACACACGCTAAACTAACAATGCTTCTAAAACTAATGATTATAGCAAAAAATGTCTTCACATTAAAATTCTGCTTTTTATGGTTTTTTTTTCCATTTTTTACACAATTACAAAAGAAAAAAATAAAAGCCCTAAATTCTTGATTATTTTTCCTTTTTTTGGACCAAATACTCATTTTCCTCTAAATTATTGACTCGTGGAACTTTTTACACAATAAAATCTTTCAAGTGAAAGATTGGGTTTAAAATGAAAAAGATGGATATATGAAGGGTACAGAGAATGCTCAGAACAAAGAATGATGGGAAAATGGTTTCAGTCACTGATTATTTCATTATCCTTAGACTCACTCACCCCCTCATCCCTCCCCAACCCCAATCTACACGATCTTTAAGATCAAGAAAAAGGTTTAAATATTTTAAAATAATTAAAAAGAAATAAAAATTCACATTTAAAAAGGAACACTCAAGTCAGGAAATATTTTCCCATCATGCTTTTCTGTGAATAGGTGTCTGAACCAAAACACTGCCGATGTCACGACTGCTTCAAGTTTAATGAAAATTGATTCCCATGACAATAGATAGTGACAATTCTCACTAACAGGTGCGCTGGGTTTTTGTTCTACTTAATTTTAAATTCCTGAAATGGGGGAGGGAGGAGGGCGTTTAGGAATTCATTTCTATTAAAATATAGAAGTTATTGCAAAACCCTAACTGTAAAAACGCACCAATATAATCGGACTTCGTATACAGTAGCTAAGAGAATCCAAATGCTTCAGTGAAACAGTGAATTTGCCTGGCAGAACTCTGACAAATTCCTATCCACTTGCTCTCTTGAAAATAAAAACAAAATTCAAAACAAATCATACAGCTAGAATTTTGATATCTGAAATATTTTTAAATAAGTTGTCCATAGGACAACTGGCTCAGCTCTCCCTTATAATATCTCCAGGTTTATCTTTTCGCAAAGATGTTCGTTTGTTAAGACTTGCCGCCTCTCTCCCTCAGCTGTGAGGGTAAGCAAGGCTCACAGTTTATCCACCTTCCCCAAACCACACTGTTCCTTTTCACAGAACCCTGCCCGCCCCTCGAGACTGGCTAGAACTCGTAGTCCTCATCAGCCATGTCGATGGCCCACGCAAACTTCTCCCGCTGGGTTTTGTTGTAAATTTTCTCAATTGGGACCCCCCACTTCTTGCACCTGTACACAAAGGAGAAAAAGGGGGATTAGTGTCTCAGGGAGCAACAGCCCAGACCCAGGGCAGGGACCTGAATATGCTTGCTTTGTGTCCATCTGCTGAGAATGAATTTTAAGAACATGCCAAACATATTCTAACAGTATCATGTGCTCGTGACCTCTAAAGTAGATGCTACTACAGATGTACTAATGAAAAAAACCTAATGCAGGGAGTTGAGTAATTTGCTTACCTTGTCATGCAGCTAGTGAGATGGAGCTAAAAAGTTAACCCAAGCTGTCTGGCTCTGGTGTCCATGCTCTCAACCACAATGCATACTGCCCGTCAATCTAACTCAACCTCTAGCACCCAACAGGGCAAAAGAGCAAAAAGGGTACAAGAGCCGGGTGGAATCCCTGACCCATAGGAGCAGGTCAGGCTCAGAAAAATGCACATTAATTAATAAGCATCTTCCAAAAAATAAATAAAACTCACTTATTTTGGACGTCATTTTATGACTGTGGGGTTAAAAGCGGACACAAACAATAGAGAATTTATCTTTGTTATAAGCTCCCTCTAACTCTGTACGTTGCTCAGATCTGCAGTCTTTTTTTTTCCTGCTTGTTCCTTTCTTCATTTGTAAAAAAAATTTATCGAAAAGTTTTGTTCAAGTGTAGATAGATGGGCTCCTTTTAGATTTTTCCTTTAATAAGGGCCAAGAGTTCCTATTCTTGTCCTAAAGTTCCATAGGGGTAGAGGCTGCAACTGCCTTTTAAAAACAGACAAAAACACGCTCCAAGGCAGTATAACAACATTACTGACCATTTAGGGTCACTGAAGATGTTCTAGTGCAGTTGCAGTGTGCATAGTAGAAAGGCAAGGATTTCCCAAAGGACTTGCAAGTATGAGGTGAAGGGATGGCATGGGAAGGCCAACAGTGCTCTTGAACCCTCCACTACATTCTCAAGCCAGCAGCAGGACCCCAAGAAGGGCCCAAAGATTACTTACCAAGCCACTGTAATCCTTGGGTCCAGATAATTGAGTTTGGAGGTTCCCAAAGCAATTTGTTTATTTTCTTCTCGGTCTGTGGCCTGAACTTCGAGCTTCATTAACTGCTCCTCCAGTCTTTGCACAGCCTTCTTCTTTGACTCTACCACCCTGGAAGAATGGAAGTCATCAAGAACCAGGCCTAGCTTCTGGACAAAAACACTGCAACCCCACCCGGCCATGCAGGGGCAGCAAAAGCAGGAAAACCCTAAATACATACAGAGATTTCCAAAAGATACCACTCAGAAACTCTAGAAAAGCTGGGGCCCTGGGCCTCTGATATTACCCCTGCTTTTCTCTCAACCAGTCCCCAGCTCTGCATAACAACCAGGTACATACTTCTTGGTCTTTGCATCCTTTAGGACCTTGGCATCAGCCTTAGCACTTTTCAAGTCTCTCCGGGCATCTGCTAGTTGTTCCTTCTTGGCATCAATCTAGGTGGGGAAGAACAGTAAGGTTTAAAAATAAAATAAAATCAGCCCGGAGAGAAAAGAGCTCCATCAGACATGAAACCTAGAAGCTGTCTCCACCAGGCAGGCTGCCTATGTCAGTGGCATGCCACATAAACCTCCCCCCTCTCCCAGGGTGGCTTCATGAAGGCACAGATTAGATGCACAGTGACTGCTGAATGCAAATGCTATTTCGTCACTTATGTTCTTCAGTGACCCTTCAAGAAATCGGTGATCCTTCTATAGGCAGTGACCCAGGGCCTGTCCCCTTAATGCAAAAGCTCAGGTTACAGAACCTGCCAGGACTGGGAATGTGAGTGCCAATCTTTCGATCACATAACGCTTTAGTTTTAGACACCTGGGAGGAGGGCTACAGATGAAAACTGTTTACTAAATGGATCCTGTGTCAGGTTATAGCCTTCCTTCTACAAATACTGCAGGAGATAACTCTTTATGAAGCTGAGACAGGATCCTTGCATCTACTGAACCCAGCTCATTCCTCAGATTCTGCCAGCACTCTGGGAAGGAGCTGCCAGCTTCTCAGGAAAAAAGGATGCACTGGAGAGAATACCCAAGGGAACCCAGGAAGCTAAACAGCTCAGCCAGTCGGCTGAAACCTATATATGGCACAGCCTGGCTTTGGCCTTCTGTATTTTAAATGAAAGGGAGCTGAGACTGGAAGGAAATTAAAGCAGTTATCACTCAAAAACAGAGGTCTGAAAACATTTTTAGCTATGGAGCTTTTTTTTCCAAATAAAATCTCACGGAATCCCGGTTTATAAAGGATGAAACAAGCAATTCCACCCTTTCTTGCTTATAGAACACTTGGAGGGCCTCTGGAAAACCTAAGCTCTTAGTTCTTGCTTAAGGACAGCAGCAGGCAACACCAGGAAACTAGAGCCCAAACCAGGGAGCTCATGCTGCTGGGGGCAGAACCTCAGATGTGCTATTACCTTTCCTAACCTACAAGGTCGAGGGAACCTCTGCAGAGTAAATAAATACTTGCCTGATTCAACACAGTCTGGGCTGTTGCTCTCAGCCTAGAATTGTCTGTTAAATATACACATATAGCCCAAGTTTGGAAACAGAGGCCACCATTGTGAGAGAATCATTAAATGTATTTTACTATGAATGGCTTACTTCCAACATCCATGTTGTCCAAAGTCAAGCTGAAGGAACTGATTCTATACACAAAAGCATCAGACACCACTAGCTAGATTCTTCTTGGGCTAGAAATTTAACAGACCACAATCTTTTAACCATTTCCGTGGATGTTAAATTGGCAGGCTGTTTCAAATTCTCTCAAAGCATCAAAGACTCCATTGATTCACTTGGCAAACAGGGGCGTGTGTTTGCTTTGTGGGCACACAGGAGAGGGTTCCTGGGCTCGGAGGGCTCGTCTGGCAGGCGGCCCTGGGCTGCCCAAACAGTGGTTCCAGAGTAAGATCAACAAAATACCTCCTCATGCTCCAGGGGGATGGGTAGCTTGAATTGGGTAAACAGCACCTGAATATTCATGCTTTTATTTCTGGCTTGGAACAACAACACGGGGAGAGTAGATGATTCCACATGACCACCATTTAACAGAGTGGCAGCGAACAGGAGCTGCTAGGATGGGTGGCCTATAGGGTTCTTTGCCTGCCAACCATATATTCTAAGGATTTGAGAGGCCTAGGGGTATATATTCATTTACTGTGCGTATGTGCATCCCTCTAGCAAAACCAGATGGCACCTGTAGCATGAACTGTAGGTTGTGGGTATCTTTTGACCCAGACATACTACTACCGGGTATTTATCTTGAAGAAATTTCAACAGGAGGAAAATATATGGACCTGAAAATGTGTATGGAGCCTCACTTTATAGCAGTCATTTTTAGTTTTTATTTTAAATTTATTTATTTAAAAAAAATTTTTTTTCAACGTTTATTTTTTTTTTTGGGACAGAGAGACAGAGCATGAACGGGGGAGGGGCAGAGAGAAAGGGAGACACAGAATCGGAAACAGGCTCCAGGCTCTGAACCATCAGCCCAGAGCCCGACGCAGGGCTCGAATTCACGGACCGCGAGATCGTGACCTGGCTGAAGTTGGACGCTTAACCGACTGTGCCACCCAGGCGCCCCTATTTATTTATTTAAGAGAGAGAGAGAGAGAGAGAAAGACAACAAGCAGGGGAGGAGCAGAGATGAGAGAGAGAGACAGAGGATCCAAAGTGGGCTCTGTGCCGACATCAGAGAGCCCAGTGTGGGGCTCAAGCTCACGAACCATGAGATCATAACCTGAGCCAAAGTTGGACACTTAGTCAACTGAGCCACCCAGGCACCCCTGTAACAAGTCATGTTTAAACTCCACCTGTCCTAGTACAGAATTCTGTAAATGTGGATGGAAAAGAATTACATCTGTAATTTCACTAACCTGTTTGAAATTCATCATTTCGTCTTCAATTATGAATGTGGGCAACAAACCATAGTAGTATCAGTAGTACCTATGATATATTCGCCACCAATATAATACAGATATTTCCGGATCATTAAAATTGTTGCAGAAATCTTAAGTATTGTTTATGTATTCTTTACTACCCTTGAAATTTAGTGATTATTAGACCCACCTTGAAATTTAGTGATTATTAGACCCACCTTCAGATCTTACTTAATAAGTTAATAAGGAAGCACATCACAGACTTTAAAATATACTTGGTAAGTGTATTTCAGGATAATTGGTCCTTTGTGACAACCCTATGTGTCTGTTCTAGAGTGAAATACCTGCCAGTTCTCACTGAGAGTTAGTACGTTGGAATGGATTAGTTACGTAGCCATCGCTAACACAGAAACGCTCACCACCGAAGTGTTTAGTGCCAGACAGAGTCAGAAGGAAGAAAAGCACATGGAAGAGGAATAGCATCTACTTGTTTGCATGTCTCTCTCCCTCTAGGGCAGCAACTCTGACACACAGCCAGAATTCAACAGATGTTTGATGATGAGCTACATAAAAATATGAGTCATGTGGAATGTGTAAAAATAAAAATAGTTGTGCTAGGATTAGGGGGAAATAAAATATCATTGTTCATCATCTTTTTAATTTGAAGCAATCTAATTTAGAAACAGTTGTATTTCTGGACTGTGGCAAGGAATGGTGAAGACCATCTTTATATCCATTATTCTCATGTATAATAAGGACAATAATATTTCAAAAGAGGGCACACATCAAACTCAGCTTTTCAAAATAGGAAGAGTGGCCAGTGCAGGAGTTCTGTCCACAGAATACAGACTTTATTAAAAAAAAAAAATAAAAAAAAAAAAAAATTTTTTTTTTAAATGTTTATTTTTGAGAGAGAGCAGGTGAGTGCGCACGTGCATGTGAGCCTAGCAGGGGAAGGGCAGAGAGGGGGGGAGACACAGAATCTGAAGCGGGCTACAAGCTCTGAGCTGTCAGCACAGAGCCCGACACAGGACTCAAACCCACGAACCGCAAGATCATGACCTGAGCCGAAGTTGGAAATAGACTTTCTGAACAATGAGTACCTGATACTCAGTTATCTTCATCAGGGATAACTCCTATCATATTTCCATTTGTTTATCTTTAGCATGGACATATCTTCCAGAACAGACCTAGAACTGGCCTTCTCATATCCCAGCCCAGAAGGCCTCTTATTTGCAGATCATCTATCCACAGCAGATGTGGCTCCCTTCATTTTGCGACCACACCATCCAGATCCACATTACCTTAGACTGCAAGTTCATCATGGACTTCTCAAAAGTTTTGGGTGGTGCCCTCTGATGGTTACAAAGAATTGCAACAGCTCGGTTGGCACGGTTGTAAGACAGGATCTTTGCTGGGATGTTCTCATCAGCTGTGAAGAAAGAAACATGACAATAAAAGAGTTAGTTTGTATATCTGAGGAGAATATACCACATGGCTTCCCCAGCACTTCCTCATGATTCTGCCAGCCCTCATCTCACTAAGATGATCAAGTTCTCCTGAGACACAAGGTCAAAACTGAGAGTCAAGTCATCAGCTTGTCTGAAAGGCCACCCCCTGTCCCCCAATGTAGTCTGAAGAAAATGTAGAATTGGAACAGAAAATGTCTGTAGAGGAGGACAAGACAAAAGGATCACAAGCTTTATGTTTTAAAATCATAAGTTGGTATCTGTTTTACAAAGAAAAATTCAAAGTGTCATTGGAGGAATATTTTACTTATGTCACATGGCATCCTTTGTCCCACCCCAAAATACTGACCCTCAAAATACCCTCTTTGGATTTTCTGGCTTTTATATTCTAAAGCCATTTGACATAGAGGACAGAGGAAATTTAGCAGTGGCTGGGCTCTAGAAAAAGAAGTTTGTGGATGTTGGTCATACCTCCTGCACCTAGTTTTTAGGAGAATACTATCAACTCTTAAGGGGGTAAAAATGGCAGAAACTTCAGGGGAAGGATGTGCTCTCCTTTTGCAAAATAACATGACAACTTTGTTCTCTCCAATTTAACCAAACATTATAGCACTTTCATCCTATTACCTTTATTAACATACATATAAAATATAAAATGCAGGCATTTTCAGAACAAATAAAAGCTCCTGTCAGCATTCCATGAAAATAAATCTTGACGTTGGGGTAGGAAAGGTGAAATAGCACTGACCTTCTGTTTATACAACTAAGCCTCAGCTCTCTATTAGAGATACGGAAGGAAAAGTTTCCAGTCACAAAGTTAGGGAGAAAAAGCAAAACCGATCCAGGACTTAAGCTAGCTGAGCAAGGGCAATGGACGTACAAATAAGGGTACAGGACTGCTTGGCCAAACAATACTTACGGGCTGTGAGTTCTTTCAACTGTTGCTGTAGCGTGATGGAGGCATTATATGTACGGAACACCTTGGCTGTCAAGCCCTCCATGAGATCCTGAAGATGCTTATTCAGAATACCAGTCTGGAGGAGACAAGGCACAGAGTATATTGGGATTTAGGTAAAAGCCCTACCACTCTGCCCCTTCTGGCAAGCAAGCCCTAGGACATTTATGCCAGTGCAATCTCAACTCTGCCAAGTCTACTGCCTTGCCAGTGAGAAGTTAGAAAAAAAAAAGAAGAATTCCAAATTACAGGCTTGCATGATACCTCCCTATGAAGTACTTTAATCTTAAGCAGGCCAATAAAACAAATGTGTCCTTCCCTATTAAGACCTTCCATGATAAGCTATCAGGCTTTGGTCTCCAGCAGAGGTGGCTGGGCATCCAGCAAGAGAAGACTCTGTTAAGAGCCAGAAGAGGATAAAAGGCAGGGTTTGTCTACCTGTCTCAGGACTTTGGTCGTGAATTCACTATGTGCCTGAGGGAGGAAGTGTGTCTAGGATAGGATGGCACAGGAGGAGAGTCCAAGCCACCCCTGGGCAAACCTCTCCTTTAGGAGCTCGAGTGGCTCTGGCCCCTCCTCCAACCCACTGCACTTTGTCCACTCACATTGAGTCTATCAAAAAGATCATCCTCAGGCTGTTTGTTCTCCATAAATAGCTGTAAGTTCTTAAAAACCTAAAAGAAATAGAAGAACCTATTATTTGAAAAGCCTTTACTTTGGAAATAATTGCAAACGTACAAAAACTTGGAAAACAAAAAAGCACAAGGAACACTGACATCCTTTACCAGATTCACCCATTATTACCATTTTACACGTCATTTGCCACTGACATAGTACACATGTCTGCCCCATTTCTATGTGTGTGTATATACATGTTCATTGTTTGTTCTGAACCATTTATGGGTACTTGTATTATAGTCCTTTACCCTTAAATACCTCAAGGTATTTCCAAGAATTTTCTAAGGATAGAGATACTGCCTTACATATGCACAGTACTCATCAACTTTATAAATCTGCATGAGGACATACTTTAGTGGTCCAGTTTGGTCAGCTGACCTAGTGATGTCCTCTACCTCCCCAGTATGGAACCCAATCTAAGGTAAGGTATTATATTTGTCATGTTTCTTTAGCCTCATTTAATACGGACCACTGCCACAGCCAGCAAAGCCCAATTACCTGATTAGACATCAGGCTGTTAAAGGACTGGATTATGGGGGCCCTGCAGCACCGTCTTCAGCTGTGGGCTCAGAGGTTTGAGGATAACAGGCTACTGCTTTGCTCAGTCAGGAGTTGGGGAGAGGCTGAGCAAAGCTACAAAAATGACAAATGTGCAACATGACCAGGGGATACTAAAACATGGTTGAATCATTACAACATGGTGAGTTAAATCTTATGCTGAAATTTGTCATAAGGGCCCACTCTCTACAGCATGCTCTGTTGAATACTACTACAGGATGTGGCCCCCTAATCCCAGAAAGGTAGCATGGAGCAGAGGAGGTGAGGGACAGGGACTAAAAGGAGGTACACAGGACAACCAACAACACCTCTCCCCTCCCTTTCAAATCATTTTCTTCTAGTGCTGAGCAAAATGCAGAGCATACAAAAAGCACTCAGTAACTGTTGAATGACTGAATGGAAGAAAGAAAAAACAGGCAAGGGAGCACAGGCCACAGGAACTTACTCGTTTCTCAACAGGTACTTTGTTATAATATCTGATTGAATCTTTCCCAAGGAAGTCAAACTCTACCACGTATTCCTGACCATCCAACTCTGGGTGCAGATTGATATGCTCCACACGAAGTGAACAGCAACCCACAGTGTCTGCTGTTTCTCCTTCTTCCTTCTCATTGCCTGCTCTCAGAGCAAGCTGTCCAGGGAGGAGGGAAAAATGAGAACAAATGAAAATACTTCAATCTCACAGGATCTACAAGAAACCCAAATAAGTCTCCCAATTCTCTTTGGGACAGAGCATCAGTCTGCAAGGTCTGAGAATTCTGGATTCTACACTAGTGCTGCTTCTTCAAATAAATGAAGTACAGAGAATCAAAATAGTATTATCCTTTCTCAGAAAACCAAGCTTCTCTTTATTCTGTTCTCTCAAATGGGGATGGAGGAAAGAACCTCTTTCTCTTTCTTTCTTTCTTTTTTCTTTCTTTCTCTCTCTCTCTCTCTCCTTCCTTCCTTTCTCCCTCCCTCCCTTCCTTCCTGTTCCTTTCTTTCTTTCTTTTTTTTTTAAACAAAGCAGGGGCACCTGGGTGGCTCAGTCTGTTAAGTATCCAACTTCGGCTCAAGTTATAATCTCATAGTTCACGGGTTCAAGCCGAGTCAGGCTCTGTGCTAACAGCTCAGAGCCTGGAGCCTGCTTCAGATTCCATGTCTCCCTCTCTGTTCCTCCCCTGCTTGTGTTCTCTCTCAAAAATAAACAAATATTTAAAAAAAGAAAAGAAAAGAAAAGAAAAAGAGTGGCTCTCTCAGCATTTTTTACTTAAAGAGATATATTTCAGTTTATAAAAAAGTAATAATAATAAAACAAAGCAGCATTCCTATTCTGGGCAATCAGACTCAACATGCGAGTCTCTTAATTTTGCTTATTTTTTAGATAACTCAGAATTTGAGCTAATCAGCACTAAAATTTTCTAAAAGATACTGACAAACTGACCTCCCTCACGGTCTTTCAGGGGTGCCTGGGTGGCTCGGATGGTTAAAGCTTCAGACTCTTGGGTTTCAGATCAGGTCATGATCTCATGGTTCATGAGTTCAAGCCCCATGTCGGGCTCTGCATTGACAGTGCAGAACCTATTTGGGATTCTCTCTCTCTCTCTCTCTCTCTCAAAATAAATAAACTTAATAAAAAAAATTTTTTTAAAACATAGTCTTTCAAACTGTAGTTGTGATACATTAGTGGTTTAACCAGTTTTAAGGGTTATAACCACCCTTTTTAAAAACAAGAAACAATTTAAAATGTCAGAATTCACTCCTTGTAGAAAGCTAAACATTGTTTTGTGCAACTTTTGTTTCAGTTATACACAAACACCTATATGTATATGTATACATATATACATATATACATACACACACACATATATATATATATATATATATACATACATACATATATATATATGTGTTGGGTCTGTGATGTAAAATAAAATTTTTTGGTAGCTTATAGTCAAAAAAGAATTTGAAAATGTCACAGTATTTCTGGCAGATTCAGATAGCAGTAGACTCTGAACGCCTCTCTCTCCACTTCTACCTTCCTTACTCAACCAGAGGTTGGTGCTTCTCTAGTACTTAGCACAGGGCCTGGAGGAGTAAACAAGCTCCACATCTTTGATAAGCTGAACATGTTAAGCAATGTGACAGGACGATGCTCACCTTGTCGATGAAGTACAGGGCTACAGCTCTCTGCCGAACTTTCATCTCTTTGGACTTCCAGTCTTCTCGATACTGGTTCCGGATCTTGTCCACACACTTCTTAAGCCGCCGAGCGGTCTCATATTTCTGCCAATCTTTCTCACCCTGCAGAGACCCAACCCCAAAGGTGGATTGCTTAGGAATGGTGGAGTAAAAACAGACTTTGAACACCCAAGTTCAGAGCTGTGAACCAAAGAAAAGAAGCCTGAGCTTAAGCAAGGTAGAAAAAGAGTAGTGAAGAGAAACTATAAAGCATTTAACCTGATGAGAACTCATGCTGTCCTGTTTCACTGTCAAGCACACACACGACTCCATTCTAATTGCTAAATTGTTTATGTTCTTGGGAAAAGCCCACATGGCATATCCCCAAAACGGACTTCTGTCAACACAAAGGGTATAAACATCCCCATTCCCACATCAGCATCATGGCTCTCTCTGCTCCTGAATCTGTGAGCCAATAGCAGTTTTCTGCTAAGACCGAATTTCATTACATTCAAGACAACCATGCACAATTTGATGGAAGTGTCAAGGAAATAGAGCCAAAGATTACAACCTGTAATTACTAAGGAACACAATGACTTCCAGGAACAGCTGTAATCATTCACCATTTTCTAACTTCTGCTTTTTTTTCCCAATATATGAAATTTATTGTCAAATTGGTTTCCATACAACACCCAGTGCTCATCCCAAAAGGTGCCCTCCTCAATATCCATCACCCACCCTCCCCTCCCTCCCACCCCCCATCAACCCTAACTTCTGCTTTTAAAAGTATTCTTGATTAGATTGAGGAAAGCAATGTTACTAGGAAGACTTTTTTTTTTTAAAACATTAGAGCTTTTGATATAAGATTTTAAGATGGATTTTAAAACCAATGAAGGGGCGCCTGGGTGGCGCAGTCGGTTAAGCGTCTGACTTCAGCCAGGTCACGATCTCGCGGTCCATGAGTTCGAGCCCCGCGTCAGGCTCTGGGCTGATGGCTCGGAGCCTGGAGCCTGTTTCCGATGCTGTATCTCCCTCTCTCTCTGCCCCTCCCCCGTTCATGCTCTGTTTCTCTCTGTCCCAAAAATAAATAAAAAACGTTGAAAAAAAAAATTTAAAAAAAAATAAAAAAATAAAAAAAAATAAAATAAAACCAATGAAATGTTTTTGAAAGAGAGTGAAAAGATAGTCTCTACCCAACAGTGACAGGAGATTAGTCCTGCTGCCACGCTGAAAGGAAATTCACAAGCAAGGGCTGATACTAATGTCAAGTGAGAAAGGTAAGAAAGGGGGAAAAAAAAAAACCCAAGGACTCCCAAGAGAGTCAGGGAGTATTCTAAGGTCTAAAACAGATTATATGACATGAATACAGGGATGGAATTCAAGAACCCAAGAATCTCTGCAATTAATTCCCCCACCTATGAGAGAGAGGGACATCGTGATTTTTACCCACATAAGCCTAGCTCCCGCCTATGCCATGGGACACATGGTCCTTGAAGTGTTCAGAACTGTGGTCAAAGTAATCAGCCTTCTGAGCATGCAGGAAAGTTGGCTAAGTGAAAGCAAGAAAGATCTACTTCTAGCTCCACCAGCACCCCGAACTGCAAGCTCACCCGGCTGCACTAAGGGTTCATCACTCTGCCACAAATGTATGTGCCCAAGTTGTTTGTAAGTGAACTACTTGTTGTGGGTGGGTGATTTAGCAGTTGTTGATACAATACAGAAGAAGTATCAAAGTTCTATTTCCTGACAATGGCAAGCTGAAAATTTCTCACTGGTTTTTCCAAGTATGTACTAACATTTAACAGGGTGAAGAAAAGGTGTGATATAGCTGTCCTCATATACAAGTAATCCATTTCCATGACAATCGTGCGAGAGAGACACACACGCACAATCTTCAACAGCACAGCCTCCCGCTCAGGAGTGGGCTCTTGGCCATCACTCTAATGCATGCAGGCCTACTAAAGCCTAACTCCAAGTCTTCAAAATCCTGTAGGGTCACATTTGCGCAATTCCTTAGTTATGCCACTGAAACAAGGTTTAGAAAAACCCAACAAATAAGCCATTCACAGAGGGTACCACAAGACCAACTTTTCCTCACAGGTTGGCTCGGCTCCTGACCCAAGGATCCAGGATTCTCTCAAGTAAGGACATAAGAGGCGGGGCGGAGGGGCAGAAGCCACTTTGTCTAGGTCTGGGGGAAGGAAAGCTAGCCTCCAGGAAGTATGCTTAGCCCTGCCGTCAGTTTCCTTGAACGGAATCCAGACAGTAAAAGGCACTTGAACAAGCTTTCTCAGACTACTCCCAGAAAAAAAAATATCCATTTAGGTCTTCCAGACAGGGTCCTCCTCAAAACCATTGCAGTGAAACAAGGTATCCACCACAGGGGAACTGCCTTTAACCCCCTCCCATCTTTCCCTACCCAGTCAACCCTCTCTACGGATGAGAATCTAATTTGATTACTTATAAGTGACATTCTTTGAGAGATTGTTTTTAACTAGTGGGCTCACCATATTTTCTGGTTCTAATATAACTGCTTACTCATTAAGCATACTGGATAGGGGCACCTGGATGGCTCAGTTGGTTTAAGTGTCTCTTGATCTCGGCTCAGGTCATGATCTCACGCTCATGGAATTGAGCCCCACATCGGGTTCTGTGCTGACTGTGTGAGCCTGCTTGGGATTCTCTCTCCCCCTCTCTCTCTGCCCTTTCCCCACTGGCACACTTGCTTTCTCTCTCAAAAATAAACTTAAAAAAAAAAAAAAGTCTAAAAAAATATATATATATATACACTAGGTAAATGGGGTCAGGATCTGAATTCAGGATACAAAGTGGGAAATGAGCTGTTCCTGTTCTCCAATCCTCTCTCAGAGATTTGTATTGGGGAGCGATGACATTTGCCAATATTCTTAAGTGGCTCTTCTTCTTTATTTGTTGGAAGATTTTTTAATTTTTTAAGGAATCTCTACACCCAACTTTGGGCTGGAACTTACACCCCTGAGATCAAGAGTCACACACTCCACCGACTGAGCCAGTCAGGAGGCCCATAAGTGGCTCTTCTCACTTAGCTGGTGATGCACCAAAAGAGGAATGACTAGCATTCTGAATTCCAAACATCTAACATTTAAACAAAACATACAACAAACTGGCCTCATACATTTAATACCATGTTTAAAGATAAAATCCAACCAACTTTTCATATATGCTCATTTTTAGATGTTTGCCTTATTACTGATATGTAGAGGTTGTTATATATATTCAAATTCTTTTCCACATACAAGTAGTGCATTTTAGTCCACTATTTCCTATTCATCTTTCATTCTGAATAAATCTAAAAGAGATTTTATGTTATACAATTTTAAGTGTACTGTTTAATCCGTTTTAACAATTCATAACCCCTGTAACCTACATCTCATCAAGACAGAGAATATTCTCTATCATTTGAGAAAGTTTCCTCGTGCCCCTTCCCAGTTAATCACCAACTAAGCAAGCACTATTCCTTTAATCTGACTTGTATCATCATAGCTTGGTTTTGCCTAATTTAGAATATTGTAAGAATGGAATCCTACAGGGGTGCCTGGGTGGCTCAGTTGGTTAAGCGTCTAACTCTTGATTTGGGCTCAGGTCATGGTCTCACAGTTTGTGGGTTCGAGCCCCATGTAGGGCTCTATGCTGACAGCGTGGAACCTGCTTGGGATATATTCTCTCTCTCTCTCTTCTCTCTCTCTCTCTCTCTCTCTCTCTCCCCCTTTCTGCTCCTAACTCATGCTCATGCATGCGCTCTCAAAATGAATAAACTTAAAAAAAAAAATGGAATAATACAGTATAGGTTCTTGTGTCTGGGCTTCCCAATACGTTTTTAAGATTCATCCATGTCGTTGCATTTATCAGTAGCTTGCTCCTTTTAATTGCTGGTATAT
The DNA here is from genome assembly GCF_028749965.1 of Puma concolor. Taxonomy (NCBI): domain Eukaryota; kingdom Metazoa; phylum Chordata; class Mammalia; order Carnivora; family Felidae; genus Puma; species Puma concolor. The sequence continues at coordinate 122,268,976 of NC_141669.1, read as the reverse complement.
AGATACAATCCAGGACTATCCCTAATGTGTTTGATGAGACCATGCGTTTATTCTGTTGATGGACCCCCCTAGGATGTTTCCATTTTGAGACTTGCACGAATACAGCGCTGCTATAAACATTCTTGTACAACTCTTTTCGTGGACATAGGTTTTCAATTTCATTTAGGGCAAAAATACCTAGAACTGAAACTGAGATCTCATTGTGGTTTAAATCTCCTAGTAATTAGTGATGTTGAGAACTCTTTCGTGTGCTTATTTATTGGCCATACCTCTATCTTGTTAAGCATCTGTTCAAATCTTTCGCTTTTTATGCGAATGTTTGTCTTTTTTATGGAGTTATAGGAATTCTTTGTATATTCTCGATACAAGTTTTTTGTCAGATATACATGCTTCCAATATCTTCTCCCAGCCTGTAACATAAATTTAATTAACCTTGTCCTTTGTTGAACATAAGTTTTTAATTGTAATTATTTTTTTTTACATTCACTTATTTTTGAGAGACAGAGAGAGACAGAGTACAAGTGGGGTAGGGGCAGAGAGAGAAGGAGACACAGAATCCGAAGCGGGCTCCAGGCTCTGAGCTGTCCGCACAGAGCCCAATACGGGGCTCGAACTCACAAACCGTGAGATCAGAACCTGAACTGAAGTCGGATGCTTAACTGACTGAGCCACCCAGGTGCCCCAATTTTAATTTTTTTAATGTCAATTTTTGAGAGAGAGAGAGAGAGAGAGAGAGAGAGAGAGCGAGCAGGGGAGACGCAGAGAGAGAGGGAGACACAGAATCTGAAACAGGATCTAGGCTCTGAGCTGTCAGCACAGAGCCCCATATGGGGCTCGAACTCACGAGCTGTGAGATCATGACCTAAGCCGAAGTCGGATGCCCAACCAACTGAGCTACCCAGGCGCCCCTACAAGTTTTTAGTTTTAATGAAGTCAACTTTATCAATTGTTTCTTTTATCATTAGTGCTTATTGTGTCCTAGGAAATCTACAACAAGGTCATGTAGATGTTCTATCACGATACCATCTACAAGTTCTAGTGTTTTATTCCTTCTACTTTAGAATTCAGAATTTTAAAGATTCAGAATATAACTTTTTAAAAAATAAGCGTTATGTCTTATTTTACTTTTCTAATAAAACTCACCAAAATCAGAGCTTCCCAAGACTATAAAGTTTTATAAGGACATTTTCCTTCAATCCAGCTCTTTAATCCCCAGATGGTTACATTCAAAAGTTTGTAGGTATATACATCTTTGAAACCCCCCAAAATTATAAGCTCTAAAGATAGAAAAGTGTATTTCTCCCTAAGAATATTTTATTAGGATTGAATGCAATGTAATGTCAACACGGATTCTAAAGTTTGCTGTACTTAATTTAAAGAAAAAATGACAAATTTTGTTCATAAAGTTAAGACCGGTTGAAGAACCTCACTTTTACTAAGGGCTACTTTACAGGTAATGAGACTAGATCATGTTTCCAACCTTGGCAGTGGGCTGGACTTAGCAGTGAGTACCTTAATAAGCAGTCCTTTTAACCTCTGGATCTATGGTTTATCCAGGATCAGAGAGCTTTGTAGAAACCACTGGTTCCAGAAGGCTGACTGTCATTTTCCCGCTATTTCATATTCCATGGGCACCAAAGTACAGAGTGGAAGAGGAAGGGAATGGAAACACTTGCAACAAGATGTCTATATAATGAAAATCCTGGAAGGTAAAGCAGAACTAACCAAGATGAGCATAGAAAGATGCGAATGAGCTCAGGACAGTCTTTACCTGAAACACACATTCCTGCGGCTCTCAAAAGTCCCTAATGTTTCGACGGCTTGTGAGGCTGTTTGTAGTATAAACCTGACTCTGACTGCAAGTAGGCCAATTAAAGTTTCCGGAAAGGGAGACATTAAAAAGATACACTTCAGCTGTGTGTTTTTTTTTTTTTGTTTTGTTTTTTTACCCTTGACTGCCCAACTTTAAAAAATTGCCAAAAGTCTCTTAGGGTGTCTGGGTGGCTCAGCTGGTTAAAGCATCAGGCTCAGGTCATGATCTCACAGTTTGTGAGATCTGCGCTGGGCTCTGGGCTGACAAGTGCAGAGCCTGCATGGGACTCTCTCGCCTTCTCTCTCTGCCCCTCCCCTGCTTGTGTTCTTTCTCTCTCTCAAAGTAAGTAAATAAATATTAAGAAATAAAAATAAAATTGTCAAAAATCTCTAAGTCACGTCATGCTTGAGCTAAATTTCTTAATGGAACAGAGATGGGGTAGAACAGAACAATAACATAACACAGGGGAAGTGAATAAGTAAAATAAAGACAAGCAAAAGAATCTCAGAATAGAAAAGTCTCTGGAGGCCGAGAAGAAAGGTATAGAACAAAGCCCCATCATGGTAGCCTCCCATGTTTTGGATCCAAAGTCCCTAATGAAGTACAACCATCAATTACCACTCAACACACTACTACAAAAACTTATTTATAGACTTTTGGGTTAGATGGGGTTAAGTGAAATCATACTTTAATCCTCAGGTTGCTTCAAACAGCAATGAAAGTGCTCCAAGCAAGATGGGGAGACCTAAAGCCAGGGCCTGTGTTAGTTTAGGCTGAGCTGGGCTCGAAGACTGCTATGAGGAGGGAGCAGAGAAGTGGAGAGCAAAGAACAAATGAGAATGATAACATGGACAAAAACCACCTCCCAAAGTTTACAGACAGAAATTCCAGAAGACAAAAGAAAAATGACTTAGAAAAACTGCCAACAATAATTAGTACACAAATTCAGTTCAGGCAACATTTTAAAAAACAATCTAACAAAGGTTTCCTCATATATATCAATTATGAATAAAGAGAAAACAGATGTAACAGCCACAAAAAAGGACAAAAAATTATAAAACAAAACAACAGAAATGAAGTGAAATAAAATTCAGTACACATGAAATAATAATTAGAAATTCTGAAAGCAAAAATTAATAATTAAAATGAATTATAGGGGAGATACAAACTTCAGGATGCATATAATCAAAAGGAGAATTAGCAAATTGGAAGGGAGTCCTAAAGAACTTCCCCAAATAAAGACCAGAACTAGAGGTAAAGAATATGAAAATAGAGGGGCGCCTGGGTGGCGCAGTCGGTTAAACGTCCAACTTCAGCTTAGGTCATGATCTCACTGTTTGTGAGTCCGAGCCCCACATGGGGCTCTGTGCTGACAGCTCAGAGCCTGAAGCCTGCTTCAGGTTCTGTGTCTCCCTCTCTCTCTGCCCCTCTCCCACTCCCGCTCTGTCTCTTTTTCACTCAAAAAGTAAATAAACAGTAAAAAAAAAAAAAAAAAGAATATGGAAAATAGAGCTTTAAAAAAAGTGTAGATGGAGAAGCTCCAATGTTCATCTAAGAGAATTCCAAAAGAAGCAAATGGAAGGAATGATCTAGAAGCTGTGGAAAAATGGCTGAGAGTTTTCTAGAATAAAAATACATTAGTCATCTGATTCAAAGTCTAGTCTGAGCATCTATACAAAAACAGCAAAACCTTGGTTTGTGGGCATAATTCATTCTGGAAATATGCTTGTAATCAAGCACTTGTATATCAAAACGAATTTCAAGAACCACTGGCTCAGTCGTGATCATGTGACATTTGGTGCCACATACTACGACTTCTATTGCAAGACATCGCTTACTAATCAAGTTAAAATTTATTAAAGTTTGTATGTCTTGAGGAACACTCAGAACAATCCAAAGTTTTACTGTATATCCATATTTAGATATACAGTAATAAAGATACTCTTTACTGGAGAAAAGATAGATTATAAGAATGAAAATAAAGAAATTTTCAGATAAATAAATACCTAGAGAAAGGTATGGAGTGTAGAAACTAATCAAATATATCTCACTGTGATAACTACTGAATGGACAGAAGGTTAGGATTTTATGTATGATTGTGGGTTCTTGTAAAAAAAAGAAGTAAAACTTAAGCAGAGGAAGTATGCGGTGTAAGAACTGGGAATGATTAGTTTAAAATGCCCTTATTTACAGGTAATTTAATTGTCTATGTAGAAAATACAAAGGACAGATGCTTTTAGAATAAGAGCTCAGCAACGTTGTCATATATTACCACTCTAGGAAGAACAGAAATGTAGTAGAAAAAAAATCACATTCAGTAGCACTAAAAACTGTAAGGTCTCTAAGAAAAAAAGGCTTTAAACATAGGAAAAATTTCTGTGGAGAAGATTACAAAGCAATATTAGAGGGTATATTCAAAGACATGAATTAGTGAAGAAGTAGAATATGTTCATGGACTGGAGGACTCAAAATAATGTATCCTCCCACCCCCCCACTAATCTACACATTCAATACAATACAAATCTCGGGACACCTTGATGGCTCAGTCGGTTAAGCATCCAACTCTTGATTTCAGCTTAGGTTATGATCTCACCAGTCGTGAGACTGAGCCCTAAGTTGCCTGTTTGGGATTCTCTCCCCCTCTCTCTGCCTCTCTCCTGGCTCATGCGCACGCACTTTCTCTCTCTCAAAATGAATAATAAACATTTAAAAAATTTTAAAAAATCTCAACAGTATCCATTAGAACATGACAGATTTATCTCAAAATGAATGCAAAACATCGGAGAGGAAAGAACAGTCAAGACAATTTTGAAGAACGAGATGAAGGAAAACTTGTCCTATGCAGTAAAAACTTACCAAGCTACAGTAGTTAACACAGTAAGCTACTGATGAAGAAACAAACAAACAGGACAGAGAGCCCAGAAACAGATTGACACACATGTAGAAATTTGATATATAAACAGAGAGGGTAATACAACTAAATAGTTCTGGAACAACTGGTTATTCATTTGAAAAAATGCATTAGATCTCAACTTCATACCATACACAAAAATACATCTGAATAGATCAAAGATCCAAATGCAAAAAGCAAAACTTGAGAAATGTTGACAAGGATACATGAGACAGAAATGTGTACATGCTGTTGGGGGAATGATGGTGATGTAAACTGGTTCAGGCACTTTAGAGAACTTAAAAGTATCTAATAAAGAATCTTTAAGGAAAATTTTCATCTATACAAGGAAAATGTGTTTATTCCAGAACTATTTTTTTTTTAATTTTTTTTTTCAACCTTTATTTATTTTTGGGACAGAGAGAGACAGAGCATGAACGGGGGAGGGGCAGAGAGAGAGGGAGACACAGAATCTGAAACAGGCTCCAGGCTCTGAGCCATCATCAGCCCAGAGCCTGACGCGGGGCTCGAACTCACGGACCGCGAGATCGTGACCTGGCTGAAGTCGGACGCTTAACCGACTGCGCCACCCAGGCGCCCCGTCCAGAACTATTTATAATAGCAAAGTATCATAAATAACTCTAAATGTTTCTTGACAAGGGAATTTTTTTTTTTTAACATTTATTTATTTTTGAGAGATGGAGAGAGACAGAGCAGGAGCAGGGTAAGGGCAGAGAGTGAGGGAGACACAGAATCTGAAACAGGCTCCAGGCTCTGAGCCGTCAGCACAGAGCCCGATGTGGGGCCTGAACTCATGAACCATGAGATCATGACCTGAGCCGAAGTTGGACGCTTAACGGACTGAGCCACCCAGGCACCCCAAGAATAATTTTTTTTATAAAATAGAATACCATGTAGCAAATAAAACAAGTAAGTTAGAAGTATATGTCAAAAGAAAATCTCAATACAAAAGCTGAGTGAGAGAAGTTGCAGAATGATCTCAATAACTTACCTAGTTTAAAAATGTGCCTTGTAAAACAATACTACATATTATTTATGCACACAGAAATAAATTATGAAAAACAAAAATATACACAAGAATGAAAACATTAAGTTCAGTAATAGTAACCTCCAAGGAAGAAGGAGAATGGGGGGTGGGGTTCAATTGTGTTCATCAGAATACTTTTTAGGAAATGAAGTAACTGAACAAACAGGATACAATGTTAAGGTTTGACACAGCCAGATGGTGGACATAGTATTCAATACATTATCTATTCTTGTATGTTTGAACTAGTTCATAAAAAATAAGACCCCTAATGTTTGTATCTATTTTTTTTTTAATTTTTTTTTTCAACGTTTATTTATTTTTGGGACAGAGAGAGACAGAGCATGAACGGGGGAGGGGCAGAGAGAGAGGGAGACACAGAATCGGAAACAGTTGTATCTATTTTTTTAATTTTAATTTTATTACTTTTTAAATTTACATCCAAGTTAGTTAGCATATAGTGCAACAATGATTTCAGTAGATTCCTTAATGCCCCTTACCCATTTAGCCCAGTCCCCCTCCAGTAACCCTCTATTTGTTCTCCATATTTAAGTCTCTTATGTTTTGTCCCCCTCCCTGTTTTTATATTATTTTTGCTTCCCTTCCCTTATGTTCATCTGTTTTGTATCTTAAAGTCCTCATGAGTGAAGTCATATATTTGTCTTTCTCGGACTGATTTTGCTTAGCATAATACCCTCTAGTTCCATCCACATAGTTGCAAATGTCTCTTTTAAATTTCTTTTTAATGTTTGTTTCTGAGAGAGAGAGAGAAAGGAGAGAGAGAGCGCGAGCGTGCGCATACGAGCAGGGGAGGAGCAGAGAGAGAGGGAGACACAGAACCCAAAGCCGACTCCAGACTCCCGAGCTGTCGGCACAGTGCCTGACTCAAGGCTCGAACTCACCAACCATGATATCATGACCTGAGCTGAAGTCAGACGTTTGACTGAGCCACCCAGGCGCCCTGGAGTTGTCTATTTTTATCTAGAGAATGCTTCTCCTACTGGCACTGCATTTAAAGACTATTCAAAATACTGTCAAACCCCAACCTCTGATGTTCTCACTGTTTTGGTGAGTGGGAAACAGCCAACAAGGATTGGCAAAAAGCTGGAGAAATCACATTTCTTTTTCCCTTCCAACTTCCCAAGCCTTTAACCATCTTCATGACTCTTAGGATCCCAACCCAGCTGAGGAGAGTCAGCCACTCTGTGAGGGGTATAAGATTCTAGGCAGGCCTACCTGTGGGTGACTTCTAGGTTCATTACCATAACCATCATTCAGAAACTTGCACAAATCCCTACAGTATATGGGGGTTATCTGGATACTGTCAGGAATAAATTGGTGGCTCTCAGCTCTGGAGGGTCTCCACCTGGCCTATCAACAATGGAGATCTCAACCGGTGAAGGCTCTCCTATAATTAACTTGAATCCTGGATATTAAGAGAACGCAGTATACATTTATCTGGAATCTGTTCACCTCTCTCCACCCACACTGGCATCATTTTGTCCAGGCCACCACTATCCATTGCCTAGAATACAACAGTATCTGATCAATATTCGTACTTCTGGTATGCATATAATCCAATCTTCACAGAGGTTAGTGCTCAGAATGATCAGTTATGTCACAAGTTTCTAAAATACGAATCTGGTATTGTTCCTCTTGTTAAAACCCAATAGCTTCCTACTGGATTTAGGAGAATATAAACAATTTTACGAAACAGCCTGAAAATCTGGCCTGCATCCCCCTGTAGCCTCCTCTTCCTGCCCCCTTCCTGCTCACTGTACTTCTCTCAGTACAATGACCTTCTCTCAGTCCTCAAGACCACCAAACTCTTTCTCACCTCAGGGATTTCAAAAGGCAATTTTCCTTATCTGGAACATCCATTCCCTTATCCTTTCCATGGATAAATCCTATTCATCTTGTAAGTCTTATCTTAAATGTCACTTCCTCAGAAAGGCCTTCCCTCCACCCCGGTCAAATCGAATGCCCTGATACATTCTTATATGGTACCCTGTACTTTCCCTTTGCATCATTTACAAGAGCTCGTGTTTACTGGTGTGACTGTGTGTAAAGCCTCGGAATCTTGTTGAAGCGGGTCTATGTTCCAGACACGCCTCTGTTCAAAGTCCTTCAATGGGTCCTCACCAGATGCAGAGCACAGACCAGTCTCTTTAGCATGGCACTTAAGGCTGGCCACAATTTGGCAGTAGGATTATCACACGCAGGCAATCAGGAGGCTAAGGATTTAAGTCAGAGTGAGTAACTAACTACTGGATCATGAGCAAGTTTTTTGGCCTCCAAGAGACTAAATTTATTTCGCTATAAGACAGTGGCATTAGTACATGTGGTATGGTTGTTAAGATAATCAAATATAAACTTATGTGAAAATACTTAACAGTAACCTGGTATCATTATTTTGTTTTTTTGTTTTTTTTTTTTAAGTAGGCTTCATGCCTAGTGCAGAGCCCAACACGGGGCTTGAACTCACGAACCACCCGAGATCAAGACCTGAGCTAAGACCAAGAGTTGGATTGGATGCTTAACCAGCTGACCCCACCCAGGTGTCCCAAATTTTTATTTTTTTTCCATGTGTAAAATACACATAAAATTTAGCACATTCACAATGTTGTGCAAGAATCACCACTTGCTAATTCTTTTTGTTACTTCTTTTTAACACTTCTCACTCTCCATCTATAATGACATAATTCTGTTTGGAATATCTCTCTTTTAACACCAACAGTAACCTAATTTCCTTCATAAAGTTGTTCCTCATCCGTAAGTGCTGGGAAATAACTGCTGCATTTCTCTAAAGCACGTAATGCTTACCTTTCTTCTAATACAGTTGAATACTTACCCAATTTGCCCACTAGCCTAGGAGTTGAGAGCTAAAACCACCATTTATCTACCTTTATTTCGGAAGAAAATAACATGCCCCTTTAGAACACCTGACTTCTGCTCGTGAGGGTTTTCTTTCTGATTCTATACTTAAACTAGGAAAAGTGACATTTTCCAACTGAATGGCAGGAAGTATCCGAGATTTTTCATATTAGAACAAAGAACTATGGGGTGCCTGGGTGGCACAGTCGGTTGAGCGTCCGACTTCAGCCAGGTCACGATCCCGCGGTCCGTGAGTTCGAGCCCCGCGTCGGGCTCTGGGCTGATGGCTCAGAGCCTGGAGCCTGTTTCCGATTCTGTGTCTCCCTCTTTCTCTGCCCCTCCCCCGTTCATGCTCTGTCTCTCTCTGTCCCAAAAATAAAAATAAAAAAACGTTGAAAAAAAATTTTTTTTAAATAAAAAAAAAAGAACAAAGAACTATAAGCTAGAGAGTGTGCAGTTTATAGCGCTGGCAAAACACATAGCCTTTTTAGGTGTGGCTTTCATGTCTTACCATGTTCAATAACCTATAAACCAAAATTAAGAGTGTCTTTAGTGCCAGTCCTCTGTAAGTTAACAGTCATAGTCTACAAAGAACTCATTTCTTGGCTGCCTTTTTAGAGCTCATCTCTCTTTTAGGTTGTTATGCAAAGTTCCACAGTACATCAGAGGGAGGAAGTTCTCCCAAGCAGGGTATGCCTAGCAGGCTAACAAGAACGGACTGTCCTTCCAAGACAGTTTTCCCCTTTCAATAATAGTATTAACAAATAACAACACAGGGGTATACAATGGTTTATGATGTGCTTTCATATACATAATCTCACCTGGTCCTGGTGGAACCTATCCAGGTGTAACCTTAGGAAGCCGAAGTATGTTAAGACTCTAGATTTTACAACTTCTGGATTCAGAGCAATTCTGCTTCCTTCTTCAGAGCCAAGAAAGGGGGGGAAGGAAGCAGCAGGAGCCAATTTACATTTACTGCATTTTTCATCACAACCCCACCACTGGATAGTAAGCAACACGAAGGTAGGGACTGCATCTGTTTTGTTTACCAACACAGTTCCTAACACCATGCATACATATGGTATGCCAGGCACATACTGGGATTTCAGTAAATATTTGTGAATAAATGAATCAGATTATAATGTGACGCAGAAGACAGATACACCTAAGGAAGGCATGAAAATACTTGATTTTGTGGAGAGTTTTTAATTTGTCACAGTGATTCTAGAGACCAGTAACACTACATTTCAACAAGAGATTATCAGCCCCACTAACTGGGGCAGCTCTTAGCTACGTCTTACCTTGATTCGTGAACTGGGGTTCAGCATGATATATTTAATGGAACCTTGGATGTTCTCTGTCCAGGAGACCAGCCAAGTAACCTTGTTATCATGTCGGACCTCTTTCCATTTATGTCCTGTAGGAGGAGAAGGAACCTTGGCATCTCTGTGGAAATAACAAAGTAGGAGGGTAGTGAATTGAGGAGAAGTGAGGGACAGTTTCACCTTTTGTGACCTAAAGTGGGTAAATCTGCTGAGCATGTATTTCCAAATTTCCTCATCACCAGTCAGTAACTGAAAAATACTAGGAGATCTATATATATGGAAATACTGTGCTGTTCCCAAACAGACTTATGCAACCTAGGAAATACTCCCAGCAACAATATTCCCAAGAACAAATGAAGCCCCCAACTTTATTTCTGGCCCAAACAATGAGCTGTGCTCACTTGCTACAGTTGATGATTATATCCTCAGGCATGATCCGTCTCTTCAGCATGCCCATCTTGGGGTGGTTGCCACGGCCACGGAAAAGCCCAGGAGGTTCTATCTTGAAGTTGGCAATCCTCTCTCTGTGGTTATCCATAATACAGAAGCCATATTCTTTCAGTAATTTTTCATTCTCCTCTTTGATTTTCTGGAACAGAGCAAAGAAGTATTCAAAAGGGATTCAAATTGCTGTTCCCTATTCCTACTATTTTATCTCTTATTTGAGAACAGGTCAAGGTAGAGAAAAGTCTAAAAATCACTAAGAAATATGCAAATAGGGGTGCCTGGCTGGCTCAGTCAGAATAGCATGTGACTCCTGAACTTGGTTATGAGTTTGAACCCCACCATAAGTGTAGAGAATAAATAAAACGTTTTTAAAAATTAAAAAAAAAAAAAAGGAAAGAAATGCAAATAAGGATAACTTCTAACAGTTTCCAAACATAAACACAATAAAAATTCCCCAAAATATCTATGCTTGACTTCTAATTACAGATTCAAAACTGATTCTATTCTCTTAAAGGATTTATGTGTGAACATGTTACATAGGTATTTCTAAATATAACTTTAAAAACTAACGTCATTTTGTTGAGTAGTGTCAAAATGGCAGAGGGGTATGACTCTCTGACAGGCCTCATAAAAAAACATCTCCATGTTTTCTCATAGGTTCCAGACACATTTTAGTTGTACAGTACTTCAGATGGGTTTTCAACTCAAGCATACCTGTTACAGATTCTTTCCTAGGTATATGGGTACATACATTGTCTACTTTGTGATCCTTGCTCCAAAAAAGGAGTGTGGGTGTGGAATTTGGAGCCTCCTTACCCTCTGCTGACTCTTTCGTATTATACTTAGAAATTCAACTTAACTAAGTCCTGTTGCCTTGTAGGTAGAAACAGATTCAGAACTTGCTGGCAGGTGTCCTTGGCCAGGGCTCTGACAAGGTGATACTTCTGAAACTGTCCTATCTTTGGGTCACTATTTGCAAAAACAAAGCTCCAAAGTGGTTTAAGTTTTAAAATACCCCTGAAGTAAATAATAAATCAAGTTTCACTAACTGGGAATACTGAGAAGACTAAAATGGGACTGAAAAGTCTGGTGCATTTATCATTCTTACAGTAACTCAAATTTTAAACTAAAGGTCAAATAGGTACCATCAAACAATGAGTTATATAAATACAGTCGTCTAAACTGTATAAGCATGCACGTCCTTTAAAATATAGAAATTAAAGGGCTTTAAAATTCCTTACAGTCCTTAACATCTGGACCTCCAATTAAAGACAGAAAGACGGAAAGGAAAAGGAAAAGGAAAAGGAAAAGGAAAAGGAAAAGGAAAAGGAAAAGGAAAAGGAAAAGGAAAAGGAAAAGGAAAGAGAATAAAAGAAAAAGAAACTTTGGCCTGAATTTCTGTAGATCAGGGTTTGGCAAATTTTCTCTGGACTGAAAATATTTTGGTCTTGAGAGCTACACGGTCTCTGCTGGACCTACTCAACTCTCTTACTGCCTCATAGAGGCAGCCACAGAGGATATCTAAACAGCTAGCTGTGGCTGTGTTCCAATAAAACTTTTTAATTAAAACAGACAGCCTATAGTTTACCTACTGGTACCCTAGAAGAAAATGACATCTCACTGGATACTAGAAAGATCGTTCTGGAATGAAGATGGAGATGGATGAGCATGCCTAGATCCCAGGGAGATCAAGAACAGGGAGGTATGGGAACAATATTATCTGTTTAAAACCCTAATATCCAGAAGTCACTGTGCAGGTCTGCCCGTCCTTAAATACTGTATTACTGGAATTACTGACTGGTTTTGGATCAAAAGAGCACCAGGTTCTTACACTAAGTCATTCAATAAAGTGCCTATTATTCACAACATTCAGTATGTAAAGCCCTTAAGAAAATTTAAACTTTACTCGGCCAAGAATCCTAAATCTTCAGTACAGAGCCATGTAAAATTACTGAAGTCAAAGTTGTGTAGGAACCAAGAAGAAAATTAGATGAACTAATCACTATTCCAAAATTCTCCAGAGGTTTAAGACATTCTATAGTACCGGGGTGCCTGGGTGGCTCAGTACGTTAAGCATCCAACTTCAGCTCAGGTCATGATCTCGTGGTTTTTGAGTTCAAGCCCCGCATCGGGCTCTGGGCTGACAGCTCAGAACCTGGAGCCTGCTTCGGATTCTGTGTCTCCCTCTCTCTCTCCCTGTCCCTCCCCTGCTTGCACTCTGTCTCTGCCTCTCTCAAAAATAAATAAACATTAAAAAAAAAAAAAAAAAAAAGAAATTCTATAGTACCAGTTTCTCTTCCTTGCTCATCTGTTTGCGAGCTTCTGACTGGGCTTTGAAATACTGGCTCATCTGGGTAAAATCACATTTGCTTAAGTTGGTGATAATATTCTTCTCTTCATTAGTCATTTCCTAGTCAAAAAAGGGGGGGGGGGGAGACAGAAGAAGAAGGTAAATACACTATTTAATACCCTAGGTTTCTTTGTGATTACAGCAAAGCACCATTTTTTTCAGCCAAAGGTGTCTGGAGAGGTAGCCAATCTAAATTTGTGAGTTTCGAAAAAAAAGAAAACATAATTTTATTGCTTTGTGCTATTATAAAATATTTAATAGAAAAAAACTTTATATGATTTATCATTGAAAAAGCTCATGGAACTCTTATGTAATCTGAGCTCTTTACACCCTGCCATATCCACAGGCCTGTGTATCCCATAGTTGAGAAACATGAATACGTATCATTTCCTTTAGCAATAAGAGAAACATTTCCATACTTATTCTCTCTTAGAAACATCCCTACTCTACTCACTTAAAATGTTATTTTCAGGGCTATTCAGAAGGTAAACTTCACCTCAGCCTCTGTCCACATTATTCAAATTGAGAGTAAGTAGATTGTTTAAAATCACCTCAACAGATGTAGGACATGTGATTTCAAGAGCAAAAAGTACCAAAAGCAAGGAAGTAAGAATAAAAAGGGAATGGGACATCACATTAACATCTCTCTTTGCAATAGGAGACAGAGGGGCAGGCAGTCTTGCAGAGACAAAGTTTCCTTTGCTCAACCAGAATTGAGGTTTTTTTTGTTTGGTCTGATAAAGTCCCTCCTGCAGCCATATGAAAGTGAGAGGAAAGAAATATACATATTCTTGTTGGATAGAAAATCTATGTAACATAATGAACAAATAGGGAAAAAGGAAAAACTTTAAATACAATAAAATTCATAAAGCTCAAATTTTACATCAGAATTTTTTGTGAAGTTACAGTTTACTATTTAGTATTTGATTAATATCTTTGCGAGGTGCTAGGATATTAATACATGAGCTACAATACCTTTCTCCAGTCTTTAAAGAAATTTTTCCTAAATATTTCTTTAGTAGTATATTCATGGTCGAGCATTTTTGCAAAGAACGTAGCTACTTCTTCTGCTTTGGGGCTCAGCTTCATGACTTTACCTAGAGGAAAAAGTGGTTCCAAAAATTGAGGTGTATAATTCATGTTTTGAGTATAAATACTGAGCTCTGGAGAAGTCTTCTAACTAATGGTTTACCTTCCCAAGGTATACAAGGTCTGGTGACACATGGTAACAACAACAACAAAGACAATACACTGATTTATATCTAGTTGTAGAAGTTCTCCTTCTCTTTAGCAGATATTTACCTGGGTCATTCTCTGGAGACTATGCCAGTAAACTGTTCCCAGGTGCCTGCTCAGGACAGGGATGAGCTGGGGGAGGCCCAGCCACTCTTCCTTTTCCTTTCAGCAAGCAGGGTCCTTTACACCTCTTCAATGGTTTTTAAAAATCAAATCCTCAGAGGGACTCCTGCCACTGCTAAGCTAAGCAGCCTCTGTTCAAGAAGGGGAGGAAGGGATAGGGCAGGGAGTGGAAGAAAGGAATTGTGGGGAAAAGAAATAGGCATCTTTCTTCTTTAAAGTTAGGTGGGTGGAATATGAATAAAATAATATATATCCACAGCAGGCAAGCCCAGATATCCCACACGAAAAATCTAAGTAAGACCTTCCTCTAGAACTCTGATACTCAAAGTGTGGCTCACAGATCAGCAGCATTAGCATCACGTGGGCGTTCTGTTAGAAATGTAGAATCAAGCCCCAACCCAGATCTATAGATTCAGCAAGTGCATTTTAAGAGACCCTCAGGTGGCTCGTGTGCATACTAGAGTTTGAGATGATTGCTCTGGAACACAGGCATTATGAAGTTGCCTCTTTCAGGGAAACAGACTCATCCAGAGCACAAGGGATGACTGGGATTCTTGGTAGCATGCACGTTAGCAAAAGCTGTTCTAAAGGAATCCTGATGTTATACAATGAAAAATGCTAACTGTAACGTAAATCTGAATGAGGCCTACGGGCTTTGTGTACCTTAATTAGATAATAAAGCAATAAGGGGACGTACTTGGGAGTTTAATCTACTTTTAGAATAGAGTATCTTTAACCGTACTCTTAGGGACAATTTCCATTTTTTCTTGAACATCCAACTTTACAACACCATCTGGAACTAATCCACGGCATAATAATTTGACTATACCTAAAATGCGGTTAAATACCATCCCACTGTCTTGCTATTACATAGCTACTAAAATTCACCAAGGATTTTCACTTTCATTATAGAAAACTAAATCTTAACCAGAAATCCATTCATTTCAAAACTCAGAAGATAACTCATTTCATGATGGCTGGGAAATCATCATCCCTAATTGCGGGATATAGGGAATCATGGCACAAAACTGAAATCGTCAGGGTAGACAGAACTTGTGTGGAATCCGCAACTCGAAAGGCCAACAGGTGGCACCACATTCCCCATTCAAATCTCCTCCCCCTCCCCCCAACCTCCTGCCTTTGAAAGAAGTCATTTTCGGGACGACAGGGTTATTAGCTTTCAAGGCTTTCCGGCACTTCTTCAGCTCTCCCCAACTCAGGTCTGAACTAGAGTTGCCAGTAAAGCTGTAACATGTTTCTTTTTCTTTTTTAATGTTTATTTATTTTTGAGAGAGAGACAAAGCATGAGCAGGGGAGGAGCAGAGAGAGACAGAGGGAGGGAGACACAGAATCCAAAGCAGGCTCCAGGCTCCAAGCTGTCAACACAGAGCCCGATGCGGGGCTCGAACCCACAAACCACGAGATCACGCCCTGAGCTGAAGTCAGATACTTAACCGACTGAGCCACGCAGGCACCCTGTAATGTTTCTGATATAAAGGAAAATTTAAGTCACTAAATTTAAGTCACTATAAATTTAAGTCACTATATTCAAGTCACTAAAAATAAAATAAATGAAATAAAATAAACGGCAAGAAAAGAATGTAAACTGTTCTTAGGTCTGTTTGACATAAACCAGTATCAATAAATATTTGAAAAACAAAAAAATGGAGACTCTTTGGGCAATTTTACTGAATTCTGTACCAACAGAGGAAGGAATTTTGATGCCTCCTATTTTAGATGAGCTGTCAAAAGAGGAAATGACAGCTCCCCAGCAGCAGAGTGGTGGGAAGAGGACTAGAAGTTTCCTGGCAATGGGAGCACTTTGTGGAAAAGCCTGAGCTCCAGGAAGAAGAAACTGCTGAGTCAGAGCTGAAAACTGGAGGTTCTCAAGAGAGACACAAATCACTGCTTCAGCAAGCGGGTGCCCTGCCTCCCTGGCAGTTCCAAAGGAGTCTGAGACCTCTTTTCCCTAGAGAGCAGGCAGGACTTACAGTATCAATTTGGACCAATAATTCAAATACAACATCCTAACTTACTGGACAATGCGAATTTACGTAATCAAAGGGAAGAAATACCGGTGAGAAACCCAACTGAGAAAATGATACAGCTGGAGCTCCTATAATGGAGCACTGGCCAAGAATGAAGGAAAGGACCACAGTGACCAGTGATGACTGGTTCAGGCCTTGGCTTCCCATCTTGAAAAAGAGAAACCCAGAGACTAGAGAATCTAGCTTTCCTTCAAATCATTTTGAACCTCAAAATGGGGCTTTACTAGTTGAGCTTTCTAAAGCTCTTGGTAAGTCCAGACATGAGCTACAAAATACATGGCCTTTTAGGATTGTCTTCTTCCAAGATTCTAGGCTCTTTTTCCTCACTGGAGTTTGGCTTTGGAGTTATATTTAAGTAACCAACTATGAGGGCTAATAGAACTGTGTCCTGTGTGCTCTGGTCGACACAAGTCAGAATGTTTATATGATGCAAGTAATTGTCATTCAGGCTATAGGGTCCTGGTAGACTGCAAATACTGTGCAATCAGAGCGTGGTCAATATTGTCCATTGCTGCTGGGTCTTGGTGTCTAACACAGGCACACTGGATAAAAAATGAATTCCAGCTTGCCAAGCTTGACACGTCCCCCACTTGCAAGACCCAGTATAAACTACTACCTTTATCTATAAATATCTGTGGCCCTAAGGCCATTACTGGCGGACAAAGAGATGTACGAGAATTTTCCTGAGTGTGTTCACCACTAATGCCCTTAGGCAGTTTTCCTGCCCAGTATTTCTCAAGGTTTGGTCAGCAGACCCCTTGGTTCAGAACCACCCAATACTATTCCACATCTATTAAATGAGTCCAGATCCACCTAGCAAATCTTAAGCATGTAAGGGTCTGGGGGAAAATGCTCTACCCATTAATGGATAGAACTCTTGGAATGAGGGAGATCAGTTGAACATTCCCATCTGCACAGTGCTACACTGCAAAGAGGAAGAATGTCAAAGGTACTCTTCAATTCTTCAGCCCAAGGACAGAAACACCAATGGTAGTTAATGGACAACTCTGAGTGTTCTGAGAGAAGCGCGTAGGCAGGGCAGTTCTTTACAGCAGCCTATGAAATCTGACTGCACATATAGTAAAGGCATATTGTTGTGCTATGTACAGAGTGATTGACACCGACCAGCCCTACCTAGAGGCTGATGGCTGACTAATCTTCAACTGAATACTAGTACTATTTCTCATGATGAGCAGCTTATCAGCTTGCATTACATTGCTAAGGTAAAATACTACCATTCAAGTAAGGCTTTTCTAATAAATCTTGCAAAGAGTGGCTTCTCAGAAATGAAGTTCAGATAAAAACATTTAACTGGGGGACCAAGTGCTGTAAGCTATGTGGAGGGAACTTTTGGGGACCATGTAATTAAAACATTAACAGTCCCTTTTTCTCAAGGCAGTTCCTTCATCACCAAATGAGCCTTTAAGAGGTAAGTAAACACCTGATGACCATTCCCCCAAACCACACAATGACAATAAAACAAAATGAAATAAACAAAAAGGATTATATAGCACAAGATCCCTCCACGTTTTCTATTCGTAAGTAGAAGCAGGCTCTTTTCTTGGCCAACAATTAGACAACCTTGGAATAACTCACCATCATAGTAAAACTTGACATTCTCTGGAAGAGGCTCATATGGTGGAGCAAAAACAGGGCCTTTATGTTCTAGGAATTTCCACTTGATGCCTTCAGGGTAGCGTTCCTCTTCCCACCTTTAAAAGATAAAGTATAACACCGTTCAGTGATCACCTAGTATACAAAGTGTCATTTTTAAATGCCCAAAGAATTTATCGTTCAATTGGTTGATGCTCTAAAATAACTCTGGGCGCCACATTCAAGACCTGGATCAAAAGAACCAGTATTCTTCACCTTCAAAAAGCCAACACTCACAATAAATAAAATGGAATACTCAAGTGAACACAGGAAAATACAGTTCAACAGTTCAGTTCTACGAGTGGATACAAGGGATCCCAACTCAAGGACCTTGGCAATAACTGGGAGATATGGAAATGGAAGAGTTGTTTTACCACCATGGTATACATGACAGAGGTAGATGCCAGGTGAAGATGTAGGGAAAAACAACCCTATAAGAAAGTGCAAGACGGAACAGAAGACTGGGAAATAACAGTTCAGTTGGGGTACTGAGTTTAAGGTACTCATAGGTTACCTAGAGCTATCTAGCAGACACTGGTAACTAACTGAATGTAAAGTTTAGTGCAAAGAGTTTTTTAAAAACCTTAAAAATGATCAGACATACAGAAAAAGACAAATACAAGGAACACCATATCCCCATCACTTGCGTTCAACAACTGCTAATATTATGCTAAGTTTCCTATTTTTTGCTGAACCATTTCAGCAATGTAAACTGCAGTATGATACCTCACCTCTAAATAGTTCACCTGTAAAAATAAAGATATTCTCTCACATAACTATGATACTATCACATCTAATAAAATTAGCTTCATTCTAATACCTAGACCATACTAAAAACTTCCCAATTATACTCAAAATGTATTTTATAGGCCAGGATCCAATTAAGGATCATGCACTGAAATTGGCTGATAGGTCTCAAAGTCTTTCTTTTTCTGAATTAGACCCTCTCACCATCATCACCATTTTGTTTAAGAGTCAGTTGTCTTACAGATAGAATATTTTATTATTACTTTTGGTTTTATTTTAGAGAGAGAGAAAGAGCGCCAATGGGGGAGAGGGATGGAGGGAGGGAGTGGGACAGTGCGGGGGGGGGGGGAGGAAGAGAGAGAGGGAAAGAGGGGGGGAGGCAGGGAGAGAGGGAGAGAACCTTAAGCAAGTTCCAGGCCAAGCACAGAGCCCAACACAAGGCTCAATCCCATGACCCTAGGATAATTACTTAAGCTGAAATCGAGGGTCAGATGCCTCAGAATAGGATATTTTAAAACTTCACAAATTTTAATCTTCACTATTTCTACTTTAAAATTAAAAAGCTCCAAAGTTCTACAGAATACTCCTAAAGGCTAACTATGCATATTATTTATCATCTTCCAACTACAATATTTTTTCCAACTCCAATATTTTATTTTTTATAATTTTTAAAAAATGTTTATATATTTTTGAGAGAGTGAGAGAGCACAAGAGGGGTAGGAGCAGAGTCAGGGAGACACAGATTCCGAAGCAAGCTCCAGGCTCTGCTTGAACGCGCAACTGCCAAGATCGTGACCTGAGCCAAAATTGAACACTTAACCGACTGAGCCACCCAGGCGCCCCTTATTTTTTTTTTAAGTATTTGTTTATCTTGAGATAGCAAGCGCACCCACAAGCCAGTGAAGGGCAGGGTGTGGGAATCCCAAGCAGGCTCCGTGCCCAGCACAGAGCCTGCTGTGGTGCTCGATCTCACAACTGTGAGACCATCCTGAGCTGAAATTGAGAGTCAGATGCTCAACTGACTGAGCCACCCAGGTGCCCCTAACTCCAATATTTTAAACGAAGTTCAGAAACATCAAATAAAAATTACACATACCAAATTACTGTAAAAAGAGCATCACTATAAAACCAAAGTCAACGGAGATGATCAAATGATTTTTGACAAGCGTACCAAGACCATTCAACGGAGTAAGTAGGTTTTTCAACAAATGCGCTGGGAAAACTAGACATTCACATGCAAAAGAATGAAATTGGGTCCTTACCTTACACTATATGCAAAAATAAGCTCAAAATGGATCAGAGACACAAACATACAGGCTAAAATTATAAAACTCGTAGAAGAAAACAGAAGGGCAAAAGCTTCATGACTCTGCATTAAGCCATGATTTCTTAGCTAAGACAACAAAAGTACAGGCCACAAAAGAAAAAGACCAACTGGACTACAAAGTTAAAAACTGCACATCAAAGGACACAATCAACAGAGTGACAAGACAACCCACAAATGAGAGAAAATAATTTGCAAAGCATTATTATCTGATAAAGGATTAATATCCAAAATAAAGAACTACAACATAAAAACAACAAACAATCCAATTAGAAAATAGGCAAAGGAGGGGCGCCTGGGTGGCTCAGTCGGTTAGGCATCCGACTTCAGCTCAGGTGATGATCTCACACTCCGTGAGTTCGAGCCCCACGTCGGGCTCTGTGCTGACAGCTCAGAGAGTGGAGCCTGCTTCCGATTCTGTGTCTCCCTCTCTCTCTGCCCCTCCCCTGCTCATGCTCTGTCTCTGTCTCAAAAATTAAAAAAAAAAAACGCTAAAAAAAGTTTTTTTTTAAATAGGCAAAGGACCTGAATACACACTTCTCCAAAGATATACAAATGGCCGGTGAGCATCTGAAAAAAAATGTTCCACATCACCAGTCATTAGGAAATATAAAAGAAAACTATGAGATTTCGCTCACACCTATTAGGATGACTATTATCAAAACATAAATAAACCAGAAAATAACAAGTGATGATGAGGATATGGAGAAATTAGAATCCTGTGCACCGCTGGTGAGAATGTAAACTGTGCAGCCACTGTAGAAAGCAGTATAGTGAATGAGTGCTTGAAAGTTAAACACAGAACTACCACATGGTCCAGCAATTCCACTCCTAGGAATATACCCAAAACAATTCAAAGCAGATATTTAAACAAATTCACAGCAACATTCCATTCCAACATTCGTAGCACCACTATGCACAACTGCCAAAAGGTGGAAACAATCTAAGGATCCATCAATAGATGAATGGATAATCGAAATGTGGTCTATACATACAATGAAATATTATTCAGCCTTGGGAAAGACGGAAAATCTGACACATGCCACAACACAGATGAACCTTGAAGACATTTTCTTAAGTGAAATAAGCCAGTCACAAAAGGCCATACATTGTATATTTCCACTTACATGAGGTTATGTAATCAAATTCAAAGAACAGAAAGCAGAAAGGTAGTTACCAGGAGCCAGGAGAAAGGGGAATGAGGGAGAGTTTCAGTTTTGTAAGATGAAAACAGTCCTGGAGATAGATGGGATGGTGCTAAGGGTTACACAACAACGTGAATGTACTTAGTACCACTTAACCGCACACTTAAATGGTTAATATGGCAAATTCTAGGTTTTTGTATTTTATAACTAAAAATTAAAAAAAAAAAAAAAACCTCAAAGATTTAACAGAATCTTAAATCTAGAAGGAGCACTGCATCAAAGATCCTCAATAACTAACCTACCACTTCCACATATGAAACTGGCAGAATCTCCCAACTAGACACTGGCACAGAAAGGCTTAGATGCAGGAACCCATCCAAATTCCAGAGTCTGTTACTCTCCAAATCATAAAAAAATCCACATGTACGTATATATGTATTATGTGTGTAGGCATGTATATGAAAGCAACTGCAAGACACCTATGTGCAGCACTGCCAGAGTGACAGTGAGGAGACTGAGGAACACCACGTTTTCCCTTATACTGGGACTCGGTTCCATTCTTCTCATCAACTCCAGTGGTGGTGGTTATTGTTTGGGGGGGAAGGGTTGGAGAAGAGAGGGAGGGAAAGAATCCCAAGCAGGCTCTGGGCTGACAGGGGAGCTGGATCCCACGAACCGTGAGATCAAGACCTGAGCCAAAACCAAGAGTGAGACACTTAACTGAGCCACCCAAGTACCCCAACTCTGGTGTTTTTTTTTTTTTAAGTTCATTTATTTATTTTGAGAAAGACAGAGACAGCATGAGCAGGGGAGGGGTAGGCAGAGAGTGAGGGAGAGAGAGAGAGAATCCCAAGCAGGCTCCACACTGCCAGCTGTGGAGCCTGACCTTAGCCTTGATCCCATAATCTGTGAGATCATGACCTGAGATGAAACCAAGAACCCAGAGTCAGACGCTTAACCAACTGAGCCACCCACGTGCCCTCCAGTGGTTTTTAAATTAAGACTCCAAACTGTTTTTATAATTCTTCCTATTCCAGCATGTTCATCCTGAGGACTCACAGTAACTTCTCTACCATTTAAGTAAAATAAGAGATTCAGTGAATCACTCAACACTAAACCTCAGTTTAAACAGAAAGAGACCATATCCTTCAACAGGCTGATATCATCGGATCAACAACTATTACTGTAAATATGAAAACAGTAGTATTGCCCTTTTAGGCCTACATCAATGGCTCACCAATAAAATTAAGGAAAACATGTACCTAGACACCAAAATGACTTCTTTATGGCAGACTTATGAATTCAAGGTAGGTATCAATGGATAGTAAAATATGCTTGAAAAGGGGAAGGTGGAAATGTGCTAGAAATGTATGTAAGACAGGAAGGTAAACATCCATGTGCTGTGTGAAATCAAGCTCCCTCACAGTTAAGAAGCACCTCACAGTACACTGTAAATGCGTGATTTTTAAAATTTCAGAAATAAAGCTCAGTTACTACAGCTTTCTTGAAGCTAATCTCTGGAATCAAGGACAGTTTCTCTGGTTTGAGGAGAGTATCAATTCATATTCCATAAATTTCATTATCTCTATTACTGATTATATTTCTGAGTCCTGGTCTTTCAACACTAATTCCTTACATTACAATCCTAAATCCTTACAGCATTTTGCCTTTGTTGAAAAAGACTGAAAACTCCATTTAAAGTCATACCTAATACAGCAAACAAACACCCCAGTTTCTAGGTCTTTTTGTGAAGAATCATCTGTTTAGAACAAACACGGGACTTCTGTTCCGACAGGTCAGTCCTGACAGAAAAGTGTGTTTAACTCAAGAACTGAAACTCCATACACCTACAAAGAGTAACCCTCAAAAACAGGGGGGCTCTTGGGTAAATAGGTCTTCACAGACAAGCCTGAGCATACCACAAGCACTTGTAACATGGTCTGTATGGGGGAAATGTGAAAAAATAAAACCCAGAGGGGATCTGAACCATTTTCCCCTCTCCACAATTACCAAAGTGAGGAAGATAAAGATCAAAGTTTTTCTGGTTTCTTTTCGGCAAGATTAACAAGTCTGCAGACTTTGCGGGGTGGGTAAGGGGGGGGGGGGGAGAAAAAAGTTCTTCATGTGTGCCTGGTGAAGTGTGTAACACTTTCAGTGGGATGCCAAGAGGAATAATAAAAATGAGAGCATCTTCCACTTAAGGTCCCTGACTATGCTGCCAGTGGCAGGCAGACACTGAGGACTAGAAAACTGACTTCAGAGTACAGTACGCAACCTACCATGAAAGGAAGAACGGGCAAGCTATCAGTTAAGAGGCCAATCATTTTTGTTCTCTACTTCTAAAAACTTACAGTGTGCCAACAAGCAATGTGCTTAAGAAAGCACAAAATTTAACAATGTATGAGGACAGCATGCATTGGAGGCTGTAGTAAAGACAGCTCACCCCCAAACCAACCATCTTCAGTGAAAGACTAAGCAGTCCCACTTAAGCCAAAATAAGAATATAAAAATCAAAGGTCATGGTCTCTCGGGATTAATGTGTGGCAACACTGATAAGGATTTCAACCACAGAAGCAAAACGAGACTATTACACTCTTCAAGGGTTATCTAATTCCACACATACAAGGCTGGACCAGGACAAGAGAATGTCTGCTTCAGGGCCCAATAAAAGCCAAGGCTCCACAGGAAGGGGGAAGACAGCAGGGCGCTAGTGATGACCAGGAAATAAACTTGTTCGTTCAGCAAACACTTAACTGATCACTACCTCACCATTCTCATGACTCCTAATAACAACCCCTAATTTACATAATCATTTCATTTTATCTTGCAACAGTCAACAGTCTATCTCTGAAAAACTCTGAAGAAAATAAAAACACATCCTTTTGTTTCCTGACTCTGGCCCAGGATTCCTTTGCTCTGTGACTTTCTGTTTCTAGACTTTCCTTTTAACCCCACATATGCTCAAACCAACTATGCCAATTACATAGCTGTGTTGAGCATTTCTGCCACTTTAGCTCTGCTCCTCTCAGTCACCTCCCTGGTGACTGATCCTTCCCTTTTCCTCAGACATGCTGGGTTGGGGAGATTACTGTTCCAAATTACAAAAGCCACAGAGGAAATGCATACTAGTGGGTCTAAAACTCTACACACCAAACTATGAATGGTAGTTACTTCAGAGTTGGAAAGGAAAAACGAGAATGGGAAAAAGAACTCATTTTTTTCTAACTTGTACACCTCTGGATCATTCAAATTTTTTTCAACACAACTACAAATCATATATAATTATACAGTAGTTAAAAAGTTGTAAGAGGGGCGCCTCTTGGGTGGCTCAGTCGGTTAAGCGTCCGACTTCGGCTCAGGTCATGATGTCACAGTTCGTGAGTTCGAGCCCCGCGTCGGGCTCTGTGCTGACAGCTCAGAGCCTGGAGCCTGCTTCACATTGTGTCTCCCTCTCTCTCTCTGCCCCTTCCCTGATCATGCTGTGTCTCTGTCTCAAAAATAAATAAACATTAAAAAAAAAAATTTTTTTTTTAAAAAGTTGTAAGAAATATCAGTATTAGGGGCACTTGGGTGGCTCAGTCAATTGGGCGTCCGACTCTTCGTTTTGGCTCAGGCCATGATCTCATGGTTCGTGGGATCAAGCACCACGTCGGGCTCCACACTGACAAGCATGGGGTCTGCTTAGGATTCTCTCTCTGCCCTTCCCCCCATTCATGCTCTCTCTCCCTCTCAAATAAATAGCTTAAAAAACATATCAGTATTAAAAATACTTGTTTATTTCAAAATTCTAAATAGCTAAATTTATTAAAAAATAAAATTTCCCAACCTAAGCACATTTCAGAAGTACCCTGTTACTACTATACTCCTCCCATAAAGACTAAATCTTCACTCCCATTGTCGATGACACTTGTTTTCTTAATTACAACCCTAGATATTTTGATACGCATTGTTTCCTAATCTGAAAGACATTAAACAAAAAGATGTATCATTGATTATTGTTCTTGGCATCTTTCTTTTCTCCTATCCTAAGATGTTTTACTGATCACTTTTCTAAGACTGTTCCTTTCATATTTATGTTAAAAGACCTTTTTTCATATTAAGAATCTCAGTCCTCTGCAAGTATTTTCCCATATGATTGTTTTTAATGCCATGAATTTGTCGGCCATATGCAACATTTTAATTTCGATAGACCAATTTTATAAATCTTTTCCTTATGGCTCTGGTTATATATCCTGCTTCAAAAGGTCTTCGTTATTCTACAATTATAAAATATTCATCCAGATTTTCTTGTGGAGTTTATTTTTTAAACCTATAAATAGGCAGTTTCCTGAACCTGATTTATAGAATAATCCATCTTTTCTCTATCATTTTAAATGCAACTTTCTTCATATGCCAATTCCTCTAACACACACACACACACACACACACTCTCTCTCTCTCTCTCTCTCTCTCTCTATTTCTCTCTCTACTTCTGTAGTTCATTCTGTTCCAGGGTGGGACCAAATTTTGACAACCAGTACGTTTGAAATGCAGTTAATGCTTTCACTAGGATGTTTGCTAGGACCTAGAAAACTTATTTCAGCATGTTATTCTGGAAAGATTTTAAGTACTTTCCTCCTCCTCCAAATATCAGGCTATTAAATTTTAATAACACTTTTGTTCAGTTAGGCCGTGGAACCCAAGAGTGGACACTGTAACCAGGGCTGCCATGTTACCATTTCCACTTCTGTTCCTCTTCTTTCTTCGGCTTCTTTTTCTTGCTATCTGGCTCAGGAACTTTTTTATCTTTATCTTTATTCTTGGGTTTTTTCAATTTACCATCCTACAAAGAAACATGGTGAGAAAGCACTTAAGTAAGTACCAATCACATTTTTAGAAGTAATTCTGAGGGGCCATTAGGAAGAAAAACTGGAACCACAGAATATTATAAGTGGAGAGGTTCTTAAATCCAATCCTCTCAATTTAATAAGTGAATGAAAATTTACTGGTCCTTTTCTCTAGAGCAGTATTTCCCAAAACTCCCTGACAAATGATTACCTAAGAAAGTAGTTAAAAACATTCACCATGCATGGAAGAGTCTAGGAAATTATACGTATGTTTTTTAGCCTCAGAGGAATGTTTGGGAGAACACTGTTAATAGAGAGTAATCCCAATGTATTACACTCACTTGTTTTTAAACCTCTCCCAACACCATCAAATAATGGGTATAGGCCTTGTATTAGAAACTTACTATACAATTTGAAAGGAAATTCCTGACGGAGTCTAGTGGGGGAATATTAACTATCACTGTTGCTTGCATATAGAGTCACGAAGCAGTAAACAAGTATTTGAGAGGTCCTAAAATGATCACCAATTTCTAGTACAGTAATGTATTTCTCTATGGCTCTTCTTTGAACTGTGACCCTAGATGAGCTGTCATTGTGGCACAAACATAAACAAATACAACTCAGTAACACAGGAGATTAATCTCAAAACACACACATCCAGTAAAAAGTATGTTATTCAACAGGTGGGGGTCCTGCTCCACAGGATCTAAACTCTTAAAGAATATTTTCCTTTGTCCTAACTATCCAAGATAACTTCTTACTCAGCAAGTTTTATGTAGCTCTGAAAGGTGGTTTTGAGTCCTCTTAAAATCAATTACAGAATGGCAGGGCTTGAATCAAGACCTTTATCGACAGTTTGACCTTTTCCAGTTATAATCAAGGAAAACTCCAAAACAGGGTTTGGTCACTTGTTCAAGGTCCTATATAGCTGCTATTACCAGAAAAATAATAGTGTGACTCATGGGAATGACTGGAATATATAAACATTCTAGGACTACATGACAGGATATAACTATCAGGATAAACTCAGGATTTTTTTAAAACTCTTTTTTTAATGTTCATTTATTTTTGAGAGAGGGAGAGACAGAGATACAAAGAGACAGAGCGTGAGCGGGGGAGGGGCAGAGACAGGGGAAGACACAGAATCTGAAGCAAGCTCCAGGCTCTGAGCTGTCAGCACAGACCCTGATGCAGGACTCAGACCCATGAACCGCGAGATCATGACCTGAGCTGGAGTCGGACATTTAACTAAGTCACCCAGGCGCCCCAAACTCAGGATTTTAAAGCAAATGATTTTTGGGGTAGAAGGAAGGGGAAGGACTATGATACCAAACTATTTTAAAATAGGAATGGAGAATATAAATGTATGTTTGGGAGGAGAAAGTACTAGAGGATCATATAATCCAGATAATGTTTACTATTTAGCCTGAAACACACCACAGGAAAGGGAAATGTTTTTCAGTTAAGACATTCTCCCTACAGCTTCTGAACACGCAAGCAGATGGTCCCATCAAGAAACCACTGGCTACACTGTATGTTTTCAAGCCTCAAAATGGGATAATCAGTCACTGAGAGACTTCCCAACAATTCCCAGAAATGAAAAAAAACCACAGCCAGTTAGTGAGGTTTCAGGACTGCTCCTGCCATCTAGGGTACTGGCCATAATAAGACTGTGTATTAACTCTAGGTCTTTCAGCCTGTGTGTTTTTTTTCCTCCCCTGTAGGGAGAGGGTTGCTGAAAAGGACAATAAAAAAATAAAGTTAAGCGTCCTTTTTTCCAAACGGTTTAAAGCAGTTATTATTACCTCCTTCTAAACTGTGAAAAAGGTATTATTTTACATTAGTGCAGCAAAGGCCTAAAGGCAGTACAGAAAGCATCGAAAAGCTAAAGTTGTGTGTATTTCTTTACCCACTAGTCTGTACTGATAATCTACACAAAAGTGGGGTGACTACCACAACCACTCAGCATTTCACTCTCGATTCCTTGAGAGGGTGCTCATAAGCTGACACTGCTAAGAACGGGCTAGCTGTCAGGAAAACCAGTTTCCTAACTTAGGACCTGATCATCTCTCTCTATGGCTCTCCTTCTCATTAATAATCTTAATGTGATTTCACTTCAGACTCTTCTCCCCTCCCGGGGAGTTAAAAGATCAGCAAAGACATGCAGGAGACAAGATAACATGGTAGCTAGTGTAATGGTTCTGGAATCAGAGTGCATGGGACTGAATCCTGGCTTTACTACTTAGTAGTAAGTAGGACTCAAGCAAATGATTCAGCTTCTCTATACCTCAGTCTCTGCATCTGTAAAATGGAGAGACGATAGTAGCAGTATTTACCTCTTAAAGGTGATTGTAAGGATGAAATGAAATCATTCATTTAAAGCACTAATAGTGTCTGACACACAGTAAGCATCTGTTATGTTTAATTTTAATTATTATAAATTTTACTACTACTATAATAGATTACACTCTTAAAACCCACTGCTCCTATTACTATCTTTACTGATCATACTCTGATGTGCTAGTGACTTAATACCTGTGAATCCATCTTGCCCATGACCATGGCTAACCACAAACACAGCATAAGAGCCAAGAACTCATTCAACCCCCTCTGAGAATGCAAGATGTTAAGACTCCTGTGATCTTCTAACATCTTTCACTTGAATTACTCTTTAGTATAAGAAATAGGAAGTGTCAAAAGAAGGGACCATATTATTTTAAATCTACTACAAGCATAAAACCAAACCCCTAGAAAAGTACTTGTGATGAGCTGAGATGTTAAGGAAGGTGATAAGCCAGGAGAAGAAGGGAGGAAGAGCATGTGTGTTCCAGACAGAGGGAACAGCATGTGCTACACAAAGCTGTGAAGCACAAAAGAATCCAGTGTGGAAAAGAAACAAAGGAATTCAGTGTGTCTGGAACAAGCTAAATTAGAGAAGAGGCACAAGATGAAGGGAGGTACCAGATGCAGGGGCCAGACCTGGAGGAGTTGTGGTAAAGAGCTTGGATTGCATCATATGTCCAAGCGGCACCCATTAAAGACCTTTAAACACGGAGAGTTACCCTAAGTAAGTGATGAGCAAGCTTTGTTAGATATGAGAGCACTAAAAAGCATTCTTAGGGAAAACTCTTCTGGGTTGTAAGCCAAAGTATGATTTCTTGTTAACACTTCCTCTGCAGGTATGAAGATGGTGTACTTTCTCCAAGAACATCAGCTAGCAGCAGAGCTATGGGCAGTCACCCACGAAGGCTAAGAAAGATCTTAAAACTTGCAGTGCCACAGCAACTGTTACACGTCTTTCTTAGCAGTTCCCCTACGAAAGACCAATAAATTCCTAAAATTCACCTGCCTTCAAAAGCTGTTTTATGGAAAACTCCCTATTCCAAACCCAAGCCTCCAAGGGCCACAGTCTCTTTACTAACCTCTTCTTCCTCCAGTTTTCGTTTCTTCTCTTTCTTGAGATCTTCTGTTTTAATTTTCTTAGGTTTATAATCAGCACTACAAAGGGGAACACGAATATGCAATTAACACAACTTTGACTCAGTAGTTCTCACCAACAGGATCAGGACCTCCAAACTCCTCTTGGAGGCTTCCAAAGCAGGCATGACTATTATTCTTGGCTGGGGACTGATTCCACAGTCAGAACAGGAATGGAGAAAGTCAAGAAGGCCTAACAAGGACTAACAGTTATAGTCCTACACAGAACAAAACATTTATATTATATACAGGCCTGGAAGAGATGGGGAATGGAGGGCTATCTACAGAAACAGACACCACTAGAAGATGAAAGTCTGGGGACCAAATGCCCAGCGCAACAACAGCTACCACAAAGTAATACCTACCTGGAAAGGGGAGGAAAGAAATACTATATGCATTCTAAGTGAATACAAATGAGTTCACTAAGTATTTTCCCTCCTCCCTTTCCACCCACTTTCTATCATAAATCTTTTATAGATTCCTGGAGTATAAGAAGCTATACAAGATTGAAATTATAATGAGTAGAACTTAACCTCACTGAATCTGAGAAAGAGGTACACACAAGCCTCAAATAATTATTTTAAGAGCAATTTTATTATCTCTATACACTGAAACTTCACTTAGAATGCATGGACAGGCACACACACACAAAAAAACAAACCCAAAAAAGAATGCATGGACAGGCACAGAACCTAGGAAAAATTGTTTTAACAGTGAAAACTTATCTGTGGTAGGAGATAATAAATTTAAAGTAACTTGAATAATTTAAATGTTCTTGATGAACTCTGTATTATTCGAAATTTGTACAATAAACAGGCATTACCTTTTTAAATATGAAAAAATAAAAAGATAAATATTTCTGCATTAAACATCAGTCAGGTACACTACTTATTTGCTTAGCAAAGCCTACATTTATAAATCAAAGATGACTAAGCTGCCCAGACCATTAATCACAAATTCCAAATGACTAAAGTCAATCAATGCCATTTTTCTGCAAACTGGAGAGACATATATCGCATTTACTGTTTAAACAAATCCTTTTTTGTTTCCAAAAATCAAGGAATAAGAAATACTCACTCATCCTCTTCTCGAGGTCTCTTTAATGGCTTTATATCCTCTTTAGGAGGAGCAAAATAGCCATCATCTTCAGGTTCATCTTTAATTCGTGGTGGACTGAAGAGGGAAAAAAGACTAGTTAATGAGACTGGGAATGTCTATAGTTTGTTAAGTACTGCAAAGTAGGGATAAATCATCTCACTGATAAGTAGTTAATACAAGGATAACAACATGTACTTGTACAAATTATAAAGGTTTTCACTTCCTTACACTTAATTCTCACTACTGTGAGAAGTAGAACAGTAGAAGTATCTACTGTGAAGTAGGCAGTATTGCCCGCCATTTTACAGGTGAACAGGCAATATCAAAATCTGGGATCAGGACTCCTTAATCTAAGTCAGTATTCTTTCCTACTGCATGTTCGCTGCCTTTGCCAGCATGACCCAAACCACAACATGAACATGTATCTAAACCCACCAATGATGCGAACTGATTATTCTAGTACCAAAAGCTAAATACAGCTTTTATAAGGAAGGGAATAAAAATTTATTTCTCGAACTTGTATCTTAAGATTCTAATGGAAAATAACCTTAGTTACATGGAAAAATAACTAAGCTCACATTACAACAAAAGAAGTGCATGTGCTATATGACAAGAAACTGCAGCTATTCCAAGCCAAATCTATTCATTGTTCAACTTCCTCCCAGAGTTTACTTACTTTATACACAGGAGAGTGCCTTGCCCTATTTTTGTTAAGACTTTTTGCCTTCTGAATACAAAAAGATGATTCTCTTAGACAACTATTTTGAACCAGAAAGAGGAACAAGTTAAAAAAAAAACAAAACAAAACACACACACACAAAACCATGGGACCAGCAATCACCAAACCTTGGGATGTTCCCTGGCCTGGCATAAGTCAGCAGAACCTCACAGTTCACAGACAGAAGCAACAACAAAGCTAACTCAGTAGAGGGAATGCCTCCCAACATGAAACCATCTGTTTCTAAGGGGTCCAAGAGATAAGCATCCAGAGTCAGCTGCCAAGAACACTCAAGATATTCACAGGGTTTCAATGCTACCACCCTCCAATTCCCCAACCATACTGGATCCACTTGCTTGTAACAGAATCTGAATGTTTAAAGAGATCAGTTTTTCTTCCTTACACCTGCACACTCCTCAAATGCCAATCTCTATAGCTGCTTCTCCTCACCACGGAAATTACTAACATAGTGTCAAGAGTCCAGTATCTCCAAACACTTTGCACCAGAAGGAAAGAAACATTGTCATTCACCCAACTAGTTAAGTAAATGCTAGATCCTAGTACTATCACAGGTGAAGTTAACAACATGTGGGAAGGGTTACTAGGCCTGAAGGAAGAACTTGTAAAACAATTTACTGTAAAACTGTGTTCCACCCAGTAAAGTATCTGGATTGGTCCACAAAAAAAACCTGCAAGCTAGCAAGCAGTCTGGCAAAGTGAATGGAAGGCTGCCTGGAAGGCTGTGTTCCTGATCTTCTAACATGGAATTTCTGAAACTGAATCCTGGACTACACACCAAGTCCAGAGAGTCTATTCGTATCTTAGTGTTAGTTTAATGAAAGTCCTAGGTGGTCTCTTGGCAGCAAATAGCTACCCTGTACTCACTGTGAGAAATCAGAACACCTAGGGAAGCTTTCAGCTCTAATGCTTCTTGACTTGTATTATTCTGCATTCCTAGAACAGTTACAAAATGTGCCTGAAGAGGGCACCTGTTTCTCCTAGTCAATGGACTCAGAGTACACAGCAGAATTTTCAAAACTGTTCTCAAACGAAACTGAAAGTTCGAAGTTCCAAGGAGGCAAAATTCCCCAACACTGTGCTCTAGTTAATATGCAAACCCTTCCACCAATTCTCAGAAAAACCATTCTGTCATTCAATGAAACAGATGAGAATATATGACCATAAACTTTTTATTTTTTGAAACCAGAGGGGACTTTCATGTTTTTTTTTTAGGGAGCTAAGGTTGATGAAGAGAATCAAAATGGCAAAAACAGTACAGGAAAACCAAACTCGAGAGTGCATTTTCCTCTTCTTCTTGAAAAGAAATCGTGTATCGCTACTCAAATCTACACCAATCCCTAAAACATATATCAAGTAAGCTTCTACAGATGAGCCTCAGAATACAGTAGTGCCCCCTTATCCACAGGGGATATATTCCAAGACCCTCAGTAGATGCCTCAAACCGCAGAGTACTGAACCCTATATATGCAATGTTTATTCCTATACATACATACTTGCAATAAAATTATAAGTTAGGCACAGCTAGAGATTAATAATAATAATGAAACAGAACAATTATAAAACACTTTAATAAAAATTATTTATGTGAATGTGGTCTCTTCCTCACTAAAAATATCTTACTGTACTATACTCATCCTTCTTGTGCTGATGTGAGATGATAAATGTTTATGTGATAGGATGAAGTGAGGTGAATGATGTCAGCACTGTGCATAGCATTAAGGCTACTACCGCCCTTTTGACGGTATGTCAGGAGGATCATCTACTTCCTGACCGTGGCTAAATGAAACCACAGAAAGCAAAACTGTGGATAAGGGGGGATTACTGTATTACTAAGGAGGAATTCAGAGTAGAGTTTTCTTCAAGAAATCCATAATTACTACTGACTGAATATGAAGTTTCTTTTTGGGGGTGATGAAAATGCTCTGAAATTAGAAAGTGGGGTAGGGGGAGGCTGTACAACCTTGTGAATACACTAAAAACCAATAAACTGTACACTTTTTTTTTAAGAAATTTTTTTAATGTTTATTTTTCAGAGGTGGGGAGGGGCAGCGAGAGAGGGAGACACAGAATCTGAAGCAGGCTCCAGGCTCGGTCAGCACAGAGCCCAATGCGGGGCACAAACCCACAAACTGTGAGATCATGACCTGAGCCAAAGTCAGACGCTTAATCAACTGAGCCACCCAGGCACCCAAACTGTACACCTTTAAAGGGTGAATTTTATGGTATGTAAATTATATCTGAATTTTTAGAAATTTCTTCCTGTCAATTTTCTCCACAGAAAATAGCCTTCTGGACAATGTGCTGGTCAGTTTCACTAAATGACACTTTGGAAATGCTTAGATTGGCTTAGAGCAAGTCCTCTCACTACTGACCTCCTTGGGAACCTAGAGGTGGGTCAAGTCAGTATATTTTATTTAAGTTCAGACAACACTACAACATGCATAGCTGGCCAAGAGAAAGAACAGCCAAGGTAGCAGAGGAGTCTTACCTAGAGAAGCCATTTTCCTTCTCCTTTTTTATTTTTGCATCCCCAGAGGCTCTAACCTGAAAATAATAGTAACTGGTTAGTACCTTGACAGGACTAAATTTGAAGAAGCCTCGCTCTGATTTGAGAACATGTGGTCTCAATTCTTGATCACAGACGGACTTATTATTAGCAAAACTGAACAGGTGAACTAAAGGTCTTGACATTTTCCTAAGACTCATTTTTTACAGTTCTTCAGGGTGAATTATCCAATTTACTAAGAAATGTTTCCCTTCAAAATGACAGTTTTTTATCATTAAATGATGGCAGGTCCCCCTCCCGCAATAAATATACTCCACCTCTCAAGGATTTGCCCTTGGCAGTGTGCAGAGAAAATAAAAAACAAAACAAAAGGTAACGATGAAGGACAATGAGCAAGAGGTGAAAGCAGGTGTAATTTTCATTACATTCTCTTTCATATTGTCTGAATTTACCAAGTACCAACACTATTTTCTCAGAAACTAAAATAAAAATGATTTTTTTTTTTAATGATTTACCACTCATTTGCAGCCAGATGAGCCTAGCCATTTTAAGAAGGCCTATACTGGTTATGGAACCAAAAGCCACAAAGGGCACCAGCATCACTAAGTTTTCACTCAGGAAGGACCTTCATTCAACAAAAGACCAACATGGCATTATGCCTTCTCCCAAAAACAGAATTATTTTCCCCACAAAAGAAAGCTGACATTTCCAGAAACTCTACATTCTTCATTTATCCATATGCCATTTAAAGTAAGATAACGATATGGATAGATTTGGTTCTGTGAAATTCAGTGGTAAAGGGCTTTGGTCTTCATTGCTTAAGACTGTGACTGACGCCGAAGTCTCCTGACAGAGACCTTTTCACTCAAAGGCCAAGGGATTTTACTATGCAATGAAGGTACTTTCATTACCTGCTTTTATAGATAAAGAAAATGAAAAGTACATCTCACAGCTCTTCCTTCCTCATTGGAAAGAAAGTTCTGTACCTTTTCCTCCTTTCGTTTCTCCTTGTCTCGGTCTTTGTGTTTGTCTTTATGCTTTTCTGAACTTCCATCTTTGTGTTTGGTTTTCTCCTTCTCTTTGTGTTTCTTTTCAGAATCTTTATGTTCACTGTAAAAAGAAAAAAAAAGAAAAGAAAGAGTTAGCCCAGAGTAGGGACCACAAGGGTTCATTTCACAAGATCAACTCACAAGATACCCTAAGATGACATGAAACCATGGAAACTTATAATGCTTTAAACAAACAATCCTGACAGAAGGTTCAAGTAGAAGCTCTTGGCTACTGTACTTTCTTTATTCTTGTTTGATGTTTTTATGTTTTCGAAGGAGCAAAGAAACCAAAGAGAAACACAGTCATTCTAAACATACCAGGACTTTTTGTTAAGTGACTGATAATATACAGACTGGGCTTCTACAATATTCTACCAGCAAAAACTATGATGGAAGCTCCAAACTGAGCAATCACATCTGAGGTGAGAGGGTAGAAACAAATGACACAAAAATGCATTTGGTGACTATGTACACCCAACGACAACCCAACACAGTAGATGTTTCCTGCTAGCTTAACTAGGAAAGGCTCGTCCCTCCTAAAAAAAATTTTTTTAATGTGTATTTATTTTTGAGAGGGAGGGAAGGAGGAAGGGAGAGGGGGAGGGAGAGAGACAGAGCCCGTGCACGTGAGCACACGCGTGCAGAGGGGTGGAAGGGCAGAGAGCGTAGGGGGCGGACAGGACAGAGGATAGGAAGCAGGCTCTGCGTTGACAGCACAGAGCCTGATGTGGGGTCCGAGCTCACGTACCATGAGATTATGACCTGAGCCGAAATCAAAGTTGGGCGCTTAACCGACTGAGTCACCCAGGTGTTCCAAGGCTGGTCCCTTCCAGAGGTGGCTTATAAACCCTGCAATAAGAAAAGACCTAGCTAAAAGCAAAGACATATCCTGTGCTAAACGTTTAAAGCCTTGCTTTTAAAGGGGTTTGTAGACGGGGAACCTTGGTGACTCAGCTGGTTAAGCGTCCGACTTCGGCTTAGGTCATCATCTAGTGGTGAGTTTGAGCCCCACATCAGGATCACTGCTGTCAGTACAGAGCCCACTTCAGATCCTCTGTCTCCCACATTCTACCCCTCTCCTGCTTGTACTCTCAAAAATACATAAAATATTTTTTTTAATTCATTAAAAAATTAAAGGGTTTTGTGGACATACTGGTAACCACTGTAAAGGAACTGCTCCTCTGGAAAACTAAATATGACATTACAAAGCAAGAGCCATTAGAATGTTCATACCCTAGGAGCACCTGAGTGGCTCAGTTGGTTGAGCATCTGACTTCGGTTCAGGTTGTATTCTTGGGGTTCGTGAGTTCAAGCCTGATGGGACTCACTGCTGTCAATGCAGAACCCGTTTTGAATCCTCTTTCCCCCTGTCTGCCCCTCCCCCACTTGCACTCTCTCAAAAATAAAAACATTTAAAACAATGTTCATACCCTAGGATCTAGATCCTGGAAGTTTCTCTTTGGGAAATAACATTGCATAAAGATGTTATGCAGCTATCGTGCTATAATTTGTAAGCCCTACAGATATATACATACAATGCCTATGACCACAGATGGAAAAAAGGAATATATAAAAGCATGCATGTGGATAAAAACTAAAGAGGCAATAAGCAAAATCACATATTTAGGGTGGCAGAACATCAGATGACCTAGATGAGTGTTTTCTTCAGTGCGCTGGGCAGGTAGTTTATGAAACTTGTTTACTGCACCAACCAATATATTCCACAAGTTAACAAAAGGAGGGTGAACTCAAGTGCTATGCACTGGGGAGCCCAACTTAGACACAGGAAGCTGGCAGCAACCCCATCTCACAGGGACAGTCAGGCCTATAGGTAGCATCGGCTCCTGCCTACCCTGCCACCACACACTGAATTTCCCATCTGTCATATTTAGCCTCAGCCCAGAAAAAGGAGATTTTACCAACAATGATCTCATTAGGCTATGTTCATCCCATGGGGTTTGTTCTAAAGAGATTTGGCCAGCACACCTGGGTACATAAAAGGCCAAAAGGGAGAAACAAATGATGGCATCCAGTTAGGGGAGAGGCGCAGAAACTGGATCAAAAGGGCATCTTCTGTCACACACATCTCTTTGCTTGAAAGGAGCCTCAACTCGAGGTAGGCATTTGGGTGATAAATAAGCAAAAGCTTTATGAAATCTAGCCAGGAGGACAGAGGAACTAGTAGGAACAGGACTACAGGGTTAGGAAGATCCAGGAACTGTCAGATAAAAGAAAATGATGTCAACTTCCACTTGTTTATATACTCCTCCCTCTGTTGCTCTCATCAGGTTGTTACTTAGATGTGCCACAAAATGAAGTAACAAGTTTCTCCATAGGCAAACTTTAACTCATGAAGGCTGAGCCCAGTTCAGTGTACTTGGAGGCATATGGTGACAGTGTCCCACCATGCTTCTTGTGCTCAGCATGATAACGATGTCACCTCCACTTAGTGTGTTCTCCTAACTGGTTTTTACCAAGATGCAATGTTTTACCAAAATATTATTCTTTACTTTGTACAAAAACGGCTCCCGACTCCCTTAACACTCTTACTTCCAGTTCTCTCCCACTTCAGACTGACTAACCAAAGAGCAAAGATGCCAAGATTGCCATGAATTCTTCAGAAGCTTACACGTACAAAATCCCATTACAGCAAACCGTGTGAGCTTACTATTCCATTAGATGAGCACTGTAGTTTTAGTGCTTTTTAAACATTAATTATAAGAGGAATTAACGGCCATCTACACAAGTTTTTGCCTAAGAGCAAAAAATTTGGAACAATTACATCCATAATACCTATGGATAAATGCCCCCCC
The DNA here is from genome assembly GCF_028749965.1 of Puma concolor. Taxonomy (NCBI): domain Eukaryota; kingdom Metazoa; phylum Chordata; class Mammalia; order Carnivora; family Felidae; genus Puma; species Puma concolor. Next base: position 122,231,448 of record NC_141669.1, on the reverse strand, counting down.
CCCCCCCCCGCACACACACAGTAAGAAAAACTCCCACTTTCCAAAGAAGCATTGTGCTTGGTATTCTCACATACATTTCATGCAATCCTCACCTGTGAGGTGGATTTTATTATCCTCTTAGACTGATGAAGAAACAGAGGAGTCAGTGTTTCAAAGTCTAATTCAAAGGTACAATGTTAGAAAGAAGGGAAGTTGGGATTTAATTCAGTATTTCCACCTCCAGTTCAAAGTACTTTCCACTAAATCAGTACCATTACATGTCCATGAAATTGATACCTACTACTTAAAGTAGACCGGTATTAGAGAAAGATGCATGGCCAGTCTGAGATTTGAAACACAAGTCAAAACTTTATTGTACCATCAAGGAGAAACTTTCTAGAATAGACATCTTGGATATCTGAAATGATAAGACCTTTGGGATAGTTGTTCCTTATTTTTTCTTCCCATGAAACTATAAACAGTTGATTTAGGAATCTAAGTTTAGGAACGCTCCATCTTCCTTTCCACTTTCCTTTCTTTCTCAATGAAAGCAATTCCTAGAAAGAACATCAGTCTGTTTCACTAGGAAACTGGCTTTCTGGCCTTTTGGCCATCACAGCATGGGAACCTACCTGTAAGTGTACACACAGCCCTCCAGTTTTCAGCTTTGCTGTTCATTATCATACCAAACAGAGATCAAGGAAAAGAAGTCAGCAAACAACAAAGCAATGTGACAGTACCCAGGCCACCCCCAGGAAAGTGAAAAAAGTCAATGATACTTCCTCTGCCTACATAACGAGAGGGAAATCTATTCAGGAAATTCAAAGTACCGGCTAGGTAATACCCCTTTTATAAGTCATAATTAAACCAAAGACCAGAATGAGATGGGAACTACTGATGTGACTTTCCAAAAGAAACTCACTTTCTTCCATTCCCAATCGTTTAGATGCAAGAGAGCCAGTAAGGATTTTTATACTAAGTGAGCTCAGATGACAATTTAGGACTGTTAAAAATTAGAGTTTATGAATCCCTGAACACAAGGCTAACAAGTCTACTTGTCAGGTGCTGTTCCTGTCCCTGTGTCCAAAAACAGAGAACAGAGTACTGGAGTCCTACCCCCTCATCCATAACTCCCATGCTGGCAGGGGTGCTGGCAAGGAGCAAGACCCAGTGTCAGTCTTTCCTGGGAATCTACCTGAAGTGGCAAATGCACATGGGGTACAAAGACCTGTGATACAGAAGCATGTCTAAGGCTGCGCCATGGAAGGTTAGAAGCAGGATTAGGTCAGTGGCAGATAAATGGAGCCAATCTGGGATCAGTTAGACTGACTCATCATCACTGAGGATTTCCTAACATGTACCTCTTTTTCCAGAAGGCTTAAAACTAGTTTGATTTTCATGGTGGCTTAATGAGCAGCATCTTTTCCACTGATAGTGAGTTGATACAAATTCTGACCAGTGTAGAAGAGTTCATATGTTGACTGCTTGTCGAGAGAAATTACCTTCACCTTTATTCTGATCCTTCCAACTTTTCCACACATAATAGACACAATGTCAGGGGCACCTGGGTGGCTCAATCAGTCATAAGCATCTGCCTCTCGGTTTCAGCTCAGGTCATGATCTCGCAGTTTTGTGAATTCAAACCCTGCATCGGGGTCTGCGCTGGTAGCACGGAGCCTGCTTGGGATTCTCTCTCTTCCTCTCTGCCCCTCCCCCACTAGCATGGTCTATGTCTCTCTCAAAATAAATAAACTTTAAAAAAATAGACACAATATGTCAAAGTCACAAAATAGACTTTAATATACTGGCCAATTCAGAGGCAGTAAACAGATGACTGAAACACTGAAGAAATTTCAGTGGGGTGACATAAGAGACATCAACTAGGAGAAAGGCTTACTACTGATCATAGTAAGAAACCCAAATATAAGAAAAAAATGCATTTTAAGAATGAGTTTAGTCTGGAGGAGCCCGGGTGGCTCAGTCGGTTAAGCGTCTGACTTCAGCTCGGGTCATGATCTGGCGGTTCGTGGGTTTGAGCCCCACGTCAGGGTCTGCACTGACAGCTCAGAGCCTGGAGCCTGCTTCGGATTCTGTGTCTCCCTCTCTCTCTGCTCCTCCCAGCTCACACTGTGTGTGTGTGTCTCTCTCTCAAAAATAAATAAATATTAAAAAAAAAAAAAAAGGAAAAAATTTAAGAATGAGTTTAGTCTGGGATATACTGAAGGCCAAAATACAGACAGTAGCTAACATTCCTAGAACTTCTGTAATGGTCACATTTTTGGATGAAATATTAATTTCACCATTAGAATCCTGGGAGAGAAAGCACCAATTATTGGCTAGGTACAGAAGCTGGCTCCTTGGCTTAGGGCTCCTGTCTGTCTGGGGTTTAGATCCACCACACTAGCAGAGCCTGGACAAGCAAAAGGCAATGCCAAAGAGAACAAATGGAAAGATTCAAAGCCACATCTCCAGATTCTACCAAAAAAAGTAACCCATGCTACACTATTTTTAAAGTGACAGTGAAACCTTTGGTCTGTACCTCCTGCTGGAGCTGAGTAGACAACAGAGAAGGTTGACCAGGGTTCTAAGGCACTGAGGCAGAAGTGTGGAAGTAGGGAGATGGCAGCAAGAAGCCAGGAGGAAAAAGTATTTTCCTTTTGTCCTGGGAAGGCACTTGGTACCTCTTTAGGGGAAAAAAACAACAACAAACTTGTGTCCGATATTCTGGGAAGCTAGGACGTTGGCAATGGGAAACCATTTAAATCTGTTAAAGAAAACAGAAACTGTCCTCTATCACCAATAAAAATATTTAACAGATGGGACATCTGGGTGGCTCAGTCAGTTAAGTGTCTGACTTTGGCTCAGGTCATGATCTCATGGCCTGTGAGTTCGAGCCCCACGTCGAGCTCTGTGCTGACAGCTCAGAGCCTGGCGCCTGCTTCAGATTCTGTATCTCTCTGCCCCTCCCCATCTCGTGCTGTCTCTCTCTCAAAAATAAACAAACAATAAAAAATATTAAAAAAAAAAATTTAACAGCACTAGTGCCATCCCCCCTTCCAAGCAGTTTAAATCCTCATAACAAAACCCTTGAGATAAGTATTAGTATCTCCATTTTACAGATGTGGAAACTGAGACACAGAAAAGTAAATCAAGGAATACCTCTAATGAGAGTCATAAAGATTTAAACTCAGGCAGTCTAGCTTGAGTCAAGCACTCAATCACTGTTATGTCACCTCTCAAAACAAAAAAGAAAGACTGCTAGGGACAGAAGGAGGCTTTCTATCTTCTGAGAATAGGACTTAGCCACTAATGGCTAAGAGAACAAACTCATCCCTGCTACTGGGCCATTTCTCAAGGAAGCAGAGCACAGCCAATGGCGAATTCCTATGGGAGAGCCTAGAGAGCTTCAAAGCTATGGAAGGAGGACATTCATGGCCCCTTCAAGGAAAGCAGGCAATTATGGCTTAAGTAGCGTTTGCTAAATAAAAAATTCCAGGTAAATTCAAAAGTTGTCTCTGGATCAAGAACCCAGCAGTTTCTGAAGGCTTCTAAGAAACGAAGATTTCCTATTACAAGTTACTAAACAAAATCACGAGAATTATCAAAACTTTGTATTGAATGGAATTTTAGAAAGTATTTATAGACCCCTCATACCATTTGTGGCTAAGTCCTGTATCTTCCTTTCTCAAGTGTTTTCAAATGGCTTCTAGCTCCCTTCAGAATCAAGTCCCAACTTTGCAAAATAACATTTAACAGTTTTGCTTCAAGCTGTTTTTTTGAGTCCCATTTTCTATCCCACCTTCTATTAACCCAAGGCCTACCTAAATGGATTCCTTCCAGAGCAAAGCACATTACAGCCTGTCCATGTTTGTATAAAACTTCTCGCTGTCTCATGTCATCTTTCTAGCCATCATCTTCCCTTGTCAAGACCTTAACAGTCTTTTTTAGTGGCTAGCTCAAATCCTCTTCCTACCATGAGATCTTTAAAAATAAATTATTACAGTTCATTATAATAAGGCTAGACAGAATTGAAAACTAGGGCTCCAAATTGGATGTTATCAATTAGCAACTACTAAACTAGATTCTAAGATTACGAAAACTGACAGCTCTACTTTATCTGAATGACACTCTACTAGGATTTAAGGTCACCGTCACCACCACCTCAATTATTTAGTATGTTAAACTTTCCAAAGACTTTTTATCTACCTAATTTCACTGACTTCTCCCCCCAACAAACCTGAAAGGCTTACCAGACCAATACTGCTATCAACAATTGACCAAAATGGAAAACAAGATCCAGAAAGAAATAAAATGGTTTGAATCAGGACACACAACTAGTAAATGTACGACACACAGTAAATTATAGAACCTGGACTCTCAACTTCTATTTTTTGTGTGTTTCTACTATATAACATTGACTCCCACGTGAATGGTGGTGGTACTTCAGTTTTGTTTCTCAACTACTCAACTTTACCTACCTACTTAGGTTAACTGTCCCCCCCCCCCCCCCCCCCGACATGCTGATATAGGGATCTGCAGATAAGTGGCAGGGCGTTGGCAAATAGCTCACAAAAACGAAAGCAAAACGTCTTTTAAATTTGATTCCTTTAAGAAAACGTCCCCTGAGAAATGGATACTTAATCCCAGGGTATTTTTCCTAAGATCATACATTCTCTCAATTCTAATTCAGGTAGAGTTTGAAACTGAGGAAAACAGAAACCAAAAGCATCCTTATCCTCACATGTTTCTCACACTGTACAGATTAGCACTGCCAACATGGCTGGAAAAGCACTTCCCTTACTATTTCACAGCAAAGCTTTTCTATCTTCCCTGGCTTTCCACAAATTTGTCACTCCAGCCTGAGTGCCAGGCTTAAAATTGGCCAGAGACGCACAGTCAAAAACCAGCAGGGACTGGGGTAGGGGGAGGGACTCTAGCAGGAGGAATCTTGTTTTTAATGTATGATAGTCCTTTATTTCTAAAAACCAACCCCCCCCCAACACACACAATTGCTTCTAATAATGTTGTTTACATAACAGGTCCAGCATTAAAGATAATTTATGGCTAAGATTGTAACTTTTCTTTTTTTTTTTTTTTAATTTTTTTTTTTTTTTTTCAACGTTTATTTATTTTTGGGACAGAGAGAGACAGAGCATGAACGGGGGAGGGTCAGAGAGAGAGGGAGACACAGAATCGGAAACAGGCTCCAGGCTCTGAGCCATCAGCCCAGAGCCTGACGCGGGGCTCGAACTCACGGACCGCGAGATCGTGACCTGGCTGAAGTCGGACGCTTAACCGACTGCGCCACCCAGGCGCCCCAAGATTGTAACTTTTCAAGAAAGTATCCAGTGAGATCCCACAAGCCCAGTGATTCCTCAGCATCTAGAAAGAATATTCCTTTTGTTTCTTTTGACAAGATTTATATATATATTTTTTAAAAGGACCTGACAGGCTCAATATTAATGCTAAAAGAAAGAAGCAGTGCCAGAGATAAATAATAGAATAAATTATTTTTATTTGACTTTGATATAAACTCTGTGTTATTATGGGCCAAAAAGGTAGTAGTCAGAGATGGGGTTTTCATAGGGTCAGAACTTAATGAGATTAATACTTCTATTACCAAAACTTTCAGGGATTTGAGGCCCAAAGAGAAGAGGCAGTGCCTGAAAGGTCTGGCATTTTAAAACCTGAGCTGCCAACCACTGCATATAAGAAAGAAGTGCTTGTGTTAACGCAGTTCAGCTATACAACTAACCTTTCTCAGGGAGATTTTTTTCTTTTTACTAGAAGGAATAATGTAGTGGGGAAAAAACACAACTCAGAAGCCCTGGTCTATCATCCTTGCTCTGCTACCACACCACCTTGTGACTTCGGGCATGTCACCTCAGACTCTTGACCACACAAAGAGATAAGATGGAATGATCTTTCATACCCTCTCCCTTATTTTGTACCTTAAGTAAGAACAATACAGGAGAATGTATATGAATAAGATGGGATCTCCCGAGGGATGGGATGGGTCCACATCCCGTCCTGTCTCAGCAGAAAGGCTGGTTTCCCTTTCTCTGGCATTCCAAGTATGCAGCACATGTTACTGTGTGGGAGAAAGAGGTCTCCTGGACCTCCTTTGGGTCCTAAGTGTAGTCTGAGAAATAACTGATGCTAATATCTAACAGAAAAGAAAAGACACAGAAACACATTAGTGTAAAACTTGTTTCCTTATAACACCAACAAAATCATGCCAAACTGATTAGCGAATATTGGAATCAAATGAAGTTTTAAGAAAACATGTTAATAAATCTTAATTATTCTGGGCTTTTGCTACAGAAGGAAAATGAAGAAACCCAAAACTACTAGAAAGATCAGAAGTCACTTAAAAAAAAGGAACACAAAACTGAAACAGGGGCACACAGATGGCTCATCAGGTTAAGGGTCCGACTCTTGATTTCGGCTCAGGTCATGATCTCATGGTTCATGGGTTCAAGCCCTGAGTCAGGCTCCCCACTGACAGCACAGAGCCTGCTTGGGATTCTCTCTCTCTGCCCCTCCCCTGCGTGCATGCTCTCCTCAAAACAAATAAACTTTAAGAAAAAAAAAAAGGGAACACAGTGTACAGGATTTTAATGAAATATAAATATATAACCAATTCACTTGCTTTGTTGCAAAGAGGTAGTATGTCAGTAGAGGTCAAAACAGGAAGTATTTAGAAGTCTGCTTACAACACATCATCTGGTTAAACTGTCTTAAACTTACATGTGAATTAGAGATCCAGGGCTAGATTTAGTCATTTACTAGATTTAGTAAACAGAAACTTGGGCCAGGTTTTTCAATGCCTCTTGGCAAACACAGGCTATTATTTCTTAAGTATTTTGATAAAAATGAAGAAAATATTAAATGAATTAAATGAAATATTCAATGAATGTGCCTATGCTATAATCTTGGAAAAGTATGCTTGATAGATGTACAAAATACCACCTCCTCCTATTTGTGAAACTGTTCACAGTTAAAGAGCTCTCACAATTAAAGACTCCTCCTGACTCCTCTGAGTCCCCTCTGAAATGTGTATTGATGCACAGGAACTGAAGAGGAGTTAAGAAAGGTTAGGTGACCTAATGAGCAAGGTCATGGGAGACGTAAGCAGAGGGACCAGGATGAGGCCTTCTTCTAGACAGAGGCAATTAAGCTACATTGGGCTTTCCAAGAAAAAGGACACCAAAATAATATCTTTTATTTTTAGAAAGGAAGTTTTGGTAAAATGGAGCAGGGCCAAACGGATGTCCCAAAGCTTTTTATGCCACTTCTACCTAATCTTTTCTCACACAAGGATAAATTTTGGTTGGTGAAGTCAGATGTACCAGAGAAAAAGGGATTCATCTTAAAAAGCTTGTTTTAAACATTAACCTCCGTTTTCTCTTAAGATTTGTTGGTGGGGGGGGAGAGGGGGGACAGATTCATGCTAACATAGAAATTAGCATTCTTTAACAGCATTTTCCTCAGGATGAAGTTCTTCGTGGTCAAGGATTTCTTTTCTTTTCTTTTTCTTTTTTTTTTTGGTATTTCATATCAACCAGCAGAAGAGAAGCACAGCAGGCAGGATAAAAATACTTGTTTCACATGAGCCAGCAATTCTACTCCTAAGTATTTACCCTAAGAATTGAAAGCAGGGACTCAAATAGAGACTTGTACACCCATGTTCACAGCAGTGTTCTTCACAACTGCCAAAAGGTACTAACAAACCAAGTATCCACCAACATAGGAAGAGATTTTTTTTAAATGTGGTACAGACACACAGTGGGAGTATTATTCAGCTATAAAAAGGAATGGAGGGGCGCCTGGGTGTCTCGGTCAGTTGGGCGTACGACTCTTGATTTTGGCTCAGGTCATGATCCCAGGGTCATGAGATCGGGCCGTGTGCTGGACTCTGAGCTGAGCATGGAGCCTGCCTGGGATTCTCTTTCTCCCTCTCACATTCTCTCTCTAAAAAAATTTAAAAAAAAATAAAAATAAAAAAGGGTATGGAATCCTGATATGCAACAATATGGATGAACCTTGAAAACATCAGATTAAGGGAAATAAGCCAGACACAAAAAGGATAAATATTTTGTGATTCCACTTACATTAGTACTAGAATAGGCAAATTCAGAGACAGAAAGTAGAAAAGAAGTTGCCAAGGGATGGGGTTGGAGGAGAATGGGAAGGAATGGTTTAGTGGGTTTGGGATAATGAAAAAGTTCTAGAGATGAACACTGGTGATGGTCGTACAATACTGTAAATATACTTAATGCCATTTTGAAAGCGCAAAACACATTATGTACATTTTACTAAAAACACAGAAAAAACCTGCTTGAAAAATGGAAGCGCCAGAGGGAACTATCTCGTCGAAGATTAAGAGTATGTGAAAAGAAGAGAGAAGATGGCAACCAGTGTACCCACAGGTCATCCATGCACTGATCCAATACATGCTAGGTAAGTGCCAGTTATCCACCAGGGACTATACAAAGCCTTGAGAATGCAGAACAAAACAGACTTCAGCTCTCTTCTGAGAGACTTTAAGAGTCTAATGAGGAATACAAAGAAGAGACAATTATAACACCAACACAACTTGGCAATTACTGTGATAGGAATGTATTCAAGGTGTCAGAGAGCACACTGAAGTCACACTCAATATGAGGGGATGGGCAGAAAGGATACCTGAAAGAAGTAAAGTCTAAGTTGTAACTAAAAGAATGATATTAAGAGGGCAACAGAGTACTCCAGAAACAGTAATCGCATATTTTAAGGCATATTTTAATAGCATGTTAAATTCAAATGAGATTAGGGGCACCTAGGTGGCTCAGTTGGTTAAACATCCAACTTCAGCTCAGGTCATGATTTACGGTTCGTAAGTTTGAGCCCCCTACCAGGCTCTGCGCTGACAGCATGGAGCCTGCCTCAGATCCTCTGTCTCCCTCTCTCTCTGCCCTTCCCCCACTTGCACGTGCCCATTCTCTCTCAAAAATAAACATTAAAAAAAAAAAGTTTCCCAAGACTGGATATGGAATATGAGAGAAGGGTAAATGTCAAGAGAAGTAGCAGATGGAGAGCCAGAGAATTGCTACGTGCACTGGAAGGAGAGGAGAAAAGTGGCCAGAAAGGTGGAAAAGGACAGATGCATGAAAAGCAAGGAAGCTGGTTTTAAGGAGGAGGGCTGGGCCCAGAATATAGTGTATCTCAGAAAATGCTCTAGGTGTCAAGAATCTGTATTCTGCTGTTGTTGAGTGGAATATTCTATAAATTCCAATCAAATCAAGTTAGTTTGTGGTGTTCAAGTATTCTACATAATGATTTTTCTCTCCGCTTACACTATCAATTGAGAAAGACTTAGCAAAATCTGACTATAAATTGTCCATTTCTCTCTGTAGTTCCACCAGTTTTTATTTTGCGTATTTTAAGGCTCTGATATTCATACATAAACATTTATAACTGTTATGCCCTCCTAATTGGTCCCTTTTTATCTTTATGAAATGAACTTCCTTATTCTTGGCAATACTCTCTGCTCTCAAATCTACTTTGGTAGATGTTAATATGGGCTGAACAACTATAAACTGGAGAAGAAAAGATACACGTGAATGGAGACTGGATTCAACTACTGATATTAAATTCACCAGAGTAATGAAAATGGAAACTAGATGATCGAATGGTAAGCAATTAGTGAGTGGTAGGGGGAAAAAAAGACCACAGGAGTGGTAGATGATACATAAAAGCAATGTCCCCACTAGAGAAAATTTATCTGGTTATTTAAAAAAAAAGTTTTTACATGTTTTTATTTATTTTTATGAGACAAAGAGACAGAGAATGAACGAGCAGGGGAGGGGCAGAGAGAAGAGGGAGACACAGAATCCAAAGCAGGCTCCAGGGTTGGAGCTGTCAGCACAGAGCCCAATGCAGGACTCGAACTCGTGAACTGCGAGATCACAATCTGAGCTGAAGTTGGACACTAAATCAACTGAGCCACTCAGGCAGCGCCCTTAATCTGGTACTTTTAATGATTCATAGACTTATTCATAAAAGGAATTCATTAGAAATATCTTAACATTTTTTAGTGGCTCATAAAGAACAGACTTGGAAAAACAATTCTCACTTTTGACTTGTCTGTAGACAATATGCCAAGAATGATGCACTTCTAAGAAACTCTAGGCTAGAGGTACTTATTCCAACACACAATTGATCTTTACGTTCCCTTTTAACAAAACTTAGGCCACTCTGAGGATATCATATAGCACTGTTCCCCAACAACTGCCTTTAACTTAAAATGGAAGCATAAGTCCTCAACAAGGGGTTACATATCCAAAGATATGCAAAGTCTTTGGGCTTAACCACTTGCTTCCTACATCAAAAAATGGGAGCAAAGCAAAAATGAAAACATCTTTCTGAGGCTTGAATCCCTGAGGTAGCACTACTGAGTTTCATTTATATTGGTGGTCACTGGCTTCTGTAAGAGTTGAACCCTTCTGATAATTTCATGAAACTAAAAAATGCTCTCTCCAGGAAAATCTCATATATCCAACCTTTGCAAATGATTTCAGGGGCTCATAGACCATGGATGCTCAAGGTAAGAAATTTTAATTTATGCCTGCTTAAAGTACAGAACGAATATATATAGAGTCTCCAATCCAGTCACACCTTTTTATCAAGCAAAGTTCTCTGGACCTCATGTGTTACAATGAATCCATAGCGGACTTAGTTAAAAATTATATTTCTTATGAAATATATATTGAAAGAGGATTCACCATACTTGCTTTGTAAACCTTGATGTGAACAATAGCCTTCCCAGTAAGGCCGAATTATCAAGGCTATACTCTTAGCAACTCTGGAATCAAATGCAGTCTCTGCTTACTTTGCTATCCATGCTATTTACCCATGGCTCAAGTTAAGGCCTATTCCAGGTGAGCCAAGCCACAGTCAACCCACTGCCAAATGATGAAGGACTTGCTGGTTTAACCCTTACCTGTTGCTATGCTTGGACTTTTCTCGGTCCTTCTCCTTGTCTTTCTTGTGTTCTTTGTGCCGGTGTTCTCGATCTTTATGTTTATCTTTGTGTTTATGAGAATCTGCAACCGTAAGAGATGAGTCAGTTAAGAAGAGTCATAAGCTATCTCCTGCCCACCTATCTTGACAAGTTGGTCAAGAAGCACAATGACACGACTCAAATGGAAGGTAGCCATAAGAGCACACTCCACTGGAAGGAAAGATTTCACAAAGCCGCCCAGACAAGGCATCCCATTACCCTGCCTCTAAAACCAAGACATGTGTTACAAACATGAAGGGGAAATGGGAATGAATTCTACTATAAAAGGAAGTAACAGTTTGGCATTCTTCTCCCTGTATCTGGTAGCATTGAGACTAAGTCATAAATGATACAAAAGGATAAATCTTGAACACTGACTCTCGAGATGGTTATCTACATAAGTTCTGGAAAATACAAACCTTAGGAGATATGCTTTTAAATCAACTTTAATAAAGTATAATTTCTATGCAGAAAACATACACATTTTTAAAGATACAGTGTGGTAAGTCTAACAAACATATGCACAGGTATAATCCCCATCACAATCAAGATTTAGAACAATCCCATCACCCCAGAACGTTTCCCTTGCATCCATTCCCTGTCAATCCCCATCTTCCCCCCCCCAGCCCCCTCCTGCTGAAAGCAACCACTAATTTGCTAGCACTATGGATATGTCTGAAGTTTTATATAAATGAAATCATACAGGATTTACTGTCGTGTCTGACTTCTTAGCATGATACTTTTGACATTCATCCATGTTGCTGGATCTATCAGCAGCTGGTTAAGATTTTACTGCTGAGTGGAATCCCACTGTTATGGATATACTGCAATTTACTTATTCACTTGTTGATGTACATCTGAGTCGTTTCTAGGTTATCATGAATGAATCTGCTATGAACATTCATATATAAGTCTTTTTGTAGACATGTTTGCACTTCTTTTGGGTACATACTTAGTAGTGAAATCACAGGGTTATATATGTTTAACTTAAAAAAAATTTTTTTTAACATTTATTCATTCTTGAGAAAGAGACAGAGCATGAGCGGGGGAGAGGCACGGAGAGGGGGAGACACAGAATCTGAAGCAGGCTTTAGCCTCTAAGCTGTCAGCACACAGCCCAAAGTGGGGCTCGAACCCATGAACCGTGAGATCATGACTTGAGCTGAAGTCAGACACTTAACCAGCTGAGCCACCCAGGCACCCCAGTATATGTTTAACTTTATACAAAACTGCCAAATTGTTTTCCAAAGTGGTTGTACTATTATATATTCCCACCAATATGCGTTAAGAGCTCCAACTGCTATAAATTCTCTAACACTCAGTACTGTCTTTAATTTTAGCCATTCTAGCAGGTATGTAGTGGTATCTCACTGTTGTTTTAATCCAGCTTCCTAATTAAATAACGGGCATCTTTTCACATGCTTACTGGCCACTCATGTATCTTCTTTGGTGAAGTATCTCTTCGAATCCTTCCCTCATTTTAAAAACATTTGTCTTCTTGGGCATCTGGGTGGCTCAGTCAGTTAAGTGTCTGACTTCAGCTCAAGTCATGATCTCACGGTTTGTGGGTTCAAGCTCTGCACTGGGCTCCACACTGACAGTGCAGAGTTTGCTTGGGATTCTCTCCCTCTCTCTCTCTCTCTCTCTCCTTTCCCCATGTGCACGTGTGCTCTCTCTTTCAAAATAAACTTAAAAATATATATATACACACACATACGTACATATATACATACATATCTGTATGTATGTATATGTATACATATACACACACATATGTATGTATATATACATGTATGTCCTCTTATTGAGTTTTATAAGAACTCTTTATACATTTTAGATTACAATTTTTTGGCTGGATATATGTATTGTGAATTTTTCCTAGGAATTTTACAGAGGTAAAGGATAGGGCACATTTTTAAAATTATAAAGATATCCAGTTGCTGTAGCGCCATTTCTTAAAGAGATAGCCCTTTCCTCATTGAACTGCCTTGGCCTATATGTTGAAAATGAAGTGACCACATAATCTTAAGTCTTATTTCTGGACTCTATGACACAAACACACACTATTTTGACTACTATAGTTTCACAGTAATTTTCTTTTCACAGTATGTTCTAATATCGGGTCATAAAAGTAGTTTTGTTCTTTTTCAAAACTGTTTTGGCTACTCTACGTCTTTTGCATTTCCATGAAAGTTTTATATTCAGTTTGCCAAATTCCAAAAAGAAGAAAAAAACAGCTGAGAAGTTTGTTTTCACAGGACAATGTGGAGAAGTGACATAAAAAAATCATTAGGTCTTTTGATCTGTGAACATGGTATCTCTCTGCATATTTATGTTAGTGACTCTTAAATTTTATTGCATATGAGAATTATTCCAAGGGCCTATTAAAAATGTGGCTCACTGGGGTCAGGTCACACCAATGCTGAATATGAATCAATTGGAAGTTTATGTACCCAAAACATGTGTGGTGGTTTTTTAAAATCTGTCCAACAGATTCTCTGACACTTCTCTGTTCAAGAAGTGTAGCCTAATTTTCTTCTCCTTGAGTATAGGCTAGATCTGGTAACTCGTTCCTAAAAACCAGGATAAAATGGAAATGTCAGTATGAGACTTTTGCCACCAGGTCATGAATGGTGCTGGATCTTTCTTCTTGTTCTGGGGGGAGCCAGGTGCCATACTGTTAGGACACTCAAGCAACCCTAGTGGAGAGGCCCATGCAGTGAGAAAGTGAAATTCTAAGAACAGCCATCGGAGAAAACAATCTCAGAAGTAGGTCCTCCAGTTTCAGTTATGTCTCCAGACAACTCCAATTTCATGACAGACCCTGAGCCAAAACCACCCAGCTAAGCTGCTCCCGGATTCCAGGCTCACAGAAACTACATGAGAAAACAAGTGTTTGTTGTTTTAAGCTATAAACTTTGAGGTAACATGTTTTGTGTAACACATGTTCTGTGTAACAATAGATAACTAACAATAATGTGCAGGCAATGTGCATGCTCATCCCATTCCTGGCTCACAGCAAAAAAAGCCACATTTGGCATAATCCACTAAGCATCTATCCTGTGCCAGGCCCTAGAGAAACAAAAATTTGATGACCATATCCCTAGCTATAAGAATTCTCATCCCAAAGAGATGGGAAAAATAAAATCATACGGTGTCAAAAAAAAAAAAAAAAAAAAGAACTTAAACCCAATCTTCCACTTAGCACACAGAACCCTCTAACTTCTCGAAGTCTCAAGTCTAGAATTATAAAATGCTGAGTTAATCCAATACACAAAGGTGGTGACCCCTGTTTACAACAGTAATAAATACCCACGTTATGTCTGCCCCAAACTAACAACTTATGGTTAAAACCACAATAATAACAAAACATGCCACCAGCACTACAACCTGGAATGAAGTCTGTGTGTTTTGATTTTGTTTACGGGTCAGATTTAACAAATAAGAAACAGAACATTAGGATCTGCTATTATGGCCAGAGTAATGGCAAGGACACAATATTTTTTTTTTAATTGCTCTCTGTATAAGTTAACACATACATAAACAAACAATATTAAAAAGACTAGAAGACAGACACCCAAATGTTAAAAGTATCTCTCTGTGGTTGGTAAATTTATGAGAAAACTGAGATTGTGTGTTGCTTTCTTTGCCTTGTTTTCCAATTTTTGCCCATGATGAATCACTTATATAATAAAAGCTATTTTTAAAAATCACCAAGATTTGCCAAATACTCATATACACAAGGAAAAAGTAGTTTAATTCATTAAAAAGCACTAAACTTAAAAAAAAGGAAACTAAGTAAAAGATGAACTGAAAGTAATTCCAGGTAGGTTTCAGGGAACTATTCTGCCAATAACATTATCTTTTTAAGGGCACAAAACTTCAAAACTGATTTTAAAGCCAGGTCAGGTCTTTTAAAGCAATTGCTAATCTAAAAACTCGTAACTAAAATGTCTGGTAAGAAACTTAAGGCTGTAGCTAATAATCCAATGATATAAATAAGACTCAGGTTAAAGATATAAAACCAAGTGCCTTAATTTCAAAAGACGTTATTACATATCTATCGTATCGATCATATGCTCAAACTGTGCTATGTGTGACATGACAGGTACCAGAAACTCTAATATATGACAACTTCAAATATGTGAATGGCTACAGTATAGCTCCACATGGCAGGCTGGGTCCTCCGAGGAGAACTGACAGAGAGGTAAAATGAGACACCTGCAGAACATCAACAGTGTATAAACAAACACAATTACCAACTGACAGAGAAACTATAGAGATGATCTACACCAGGTAAATTGATAAATAACCTCTACAGATGCATACAGAAGTACTTCCAGGTAAATGCTATCTGGAATTTGCTTTAAAATATGCTCAAGGCAAGAAAAAAAATCAGGGGGATACGGGGAAAGATGAAACAAGATTGGCAAAAAGTTGAGTTACTGAAGTGGGGGTGTAAGATACATGGAGTTCATTATACTACTCTCTCTACTGCTGTTCATGTTTGAAAGTTTTAATAATAAAAAGCTGAACACTATCTTTAAGCTTCTTCCCTTCCAATCCCTTACTTTTTTATGACATAAGGATACAAGGAGAAGACTAGCTTAGCCCAAGAAAGGATTGTGTTAAGGAGCAGAGAGAGAAAAGTTTGATAGATAACATTAACCCATGAGCCAGGGTGTCCTACTCTAAGGGTGACAGGGAGCCACTTCAAGCAGAAAAGGAACAAAATAAAAGCCATACTTAAAGAAGATTAGTTGAAGGGCAACATGAATGGAAAGGTAAAATCAAAATAACTAGCTAATGGTTTTTTAAGCAGTCTAGGAAAAAGTGATAGCAAGGAGTGGAGAAAGAAAGGGAAAATGTAAAAGCACGCTGAAGAAAATGGAAATAGAACCCAGTTCCAGGAACTCCATAGATTGTGTATAGTAAATACATTCAGAGGAAGAGTCAAAGAGAACTCAAAGACTGGGTGTAGGTGATTAGGGGAACAAGGTGCTTTCACAGACACAGGAAAGCTGTGCAGAACGAAGATGGGGGTCAGGGGGAAGAATGGAGAAATGATAAAACTAACTCAAGTCATATTATACTTAGGGTAACAGTAGACCATCCAACTACAGATGTTGGTCAGAAGAGAAGCCAGTAAGTGAAAAAGTGAAGCCAATAAGGGCAAACTGATCTATGTCCCTCATGGTGAAAATATTTATAGAAAGCAGACTAAAGGCCTTAAAGATCAATAAGTATGTACCCCTTCCCCTTAACTGGAATTCATCTAAGAATAGATACTGTTAAAATGTTTTAGAGAGGGGCGCCTGAGTGGCGCAGTCGGTTAAGCATCCGACTTCAGCCAGGTCACCATCTCGCGGTCCGTGAATTCAAGCCCCGCTCTGGGCTGATGGCTCAGAGCCTGGAGCCTGTTTCCGATTCTGTGTCTCCCTCTCTCTCTGCCCCTCCCCCGTTCATGCTCTGTCTCTCTCTGTCCCCCCAAAAAATAAATAAACGTTGAAAAAAAAATGTTTTAGAGAAAGGATCTTGCCACTTTAAGAGTCTGTTAATGCAAAAAGAATGGTGTTGAACTTGACTGATAGATTAGAAATGTAAGATGTAAACCACTACATATAAAATCCCTAGAAAACCTCATTGGTTGTAAAGTTAGGTCACCTAATAACTTGACAAAAACTGTTCCAAAGGCTAGCATTAAAAATTTTGAGAAGACATGGGGGGATGACCCCTGAAAGAAGGCAGCCTTGAGGAAACAGGCTAACTGCTAATTCCTTTCACTGACTTCACTGGAGTTATAAAGACAGATAAGTAAATGAACAAACAGAATAGCAATCAACATCTCTTGCCAATATTATCTAAGGTGTTCCTTAAAGTTAATAAAGATTTTAAGTAAAGACACTTCCAAATGACAAAAGAGGAAAATACTTGTGTGTCCTCAGGACATAATTCTCAGGATAAGTTGCTGGCTAGCATAACATAAGGATTTGATGGTTCGTGTGCAAAAGAAAAGGAAATCTTTTACTACTAGATTCAGAATTATATTCTTAGGGTTAATTCAGGTACAACCATTTTTAATATATTATTAAATCCAAAGCGTCCTGCTGAAGATTCATCAGACATGAGCTCAACCCTTAAGGAGTTTACAATCTAGTAAGATATTTAAGACACGGAGCCAAACAACCACGGCCCAAAGCAAGCAAGAAAAAAGGGGCACTAATATATGTGCCAGAACCATGCTAGAGTACTCAGAAACACAGTTTTATTCAATTTTCTTATGACTCTTCTAAGAAAATATTCTCGCCGTTTCACAGAAGATAATATTAATGGCTATCTCCTATTAGGTGAGTTCTCCATGCAAGTTAGTAGGCTTCACATGTCATCTCTGGTTTTTACAACTCTGGGTGGTGCCAATTTCCTCAAATCTGAGACACATTTTTGCCTCTTTTAACATCTTAAAAGTGCACATAGTTCATTAACCTCTGTGGAGGGGGAATTTGGCAATGTCTAACAAAACTAACTTATACACAACTTCTTTTAACCCAGCAACCCGTATCTAGGAATTCAGCCTGAAGACACACTCCCAAGAAAGAAAATTTATGCTGCTCCATGCATATGTGAAGGCAGAGAAAACCTTTTTAAATTTGAGACTTGCTAAAATAGATTAAATTTCGTTTCTTAACCCCAAAAATCTCAAATGTCAAATGATTAACATTAAAGCAACAGTGTTTTATTGCATCATGATGCTCATATTCAGAAACTATGCAAACTTTTTATAAAGATAATAGACATTTTCCCCAGTCTACACATGAAACATATGGATGTCATGACCTCCCCATCTCTTAATTGATGGCAGAATTTTCTACTTTACTGCCCTCCTGCTATCTTTCATTAAGGGTAGTAAAGCAGTAGAATTACTTAATTTATGGACGTTTTGAAAAGAGTCTTAAGGGTAAAGATAATTGGGGGTGCCTGGGTGGCTCAGTTGGTTGAGTATCCAGCTCTTGGTTTCAGTTCCAGTCATCATCCTGAGGTCATGAGATGGAGCCCCGGGTCAGGCTTCATGATGAGCATGGAGCCTGCTTGAGAATCTCCCTCCCTCCCTCTCTCTCTCTCTCTCCCCCTCTGCCCCTCCCCCCCAGCTTGAACACATGTGCTATTTCTCTACTTTAAAAAAAAAAAAAAAAAGTAAAAATAACTGAAACAAGGCTTAATGACTCCTTTGTTTCCAAGTGAAAAGTAGAATGATGAGGGGAAACAACCAGGGAACAAGAAGAAATAAAGAGCCAGGGTCCAAGAGGGCAGTGAGGAGTAAACTTAGGCTCCCTGGAGGAGGCAGTGTGTGACCTAAGTCTTACTAAAGGCAAAAGGGTTAGGAAAGTAGAAGGAGAGAGGGCATTCTTGGCAGATGAACAATTGAAGTCAACTGTCAATTATTACTGTTTGATTTTGCTGAAAAATTCATCTTCTTCATGACTGAGCAAAAATTAAGTGCGATCTACTTTCTGCCAGCTAGGAAATGACAGAGTTGATTCTTGCAAGGGGCATATTAAAAAAATAAAATTCCAGAGTTATATTTAATTTGCCTCTCGAAAGCCATGTGTTCCAAAAGCAGTGTCTTAAAAAAAGATATAGATGCACTCCTACTTCTTGTAGCTTTAGAGTCCTAATCTTCTGCTTAGATAGAAAGGAAACCAAATACCTAAGAATAAGAAACATCAGTATCAAGTAAGTCCAGCAAAATTCAATCCAACTCTTATCAAGTCCCTGAAAGCTGGTCTAATCCCAGGCTCACAATGAAGCTGCAGGTTTGGAAACCAGGTAGAGAGTCAGCTCCATGTTGTCAAATCAGTGTCAAACCAGGCATAAGGAAAGAGTTCATTCCCCATTAAGAAAACCAGATACACACACACACACACACAAAATTATATGAAAAACAAAACCAAAAGACTTTGGTTAAATATGTTCAAGAATGATGCAGTAAGCACAAAAAATCATGACTAAACCCTAATGCTGATTATGGACGTTACAGAGTAGCACAGAATGCTGGAAGACAACTTCTGAAGGAAGCTGGAGGAAGCCGACCAGTTTAACAGAATGAAAAATAGCTGATTCAAATTCTTGTCCACTTACTGTATGACCTGGGGTAAGTCACCTAACTAGGGGCGCCTGGGTGGCTCAGTCAGGTTAAGCGTCCAACTCTTGAGTTTGGCTCAGTTCATAATTTCACGCTTCAGGAGTTTGAAGGCTCCTGTGCTGACAGCTCAGAGCCTGTTCGGGATTCATATTCTCATATTCTCATATTCCTCTCTCTCTCTCTCTCCCCCTTTCTCTATGGCCCTCCCCTGCTCACTGCTCATTCTCTCTCTCAAAATAAATAAATAAATAAATAAATAAATAAATAAATAAATAAATAAATTTTTTACATCACTTGACTATTGGGTCTATCAGAAGGCAGCACAGGTCAGTGATTAAGAGCTTCAAATCTCTGTTGATCATCAACTCAGATACCTGTAGCCTTAGTAAATAAACTCACCTCTCTTACAGATGAAGAAACTGGGGTTCAGAATATTTAAGTGACCTTATTTTATCTCAAAAGTCAGTCAAATTCCTTGTGTATGGTTGTAATGGAATTCCTGGCTAAGCGCCACAAAATTACAAACTGTCAATTACGTACAACTATTACTGACCCCTCTTCATGATTAATTTACATAGAACTAAATCAAGCCTACTCACTCATTCCAAATAACTCAGAGTTCAGGTTCTACACATGCATTTAAGGCAGCAATCATGCCCATTCATCTTGCACAACAAGCCAATTACAAATAAAAGCTTATCTGATTTTCTTACCTGTCTACAGATCCAGGTAAGAAAAGCACTTATGAAGAAATAACAAACCGACTTGCTCTAACAGTCCTGTACCCAGAAGTCTAAAAAACCTACAAGTTTTAAGGGATGTTAACACCAGTTAACACCACCTGCATGGAAACATTTGCATTAGTTTAGCTGCAATCAGTAGGTGGCTAACAGTATTTGCCAAGCTTATTCTGCTCAGGGTCTCTAATGCAATCACTATTCAACTCAAGCATAAACATTTACACTATGAGAAAAGGCTAAGGAATTGGCAAATGTTACTGATCATTTTGTCAACTATTCCATGACCTTAAAAAGCATTTACCACTCCACCATTCTCCTAAACTATTAGGGTAATCAGATCAGGGCAGGAGAGAAGAGTCCTCTGCTTCCTTGTAAACAAAGGCAGAGACTTTTCTGGTATAAAGAGCTCTTTGCCATGTTTTGAGCCAGACCTCATTTTCGATGACCTTTAATGACAAGTTTTGAGACTTAATGCAGCTGTATAATATGATGGGCTCCTCCTCCAAAGACAGTCATCAAGTGTATGAAGGATGGGGATGAGGAATAGCTATTCAACCAAAAGCTGCCCTCCCCAAGGAGGCAGTCACAATACAACTTTGCCAAAGATAACCTCATCAGAGATGATACATAAATATACAACCACTGCATTAGGAAGGTGGGCACTGGAATCATTTGGGTGAAAGCACGGGGTGAAGAAATTAATTTTTTTTTAAGTTTATTTGAGAGAGTGCGCACGCACATGCAAGTGAGCATGAAGGAGTGGCAGAGAGAGAGAGAGAGAGAGAGAGAGAGAGAGAGAGAGAGAGAATCCCAAGGAGGCTCAGCACTGAACCTCAGTGCAGAGCCCAACTTGGGGCGTGAACTCACAGAACCAGTATATCATGACCTGAGCCAAAATCAAGAGTTGGATGCTTAAATGACTGAGCCACCCGGACGCCCCAAAGAAATTAATTTTCTAAAGAAGATATTCATCACCTGCTGCTCATTTATTAAATCACGTTTACTGGGATAAATCCTTGCATCTTCTCCTTGCTCCCTCACTTTCAAACCTATGGATACCACATCTCCAGAAGCTGGAGTTTAAATAAAATCAACACTTCTACTTAATACTCTATACCCAGTATGTGCCAGCACTTTAAAAGTTTGTCTAGGACAGATAACAAGCTGGTTTTGGTGATAAAAGACTGGTATCCGGGAGTGTGGTCAGTATCAAGGGTGTGTGAATCTCCCCAGGAACTTAATGCCAAACTAAAAGCAGGAAGGAAAAATAACTGAGGGGTGCAAGAACTCTACCCTTCCCTCCCCCCCCAGCTCTCTAAATTCAGACTTTACCAATGGTAATCTGGTTTCAACCTGGGAAACCTGCTCTGTGATCCATCCTAACAGTGGCCGATTTAAATTTGTAGCCCACAGAAGAGTCCTTATCACTATTTTACAGCAATTCTCAATGAGAACATTTCCAAAATTCCAGGGCATAGTTAATAGCCTTTCAAAGTAAGGAGGACAGATGGTGTTCTGGCTAAAAGCTCAAAGAACTCTGGAATTTAAAAGAAAAATGTTGGGAGAATTCAGCTCTAAAGCAAATCAAGAATGAGGGAAGGGACTAGTAACATTTCCAATTTTTAAAGTCAAATTATCATTTGTATTTGTTTTCCCCAAATGTGTACTGTATATATACAAGACCTTTTGTCACAGACTTGGGTCAAACTTAAATAAATCTTACCGATTATTTTGCAAATTGCTTGTGTCTTTCTCCTCAATATTCAATACTTGGTAATACTTCATCATCAGAAATTCAGAAGTACACTGCATTAAAAAACTCAGAGTTGGAGCGCCTGGGTGGCTCAGTCTGTTTAAGCGTCCAACATCGGCTCAAGTCACAATCTCACAGTTTGTGTGTTTAAGCCCCGCGTCGTGCTCTATGCTGACAGCTCAGAGCCTGGACCCTGCTTCAGATTCTATGTCTCCCTCTCTCTCTGCTCCTCCCCTGCTCTAGCTCTGTGTCTCTCTCTCAAAAATAAACATTAGGAAAAAAAATTTTTTAATAAAAAATAAATAACTCAGAGATGCTCAAAGATAGACATCTCGTATTTTCAACTTCTGTTATCAGCAACACAACTTCAAATTTCTAAAACCTTTCACATTTCCCAAAGTATCTACATATTCAAAAGAAATGCTACACATTGACTTAAAAACCCTTAAGAGAACCTGCTGTGGTTCTTAAACATCAGCAACTCTGTTAGTGGCCAGATGTTGCCTTTAAGGAGCTTGTCAAGAAAAAGACACAAATGAAGCATCCAACTGGTTTGCTTTAGGCCTCAATCCCACACAAAAAAGGGGTTAAATGGTCAGAGGATGTTTTTCTTCCAGTCAGTCTACTTCCGCATTTAAATTTCTTGGACTCCTTTTATGCTTTTACAACACTACAATTACCTTAATCTGTCTTTTCAGGCTCTTCCTGTCTATGCACCCTATTTTAACTTATTTTACAACCTTCTCTCCCATCCTACTCCTTCCTTCCATTATGCTCCTTAAATTCAAGTTCATCTTCCTCTCTTCCTCTGGTTCTCATTCCCAATTAATTACATTAAAAAAATTTTTTAAAAGAACTCAGATTTCAGCGATAGGACCACCAAATTGTCTTCAAAAAAAAGTATGTTACCTAATTAACTATAAGGTCTTCTGAGCTGTGGTTTATAGACACAATCAGGGTCCAGAACAGGCTGCTCACATTATTATTATGCCGAGAACTAAATGACATATTTAAAAAGTCAATTCTTAGAGCAGCTCTGAGTGTCCTTTATGCAATGTCCTAATGGGGTCCTTAATTTATTTCTCTGCTCTGGTCTGTTTCCCAATCTGTAAAATGACCTCTACTGACGCCTACACTTACAGTCCAAAGAATTCTATGACCTTTAAAAATTGTTTTAGTTTAAACGGATTAAGGTATAAAGAAAAAAATTGAATGCTTGATAGCAGTGGTTCTCAAACTTTCCTAACATCTGGGACTTATATCATCCCCAGATTATGTAGAGTTTAACACAAACTCTCCAGGTGACTATCATCTACATTGTCCAGAATCCTATTTTGAAAAATTCTGCCTTGTTGTTTCTTGGTCCTTTGAGCAATAATACCAAACACCAGCCACCTGCAATAATAGACATGCTACTGATTTTATTTCCAGTTTCTGTTTCAATTGGGTTTCAGTGCCTTTAAAAGGCAGGCACAAGGTGCTGAGTCAGTCCCTGGGGACTGGATTGATTCATTCATTCATTCATTCATTCGCAGCTAAGAATACAGAGTCTCTACAACTGAGGAAGTAAAGAGGCTGTTTTCACCTGCTACTCTCCCAGCCCCTATTTGAGAGGAAGAAGAGCTACATAAGGGGTGACACAGCTTACATAAGGAGTAAAACAGTCAAGTTCTCTAGAACAGAAATTTTCTTTGTTGTTTAGACATCACTGGGCAGAGCCATGCTTAGAGAAACAGGTAACCTGAGTCTGGCCAGTAGGACTCTGTTGGGAAAATGAGTAAGAAAAAAATGGATTAAGACCTAAAGAAGTTGCAAGTTCACAGTAAACTTCTGACACCTGGCTTA
The DNA here is from genome assembly GCF_028749965.1 of Puma concolor. NCBI lineage: Eukaryota > Metazoa > Chordata > Mammalia > Carnivora > Felidae > Puma > Puma concolor. The sequence goes on along the minus strand of NC_141669.1, from coordinate 122,207,947 downwards.
TACAGATTTCTTTGGGGGCTAGAGGCTACCAAGTAATATGGAAAGAGTCTTGTGAGCTTCCTGTGATACATACATTCAGTCAGGTAAGCATCTGAGACTACTCACCAATCCAACAATCAGCAAAGTTTTTCTTTAAAGGGATGGGTGGTAAAGTGGTTTAGGCTTTGCACCCCGTTCGATTCCTGCAACAGGTACTCAACTATGCCACTGTAGCACAAAAGCAGCCACAGATTATATGTAAATGGATGAACACAGACTGCAATAAAATTTTAGCTATAGACACCGAAATATGAATTTCATAGAATTTTCCTGTGTCATGAAATAACCTCTTTTTAAAAGTGAGGTATAACTGACATATACAATTAGTTTCAATAAAATAAATTGAAAATAAATTTAAAAGGTGGGGGGAGGGGCGGCGCCTGGGTGGCTCAGCCAGTTAAGCGTCCGACTCTATTTCAGCTCAGGTCATGATCACGGTTCATGAGTTCAACTCCCACGTCAGGCTTTGTGCTGTCAGATTCTCTCCCTCTCTCTCTTTGTCCCTCCTCCCACTCACACTCTCTCTCAGAAGAAATAAATATAATAAATAAAATTAGTTTCAGGTGTATTTAATTCTTTTTGAAACTAGCTCCAACGTACCCTGTGAAGAGAGGTGCCTTTCTCAAGGTCAGTGTGTAAGTGAAGAATATCCTCCTTACCTTTACTTGCAACCTCTCTCTAATTCCTAAGCTTTCTCCTAAAGGATATCCACACTAAACCCCACTCCCACCTCTCTCCTTCCTTCAAACAGCCCATGAATGGGCTAAGAGTCATTAGCAATATGATTTAAAAGCGGTTAAAATCTACTCCCGCTCTGCATAACTAGATGAAGTGAGTTGCATGAATGAGAACACTGAAGGGGAGGCCAATGCTGAGCCCACTGCTAATCCTGCTTCTTAAACAGCAAGTTAGTTTGATTTGTTATTTATCCCCCTTGAAGTGGGAACATCTTAACTTGTTCACATATTGCTAACCAACTCTGATGAAATTCCTTTGTAAATAAGCAGACTTCAGGATCCTTCAAAAAAAAGGGGGCCGGGTGGAAGTGAGGGGTCTAGTTAATCCTTGGCTAACAAAAAGAACCTTTTTCTTTAGTACTCAGATAAAAAGAAGTTTTACTGATTTCTGGAATAACTGGATCCAAGTACAAGCCAATCTGCTAAAAAAGAAATTACCGTGGGGTCTTTGCTGCACAGGCAGGCAGACTTTCCTTAATAGGGAAGTTCAGCAAAGCCTACTAGTCAATGATATTAGTCTGGTAAAAATCCACTGTAAATTAAGGGGAGTGCTTTGAGAGCCCACAGTCTGATACTATATGGGTAGCTCCACTACAGCCCAGAATTCCCAGCAGGCAATGGAGTCACCCACCCAGGTTCCCCTTTACTTTTTTTGTCACATTTAAGAACTCAGGTTGTGGCATCAGGTAGGCCTAAATTAGCCTCCCAGCTCTGTGGCTTTCATACAAACTACACAGCCTTGAGTCTCAGTTTCTTCAAAAGTAAAGTGGAGACAGTAAATGTTCAAATATCTGTTATTTATTTCATCCCTAGTCCATTTCCTCTTCCCACTTCAAAAATAAATGACCATAATTTGAAGCTAAAGCTGAAGGAAAATGGATCTGTCCCTGCTTTTTAAGCATTTTACCCAAGTTGTTCTCTGAGACTTCACATGTCCACTATTGTCAGTGGTCCTCACAGTGGCCAAGGCTACAACCCCACTCTGAGCCCTTGGACTAATATTGTCTAGCTGACTGCGGGCCAGAGTATGTATTAAGTGAGATGCAGTCTACATTCACTATGAGCATGAAAATGAGAGGAAGACTCCCAGATAAGTTGTAGAAACTGAGTTTTGATCTGTTTTTACTATAGCCAACACCTTGAGTGAGTTAACCTCTTGGTGCTATTTGTCTGCTTGTACTTTTTTTTTTTTAAAGTAAACTCTACCCCCAGCATGAGGCTAGAACTCACGACCCTGAGATCAATAGTTGAATGTTCTACTAACTGAGCCAGCCAGGCACTCCTATCTGTACAATTTTAGATTTTCCACCACTTATAGTCATTCACTTATTTAACTGACTACAATTTAACAAATTAACTTGTTATAACAACATGCTAAAAGCTTGCAATTTCAAATTAAGTTGAATACCAACCATTTTAAAGAATAATGATCCATAAAGGTGTATATAAAATGTAAGTTAATCTGTTTTGTTAACTACAAAAATAGACACGACTTATCTCATAAGGCTGCTGAGATAAAATGAGAATTTATTCAATCCAAAGGACCTTAAATGTTCATCTTTGTGTAGCACTAAAGGGGCCAAGTAAAATGGAAACATGCCTAAACTCCCAGCTGTTCTTGTAAACACAACTGTATGTACTAGTCATTAAGTCCTCTTAGGTCACCCAGGATAAGGCAATGTAGATATCCAGAAGGAAGACTTGTTACTCACACTCATCAAATTCACACCACTTTCGGATTTTTAAGTTCCAAGTGCCCCAATCACCTATATTCCAAGGAAAACCTGAATCTCTTTGCTCTTATCTAAATTTTATCTGAAGCTGCGCTGTCAAGGACACCTGGGTGGCTCAGTCAGTTTTAAGCGTCTGACTCTTGATTTCAGCTCAGGTCCATGGTCTCAGTTTGTGGGTTTGAACCCTGAGTCAGGCTCCAGGCTGACAGTACGAAGTCTGTTTGGGATTTTCTCTCTTCCCCTCTGTCTGCCCCTCCCCCCTAGCACTCTCTCAAAATAAATAAACTTAAAAAAAATTAAGCTGTGTCGTCCAATTATGGCAGCCACTAGCCACATGTAGCTATTTTAAATTTAAATAAAATAAAAAAATTTTAAGTTCTTTGGTCACACTAGCCACATTTCAAGGACTCAATAGTCTCATCTGGCTGGCAGCTACTATATGGGACAGCACAGATGCAGAACATTTCCATCATGATAGCAAGTTCTATTGGGACAGTGTTGACTGAAAAGCTTGAATCCAAGTCAACAGCTTCTTCCTTTTACTGGTAGGAAGAACATAAGGCACCATGTTGTGTGATTTGCTCTGGTCACACCTGACGAGGCCAGGATTAAGACTTCCTTGTCCCAACACTACCCCACCACCAAGTCCTCTGCTGGAGGCCAATCAAGGGCCTTTTCCCTACATGGCAAGGTACTATACTGTGTAGTTTTCTTAAGGCCAGCCAAAAGTTTTCCTGGCTAAACTGGCCATCTCAAAAGCAGGACACTTCTGCAGAGTCCCTGGAGAATCAGGGCCTCAGTGAGTGCTGCCTAGAGAAGATTTCAACTAAGGGATCAGTCCACTGAGGTGTAAGTCAAAGCTAGATAGAGCTATTATTTTAAGCATAAGGAGTATGACAAACAAATCCCATTTTACTAACTCACCTGTGTTGTCTAAATACAAGACAAAGTTAGAAAGCTTTACTCCTGCCTCTGAAAGTAATTAACCAGTTATAAGACCCTTAAAATTGGCATTTATATTTCATATACTCTTCTGCAGTGAGTCATGTTTTCACAAGGACATCCCTGCACTGAAAATGCTTCTTCTTTCCCAAGAGGCAGAACTTAAAAGGGAAAAAGGACTTGTCTAACCTGAAAATGTACCTTCTCAGGCAACTCAATTAGGACAGGCCCATTCCTGCAGGCTTGTCCTCCTTTGCTTCTATTAAGTGAGCTCTTAATGCTTGGGAAATAGTAAAAGTGACTATAAACCTCCTGTCTATGCTACATAGGAATCCACAGCTCAGCCTAAGTTGCCTTTGTTTACAACAGGCATGGGCCTCAAAATGCCCCCAAGTCCCAATCAAAAAGAATGAAATCTTGCCATCTGCAACTACGTGGATTATACTAAGTGAAATTAGTCAGAGAAAGACAAATATCATGACTTCACTCATATAAGGACTTTAAGACACAGAACAGATGAACATAGGGAAGGAAAGCAAAAATAATATAAAAACAGGGAGGGGGACAAACACGTAAGAGATTCTTAAATATGGAGAACAAACAGAGGACTACTGGAGGGGTTGTGGGAGGGGAGAAGGGATAAATGGGTAAGAGGCATTAAGAATCTACTCCTGAGGGGCGCCTGGGTGGCGCAGTCGGTTAAGCGTCCGACTTCAGCCAGGTCACGATCTCGCGGTCCGTGAGTTCGAGCCCCGCGTCGGGCTCTGGGCTGATGATGGCTCAGAGCCTGGAGCCTGTTTCCGATTCTGTGTCTCCCTCTCTCTCTGCCCCTCCCCCGTTCATGCTCTGTCTCTCTCTGTCCCAAAAATAAATAAACGTTGAAAAAAAAAAAAATTTTTAAAAGAATCTACTCCTGAAATCACTGTTGCACTATATGCTAACTTGAATATAAATTAAAAAAATAAATAAAAAATTTTTTAAAAATGCACCCAAGTCCACACCTTGAGTGTGCTGATGCACCGCTTCATGCATCCTATTACTAATTCAACCAAGAAGCACAAGTCCACACCTTGTCTACCCATAAAGGAGTCAAGGGTGTTGATGCAGTGGTTTCATGCATCCTATTACCAATTCAACTAAGGGGCCCTCTTTGTCTAGAGTATCACTATTGACCACGCTTGAAATGCACAGGCCATTCTCTGGGCAACTAGCTGGAGAAAGACTAAGCCTGAATACATGTATTTCTTCTTCTGAAGAACACTTTCTAGTGCTAATCATTTAACAGGCTCCTTTTTACGCTTCAGTTATGAATTACTCCAACTTCAAAACTATAAGGAAGCACATGAATAAGTATGGAGGCCTAGCCATGGGCTTTGTAAAAAAAAAAAAAAAAAAAAAAAAAGGAATACTGCTTAAGAGGATGAATTACTACACAAAACTAGTTCTAAGCTTCATATGAATGTCAAAACTAAAAGCTTATTTTGATCAACTTATCTTATTCTTGTCAATTATTTGACCTTGGGGATATAATAATACCAGATACTATTAAATGTCCTCTCATATGACTGAGATAGCTATTATTTATCCCTACTGTTACAGATGAGAAACTAAGATCAGAGTTGTGACTTGCTTAAGGCCACCCAGCTAACCAAGTTTATCTAACTCCAAAGTCTAGATTTCAAGCATGTAAGCATGTGGACTTTGTCAACTTTCATTCCTCCTAAAAATGTGAGGCTAAAAAAATTTTTTTTTCTTTAGTTAAAAAATAAAATAAAAATGTGAGGCTCAACGGAAGGGTGAATTTTAAGTCTTACTTTATTCCACTGGTTTTGTAACTTTAGTGTATATCATATCACCTGATTGGCTTGTTAAAACCTAGATGGCTAAGCCCCCACTCTCAAGAATTTAGGCCAGTAGGTCTGGATGAGCCCAATAATTTACATTTCCTACAAGTTCTCAAACAATGCTGATGCTGATCAGAAAACCATGCTAGAAGAACCACTGCTCTATTCACATCCTCCCATGTCAATCAGTGCCATCAGTAGCTAAAGACCACTAAATTGTACCCATACCTCCACTTACCTTCTAAAAGTCCCTGTCTTAACCATTTTGGGGATATTAGTATGAAAACAACCTCTTGCTCTTTGTGCTTTGCTTAGTCACCCAATCCTAAAAGATGACATCAGGATCAAACAGCTTGTTAAACATGGAAGGAGGAGAAAAATTAGGATTCTGATGAGATAAATAGGAAAACAGCTGCAAAGTCAGTTAACTATCTCTACTATTTAGGTGAATTACTCGTTGAAAGAAGGTATTTAGAGTAGGATAAATATAATCCTTTTATAAACATATACTGAAAAACACTGTTCTGGTCCTTAAAAAATACCATAAACTGAATAGCTTAACCAATGGAGTACCCTGAACAAATGAAGCAAAAACATACATCTTAACGTAAGTAAGATAGTAAAGTCCAGATAGATCAGTTTCTCCAAAGATGATCTGTGGTCTCATGTATTAATCAGAATCATCCAGGATTGTTAGATATGTATTAAAAATGCAGATTTCTCAGTCTGTGCCACTACAGAATCAACTTAAGAGGTTTAGGCCTAGAAATATGTATTTTTACCAAGTACTCCCAGGTGATTCTTAAGCATTTTAGCTCGACAACAATGAAAAGTTAGTGCAGGCGCGCTTGGCTGGTTCAGTTGGTGGAGCAGGTGACTCGATCTTGGGGCTGTGAGCTCCAGCCCCATGTTGGGTGTGGAGATTACTTAAAAATAAAATCTTTAGGGGTGGCTGGGTGGCTCAGTCAGTTAAGTGTCCGACTTTGGCTCAGGTCATGATCTCACCATTGTGTTCAAGCCCCACGTTGGGCTCTGGGCTGACAGCCTGGAGTCTGGAGCCTGCTTCGAGTTCTGTGTCTCCCTCTCTCTCTGCCCCTCCCCCGTGCTCGCTCTCACTTTCTCTCTCAAAAATGAATAAATATTTTTAAAAATTAAAAAAATAAAATCTTTACAAAAGAAAGAAAGAAAACTTAGTGTAAAACTCTCAATTTTTCTCACTGGATTTTCAACCAGCAAATAAGCTAGGAGAGAGAGGGGTTCCCACTTCACAATTTAAACATTTGTTGAAAGCATCTGTACTGTAGTCCACACAGGATGAGATCATGCTCTTACACACTTCCTAGTAAATAAGCAAAACATGTAAATTTCTCCAGTCTAGAAAAAAAAAAAAAAAATTGGAAAAAGAGGACAAGAAAGGCTCAAAGCCAGAGAAAAGTGACTACTTATGGCTTGGGATTAAGTGGTGTTTGCAGACAGACTGCACTTAGAAAGGAAAAGGAGTATCCAAAACTATGCCTTCAGTACCAAAATAGGCGGAGATGTTGCTAACCTTCAAGGAGTTTTTAATACTTAGTGCCTTCCCAAATAGGTAGTAAAATGGATACATACTGGGGACACTTATCCAACTGTACCAAATCCTAAAGACTAAGGTATTCCAGGGTAAAAAGAAATACTTTAACAAAACAGGACTATAGACTTGTGGGAGAAGAATACACACTGAACGTAATTTTTGGGAAATACGAGTTGTTGTGGAACGACTTTTTTTTTTTTTTTTAAGGGGGAGCGAGGGGGCTGGGGGACAGAGAGAGAATACCAAGCAGACTCCACACTTTATGCAGTGCTCAATCCCATGAACCATGAGAGCCATGACCAAAGCTGAAATCAAGAGTCGGACACTCAACTAACTGAACCACCCAGGCACCCCAAATCAAGTTTTCAATAACAAAATTGCTTAACAAAATTATCTTCACCTTTGTACAATAGCACTGACTAGCATGCATATTTACATATGTGCAGTGAGTACAGATTCTGCTTAATATACTGGTAGTCTTACTGATGCAAACACTTTTACTGTTTTCAGTCTCTTATGGACCCAATTGAATCACACTGTACTGTAACTTTAAACTATTCCCCTAAAAACTGGAGCCTAGCACAAACACTATCTGACATCTAAATTCTACAGATTAGCTCCAGTCCTAAAGAAGTGCTATAGTGTTTTCAGGACTATAGGAGGAAAAATTTCAGCTTGTTTGCCCAACTAGAATCTGTTTTTCTACAGTTTGCTAGCAAACAAGCATTCTCTGCTAATATACAACTCTCCTGACATTCTGAGATTAGGAAGATGCTAACATTTATAAAGGACTATAAAGTTCTGCTTAAGTGTCTGTTTTTATATCACACTGCATTCAAGGGAGAAAGGAGGTGATTTGATTTTTAAGGGGAAAAGGTAATAATTATGGTCAAATCACCACCAGCTGAACTTGCATTGAGGAAGCTAACTGGAGACCTCTCAGAGCTGGGGGTCTGGTCTGGCCTTGGAGAGCTTTCTGCTTGGAAGTCAAGTGTAACAAGCCAGCAGTTACAAAGCCTAGACAACTTCTGTTCCTCCTCCCTGCTTTTGTTTTCTTTTCTGGTTAACTGGAACCATGAAAAATTAACAAATAGTCTCAATTCTCTGAGAGACTCTTGTTTCTTCATTTCTGTTGTTAAATAGCAAGCACTAGTGACACTGCATTCATTCTTGTGAAAACTCACTGTAAGAATAAGCATGGTCAGTCTAACATTTAGTCTCAATCACTTTTCCAGTATTCAGATCACTGGAAGTAATACCATTATGTACTCTCAACCTTCTTCTGAGGAGTTTAATGGCTTTCATACCAAGACACTTCATGGATTAGGAAGCAGTAAAAATAGTAATATATTTAAACTGCTTCACAAAATTAGTTTCCCAGGACTTTAAGTACTAAGTCTAATCTCAAAGATCTTAGTTCTTCAAGTTTCTGAAGATGGTGATTTTACTCTATTTCAGGCAACTGAGTTCAAGAATTTTAACCATTTCAAGCAAATACTTGACTGGCTATTGTCACACGGATCTCTTGCACACAATGTGAACATTGCTAGTCACTGATAAATCTACCAGTTTAGGGAAACCTGAAAACTACTTCTCTACAACTCATGCAATACTGTTGTCTAATAATGAGAAATCCATAAACAGAACTTTTAACTTCTTCTATTCCAGGTGAAAGGATTTAATGAGTTTACAGGTATCCTAAAAAAAACTTCAAATAGATGTCCCTCTTTCACGGACAGTTAAGTATTCACTGACAGAAAGTACCTTCCATCCCATTTAACCTATGTCAGGAGCCTTTATACTGTGGCCCCATGAAAAAGATGGCATCTCAACAGAGGAAGTGAGTGTACAGACCTACAAGTACTCACTTCAAAATGTTCATTCTGAGAGCCATATGGATTTGTCTCGTTCATCTGTGTCTAGTCGTTACTGGTATTTACTTTCCGAATGTTTGAACAAATGAATATGGCAGCTTAAATTTTCCATTTGCAATTAAACATGAAATTTTTAGTTTTCTGAGTAGATCTATAAATATTGCACCATCCCAAGTGCAAAGGGGGAAAAGTTACTGGCTGCCAAAGATTCTTAAACTGCAATTTAACTCTGAAAAACAAAGTGGTTTGTACACAAAGTCTTACTGTCCTGAGCCCATCTGGATTCACAGCAACAGTATCATATTCAAAGCTCCCTGGCGACCCTCCCCCTTGGGTACCCCAATTTAAAAATTAAAGATATTCCCTTTGCACAAAAGACTAAAATAAAGTAATCTCTGAAAAAGGTCTGGGTTTTGGATTTTTCTTTTTTAAGATGTGGCAAGGAACTAAGATTCTGTTTTAAGTGTCACCTTTTCTAAAGTGATCTTCACATGCTCTTTAATCCTCAATCTTGAGTTAAGTATTAGACCTAGTTTACAGGTAAGGAACTAAGACTTGGAGATTAACTTGTTCAAAGATCTCACTATTGAAGCACAAGAACTTAAATTCAAATCCCCCTTGACTCAATCTCTGTCCTTTACACTCTATCATGATTTGATGGGGACACACACACATCACACAGATAGACACAATCACCTCCCTCCCCCAACCATTCACATTCTGAATCAGGAATAAAAAAAAAAAAAAAGGGTAAGAGAAAGAAGCCCAAGCTTTGAAGACTTTAATCCAATCTTGGACATTCTCACATACCGAGGGCAAAAGAGCCATGCAGTATTAATAAACAGTCACTTACTCTAGGATTTTTTTTCACATACTTTAGGAACCATATGTTCCTGGGGCACCTAGGTAACTCAGTCAGTGACCGACTTCAGCTCAAGTCATGATCTTGTGGTTCGTGGGTTCAGGCCCTGCATTGGGCTCTGTGCTGACAGCTCGGAGCCTGGAGCCTGCTTCAGATTCTGTGTCTTCCTCTCTCTGCCCCTCCCGTTCATGCACTCTCTCTCTCTCTCTCTCTCAAAAATAAACATTAAAAAACAAAACAAAACAACAACAACAAAAAGCCATGTTCCGGACACGTTTATCTTTTGAAAACTTTTAAAATGTTTATTTATTGGGGGGGGGGGGGGGGGAGTGAGTAGGGGAGGGACAGATAGAGAAGAGAGAATCCCAAGCAGGTTCCATGCTGTCAGCACAGAGCCTGACATGGGACTCAAATTCACGAACCATGAGATCATGACCTAAGCGGAAATTAAGAGTCAGACACTTAACTGACTGAACCACCCAGACATCCTGAAAATTTTATCTTTGAAGACTCTTTAAATCAACACACATTTAAAAAAATAAAATAAAATAAGACCCTATTCTGTAATTTCTCTCCTATAAAATTATTTTCTCTGGCCCACGTTTAACTGAATATTAAGTCTGAAGTCTGCTCCTGTTGTGATGCTTCTGTGAGACTCTTTTTTTCTTAATTTTTTTAATGTTTTTTGGGTTTTTTTCTGTTTTTTGAGACAGAGAGAGAGAGAGAGAGAGAGAGAGAGAGAGAGCGCGCGCGCGCATGAGCAGGGGAGGGGCAGAGAGAGAGACACACACAGAATCCAAAGCTCCAGGCTCTGAGCTATCAGCACAGAGCCCAACGGGGGGCTTGAACTCACAGACTGTGAGATCATGACCTGACGCCCAACCGACTGAGCCACCCAGGCGCCCCTGTGATACACTCCTTTTTTATCAATGGTGTATCTACTAAGATCCATCTGGCTGAATCTAACGGACATTTGTAAACATATCTGCAACTGACTTTGGTTTATTTTCTTTAAGGAGCACTTTCCAAGTAACAAATTCAAGGCAACTCAATAATCAGCATTAGCTAGACTTATGAGCCATTATCGAAATTTCTGCTTACTAAATAAAACTTTTTCGTGGACTCTCCCAAATGCCTATACTCCTGCGTAACTCTTAACATGGAGTTTACTATTTAAGTTCTCATACTTAAGTTTTATTATTTTTTTTAACGTTTTTTTAATTTATTTTTGAGACAGAGACAGAGCATGAACGGGGGAGGGTCAGAGAGAGAGGGAGACACAGAATCTGAAACAGGCCCCAGGCTCTGAGCTGTCAGCACAGAGCCCGACGCGGGGCTCGAACTCACAGACTGTGAGATCATGACCCGAGCTGAAGTCGGACGCTCAACCGACTGAGCCACCCAGGTGCCCCTTAAGTTTTATTATTTAAGACATTCTGTTGCCAAGAATGAACTATTTCGCAGGAAGTTGAGTTGGTCACTAAAAGCAGTATGTGAATAAATGAAAAATGTAGGTAACTCTTAGACACTTTCAGTCTTCTGAGTTTAAAATGTTTTGGGGCAAGAAGTAAAATAGTGGCATTTGAAAAAAAAACATGTTGACACAAGAAATACTGAGTTTTGTTGTTAAGAAAAAAAAAAAATCGCAGGAACACCTGGACAGCTCAGTCGGTTGAGCATCTGACTCTTGATATCAGCTCAGTTCATGATCCCGACAGGGACATGGGACCAAGCCCCTCACTGGGCTCCATGCTCAGCATGGAGCCTGCTAAAGATTCTCTCTCCCTCTGCCCCTCTCCCCTGCTCACACACTCCCTCTCTAAAATAAAAAAATAAATAAATAAAATCATCAACAATGAACTTGGCATTTCACTTATTAAATGCATCTAATAAAGATAAAACTCTGGGTACCTTTTTTAAAATTGAAATATAATTGACATATAAGCTCCGGGTATCTTTAATAGAAAATCCATAGTTCTATTAAAGGGTTGAGAAATTAGCTACAGCAATATGTTTTTTTTCATGTCTAAGCCCATCTCCCCTGAAAAAGTAGTTCTTTCAGCAATGACAACCTTGCCTTATTCTTAGAAAAGTAGGAACCAGATACACATTTGGCTCCTACTTAGCCCAAACCTACATATAGATACACCACCTTTCCTTTTATAGTGGTTGCTTAACAGTCAGAAGACATCAGTGTAGGCTGTGAAGTTCAGTTAGATAAAGACTCAACCAACTCTAGGTATATGCTACTGTTCACTGTGTAAATGTCAGGAAGATTTAAAAGGTTATCAGGGAATACCAGTGAAGGAAGGAAGGAGTCACCAACAACAGTATGTCAAACCTAACACTCAAAATAAAGATCTATTTCATAATAGAAGCTGTCTGACCAAAGCTTAAATTGTAAAATATGGACAAAGAGGCACATTATATACTTATAAATTCTCAATAGCTGGTGAAGCATAGAAATACCATCCTTATCTACAGATAACAAAACAAAATTTGGCAGCCCGAGTTAAGTTTCATACTAAGAATAGGGACTTACTTAGATTTTTCTACTCCAATTTTCTATTTTACCACAGGTGCTCAAGAAAGTACTCCCCACAGCCTCCCTCTTCATCACTTATACCCTTCAGTAGCACTCTGGTTCCAGCCTTTACACCAAATCATCTCTTGAAGACTTACCCTCCAGGTGCAAGGGGTCTAAACTTTCTCTACCAGCACATAATTAAGAGAAGGCTGTGACATCTATACCAGAAGCTTACCAATTACAGTATGGGATTTCCATAATCTAGACCAGGTAATATGTTACCAAAAAGAGGAGTTGAGAAGGTGTAAAAAGCAAAATTTTCCCTTCTTGGTCTCAGCTTCTCCCATAAACCTATACAATCTGTACTATTCCCATTAAATTCCCATTTAATGAATACAAAAATGTGATGTCTACTAAGCTCTCAAAACGTGTTTCTTTCCTTCCACTTCCCCTTCTACTGCCTAGCAAGAGCTCAGATAACGCACTACAAATGAAGAGGCTATCTTATAGGAGTTGGGTAAAGTAAAGGGTCTTAGCCAATGAGATCCCCTAATCCACTGATCTTGAAACCTGCGACGTTTAAGTTCTGCCCAGCCAGTATTCTGCTTACAAACCTTTCTAAATCTAGGCATTCGTATGGTAATAAGATTAAAATCTGGACTTTTTACAAAATAGCAAAAGGGTACATTTCTTTTTTCTTTTTTTTTAAGTTTATTTATTTATTTACACAGAGAGAGTGCAAGCAGGGATGGGGCAGAGAGAGGGGGAAAGAGAATCCCAAGCAGGCTTTGTGCTGTCAGCACAGAGTCCAATGCGGGGCTCCAACTCACGAACTGTGAGATCATGACCTAAGCCAAAACCAAACGTCAGATACCCAACCAACTGAGCCACCCAGGCACCCCCAAAGGGTGCATTTCTAGTGTACTCTAGTGCGGATTAACCTACACCTTAAAACTTTTCAGGGGGATGGGGGAAGGTGAATTCCAAACAGCCAAAGATATCTTCTCCAAGAAAGATCCCAGCATCTATCTTTGCTAGGCTGTGCTAAGAAAAATGCAAATATTGAGACCAAGAGTTGGCTGATTTGTTTTTGTTCTTAAAAAACAGGAAAATGTCAGATACCCAGGGATCTATTAAACCTGTTCTCAACAATATCAACAAAGACAAGAGAATTAAAGTCCCCAGTAATGCTGACTGCTTTAACACCTTTTGTTGGAGCTTCTCTAGGTATATCTCAGGAATGTTAATGAACTAGTTCTTTGGTTCCTCCAATCCACAGAAACAAAAGTTAACTTCAAAGGCTCAGAGAGGAATGAACAGCCTGGTAGAGTTGCACCTCTACCCTAAATCTAATGCACCTCTACCCTAAATCTACCCTAAGCCCTAAGAGGGCATGGAAGGAGATGTAAATAAAAATATCTACTATAAATTTCAGAAAAATTACCAAGAACAGTATACAAAGGTAAAGGTGGCAGTGAGATAACTTAGATATAAAAACTTAAGCCAACAAATTAAAAAGAATACCATCCAAAAAGAAATTTAATACCTAAGTTGCTTATGTCCCTTTGAATTTCTTGATTAAAATTTTAGAGACATAAATGACAAAGACATTTAATAGCTTGATACTACAATCTATATACCTGAAGATATACTTGACATAATCAGCAAAATCACTTCAGTTTGAAAAATACTTAGCATCTTTCTTGAACATACAGAATAAAAATCATGTTAAGTAATACCTGCTACTAAGCATACTGTCATTTCCTATAACCCTACCAAAAATAACCATTAATATCTAACATATTCTACGAGCTTTTTTCCACCTAATAATAAAGCCCAGGCTTCCGTGCTACCCGTCCTCCCTCCCGCCCCCCGGCAATCTTTAACCCCCTCCACAGTACCCAAGCACTGGTGCTATCAACACAGAGCATACATACAACGCACACCTAGATAGGCAGGTTGTGGGGGAAGGGCAGAGGCTGGCAAAATGCTAATTATTCCTTGCCTCTCTTTAGATTTCCCACTTTGATGACTGGTCTGGTGCCATAGGGATAGAAAGCTGTATCTCAAACTTGGATTTACAAGACAAGGAAATAGAGAAAAGACTTGTGCCAACTATTACTACTCAAAGTTTAATCACAATCTGAATGAAAGCTTCCTTTAAACACAATACCTCATTCACTTCTTAAAATCCAGTTAGGAACTTCTCCCATCCCAACCTTTTTACCTTAAGAAGCCAATTCTCAATTCTCAATAGCCCAAATGCCCTTGTTATGCAAAGTTAATGGCTCTAAATATTTAAGAGGCAGATTATCTGAACCACAGGACACGGAAAAGTCACTCAACTGACTCTCCCATATACAAAAGCGATGAATTGACTACCTTTTACCTTCTTTCAAAAGGGTTTTTTTTTTTAACCTCAGGGTCCCATATCAAATATTCAAGCATTTCCATAGCCTCATTCAAAACTAAACAATTACACTTGAATCCTTTTTTCCAAATATAGCTAGAACTTTATTGGAGTTCAACATAGTTTCATATGGGAAGGATGAAATCCCTCACAAAAACATACTTCTGGGGAAAGAACTCTGCATCTGATAAAAATCAGGTTTTATTTTGTACTAAAAATGTGGCTAAAGTTGTTAAAGATCCATAACATACATATGCATTAATACCCAATTAATACAACACGCACAAATTCAGTATAATCTGAAGCCTCCTAAAATGAAATATATCCATGAAGTACAATAGAATCATTTCGCATACGCTTAGCAGAGGATAACTGTTATAATTGATATATGACACCAAGCTTTCTAAAACATAGATATTTTTGCACCCCCCCCCCCCCCCACATATGCTGAAAACAAAGAAAAACCCCCAATGGCCTAATTTTGGAATAAAAGAGTTAAAACATGTGAAGAATCCCTGGCTCTTTCTTGTACATGGTATAAATGGATACCAATTCACTAGAACCCAGAACAAATTAATGAATCACTCCTTCAAACTCTCACAATTCCTCATTTTCATGCTGATGTTAAAAAAAGTCAGATAATTCTTTTTTTACTACAATTGGTAAGTGAGATTTGGGGACTAACTCTGGGTTTGTATTTTCCATTTTACCTACTTTGGTAGAAAAGTAGGAGCTGGTGTCATCAATATTACCAAGTTTCACCTTTCAAACTATGAGGTGTTTCTGATTCCTTTAATAACTCCTGGATTTTCTTGTTTTACCAGCAACATCGGAATCTGAAATTTGTTTGGAAGTTCTGATATGCTAGTAATCTAAAAAACACATGTTGACAAGCAACTTTGTTTCAAGTCTAAATAGTATTAAGATGCTACAGTAGTCACTAATCCTGAAAAGATGCCCCAAGGAGTCTAGCTGTAGAAAGAAAAACACTGGAGCCTGATACTTAAGTGCTTCTGGATTGAGCAAGAAGATGTGCCAGATGTCATTTGAAGGCGCCATCAGTTTGCAGTTTTAAAAATGTGATGGTAACTTTCAGATAGCCACATCATCAGTCTTCCCACCCCCCACCTCAACCTGCAACTAACAGCATAGAAATACATCTGTCTGCATCAGAAACAATTTATATTTAATTCTTCCATACAATCCGAATCTATTAAGCTAAACCAGAATCAACACAAGATGATGTCAAATTATCATCCCATATAACATTGCTTAGAATAGTCAGTCACTGATGGAATCAAGCATTATACTTTGCTCATCCCAAGGAGGGAAGAACCCCACAAATGCAAAGTGGATGGGCAAAAACTTGAAACAGCAGAAGGATCACTAACCCCCAACATGATGTTACCATTTTCAACTCTGCAGATAACCTGGCAGTTACTGTAATAATGACTCAGACCCACCACAGTTAGTGCTACCAACACCTAGGAAAAAGGTAGTCAAAAGATTATGGTTTCTACTACCGAAACTCCAAGCTCACCATCAATATTTTAAATATAAAAGCATTTCACAAATAACAGATTTTCCCAGCAGTTAAGCATGGGCCAGAATGTTGTGAATTTCAAATGAACAGCAACAGTTTTAACTATTGTAAAGAATGAACTCCAAAGGGCATAAAACCTTTCAGATCTTAAGGGACGAGGGCAGGCAGAATGAGGGATGTTAGTATATATGAACTTCCACAGTTATCTGTAAGTTCAGCTAAGTCCACTTACAATCATGCTACAGCAAACTCTTCTTAATACAAAGATCAATAATGACATGTCTGTGTACAATTAAACACTGATTTTTATTTTTTAAAAACAGTCTTTCACGGTTACATAAATCAATCACTTGTTACCAGGCTATTACTTAATAGTGCAAGCACACAGTTACTAACACTACACCTTTCTTCTGAACAATATTTACAAAGATAATTAGTCCAGTGTCAGACACTTACGGTGGTAGGGAGGCAGTTAAAATGCTTTTTCTCTTGAAGGAGTAGGTTAGTTAAAAAGTAAGCAAATGACAAACTAGCAAATCCTTCCCTCCCACATTTTTCAGCTCTGTAAGAAAATAGAGATGTTCAGCTTTTAATTTTGTCATACTACAATCACATATATAGCATACTGGCTACACCTGGGAGCTTTGGAGTGCCCCACTCCCTGCCCTTGGGAAAGCTAGTAAACATACTAAGCCTCAGTTTCCCCATCCATAAAACAGAGATAATAGTATTTAACTCATAAGGTCCTTCCAAGGACTAAATTGAATTAGATAATCCATGCAAAGAGCTGAGATTCGTGCCAGGCAGACAGTAAGTATTCAACAAATATTAACAATTACTGCAATTACAAGTGATCACATTCTAGAAGTCAATATAGTCGGTTTCAATCTCTATAAAAACAGCATTAAAGATCAACAACCCACCCAGCCCACAATCATTCACATACTCAATAGTTCCTTTGTATAATTTAAGTGAGCAACATGGAGAATAACACTGATGAGAAAGGACTAAACTTTCTTTCACTACTAAATACATGACCTACTCAGCCTGGTCTTAAAGTCAAAAGAACACTTTTTCTGTGTTTTGCTCCTACCTTCCCCGAAGAGGTCAAAAGGACTCTTTACAAATCCTCACCTGCCATGTCCTTTCTTTGCTCCCACATCCCTAAGAAACATCTACACTCTTTTCGGTTTTCTGAACTGCAGGGGCCTCATCTCCCTTTTAAAACCCTGACAGGCTAGCTCAACATAGTTAAGAAATACTCCAACCCCTGACACTCAGCACCTAGTCTTGCACAACACTCAGAAGTCACCTCCTCTGAGAAATTTCCCCACCCCCAGACAAAATTAAGTCCCCTAGTTTCTCAAAGCATTTTGGGTATACATATGCCTTAGCACCCACCTTATAATTAACTAATTATGTCTCTCTCGATAGACTGAATTGAGGGCAAGAGAAGCGTTGTGGCCAAAGGTTCAGCTCTAGCACTATGCGCAGTGTTTGGCACATATCAGGTGCTCAAGAAATGCAACATGTGAATTTAACCAGAATCTTTCCTTTCAGAGTCCCATCTCTTGCTAGATGCCCCATTACAAAACCTGAACATAAGGCTGCTCTCAGTATACCAGGCTAACACGATGGACTGCTGATTACAACATCAGAAAACATACTCATCAGCTTCTCCCATTGGAGAGGTTCCCAGAACCCAAACTCAATTGAGCAGGATTATGTACCATCAGAATCAGTGGGACTTCCCAGCACACTACAGAGGGTACTTTTCTCCTTCAATAAGATTGTTGAAAAGCCCTCAGGGTGAGCTTTTTATTGGGGGAAACTCTTCATTAAGTGAAGTGGAAATACTCAAAGATAAATAAATGCCTCGATTTGGCTGAAAAGGGGTCAAAATCATAAAGTTCTGGGAAAAGCAAGCTAGCTCTTGATTCCTGAAAAACAGAGACCTCCAAAAAAGAACAGGAAGCCGGGGTGGGTGCTGGTCACTCTTTGTTTCAATAAATAAAATCTCTTTTTCTTCCCTACAGCCCAAAAGAAAAGGCCAATACACCAAGTCCAGATGAGATGCTCAACAATCTTTCCTCCTGACAAGTACACTAAACTGAGGTTCTTTAAAAAATAAAAAAGGAAGAAAGAAAAAAGGGGGGAAAAGTGCTGCCTTAGGAACCTCGGCCACAATGAAAAGTTCTAGTAATACTTTAATTAAAAAAAAAAAAATCTATCTCCCTGGGTCCAACATTTACATTGGACGGCCCACACACTTGCAAACTTTCTGAAGGGAGGGACTACTACCTTCGCAAAGAACACAACTTGGGAAAAACAATCTCAAAATATGAAGAACTCCACAAAGGGCAGCTTTAGTTTTAGAACCATAATTCCCATCACAAACAACTTACACCATCACCACCCCCAACCACCACCAAATTCAACAGTTGCCGGAGGATATCTTTCATTCTGGAAACAGAAAAGGAAACAAACAAGCAGCAGAAAGGGAATAACCCCCAAAATAAAGTTCTCTTTGGAAAAAAATTGTAACAATTCAGTCTCCCACCCTTCCCTCTCTGGTGAAGTCTATGATTTATACGGCTTTGCTCTGCAGAAAGCTCTTTCTGGGCAGCTCAAGGAAAGAGCCGAGGGAGGGAGAGAAAGAGACACAGGCACAGAAAGGAGAGGAGAGAGAAAAAGAAAATGGCGCAGAGACTAAGTCCCGACTGTCGACAAGGCGACTTTCCCGGGAGGAATCCGGGCCGGGAAAGGCTGCCCGAAGCCCGGCGGCGGGCGACGCCGGGTCTCCGTTGCCCCCTCTTGGGAGGGCCGTGATCTGGGGGTGCTGGGGTCCCCGGAAAGGGGGTCCAGAGGCGGCCCGATGGGAACAATGGGGCCGGTGAGCGAGGAGCCGGGACTTAGTCTCTGGGACGCCATGTCTGTCCTCTGCCCGGCTCCAGCGGGGCGCGGGGTAGGCGGCCGGCGGCGGGAGGACCTGGGGTCGGGGCGGGGGGCACACTCACCATTCAATCGGAAATCCGCTTCAATCTGGAGAAAGAAAAGGGGGAAGATGAACAAAACAGGCACCTTTAACCCCGCGGGCGGCGAGCGCGCGGAGCCGGGGGCCTAGCCCACCCTGCGCCCCAGGGAGGAAGGGACCCCCGGGAACGGCCTTTAAGGGGCAGCCATTCCCACCCCCGCCACCCCAATATGTAACTTGGCGGCTTTCGTCCTAGGCCTAGCGAGCCCACCTCCGCCGGCCGGCCGCCCCTGGCCTGGGGCTCCGGCCTGTCAAAGCGGCCGGGCCGGGGCCTGCGCTGGGGGTCGCGGAGAGCCGGGGTGGGGCCGGGGCGCCGAGAGGACCGTGCCGAACTGTACCTGGGAATCGTTGTGGAGATGGTCCCCGCTCATGTCGGCCGGAGCGGTGAGAGCGGCGGGCGGCGAGTGGCGCCGAGGAGACGCAGACGGTCGAGACCGGCCTATGCGGGCGGACGGGAGCTCCCGGAGGCTCCCGAAGGCGCGGGTAAGCGGCGGCGGCTGCGGGCCTGAGACTCCCGGAACCGCTAAGGCGGCGACAGCGGCGGCGACGCTGACTGACTGCCGGGCGGGCGGCGAGAGCGGACCCCAGCAGTTGTGTAACAGCCTAAGTTCGCATTTCGGCTCACTGCGCCTGCGCGGCCGCTTTTAAACGAGACGTCGCGACGTCAGCGACTCGCGGAAGGAGGCCGAGGGTTGCGGGCCCGCCCCCTCGCGCTTCCAAAGGCGGACCAGGCTTTGCATCGCAAGCCCCGCCTCCTGGCCCTTGCGCGCCGCTGTGATTTGCATAAGGAGTCGACTCCTCCCAGGGCCGCCCACCCTAAGCAACCTTCCTTTCGTTTCCCCGCGCCTTTTCTCGGAACGCCGTACTCCTCTGCGAAGCAGTGCGCAGGCGCATCCCAGACGCCGCCCCCGGACCGTGGCCGGCAGCGCGGCCACGTGGTGGGCCTTTAAAGGCCGCGGCGGGACCGCGCCAGTCCCCGGCCGAGCTGCTGTCCTCGTGCTCCTTTTCGTAGCAGCGAATATCTTGGTGGCCTGGGCTCTCGCCCTTCCACCAACTCTTCTTTGCTCGCTAGCCGGGCGCCGAGGCAGCCAGGAGACAGGAGCTCCCGCCCTAGCCTTTGTCCATGCCTTTCAACCTTCTGAATTATTTCACACTATTATTAATTTTAATTTTTTAACAAACCAAAGGTCTGGTGCAGCTCCAGTTTCCAAACGAGTGCATGTAGTCCTGGGTCACAAGGGCCCTAATTTATTTCGTTAATTCAACAGACATTTATTGAGCGTCTACTGTGAGTCAGGAATTGTGCTGAAAAGGGGTGGTGGTGCAGGGGGCCAAAGGGAATGGGACCTCAGGGTAAACCCGACCTGGCTCTGTCCATCGTTGCATCCCTAGCACACTATAGGGCAGAAGTGAGATGCACAGGATAAAGAACTGCCATTTAGGGACCACCTACTATGTTCTCTGCTCTGAATCCAACACGACAGCTCTGTGGGGCTATTTTATCAAACTGTGTCAGAGATAAGTGACCTACAACCTTCTACCTGACATCTACATTTGGATAACCTCACAAGCTTCTCCAGGGCCGAACTCAACATCTTCCTCCACCCAGCTAGAAAAGCTCCATCCTGGACAACTTCCTCCTTCCTTTCTCATTAGTCCAACCGGTTGCTTCTCTTCAACCCATCTACCTCTTCTGCCCACACATCTGTCGAAGTCTGCACTATCTCTTGCTTGCATTATCACAATACACTCCTAACAAGGGTCTCAGCCTCCATTCTGGCCCTCTCACAAGCTGATAGCCAACAGGAGCCAAAGTGAACTTTTCAACACGCGGGTCTACCTTACCCGTTTCCCACAATACTTCCCATCACTCTTGGCATAAAGCTCAAATTTCCTAAAGTAGCTCCCAGGGTGCCACATAGCCTGCTTAATTCAAGTGTGACCTCTGTGAATTTTGCCATATCTACTTACCACTTCCACTATTTTACTTACTATTTTAATCGATCCCCTTCTTTACTTAGCTTCCTCCTAAATAATAATATCTATGAAATAATAATGTCTATGAAGTCATTTACAAATAAATACAAAAAGTGTCCATCCATGGACCACTGAAATATCTCTATCACATCTAGTGGTAAACACTTTGGGATTAATTCTTGTGAATGCTCCAAAGCTCAACATTAATATCACTTTTTCAAAGTGATCCCCTTTCCCCACATTCTCTCACTCCCTCTTTCCTCACTGGGATCAAGTGCCCTTCATAGAGTGTCTTTTCCTTTGTAACACTTATCACAATTGTTATTAAGTTGCTAAGGGGGGCAATAAGTGATTTTATGTCTGTCTCCCCTATTGAACCCAAGGTCTGTCTTTGTTGAAACTTGATCCCCAGCACCTAGCAACAGATCCTACCAAAGAGGCATACAATAAATGAATGAAAGCAGGGTAATACAGTGGTTAGGAGTGCACACATGGAAGTCAAACCAATCTAGGTGTGAGTTCTGCTCTGCTGTTAATTAGCTGTGTAACCTCAGACAAGTTGCTTAAGTTCTCTGAGCCCTAGTTTCCTCATCTGGACAATGACGATAATGGTAGAATTTTATTAGACTATAAAAAAAAAAAGTTTCTTGAGAACAGACAGCTAGTAAGTACTGAATTTTGGATTTAAACTCCGATAGGCCTGACTCCAAAGCTATGCTCTTTCTCTCAGGCAAACTGCCAGAACGAGTTTTGCCTTGCTAATGGTGTCTTTCAATAGACTTCCCATCTCAGAATCAATCCTAGACCACCAAGTGAGACATTTCAATACTATCTGTTTGCTGCAGGTAGGCCAAGATAATTCAAAGACCGCCTTAAGGAATAACAGAGTCTCTTACTACTACTCTACTGCCAACCCCCAAAGCCAAAGGAGAATCTGCATTTGATTGCCAGGTCCCTCCAAAGAAGATCTGGGTAGGCATAAAAACAGATCACAGACTCCAAAATTGCACAGTAAGCATGGTCCCAGGCACAAACCTGCAGGTGTGCAGGCATTTTGTCACATAGCCACCCTGACTCTTGACACCTTAAATCAGTGTCTCTGCAATGTGGTCCATCCACCCCTAGTACTTGAGAAGATTATAGATAATGCATGGACAAACACTTTTACTGTAATTGTTAAGGATGTATTTCCATATGTATGGGGGGAAAATATTTAACCACCACATCAAATCCATGATTTTAAGGATATAACTGTTTTGGATCAGGCTTTTAAAAAGTTGGTTGATTGGGGAGCCTGGGTGGCTCAGTCAGTTGGGCATCTGACCTTGGCTCAGGTCATGATCTTGCAGTTCAGGAGTTTGAACCCCGCGTTGGGCTCTGTGCTGACAGGTTAGGGCCTGGAGCCTGTTCCAGTTTCTGTGTCTCCCTTTCTGCCCTCCCCGACTCATGCTCTGTCTCTCAAAAATAAATAAACATGCAAAAAAAAAAATTGTACCTCTAAAAAGTTGGTCAGTTGATTTAGATAAAAATATCAAATAAGGGGCACCTGGGTGGCTCAGTTGGTTAAGTGTCTGACTCTTGATTTTGGCTCAGGTCATGATCTCATGGATCATGTGATCAAGCCCCGCAACAGTCTCTGCATTGACAACACAGAGCCTGCTTGGGATTCTCTTTCCCTCTGTCTTTGACCCTCCCCCACTCACATGTGTTTGCGTTCTCTCTCTCTCTCTCTCTGTCTCTCAAAAATAAATAAACTTTAGGGGCGCCTGGGTGGTGCAGTCGGTTAAGTGTCCGACTTCAGCCAGGTCACGATCTCACGGTCCGGGAGTTCGAGCCCTGCGTCGGGCTCTGGGCTGATGGCTCAGAGCCTGGAGCCTGTTTCCGATTCTGTGTCTCCCTCTCTCTCTCTGCCCCTCCCCCGTTCATGCTCTGTCTCTCTCTGTCCCAAAAATAAATAAACGTTGAAAAAAAAAAATTTTTTTTTAAATAAAAATAAATAAATAAACTTTAAAAATACATATATCAAATAATAACAAGAGGGAACATATAAGACAAACTCCAGTGAGGTCATAGGCAAATAAATGTGGCTTGGGAAACACTGCTTTAAATCAAGGCCCATGGACCATCCCAATCCCTATAAAAATAACTAGCAGATGACAGCTGATGTTATGGGCCTGTTTCCAAAGTATGCACTGTGAAAGGTGGATGATTTATAGATATCCCAGTAAAAGAAGGGCTGCATACACGTTGTTATGATTTAAAGTGAAACAGGTCTTTTCTCACAGGACTTCTCAGATTTATCAATATTCTAATACATACGCAAATCTTAAATAGAGGGAAATGAAATGCAGTATCTCCAAAATGTATGTAAGCCCAGAAACCTTTTTTTCCACACTGCCTTTTGAGACTGGGCTCCTTGGAATGATCAGACCTTAGGCCACCTGATCTAGGTTGTCACCCAAGATCCAGCCTGTACTTATTTGCTTCTCAGTCTCTTGGGATTCTTCTTATCACCTTGGCCCAACTCTTGGCTTCCAGAACTGAACACCTATGAGGTTGTCTTGAACAACCTCTACTTTTCAGGGGCCTGTTCTTCTGCACAATGTACACATGTATACAACAAATATGCTGCTGTCCTTCTGGCTGCGGTTGTTTGACCCAGGCTGACTCAAGATGAGTCACTCAGATCGACTTCCTTGAGACTTTGGAACTGGGAAGGAGAGAGTGGTCTCTCTTCTTGTGGATGGATCTACAGGATGTACACTGGGGAGTTGCCCTGGTGGTATTTTCTGTCAAGAGGGCCCAAAAAAGCTGGGAAAGGGGGAGAGAAGGAGGAGGGGAAGAGAAGACCCTGAATTCCATCAGCCCTTATTTCACTCCTGTTCCTGTACCTTTGAATAAATTCCCCCCTTTTGTTCAATTGAGCTCCAATGGGTCACTTAAGACCAAGAGTTCTGAATAGTCCTCAGTCCTAATCTACGTTTGACTCCTGGGCACTCTCAAACCCTCTGTCACCCTTTGGACCTGGTCTGGACCCCTCGTGTTATGGCACCTGGATACACCTGCCAGCATTTTGACCATGGATGCTGACACAGTCTCGACTCTGCCAATTCTTGGGCAGCGGTATCTTCTGGAAGTCCCCCCTGCCTGTGGCACCTTGTCTAAGGACCCGCTGCCCTGTTGAGATTTGGACACCCTCAGAAAAGAGTCTACTTGACACACAGGAAGGAGACTCAGACTAGCAACCCAGTAACAACCAGAAACACCCTTTTGCCTACTGGTAACAAACATCTCAGCAAAGGTTGAAATTTGTGGAATAAAAAGAAAAGAACTAACAGGAATACTGGCAACTCTTGAGTCATGGAAGGATAGGATAGCGACAAGGATGGAGGAGCCTGGCTATGTGTCTCAGGGCAAGGAGGAGTGTTCACTTTCACATGCCTCCTTTATCTTACTGCCAGAAGGCATCCATTCTGTAATGAGGACATTTATGCATTCAACCAATGGTCACTGAGGAATGAAGGAGGGCTATGTGGTAGATAGGAACTAGTTATTCCTTGGGAATATAGACATTAATAAGACCTAATCCTCATTTTGGAGGAATTCCTAATCTGACAACGAGACAGACATTCCCCAACTGTTACCATTAGGTACAAGGAATAACAGAGAAGAGGGGGCCAGCCACCAGTTGCTATGGGAATGCTGGAGGTGGGGGAAGCACATCCAACTCACCAGTGGTTGTAGTAGGGGCAATGTTGGGAAAGGCTTCCAGATGAATGCCATTCTTGAAAGATGAGGAGGGTCTGGCCTGTGGAAAAAAGGGAGGGCATTGCAGCAAGAAGAGCACTTTATGAAGAGGTGGAGAGTCACAGGCATGAGAGTAGGTTTGGTCAGAATGAAGCAAAGGGTACATGTGAAATACACCAGAGAAGGAGGCTGGGAGGGTGGGGAGGCCTCTCCCATGACCGTGGCACTACTTCAGGGTGAGAAATGACAGGGTTTGGAGCAGGGGTGAGAACAACCATGCGCAGCAGAGTGGGGACAGTGTGGCAGAGCTGACCCGGGAGATAGGCAAATTCATCAGTGGGCCCGTGGAAACACTTGCAAGTGCTTCCGAAGTGTCATCAACCATGGCAGGTCACATGGAATCAGGGTGAAGGTTCAGACTGTTAAAAGAGGGCAACCCACGGGGAAGTTGTGAAAGTGCTCTCTCTCTCTCTGACACTCCCTCTCACAGTGTATGCCTGCTGGGGACATCTTGGGGCTGCCTAGGTCCAGCTGCCTCCAACTCAAGAACAGCAGGTAGGGGGAGGCAAAGAGGCAGAAACCCGGGGCCCCAGGACATTCTGGAAAATTCTGGGAGCGAGAGACACCCCAGGCTGACTCAGCATGACTCTCTAAGAAAATGGAACAAAAGCAGCAGCCTCCCTTAACAACCAGCAGGTGACAGCTTAACCCAAATCAGGTTTTGACAAGATCTACCTCCCTGTGCTCCCTAGCAAGTCCTCCAAATACTCAGTCCCAATGCCAACACTGCCACCCCCCTGCCCCCACCGCCAGAGTCTGGCTCACTCCATCATTTTCTCTCCCCCTCACACAGCAACTTTTCCACTTCTTCTCCTCTCCCACTCCCCCCCACCCCAACTACCACCTTGTTAAAGACAACGTGTTACATCAATTGGCAAGTTACTTGCTCTGCTAAGTGCTTCACTTACATTATCTCAGTTCTTAGGTCGCTATTCCCCTCGCCTGGGTTGACATGTTTGGAAAGGCTAGTCCACATTTGCTGCCTTGTCTGTCTTATTTCCCATCCTTCAAACACTGCTGATCTGGCTTCCATTTTAATCAGAGACTTCCTAGTTTCCAAATAATTTAGCCATATTCTCCTCTACCTTCTTGTAGCACTCAGTGATGTGGATGGGCACATTCTCTGGGCCCATTCCATTTGGCTCCAATGACCGTGAATTCTCTTGATTTCCCTCCTACCTCTGCAAATGCCATTTTCCTGCCTCCTCCTCATCTCCCAGCACATTGTAAGCATCCCCAAGGCTTCTGCCATCAACCTCTCTTCTCTCTCTACACCCTCCTCCTGGAAGCTTTATGGATTCTATATTGACTTCTGTAGAGAGCCTCTCAGATGGGTGTCTCTTGTCTTGACTTCTTTTTGGAGCTACAAAAATATCTACCCATCTGTCTATTGGTATGTGTGTTTCATAGCCCCCACAGTCCCCTGCTCCTGAATTCAACTTTTCCCTGAGCCTACCTTTCCCTTCTATGGTCACTGTTGGTGAATAGCTCCATATGCTCCCAGTTGTTCAGGCTCAAACCATGGGAGCCTCTTGAGTTGATCCTGTCCTCCACATCCCATTAATGGCTATAATCTCTGAGAGTCAGCCAAGCCCTATAATAATTTGTCCCTCATTCTCCAGGGTTCTTATGGCATCTGCCCCTTCACTGCATCTCTCTCTCTCTCTCTCTCTCTCTCTCTCTCTCACACACACACACACACACACACACACACACACACACACACACCATGAGCCAGGTACCATGCCTAGTGCTAGGGATTCAGCTGTGAACTAGACAGATACGGTTCCTACCCTCAGGGGCCTTGTAAGTGGGACAGACAAGAGGACAAGTAATTGCCATCTACTATGATAAATGCTTTGGGGATAAAGTACAGTATGTTTACTGTAGGAGCCCTTTAAAGGATCTTCCAGGCTAGAATTGACGAGACAAGGCTTCTCCGTGGAAACAACATTTAAACTGAGGCCTAAAGGTGGAAACAGAAGTTGGCTAGGTGAAGGTTAGGGAGGATAAAGAAGGCAACTGGAGATGAGCACTGGAGGTGAAGGAACAGATGGGCAAAGACTTGGAAACTGGGCAGAGAATGGTTCACTGGGGGAGCTTTGGATGATTCAGGATGGCTGAGGGGTAGAGTATAGCAGGGTGTTGAGAGATGGGGCTGGAGGGCTAGGCAAGGCCCAACTCATGCAGGGTCTTTTGTGTTGGTGAAGGAATTTGGAATTTATCCTGAGAGCAATGGGGAACCACTGATGAGTTTTAAGCAATGGAAGAATGTAATTAATATGCATTTTAGGAAATACTACTACGATATAGATTTGAGGTAGTCAATGGATTGAAGTAGTCGAGATTGGATGCTTGTTAAACCACAGATAAGGTTGATGTTGTCATGTAGGCAAAAATGATGGTGATGACAGTTCTGATCCAAAAAGCGATGAGGACAAAGAGAAGCGCACGCATCTGAGGGACATTCATGACATAGCAGTGATGTATGAACAATTGACTATATATGTCAGACAAAGGGAGAGGGGCAGATCAAGGATATGGATGGAGATGTCATTCACAAAGGCAAGGAACACTTAGGGGTGACCTGGTTTGGGGGAAAAATAATGAGTTCAGCTCTGTACATTAATTCTGAGGTTAGCCAAGTCAAGATGTCTACTATGTGGTTGGATATGTGGGTTTGGAGTTCAGGAGAGTGTCAGCATAATGGCAATAGCTGAAGTGATTGGACTAGATGAGATCATCCAGCAGGACCTGGAAGGAAAGCCTTACTTTAGGGATGAGTCTGAGTTAGGAAGTGAATAAAAAGTGAGGAAGTTGAGGATAGCAAGTTTAGACAAGTTGTTCAAGAGGTTTAGCTATAAACAAGAGGGGGAACATACAGTAATTAGAATAATCTAGGGTTAAGAGGCTTTTTGTTTTATGATGGGCAAAACATACTCATATCTAATAAGAACGAGAAAAAAATTATTTCTAGTTCAGGGTCTTTTGAACCGTCCCAATCCTTTTGACAAAATGCTAGCACAATTGAGCCTATATGCTTCCTTATCTTTCTGCGTGAGATAAGGAGGCAGGTCCCTTTGGAGGAGACACTTCTTTTCGCCTCTCAGAAGCCACTGGCTGCTTCAAATATTCTGGGCCCTTTCCCACCAGAACTCACTCAAGGGTTGACTCAGAGAACTCGTTTTTCAGGATGGCTCATCCAGGCGCCTGGGGATATTCTCCTCCCAAAGGGCAGAGTCCAGCGGTGCGTAATCTGTCTCTACCTTTTCAGGATTTAGCAGGTGCTAAGGAAAGGGTTCGCCAGAACAAATACCAGCTCTGGTGATGGAGCTAGAGAAAGATACCCACAATTTGGAGGATAGATGTTCCTCCTCAGGTTTTGCAATGATGTTGTTAAGTCCACTAACATTTCCAGATGCCTGTTTGGTGCCAGCCCCTGGTAGTGCTGTGATGGACTAGAGGAACCACAGTCCAGAAGAGGAGATATATAAGTAAAGCATCAATTACAAGACAGTGTTCTTAGAGCTTCATGAGACAGTCCTTGGGGCTGGGAAGCCAGGCAGACTCTTCTACAGGAGCCCAGCCTCAAAAGTTTGATGGCAGAAAGTAGAAAACTCTAAATGCCTCTACCAACCCAGAGCCTAGCTGTCCTATTATTTGTGGGGGGGGGGGGGGGGGGGAGGCAACACAATCTATTTCAAATTGATTTTTTTTTTTTTTCCTCTGCAGACTTTTCCTTTCTGGTGAGCATGTGTATTCAGGACTGGGAGACAGAACATTGGGAAAACATTTGCACAAAACCTTATAGAATGTCCAAGTCTAGCCTTGGAACCTCCAAATTCAAAGCAGGTGAGGCCCCCATTGCTGGATATTGGAAAGCCCCTGAGCTCAATCCTCACACTTCTCTTCATTCCCTCATTCACTATCTCACCCTCTCCTGGTGGCTTTAAGCAGCAATTACATATGGAGAAGCCCTAAGTTCACATCTGTAATCAAGACCTTGCCCCCTGCCTTGTACTTGTATACCCAGCAGCGTACCCAACATCACTATTTGGGTTTCCAGTGGGCTTTTTCCCCCAGTGGGCTTCTTAAACACACACCTCCAACCACACTTCTTTCTTCCCAAACCTGCCCCTCCCTGGTTTGCCCCCATCACAGTTAATGGTCCCCCATCTCCAATCTGTCATCAAATCTAGGGGACACCCCCTTCAAATATCCAGATGCTAAATATCTCTCCCTTTTCCCTCTGCTTCCCCTTAGCCGGAGCCTTCATCATCTCCACCCGCTTTAGCGCAGGGGCCTCCTAACTGGTATCCTTGCCCCCATATTGTCTTTCCATGGAACATCCTCAGAACAACTGACTCTTCGAAAATGTCAGATCTCATCACCCCATAGCTCAAATATTCCCAGTGGCTCCCATCTCATTCAAGGTAGAATTCAAAAAACTTAAAACTTACAATGGCCCTTGAGGCCCCTTTCCTCTGCTAGTGCCCTTCACCTTGACCACCCCTCTCCAGCCACACTGGCCTTCTGACATTTCTTGTCAACACCACTCACCCTCCTGCCTCAGCACCTTTGCATCTGAGAGCTTTTCTGCCTGGAACATCCATCCCCCAGACATCTCCACGGCCTACTTCCCACCTCTCTCAGATCCTTGCTAAAATATCTCCTTTGCAGTGAGACTTTTCTGACTACTCTGTTTAAAGTCACAACCCCCTCCCCTCATCACTTCCCCACCTTTAATCTAGGCTTTATTTGTCACCAAGGCACTTGTCACCATCGAACCTACTAAATATTTTACTTATTTGCTTATTGTTGATTTTCCTTCTCCTAGAATATAATCTTGACGAAGGTAGGGATTTTTGTTTGCTTCATTTAATGCTGAGTTTCTAGCATCTACAGCAGTGCCTGGCACACATAGGGTACTCAGTTAATATTTGTGGAATAAATTAATTAATCCCAGGTTGCAATGAGCTCCTGACATTTGTCAAACAGGGGCCTGGAATGTGCCAGAAAACCCCTTATAGTGAGCAACACAGTTCTCATTTAGCAGATAAGGAGACAGAAGCATGGAGGGTATGAGTGCCCTGCCTCTCTGTTCCCATAGCAACCTGCGCATGTCCCCAGTACCTATCGTTCTGCACTGTCATGGTCCATTTGCCCAGACAGCTGTAAGATTTTTGAAGTCAAGGACCATCTCTTAATCATTGTTGCATCTCCAGTACCTGGTAGAGCACTGGGCACATAGTAGATGCTTAAGAAATGTTTGTTGCATGCATGCATGAATGAAATCGGGACAGAAACCCGTAACTGTCGGGTATACAGGTCTCTGCTCACCCACTCTGCCCTGGGGTGTCCCTAAGACAGCTACAGAACAGCTAAGTTCCCTTCCCCTGGCAGAGTGCCTGTCTTACACATCCTCACCCACAGAAACAGAAGTATTTCAGATGGAGAACACTGTATACTGGCTGACAGTTTTTTCCCCATCACACTAGGCAAATGGAAAGAATTTCTCCACTCAATCCCTATGCAGTTCCCCAGACACACAGGCAAGGTCTCTTTGTTCCACTCCCCACCCCCCACATCTGCAGTCTGCCCTACTATTTTCCCCAACTTCAGCTGCTGGGTTGGGCTGCCTGCCCATCCATCCACTCATCCAGCCTTCAGCCAACAGCCTCCGCAAACCTTCTCCAGGCTACGGTGGGGGGGGGGGGGTGGGGGGGGGGGCGGATCTAAGCCGACCCCCTACCTGCCCTTACCTCACTCCTCCCCGCCCCCCACTGTGTGTTCAGTAGGTTCTCCAAGTCTCTCCTTTGCCTCTTCTTTCTAATTTCTCCTCCAACCCCCAAACCCACGTCTTGGCTTCATGGTGATGGCTTGCTCCATCCCATGGATGATTGTGGGCCTCTTTTCCCATCTGTTTCCCCTTCTCTAGATCAGTAATTCTTTTTTTTTTTTTTTTAAGTTTATTTATTTTGAGAGAGGGAGAGAAACAGAGCACATGAGCAAGGGAGGAGCAGAGAGAGGGAGAGAGAAAATCCCAAGCAGGCTCTGCACTGTCTGCACCCAGCCCCATGTGGGAATCAAACTCATGAACCATGAGATCATGACCTAAGCTGAAGTCAAGAGCCAGATGCTTAACTGACTGAGCCACCCAGGTGTTCCATCTAGATCAGTAATTCTTAAACAACTGTGGGGGAGGGGTCATAGACCCTTTTGAGAAACTGGTGTGGGCTATGGACCTTTTTCCCCCAAAAACCCATGTACATTTTTTTTTTTTACATTTATTTATTTTTTGAGAGACAGAGACAGAGCATGAGCAGGGGAGGGGCAGAGAGAGAGGGAGACACAGAATCCAAAACAGGCTCCAGGCTCTGAGCTGTCAGCACAGAGCCCGACGCGGGACTCAAACCCACGAACCATGAGATCATGACCTGAGTCGAAGTTGGACGTTTAACGGACTGAGCCACCCAGGTGCCCCCAAAACCCATGTACTCTTAAATGCAGCATTTTGCATAGATGTTCAAGTGCAGCCCGGTTAAGAATTCCTCCTGTAGATGGTCTCTCTTCTCCTTCTCCCCTCCCCTCTAGATTTCTGGTTGTCATTGGCTTCCACATCAATCTCCCCAGTCTCCTTTCAGAAGCAGAATCTTCTCCCTACCATATTATTACCAATGGTGTTATTGTTATTAACAGCAGCTACAAGGTTTGAACATTTGTCACGCATCATCTGATTTCATCCTCTCGACAACCCCAAGAGGAAGCAACTATTATTGTCCCATTTTTACAGATGACAGAACTCTTGGTCACGTCGTTTGCCAATCCCACAGAGCTCTCAGTCCACGGTGTCTTTCCTCTGCCCCACGGTGTGTTGCCTCTTTGTTATAAACTGCTGTTTGCTTTGACCTTCCCCCTTCTACCACGTGAAGCTGGCCTCCACCGCCCCACCCCATGGTGTGTTGCCTGTTATTCTTAACTACTGGGTTTTTTTTAAACCTCCCGTCTTTACCACCTGAAATGCACCTTTTTCATCACCTCCCCCACTCCTCGGAACCTCCCTCTTTCTCCCCCATCCACCACTTCAAGTGACCACAGGTGGCTTCTTTGCAGTTGCTTGAGCACATGTGAGCCATGAAAAAGGTTTCGTTTCCCTTCCCACTCTCAGCCCAGCTGTGACAGCCTCTGTGACCCTTGCCGGCCCTAAATGGAGCACTTACAGCCGCTTCTGACAGAAGGCCTTGTCACTTCTGGGACTGGCAAAACTGACATCCAGGTAAGAGGAAGGGAGAGGACATCTAGTTGACAACTCACCTGTACCAGGCCTGTGCTTGGCACGGGGACACAGAACCCGAGCTATAAAGGCCCTAGCTTCTGGGTGTTTCCAGGCGTCCTACTGATGGACACTTAGAGGCTCTACGATGATTGGCCTCAATCCATCTACTGCCTGTCTCTGGATGGTCAGGGGTCCCTCTGCAGCATGACCAGCATCCAGCTGCCAGCGGAGCCAGCAAAAACACTGCTCAGACCCTACCCGAGAAACAGCTGGCTGCTGCATCTTTCTCCTCAGTTCAAATCTCAGAGCAGCCTGATAATTTTAGTTGTATTAATCATAGTCATACTTTTGTTCTTAGCATGATAAAGGAGTATACCATCACAAAAGCAATTTCTAAAACTGTGACTTGAAGGGCAATATACATACAGAAAGGTGCACACATCA
Organism: Puma concolor; assembly: GCF_028749965.1. Classification (NCBI taxonomy): domain Eukaryota; kingdom Metazoa; phylum Chordata; class Mammalia; order Carnivora; family Felidae; genus Puma; species Puma concolor. The sequence goes on along the minus strand of NC_141669.1, from coordinate 122,175,328 downwards.
AAACTGTGCGGCTTGAGGAATTTTCACATTTGTGTAACCTGCATCTAGTCAAGAAACAGAATTTGTCAGCACCCCCAAACTGCCCTAGTGCTTCCTTCCTGCCATTACCCCAGGGTAACCACTATCCTGATGACTTCCAACAGCACACGTTGGTCTTGACTTTTTTGTGGACAAAAGCAATGTTAAAAGAAACAGACCATCCTCTTGTCCACCCTCCAGGCACACATTTTGATTGACTGAGGATTCATGGATTCAATTAGTGATTGACCAGAAGTTGACTGTATGCAAAACGGACCAAGAATCTTCTGAATTGAGGGGTGCCTGGGTGGCTCAGTCTATTAAGCATCCAACTTTGGCTCAGGTCATGATCTCGTGGTTCGTGAGTTCGATCCCCATGTCGGGCTCTGTGCTGACAGCTCGGAGCCTGGAGCCTGCTTCGGATTCTGTGTCTCCCTCACTCTCTGCCCCTCCCCCCACTCATGCTCTGTTTTTCTCTCTCAAAAATACACATTGAAAAAAAGTAAAACAGGGGCGCCTGGGTGGCGCAGTCGGTTAAGCGTCCGACTTCAGCCAGGTCACGATCTCACCGTCTGTGAGTTCGAGCCCCGCGTCGGGCTCTGGGCTGATGGCTCAGAGCCTGGAGCCTGTTTCTGATTCTGTGTCTCCCTCTCTCTCTGCCTCTCCCCCGTTCATGCTCTGTCTCTCTCTGTCCCAAAAATAAATAAACGTTGAAAAAAAAAAATTTAAGAAAAAAAGTAAAACAAACAAAAACAAGAATCTTTTGTTTTTTTTTTTTTTAATTTTTTTTTTAACGTTTTTTATTTATTTTTGGGACAGAGAGAGACAGAGCATGAACGGGGGAGGGGCAGAGAGAGAGGGAGACACAGAATCGGAAACAGGCTCCAGGCTCCGAGCCATCAGCCCAGAGCCCGACGCGGGGCTCGAACTCACGGACCGCGAGATCGTGACCTGGCCGAAGTCGGACGCTTAACCGACTGCGCCACCCAGGCGCCCCAAAAACAAGAATCTTTTGAATTGAACCAAGGGACTGTAGCCTCCAAGGGACTTAAACTGACCCTCTGCTGGGGCTCAAAGTATGTTCTCAACAAAGGGCCCGGCACCTGTCTGCATGCACACCTGATCACTTCCTCTACAGTTCAAGTTCTCATGCTCACTGCTGCTGGTTTTCTTTTTCCTTTTTCTTCTTAGTTCTGAAATAAGGATATTAAAGACTCTAGAAAGCACTGTCCTCCAGAACTCTGGCCTGATCACTCCTAGTGATGGAGAAATCATGATCTCATGAGCTTACCTATTCCAGGCAGATCTGACAAGTAAGTTTTAAACTGTTTAAACACACACACGCCTCTGGAAAACTTTCTTGTTTGAGCTAAAATATACTGCAATTTTTGCTCGTGGATTCTAGTCCTGCCTTCTGCAGCGCCCCAGAACTAGTCAATTCAGTAATCAGATTTGGGTGCTTTCTCTGTGCCAGGCTCAGAGGCATGTGAGGCTCCCTGAACCCCAAATCCTTTCTGTGGAGATCCTGGGATTTACTGAGTCAGGGATGTGGCTAAACTAGCATTTACCAAAGAACATTCTAGTGGATGCTAATCCCCAGAAATACTTTATGAAAATAGAGCTCTGAGCTCAAGTGAGTTGGGTAAGAGCTCCACACTCTCTGGTCTGTTTCTAGTGTCACATCCTACATGAGCTCAGATAAGACTCTGGGAGGTCTTGAAGCATAGAAACACTGTCTCACTTTGTCAGTGTTTTCAAGACTTACCTGACTTAGAATCCTTTTCTATAGAGTGCCTATGCATATTTCTCAGAATGAGTGTCCCTCAGAACAGGACCTAGGCCAGCTAGCTTTAAGCCTTCTCCAGAACTGCACTGTCCAATCTGGTAGCTGCTGGCACATGGGGATATCGAACACTTGAAATGTGACTTCAAACTGAGATGTGCCATGGGTGTAAAATATACACCAGGTTTCGAAGTCTTAGTACAAAAAGGACACAAAGTGTCAATAATTTTGTATTGACTCTGTGTGGGAATAAAATGCTGTTTTTGAAATATCAGGTTGAAATATATTATTAAAATGAATTTCTTTTTACTCTCGAAAATGTGACTGCTGGGAAGTGTATGGTTATCCATGCAGTGTGCGTTATATTTCCGCTGGAAAGTGCTGCCCTAGCCTTCCCTGCTGGTCATGAAGGCTTAGTTGGCACATGGAGGGGGGGAGGGGTTGGTAGCGTCATGGAGGAAGTTCAGGGGAACTGCGGGAATTCATTGAAGGGACAGCTCACAAAGCTTACGGGGCGGGGGTGGGGGGGGGGGGGTGGGGGGTGGTCAGGAAGTGGTGACAAAGCTGAGACCTGAAAGATGAGAAGGAGTTAGCCTGAGGAAGGCAGTGAAAATAGCATGTGCCTAGTCCTTGAAGTGAAAGAGGAACTGTGGGTATTCCAGGAGGGCTGAGGCATGGGAGTGGAGAACAGAGAGGGCAGCATGGGCCAAGATTTGGGGGGCCTGGGAAGCTGTAGTAAGGGGTCTGTCTTGAGGACATTGGGAAGGCACTGAAGGCTTTTCAGTTGGGTGAGACTAGGCAGATTTGCATTTTAGAAAGATCTCCCTGATATTTGGATGAGACATAGATGGGGGTAAGGACAGACTGAAGGCAGAATGGCTGATTCTGAAGCTGTTGGAGTCATCTAGGAGGGAGGTGATGAAGGTCTGGACTATACCACAAACCATGGAATTAAGGAAACCCAGTGTGTGGGAAATAGGGTCAGAGTTAGGACCACTGGTCCAGGCTGCTACTTGGAGATGAGACCAGGGGAGGGGTGGAGTCCAGGTTGATATCCTAGTTTCTGAGTCGTGAGGCGGTGATGGGACCACAGGAGGCTGTGGGAAGGGAAGATGGTGAGTTTAGGATCATTCCAGTTGAGTTGGGGAGGTGTGGGGGTGTACAGATTGGGATGCCTGAGACGAAGTGGATATCGAGGTCTGAGCTCAGAAGGGAGTTCCATGGTGAAGGAGAGTTGACACGAAACAGCTACCCTATGAGTCTGAGGTTCCTCATTGCAAGGTGGGGACGTGATCTACTTCCCAGAATCAGTGTGATGATCAGATGATGTAACATGTTGAATGTGCCTGGCATTGCACAGGCACACAGAAGGTGCTAGGGGAACAGTGTGGTTCTTTGTTTCAGAGGGTCTATCATCCCTGTTTCCTACAGGGTCAAACCCACCATGATCTTTGCAGCTGCCATTTTGTCCTTCACTACCCATGGGCCCACAACTGTGTTTTTGAAGTTTCCAATGCAGCGATGGAGAGATGTTGCCAGAAAAAGTTGGGGGAAAGGGGAGTGAAGGCAGCTCCCCCTTCCTGGGTGGCCCTAGAGTTAGAAGGGAATGAGCAGTCGGTACTACAAAATGAAGACTGCACTGGCTGCTGGCTCCCACCCTGCCTAGCAAAGCAATAAACCTTGCCCTACTCTAAGCCTCAGTTTCTTCACGGGCTCAAGGAGAGGCCTGTCAGCTGGACCCTCCCTGGTCCTGTCCTTGCCTTCTTCTTGCTCCCAGAAAGCCTCTTTCCTTCTCTTGACCCACAGAAGACATCACTTCCTTGAAGACTTGGCTCACTGCAGGCCTCCTGGCGGCTCCTTCCTGGGGCAAAGGGCCAAAATCCTGACAAGATTAAGAGGCTTTGGGACTGTGCCAGGCTGGGAAAACAGGAAGGATGACGAAGTAACCCCCCCTTCTTCTGGGGCTTGTTTACTTCAGCTTCTCCTCAGCTGAGTTTTCTGGATACACAGTAACCCCTGACATTTTCATCCCATGCCCAGCCTCTGGCCCCACAGCACTTAATGCACCCGTTGGACATGGAGTTCACGGGACAGGCTTGCTCCTGTGTCCACTTGGCTAACTGCACCGAACTCCTGGAAAGCAGGAAGAACATAGATACATCCTAACTGGATACCTACAATGTTCCACGGGAGGAACTGTCCTCTCAGCTCCCCAGGATAAGCAATGTTCCTACATTTCCAGCTGTGGAAACTGAGTCTCAGGGAGGTGACCCATGTCACCCAACATGTTTGTGTTGGACCCAGAAATAGGGAAAAGTGGAAGGGAGAAGGACCTCTTAGCAATTAAGAGCATATCTTTCTGGGTGCCTGGCTGGCTCAGTTCGAGGAGTGAGCCACTCTTGATCTCGGGGTCATGGGTTCGAGCCCCATGCTGGGGGTAGAGATTACGTTAATAAATAAATACACTTAAAAAAACAAAACAGAGAGCATATCTTTTGGAAGCTGACCGAGCCTTGATTGATTCTTCCACTTCCTGCCTATGGAATTCGGACAGGTTCCTAGTGGGAGGCTGTGTGGGGTAGTGGTTCCAGAGCACAGGCTCTGGAATCAAATGTCGGTTCCCCCATCGGCTCGTTATGTGACCCTGGGAGAGTTTCTTTGCCCCTCTGCACTTCAGTTTCCACGGCTGTAAGACAGGTTAATAATAGCTCCTAACCACATTGACTTGTTATGCGGATTAAATGTGATAATCCACGTGGAACACTTAGCACAGTGTCTGGCCCATGGGCCAGCTCCATCAGTGCAGCTACGATAGGCACGGACACAGAGCTCGCTGACTCTAGCTGCCACCTGTCCCCCAGCCTGTCACCAGTCACCCTGGGGGCTCACTCAGCTCTTCCCGTATGGTAGGCGCTCACTGGCATGCCGACAGAAGGACGGGTTGGGAATTGACTCAGTGTTTCTGAAAACAGGCTTCTGACGATATGTGGGAATCGGATTCTGAAGGAAGACGGTTTTCAGGAGTTTCCCAACCAACCAGCAAGTGACAGCTTTTTGCACGCTAGTAGGAACTTAAAATATTTCCAGACTCCTTTTTTTTCTCTCTGATTGCAGGAGCAACTTATCCTCATTGTGCCCTATTCAGATGTTACATAAAGATATAAAGCAGGCAAGTTAAAGTCCTAAGGAATCCTGCTTTGAAAGAGGTGCACACTGTTAATCTGAGGTGGGTCCTTCCAGACTTTTCCTATGCCTACGCCTAGTTTTTGAGCTCTGTTGTGTGGCCCACTCCGTGTCAGACATTGTGGGGAGGCCCCCGCAGAGTAGAGATGACTGTCTGTACCTCAGGGGCAGGCACAGTTGGGTCGGGACACAGAATTTCGCAGAACACTTCATCAGCAATTAAAGCCACCATTGTACTGATGACTCATTCTCTCACCACACACTTATCATTCAGGGATCTGGGACCCGGAAATGACGAATCAAGGTCCTACTTGGCTTCAGAGAAAGAATGGAGACTGAATTAGCAAGACCCTCTGGTGTACTTGTCCCCTGTCAAGCGAGAGGGCGGAGTGGGTAATACGACGCCCGCTCCAGAGAATAGCTCCCTCCCTTTGTGTAGGGAACTGAGTCTAAGGAGCCAGGCAGGCTGGGCTTACCACAGGCGGTTTCCGTGACCTTGGGCAAATCACTTCCCTCATCTGAGCCTCAGGTTCCTCACTGAGTGAGGACAATCTTCCTGCCTTGAAAGGTACATTTCCTCATTCATTCATTCATTCATTCATACACACTCTTACTTCCTAGGAGTATGGGGGGATTACTCATAAACATGGCCATCTAGGGGGAAAACAAGTGGGGTCCTGTGTAATTTGTGTTATTGTTGAGCAAATATTTACTTCCTCCAGCCCTCCTCAGTGTGGAAAGAATATACTTCCGCCCTCTGTTGATATTGGACTTAGCCATGTGACTTATTTTGGCTAAAAGAATGTGTGTGGAAGTGACAGAGGCCAGCCCCAAGACACCGAGTATTCCATTCACCCATCTTGAGCAACCGTCCTCAGCCATGAGAACCATGAGTCCCAGGCAGCAGGGGCTCCTTCAGCCCGGACCCAGAGTGACAAGACCGGTGAGGCAGCCCAGCTCAGCTGGGGGAGCCCCGAGGAGCCCTGGCCACCCCACAGACCCCTGGGTGAGAAATGAATGTTTTCTCAGAAAGCATGGAGTTTCTGGAAGCTGTTTTTTTATGGAGCATTGTTGCAGCAAAACCTGATCCCTAGTGTGGATCCCTTACGCTGATGTCAGCTTGGATCTGAGGAAAGATTCTCTGATTTGGTGATACTTGACCTGAGATGGGAATGTTAAGAAGGAGCTAGTTGTGGAGCCGTCTCAGGGGAAGTGTTCCAGGCAGAGGGAACAGCAGCACCATAGTCCTGAGGCTGGAGGAAACTGGGCCTCTTCAGGAATAGAATTAAGGCCAGTTGGCTGTATTGTCTGCTAAGGGAGAGTACAGAGGTCTGAGCCCTAGACCCGTATGTTCAATGGGGCACTTCACGTTTCTACTCGGACATCCATCAGACGCTTCAAACTCAAAACATTGCCTCCAGAGCTGAGCTTGCGGTTTTCCCCCAAATCTGTCCTTCCTTTCTCATTTCCCCATCTCAGTCAGTGACACCACCACCTTCCTAGCCAGTCACCCAAGCTGGAAGGCTGGACCTCATCCCTAACTCCTCCCTCTCCCTAACCCACCTCATCTCTCCTCAGATCCTGCCCGTTCTACCCTGCTCGTTCTCTCCTATCTGTCCACTGCTCTCCACTTCCATAGAGACTACCCCAGTTGAAGCTGCTTAGATGACAGCATTAGCCACTTCCCAGCTTCCCGGCCTCCCTGCTTAGCCCTCCTCCAGCTGGTCCTCCACATGGCAGCCAGTGGTCTTATTTAAAAACAAACCATCTTGGGGCGCCTGGGTGGCGCAGTCGGTTAAGCGTCCGACTTCAGCCAGGTCACGATCTCGCGGTCCATGAGTTCGAGCCCCGCGTAGGGCTCTGGGCTGATGGCTCGGAGCCTGGAGCCTGTTTCAGATTCTGTGTCTCCCTCTCTCTCTGACCCTCCCCCGTTCATGCTCTGTCTCTCTCTGTCTCAAAAATAAAATAAAAAAACGTTAAAAAAAAAAAAGTCTCTCCATAAGCGAGTGGCTAGCACTACAGATAGCACAGCCATGCGATGGAATATTATTCAGCAATAAAAAGGAGTGAGCTAAGTTCTGGAGATGGACAGTGGTAGTGGCTGCACGACGTGTGAATGTACCGAATTCCACTGGACTGTGCACCTAGAAATGGTTAAAATGATAAACTTTATGTGAGGAAAAAACCCACAGAAGAACCTTGCATGCGTGTTGCTAAATGAAAGAGACCAGTCTGAAGAGATTATGTACCATCTGATTCCAACTCTACGACATTCTGGAAGAGGTGAAAGAAACTCTGGCGACAGTGGAAAGACCTGCTGGGAGGGACAAGGGAAGGATAACTAGGTCAAGCACAGGGTATTGTTAGGGCAGTAAAGCTGTTCTGTATGACATGTAGTGGCGAACTCATGTCGTTATGCGTTTGCCAAAACTCAGTGAACTGTGCAGTACAAAGAAGGAGACTGGATGTACAGCGTGGACTTCGGTCAATAAAAACCTCCGCAAAAACAAAGACAACACATCAAGTTTCACGAGTCCTCTGTTTAGACCTTCCGATGCTTGCCCCTTTGATCTGGGCCGTAAGGTTTGCCAAGCTTCCCCCCGGAGTATTCCCCGGCATTCTTTAGGGATCAGTTGAAATGCCACTTCTTTTGAGAAGCTTTCCTTCATCCCCCAAAGTAGCCAGCCCCCTTCATCTTACCAGCCCCGTAGAGTCCGTTCTTAACCCTGTAACATTTGCACATTTAAAAAAATTTTTTTTGTTTTACGTTTATTTATTTTTGAGACAGAGAGAGACAGAGCATGAACGGGGGAGGGTCAGAGAGAGAGGCAGACACAGAATCTGAAACAGGCCTCAGGCTCTGAGCTGTCAGCACAGAGCCCGATGTGGGGCTCGAACTCACGACTGCGAGATCATGACCTGAGACGAAGTCGGTCGCCCAACCGACTGAGCCACCCAGGCGCCCCTGCACATTTTTAATGAGATAGTTGACTATTTATTTGGGTAATGGCAGTCTCTTAGGCCCCATGAAGGCAGAGATCACGTCTGTCCTTTCACCATCTTATCTCTAGTCCTTAGCCAGTGCCTGGTCCATAACAGAACTTGGCAAATGTGTGGCTGGACACAGTTTCACATAAAAAGGTCACATATTATATGATTCCATTTATATGAAATATCTAGAATAGGTAAATCCGCGGAGACAGAAAGCAGACAGGTTGTTGACAGTGGCTGGGGAGTGAGGGACTGCCTATGAGTATAGGGTGTCCTTTTGGGGGAGATAAAAATATTTTGGAACTTGACAGAGGTGGTGGTTGTACAATATCGTGAATATACTAAATGCTGCTGGACTATATATATATATATATATATATATATGATTAAAAATTTTTAATGTTTTATTTTATTTCTTGAGGGACAGAGCACGAGCAGGGGAGGGGTAGAGAGAGAGAGAGAGAGAGGGAGACAGAGAATTTGAAGCAGGCTTCAGGCTCTGAGCTGTCAGCACAGAGCCCGACACGGGGCTTGAACCCATGAGTGCAAGATCATGACCTGAGCCAAAGTCTGATGCTCAACCGACTGAACCACTCAGGAGCCCCTGGACTGTATATTTTTAAAGTTTATTTATTTTTTTAGTAATCTGTACACCCAACGTGGGGCTTGAACTCAGGACCCCCAACATCAAGAGTCGCATGCTCTTCCTACTGAGCCAGCCAGGCACCCCTGAACTGAATATTTTTAAAATGGTTCATTTTATGTTAGTTGAACTCCATCTCAATTTAAAAATTTTTGGAGTATTAGCCCATGTCTGTCTGTCTGTCTTTCTTTCTTTCTTTCTTTCTTTCTTTCTTTCTTTCTTTCTTTCTACAAAATCTCTTATTCCTTTACCTTTCTCGGGTTTACACTAGTACCTTTGGCCTCAGAGGTAGTTTTGACAGAAGAAATGCACAAGGAATAAAAATAAATTAATGTTACTTTTTTTCCCTTAAAACTTTATTATAGGAAATTTTAAGTATATGCAACAGTAGGGAAAATAATATAATGAAATGTACCAATCACCCAGCTTCAACAGTTATAAACCCAGGGATGAACTTATTATATGCCCATCTGTTCCTCTGCTTTCTTGGGTTATTTGGATGTAGGTATCAGACATCATATAATTTCATCTGTAAATGTTTCCTTATGTCTCTCTAAAAGAGAAGAACTTGAAGGGCGCCTGGGTGGCTCCGTTGGTTAAGCGTCCAACTTCGGCTCAGGTCATGATCTCACGGCCTGTGAGTTCAGGCCCCACGTCAGGCTCTGTGCTGGCAGCTCAGAGCCTGGAGCCTGCTTCGGATTCTGTGTCTCTTTCTCTCTCTGCCCCCCCACCCCCACTCATGCTGGCTCTCTCTGTCTTTCAATAATAAATGTTAAAAAAATTTTTTTAAATAAAATAAATAAAAGAACTTGAAACATGTAACCACAAAATCATTATCACCTAAAAAATCAACAACAAATTCTTAATATTATCAAACATGCAGTCAGTGTAGAAATATACGCAGTTGTTGCCTAAGTTTAAAACATAGGATGCACTGCAATATATACATTGCATTGATATGTCTCTTAAGTCTCTTTCAACCTATAGGTTTTCCCTCCCCTTCTCTCTTTTTATTTTATTTTATTTTTTTAACGTTTATTTATTTATTTTGAGAGAGAGAAAGATAGAGGGAGGGAGAGGGAGAGAGAGAGAATCCCAAGCAGGCTCCAAGCTGTCAGTGCAGAGCTCGGCCCAGGGCTCGAACTCACTAACTGTGAGATCATGACCTGAGCCAAAATCAAGAGCCTTTCACTTAACTGACTGAGCCACCCAGGTGCCCCAAACGCTCTCTCTTTATAAAGTGGAATGTGTGGGAGTGGAATAGACAGGAATTCTCCCTTTCTTTGTCTTCAATTTATTTTTTGAAGGAATGAGGTATTTGTCCTGTGGAGTTTCCCACATTCTGGATTTTGCTAATTGTATCCCTGTGGTATCATTTAATATACTCCCTAAGCCCTTTATTCCACGTGACTAGACTCTTGCTAGGGTCAGGTTAAGTGTTTCTTCAGCAAAAATACCTCACAGGTGACGTTGTATACCTGTATCAGGAGACACATCACATATTTATCTTTCTTTCTGTGAAACTCCTAGCGACTGATAAGCGTGGCCCAAATCCAATGTTTTGTTAAAGTTTGCAAAATACAAAATGCAAAATTCTAATTGTTAAAATTTTGTTTTCATTTATTAGCAGAAACACTTTGATCAGGGAACTTTTCTCTAACCAATAAAGTTTGCAAAATACAAAATGCAAAATTCTAATTGTTAAAATTTTGTTTTCATTTATTAGCAGAAACACTTTGATCAGGGAACTTTTCTCTAACCAATTATTTGATTACAATGAGATTCAGTTACAGTGAAATTCAGTTCATATAGGAAAAGTAGGAAAATGCTTGATTTTTTCATTGACCAATTTTCAAATGATGAGTAGGTTTCCTAACATGTTCAAGGGAAATCCAATGAGGTTTTCTTTCTCTCTCTCTTTCTTTCCCTTTTTCTTTTTCCTTCCTTCCTTCCTCCCTTCCTCCTTTCCTCCCCTCTTTCTTTCTTTCTTTCTTTCTTTCTTTCTTTCTTTCTTTTTCTCTTTCATATGAATTCATGGATTTTAAACTGGTTTGATTTTAAACCATATTGTTGCTTAAATAGTCTCATCTTTGGCCAGCTAGAGCTTCTTCACATTGGCTTCTGAGCTCTTTTGACATGACCCTATAGCTTCCTTGCTTTCTGGAATGACAAGATGTTCCAGGTTTATCTTGTACATTTTTTTGCCCCAGACCTCAAGGCAGCCATTTCTCCAAGGAGCCCTGGTTCTTTTATGGGAAATGGTATTTTGACCTTTCACACTTTTTTACCTAGGGTTGCTCATAGCTACTATATTGGTAATTGTTTCTAGGCCTTTTCAGTGGATACAGAATTTATTTATTTATTTATTTATTTATTTATTTATTTATTTATTTAGAACATGAGAGTGTGAGAGCGGGAGCAAGGGGAGAGCGGCAGAGGGAGAAAGAGAGAGAGAATCTCAGGCAGTTTCTACACTCAGCATGGGGCTCTATCCCACTACCCTAGGATCATGACCTAAGCTGAAATCAAGAGTCGGATGCTCATTAGACTGAGCCACCCAGGTGCCCCCAGAATTTTTTAAAAAGAGATCTTGAGTTCACACTGATAGTTCCTTTTCAGAGTTTTTACTAAATTTCTTCCTTTTTATATTTCTTTTCTCTTAGCCCAAGAGTTTTGGTTTCTTTTTTCTTTCTTTTTATAAATGTTTTTATTTATTTTTGAAGGAGAGAGAGAGACAGAGCATAAGCAGGGGAGGAGCAGAGAGAGAGGGAGACACAGAATCTGAAGCAGGCTCCAGGCTCTGAGCTGTCAGCACAGAGCCCGACGTGGGCCTCGAACCCACAAACTGTGAGATCATGATCTGAGCTGAAGTCAGATGCTTACCTGACTGAGCCACCCAGGGACCCCCAAGAGTTTTGGTTTCTAAAGTCAATAAACATTAGATTTATTTGCTTTAGCCTCTGATGTATAAAAATAACAATTTTATTAACAATATGATATCTGGAAACATTTTAATATTAAAAACCTTTCTTTCTTTTTCTTTTTCTTTTTTTTGCTCTTCTTCATGTCCTTTGACTACATTCCAATAGGAATAGACAATCAAATTATTGTGTCTAAAGCTACTCAAAATAATTCTTTTCTAAGTGGTTACACTTCCGAGCGCCTTGGGTGGCTCAGTCGTTTGAGTGTCCGACTTCGGCTCAGGCCATGATCTTGCAGTTTGTGGGTTCGAGCCCCACGTCGGGCTCTGTGCTGACAGCTCGGAGCCTGGAGCCTGCTTTAGATTCTGTGTCAACCTCTGTCTCTGCCCCTCCCCTGCTTATGCTCTCTCTCTGTTTCAAAAATAAATAAATGTAAAAAAATGTTTTTAAGTGGTTATACTACCAATTTAATTCATAGTTTGATACATCTGTTTCATTTTGCTTTTAAGTTTTAGGGATTACTTTACTTAAAATTCAATTTTGCTTTAATAATTATGTAGAACATTTATACCATTCCATAGCCGAATCTTCAAAATAAGGTATATTCAGGTAAGTATAGCTTCTATACCTGTTCCCTCCCCTCCAGGTCTTCCTCTCCCATTGGTAATCATTTTGTTTTAAGTTTTTTGTTGTTGTTGTTGGGGCACCTGGGTGGCTCAGTTGGTTAAGCGTCCAACACTTGATCTCAGCTCAGGTCATGATCTCAGGGTTGTGAGTTCAGGCCTCATGTTGGGCTCTGTGGTGGGCATGAAGGCTACTTAAAAAAAGGTGGTTTTTTTCCTGTAATTAAAAAATCTATAAGTTTTTATGTATATATGTATATTTATATCCCACCTTTCTTACATAAATTGTAACATATCATATATACTTTTATTTAACAATGTATTCTGGGGGCGCCTGGGTGGCTCAGTTGGTTAAGTATCCAACTTCAGCTTGGGTCATGATCTCACAGTCTGTGAGTTTGAGCCCCGCATCGGGCTCTGGGCGGACAGCTCAGAGCCTGGAGCCTGCTTTGGATTCCGTGTCTCCCTCTCTCTGCCCCTCCCCTGGTCATGCTCTCTCTCTGTCTCAAAAATAAATAAAAACATTTAAAAAGATAAAAGAAAACAATGTATTCTGAAGATTGCTCTATGACAGTGTATAGAGATAGCTCTCATTCCTTTTTACAGCCACAAAGTATTTCTTGTGTAGATGCACCACTATTTATTTGCCTACTCCTCTGTTGATGAACATGTGGGTAGTTCCTAAACATTTGCTATTACTACGAGTGCTATAACAAGCTATATCTTGTCCATAGCTTTTGGGATCAACTTCCAGAAGTAGTGTTTTTGGGTAAGTTTATCCGGAATTTATTTTGAAGTCCTGGCCCTTCAATGCTTTCTGCGTGGTTTTTTTCACATTTCCTATCTGTACCTCAGTTTCTCACCTGCAAAATGGGTATGATAACAGTAATTACCTTCGAGAGTGGCTGGGAAGATGCTTTGTAGTGCTTAGAATGTGCCAGGTACATAGGAGGTATTCGATCACCCTTAACAAGGGATAGGAAGTAGCAGAGTGTGTGGGCAGGTGGGAACAATTGGGTTCGATGCTGGGATGCATTTCAAGAAGGGATTCTGTGCCTGTCCCTCCTGCCCCTGCAGGAACGGTAGGGATGGTAGAACCCAGAGATGAAGTTTGGAGATTAAAGAAGAGATTGAATGAATGAGACATGGACTTATAGTAGCTGGATGCCAGCATGGACAATGGCCCCCACAGGCTCCAAGTGTCGCCCCCCTCCTAGGGCTTGGGGCCCACCTATACACTCTGTCCTGCCCTGAGCCTGAGAGGTACTCTGAGAGAAAAGAGGGAGGAAACGCTCACTTGACTGCATTTAGCCTGAACGAATACTTGGGATAGATATTACCTTCAATTATAGAAAAATAAAGAATTTTGTATATTCATTTTTGTTCATGGCCTGTGAAATTCAAACCCATTACAACGTGGTTATTGACTGAGAGCTTGAGGGATAAGAGGAAGAATTGAACGTGAGTGTGGGAAGAGGGAGAAGGAGAAAAGATGACTTTGCTCATCCTACGCTGAGTCTAGAGCTATGCTGGCCAGTATAGTAGCTACTGGTCTGTGTGGCTAGTGGCTATCATGCTGGAGGGCCTAGCTTGAGAACATCTCCATCATTGCAGGAAGTTCCATTGGACCATGCTGGCCCACTCTAACCCCCGTGGAGCAGCATGTGCAGATGTGATTGGATAGGCGTGGGGCAGCAGAATCAAGACCCCAATGCTGGAGGCCCCATGCTAACACCCCCATCCCTGGTGCCCAAGGAAACAGGCCCAAACTGGTCATCTGAAGGTCCAGGGTAGCTGCCCACATCCATGTGGCCATCCAAGCCTGTGTCTCAGGCTCTCACTCCCTCCTCCCTCTTCTAGGTAGCACCTGCCTACAGCTCCAGCTCTTCACCCCCTTCCCTCCGGCCTGTTTCCCCCAAAGTCATGATCTGCCTCATTCCCCAGGTCTTTCCCCCGAGGTCCTAGCAGGCCCCAATCCAGCCGGTCCATCTGCCCTTTATCACCTGCCAAGCTTGGATCGACGTGGCTTGTAGGCTGCTGAGAGGCTGAGGAAGGCAGGGCACCTACTTAATCTCTGCTGGCTCATATTTCCTGTTCCTGCAGCCTGGTCGTTGGCCCATCAGGGGGTGGTGCGGAAGCCTGCCCCTTCCCTCCCCCACCATGTTTACTTTTGAAAAAGGGGAAGTGGAACTGCCCTAGGGTCTGTGAGCCAGGCTGACAGCACTGTTCTTCTGTGGCCTGGAAACCTCCAGCTCTCAGTCTTATTCAGGCACTCACACCCACCCTGTGAACCGTCCTGTCAGAGGCTTCCTTCAGAATCACAAGATTTGGGGAGCCTGGTTCCCCAGACCACAAGATGCCTCCTGCTCTGTTCTGCTTGGTTGCACAGGAAACCATTTGAACCATTTCCATCCAACAAATATTTATTGGTCATCTACTCCAGGCCAGACCCTGAGAACACTAGGGTCTACAAGGCAGATGAGGCCGCTGCCCTTTGGACATGTATCCTAATGGGAAAGACACACATATCCTAATGGGAGAGGTGGTTTGAACTGAGAAGCTTGTTGGCAGGTGGATGCTAATACTAGGAGTTCTTCTGGGCTTGGAGAGCAGTGTGGACGCTGGGCAGGGAGATGTGTTCAGAGAGACCAGGAAAGGAGAGAGGAGGTGTGAATATCACGTGAGCTCTGTGATGACAGGGACTGTGGCCCATTTGCTCTCCTTGAATCCTCAATGCTGGGCCCAGAGCAGGGGCTCAATAATAGTTGAATGAATGAATGAATGAAGGAGTGAATGAGTGGATGAAATAATGTTGACTGAGGTAGGGGACAAAGCTAGGGCTTGTGAGCAGGCCTTGCCTCTGCGTTCTCCTCTACTGCTGCCCACTGTTCCACGTGGCCTGGACCTCAGCCCCAGACTGGCCAGCTCTGCTCTAGTTGGATTAATTCTCTAGTGTTTCCCAGGCATGCTCTGTGCTGTGGCCTCCAACCTCGCCCAGCTCAGGGCCATTATGGGTCCAGGCAGCTCTATCCAGGCTGGTCTCCTCCTTCAGCAGTTTGTTGAGTGGAGACATCAAGTGGTCAGACCTGGGAATGGCAGCGGTCAAGCTGATGTCAGGGAGAGAGAAGCCCTCATGCTAGGGTGAGCCGTGATCCAGCCACAGGTGGGTCTTGACCCTGGGTCCACCCTAAACCTTATCTCAGCTGAGCCTAGACTTCAGCCCTAGAATGATCTCTAAACTTGATCACAGATTGAGGCCTTGTCCCCCCAAACACCACCCCTAATGTTAAATTTGTGCTATAACGACTTGAGAGCACTTTAAAAAACCTTTTATGGAAGTGGTATAACATACATTGAGAGAAGTGCCCGTATCACAAGAATTTTCACAAACTAAGCATGTCCGTGTATCAAACACCTACTGTCAGCATCCCAGAAGCTTTCACACTCCCCCTGGTCACTATTTCCCAAAGTTATCCACTATTCTGACTGCTAAAAGGGTATTTTAGTTGTCTCAGCTTTTATACTTCTAAGTACTTGAAATCATACAGTATATACATTTTGGTGTCTGGTTTCTTTATTTCTTTAAAAAAATTTTTTTTAAAATGTTTATTCATTTTTGAGCGACAGAGAGAGACAGAGCATGAGCAGGGGAGGGGCAGAGAGAGAGGGAAACACAGAATCTGAAGCAGGCTCCAGGCTCCGAGTGTCAGCACAGAGCCCGATGCAGGGCTCAAACCCATGAACCATGAGATCACGACCTGAGCCGAAGTCGGACGCTCAACCGACTGAGCCACCCAGGCGCCCCTAGTTTCTTTTGATCAACATTATGTGGGTGAACTTCATCCATATTTCTGTGTGGTTGTTGATAGTTCATATCCATCCGTGTCTGTTTCACAAGCCCACTGAGAATGTAGCCAAGAGGATTGAACCCAACTCTAATCAAGCATCTGGAACCAGCTTCCAACTTGCAGGAACCATGGAGACAAACATTTATGCATCTGCCAAACTCATAAACTCATAAAGGACCATTTCTATCACTTAACTGCTTATTCTTAGTAATCCTTATCTGAACAGGTGTTTCATAGCACTCAATCTTGGAGGATGGACCAGGAAGTAACTGTTTTTCACTAAATGATCCTTCAAATTTATACTGTGGACCTTCATCAGGAGGAGTTATAAATCTGAGGTGCCTGGGTGGCTCAGTGGTTAAGTATCTGACTTTGGCTCAGGTCATGATCTCACTGTTGGTGGGTTTGAGTCCCACGCTGGGCTCTGTGCTGACAGCTCAGAGCCTGGAGCCTGCTTCAGATTCTGTGTCTTCCTCTCTCTGCCCTCCCCCCCCCATTTGTGCATACACACACTCTCTCTCAAAAAATAAAAATAAAATAAAAATTAAAAAAAGAAGAAGAGTTATAAATAACAACTCTAGGAAACTGGCTTCTGGATTTATGGTCAGGATCTTGCTGAGGATAGTGTTCATTTTGTCTGCAGTGGCCTCTTCATGAGAACTCCAGAACAAATTTCTTCCACATTTTAATGATGGGAAAAGGCATTTTCGTCAGGGGGAAACGATTTCGCTTTTAGCTGACAGACCTTATGAATCATGTGTTTCCCTTTTCACAATGGTTTCTAGGAAGCTCAGAGTCCAGATTTGTGGCCCATGCTTTCTAAGTGCCGAGGATGCTAAGCTGTGTTGTCTGTACTAACCTCACCTCTGGTTGCTATTACTTTTCCTGTTCCCATTTCCCGTTTGTCCCTATTTCTTCACCTTCCTAATTTTTTTTTTTTTTTTTTTTTTTTTTTACCTTTTTTACTCTTGAATTGTTGGTTCTTGAGGGACACGGTGAAGTGGGCATCTCAAGAACATGGAAGTGAGAGTAACAAGATTGCCTTTGAGAGTTAAATGGAGGGGTCAGCCCAGTCTGTTTGGAGCAGGGTGGAGACACGATAGTTTCTGGGTGTCAAACCTGGGTTTGAGTCCCTAGAGGGGTCTCCACTCCACAGCATGGCCTTCTCTCCACACTCCTGACCAGTGATTAATAGGTTTGGTTTTGATCTTGGTATTTGACCAACTTTCTCCTTCAGACCATGAAGCTTGATCTTCCTATAGATGTGTCTCCTGCGAGCAAGGCAACAATCAACCTGTCACTTAAACAAGAGGAGATTTATGACTTGCAACTAAAAGAACCGTTTTTACGAGAGGGATATTTGATTGGTTCCCAGCTGTGCTGGCTTTCACAGGCTGGGGGCTGGAGGGTCTCCTGAGCCCCTCTGCCTCACTGGTCCTTCACTGTGACTTGAAGTCCAGACCCAGAGCCAGCAAGTCAGACAAAGTGGGACACAGGACATGGATCAGGGACCCTAGGCACTCGACACCTTTTTTTGTTTGGGTCTGGCTTATACTTTTTGCAGAGCTGGAAAGCAGCCTCTCAGAATGACTCACAGGCCACCATCTTGGTTGGTAAAGAACTGCTGTTTTTATATATATATTTTTTCAACGTTTATTTATTTTTTTTGGGGGACAGAGAGAGACAGAGCATGAACGGGGGAGGGGCAGAGAGAGAGGGAGACACAGAATCAGAAACAGGCTCCAGGCTCCGAGCCATCAGCCCAGAGCCTGAAGCGGGGCTCGAACTCACGGACCGCGAGATCGTGACCTGGCTGAAGTCGGACGCTTAACCGACTGCGCCACCCAGGCGCCCCGGAACTGATGTTTTTAATCATAAGTGAGCGAAGAGGTATGGCAAAGTCTTTCACAGTGCCTGGACTTCCCCCAGCAGGTGAAAACTGATACCGGATTGCTGTCATTTACCCTCGCCTCTGGGCTGGTGTCACAGGTGAATGTTGCGACCACAGGGAGTGGGTGTAATATTTTGTCCAAACTCTAGAAGGATCCAAATAGGTGATTCACCCCCTTGTCGCTTTTTTAAAATCTTCTCATGTGGCATTTTACCGAAATTTCTTTGAATTGAGAGGCAGGGCTTGTTTTGTTCCAAAGTTTCCCCTCTCGATAGAGCAGAGAGCAGGGGATTTACAACATCCTAGGAACTTTTAACACTAGGCTCCTGTGCTAGGCAGAATAATGTTCCCGCCAAAGATGTCCCTGTCCTCATCCCCTGAACCTATGGATATGTTACCTCATGCAAAAGGAACTTTTGTGATTAAGGATTTTGAAATGGAAAGCGTATCCTGGATTATCCAGGTGGGCCCAATGTACTTGCAAGGCTATGATAAGAGGGAGACAGGGTCAGAGTCAGAGGAGGAGATGTGAAGACAGGAAACAGAATCATGTTATGGGACGCCTGGGTGGCTCAGCTGGTTAAGCGTTGGACTCTTGCTTTTGGCTCAGGTCGTCATCTCACTGTTCTTGGGGTTGAGTCCCGTATGGAGCTCACATTGATAGCGTGGAGCTTGCTTGGGATTCTCTCTCCTTTTTCTCTCTGCCCGTCCCCCACACCCCCCCACATGCACGTTCTCTCTCAAAATAAATAAATCAACTAAAAAAAGAAAGAGAGAATCATGTGTTGTGATTGCAGGCTTAAAGATGCAGGAGGGCCATGAGCCATGGAATGCAGGCAGCTGCTAGAAGCAAGGAAAAGATTCTCCCCTCCAGCCTCCAGACAGTTCTGCTGACACCTTGAGTTGAGCTCAGGTCCGACTTGCAGAACTATAAGATACCATGCGTTGTTTAAGTGATTCGGTTGTTACAATACACACAGAAAGCTAATACAACCCCAAACACACCCATGCATGGTCATTGCGGATCATGTCTTGTGGACTTTTCCTCATCTGGCCAAATACATTCAGCAGTATGAAGAAAAAGAGGCTCCCTGAGGGTTGAGGTCAGTCTGGCAGGGTCCATCCGGGCACCTTCTAAGGAGAGGGGGTTGGAGCCAGCGGGCTTCTGTGATCCCTGGAGCTGCTGGTCAGGGCAGCTTTGATGGAGTGGATGTGGCCATCCCAGCCTGATGTGATTGAACATCTTCTGGCTCTGATTTGGGGGTGGGGGCTGCTCATGGGGGAAAGATGTGCTGGTTTGGCCAGTGAGAAAATGCCAGTCCACATTGCTCGTTGTCCCTTCCAAACGGGCCCTCGGGTCCACCTCAGCCCTGTGTTCTGACCACACTAGCGAACATTTATTGAGAACTTGCTCTGTGCCAGGATGTTGCATGGGTTAACTCAGGGGATTCTCACCAGAACCCTGAGAGGCAGGCTCTGCCTAACCTGGGGCTGTCAGTGTAGTGTAGACCTCGGAGTCGCCAGAGGGTCCATGGGATTTGGTTATGCTGTCGTGGCTATCTGCTGAAAGGGCCCTTGGTGGCAGCATGGATGCCCCAGCCCAGGATCATATTCACAAGCCCAGGATCATATTCACAACCATCTCTCTTCCCTGACTTCTGCAGTCCATATTCCTTAAAGTTGCCTCAAGTCCTTTTGGAACAATGTGGGGAGAAATAAACAAATAGATGGCTAATTAAAAAATCTGCTGGGGTGCCTGGGTGGCTCAGTCACTTGAGCATCGGACTTCGGCTCAGGTCATGATCTCACAGTTCGTGGGTTCAAGCCCCGCGTCAGGATCTGGGCTGACAGCTTGGAGCCTGCTTTGGATTCTTTGTATCCCTCTCTCTCTGCCCCTCCCCCAGTTGTGCATGCTCTCTCTCAAAAATAAATAAACATTAAAAGTATGTGCTCACTGGCCACAAACTGGTCCTTTTTTTTAAAAAAAGTTTTTTTTTTAACATTTATTTATTTTTGAGACAGAGGGAGACAGAGCATGAATGGGGGAGGGTCAGAGAGAGGGAGACACAGAATCTGAAACAGGCTCCAGGCTCTGAGCTGTCAGCACAGAGCCCGACGCGGGGCTCGAACTCACGGACCATAAGATCATGACCTGAGCCGAAGTCGGCCGCTTAACCGACTGAGCCACCCAGGCGCCCCATGGTCCTTTAATCCTAACTACTTTGTCCTAAACTAGCTCTCTCTGCCTCCTGACCTCTGACCCTGGCCCCATACTGACCACTAATCCCATACTGACTGTATCCTAACTTTAAACAAACTTCTCTCATTTTATAGGAGTAACTTATTGAAGACTCAGTATGTGCCAGATACTAGTCTAAGGGTTTTATGTTCATTTATGGATTCAATCTTCTCGATGACCCTAGGGGGAGGCATTAGCATAACTCCAATTTTTAAGTGAAAGATGATGTGTCTTTTGACAAATTTTTTAATGTTTATTTATTTTTGAGAGACAGACACAGTGTGAGCTGGGGAGGGGCAGAGAGAGGGGGAGACACAGAATCCAAAGCAAGCTCAGAGCACGACGTGGGGCTCGAACTCATGAACTGCGAGATCGTGACCTGAGCCGAAGTCTGACACTTGATCGACTGAGCCACCCAGGCACCCCAAGATGATGTATTTTTAGAGTATTAGTTGAACCTTGAACTCTGTGAAATAAAGAAAAAATGATATGTCAAATTCATGCATTCATTCAACAAACATGTGCTCCTGCTTTTTTAAAAAAAGTTTATTTGAGAGAGAGAGAGAGAGAGAGAGAGGGAGCATGTGCACGAGCTCTCGGGAGGGGGAGGGGTAGAGAGAGAGGGAGGGAGAATCCCGAGCAGGTTCTGTGCTGTCAGTGCAGAGCCCGACTTGGGGCTCAAACCCACAAACTGTGAGATCAAGACCTGAGGTGAAATCAAAAGCTGGTTGCCACCCAGGCGCCCCTGTGCTCCTGCCCTCTATGACACCGAGTGTTAGATGCCTGGGGTACTAGAAACCAAGGCAGATAAGGGAGGGGCTCCAGCTTGCAGGGCTGAAGGCACAGTTTCATCTTCTGCCCACTTGCCCCAACTCACTGATGGACCCCTCCCCAGCCAGATGAAGTATCAGGAGGGGTCAAGCTGACCTCTTAGTTTCAGGCCAGGATCTTTCCCAGACCCTCCCTTCTCTCCGGGGTACAGAACAATCTGGGAGGTGTTGAGAAACAGAAGTGAAATTTCATCGGATACATGGTCAGGTGAAGTCCAATACATTTCCATGCTCAGAGACCGGAGTGAGTGGGTGTGGGCCCTGCACAGGAGAAGGGCCCTGGGGCATGCTACGGCTCCACCCAGGCAGGCTCCAAGACCAGCATTGTTCCCTACAACCCCCCCCCCCCCCCCCCCCCCCGCCACTCCCTTGCAGCACGGGGAACCTCAAGTCTGGCTATTGTCACTCAGCTGTCTTGCAGTCAACTCAGCAGGTGTCTGCAACTGTTTGTCAATGCACAGATGAAACTCTGGGGTTTGGAGCCCAGCTGGGAAGCTCAGCAGCTGTGGGGCCTTTGGCAAACTGCTTTCCTCTCTGATTTTTCCTGTTGTCGTCCATCAAAAGAGAACAGTGAGACCTTCTAGGGCTCTTCATTCAGTCATTTCAGTCTTGTTTTCTTTTTTGTTCTTTTGAAATTCTTTGTTGTAAAATAAACATGAATACAGAAAATCACGCAAAACAAATGTATGGTTTAATGAGCTATCTCATGGCAAACATCTTTGTAACCGCAACCGAAGTCGAGAAATAGATCTTTGCAAGCACTCCCCTCCCCAACTCCTTCCAGGTGCCCCTTCTCCATCTGAGCCGTCTCATCACCCCCACCCCCCCACGACCAAATTAACTACTAGCCTGAGTTTGTAATGATTTTCTTGCAGTACTTTATCACCTAAGTGTTATCTGTAGATACTATTGCTTAGACTTACCATTAAGAAAAGAAAATGAGGGGCGCCTGGGTGGCGCAGTCGGTTAAGCGTCCGACTTCAGCCAGGTCACGATCTCGCGGTCCGTGGGTTCGAGCCCCGCGTCGGACCCTGGGCTGATGGCTCAGAGCCTGGAGCCTGTTTCCGATTCTGTGTCTCCCTCTCTCTCTGCTCCTCCCCCGTTCATGCTCTGTCTCTCTCTGTCCCAAAAATAAATAAACAAACGTTGAAAAAAAAAATTTAAAAAAAAAGAAAAGAAAATGAGGGGCGCCTGGGTGGCGCAGTCGGTTGAGCGTCCGACTTCAGCCAGGTCACGATCTCGCGGTCCGTGGGTTCGAGCCCCGCGTCGGACCCTGGGCTGATGGCTCAGAGCCTGGAGCCTGTTTCCGATTCTGTGTCTCCCTCTCTCTCTCTGCCCCTCCCCCGTTCACGCTCTGTCTCTCTCTGTCCCAAAAATAAATAAACGTTGAAAAAAATTTAAAGAAAAGAAAAGAAAATGATACATCTTTAAGGTCTCTTTTAATCCACAGGTCACCGTCTACCTACCCCCCACCCCCACCCTTACAAGCTATTTGTTGAAGGATTTCTATCTGACTTGTAGAGTTTCCCACAGCCAGGATTTTGCTGACTCTGTCCTCATCATGCAGATCAACGTGCTCCTGGATCCTCTGTGCATTCTGCAAGTTGGCAGACGGATCCAGAGGCTTGATCAGATGTAATATTCAATCCCTTTGGCTAGATTCTCGGTGTCCTTGTGTTCTTTCGTCTGACAGCACGTGATGCTGGGTGGTCCCTCTTTCTTATTTGGCAAGTATTGATGCTGATTATCAGTGAGTCCATTAATTCACTGAGGGTTGCAAGTGGTAACATTCCAATCTTATCCATTTTTCCCATTTATCAGTGGGAAAGAGACTTTTGGAAAAGAGACACTTGCCCTCATTTACTCTTTGTTACTCAATGGTACAGCTCATAGAACACATGAAGCAGGGCACATGCTTCATTCTTTCTCTTTATTTACCAGTTTTCAAAAGAACAAATTGTTTTTTTATCATCCTCTGAAGGAGACCAATTGATCTCTTTTCAATATCATTTTGAACGCTAGGATTTAAACACACTTGATGCGGGGCGCCTGGGTGGCGCAGTCGGTTAAGCGTCCGACTTCAGCCAGGTCACGATCTCGCGGTCCGGGAGTTCGAGCCCCGCGTCAGGCCCTGGGCTGATGGCTCAGAGCCTGGAGCCTGTTTCCGATTCTGTGTCTCCCTCTCTCTCTGCCCCTCCCCCGTTCATGCTCTGTCTCTCTCTGTCCTAAAAATAAATAAACGTTGGAAAAAAAAAAATTTAAACACACTTGATGCTAATAATCAGTTGTAAGTATTATTCTTCTTGAAGCTCAAACGATCCCATTCCATTGTACCATGCCAGCGAGAGCCTCGTCAAGTTGGCTCTTGAGTCCTTTCAATATAACCCTAATCATCTCTGAGAGATGCCTTGCTTTCTGTGTGACAGGAAGGACCAGACTCATATTGCACATTTTCTGCTCCAGACCTGGAATCAGCCTTTTCTCCAAGAAGGTCTTTTATTGTTATTTGAAAAATGGAAAACGATATTTCAAAACCACTGTCTGGGTGCTAGAGATGTACATTGCTAACAGTTTGGTTATGAAGAAATAGATACATACAAATAAATTTTATATAAAGTTTATTTATTTTGAGAGATAGAGAGGGCATGTGCACATGAGCAGCACAGAGAGAGGGAGAGAGAGAGAGAGAGAGAGAGAGAATCCCAAGCAGGCTCTGCACTGTCATCATGGAACCCGATGCAGGGTTCGATACCACGAACCACAAGATCATGACCTGAGCTGAAACTAAGAGTTGAACGCTCAACTGACTGAGCCACCCAGGTGCCCCATGAAGAAATATATTTTATCACCTCAGCCAGAAATCAAGAGGACAGAACCCTGCATGCATACTGATAATTGCAATTTGCATTTAAGATTTTTACTTGATTTCTTTCCTATGACATCTCCCTTTTCTTTCTTGTGTGTTACGGCTACATTACAGCTCTCCTTTCTCCTACCCTGAGAATTGAGCTCTCAAGGGTACGGGGGATAATAGAATTAGAATCTCTCATAATCACTTATCTACTTTACACTACAGTACACACATGATAGTCTCAAAATTACAACAGTAATACCACCAGCAATACAATTACTGAGAACATTTAAAAACATTTTTTTCTTGGCATATGAGCTTTCTGTATTTTAATCGTGGTCTTTTTTTTTTTTTTTTTAACATTTATTTATTTTTGAGACAGAGAGAGACAGAGCATGAGCAGGGGAGGGTCACAGAGAGAGGGGGACACAGAATCTGAAACAGGCTCCAGGCTCTGAGCTGTCAGCCCAGAGCCTGATGCGGGGCTCGAACTCACGGACCGCAAGATCACGACCTGAGCCGAAGTCGGACGCCCAACCGACTGAGCCACCCAGGCGCCCCTTAATCGTGGTCTTGTAGCTACATGTCTGACCACCCTCACCATTACCTCCTTTTGATCCCAGGCTAGCTTTGGTTTTACCAGTAACTGTACATCTTATGTTCATTGACTCTCCCTCTCTCTCTCTTTTAGGCTTTCTGGTTATTTAGGCAGAAGCTTGTTCTCTAGCAGGCTCTTCAAGAAAGGCTCATGAGAGCAACATTCCCTGAGTCAGTAACCATTTGTCTGAGTCCATTATACTTACAACGGACATTTTCTGATGGACAGAAAATGACCCACTTACATTTTCCTGTTTTGAATATCTTAAATATGTTACTTCATTTTTCTCTTGGCATAAAGCATGATTCTTGAAAAACCTGGTAACAATCTATTTTATTTTCCTTATCAGTCAGTTATTTATTGGTAGTGTTATTTTTGCCTAGATGACTGAAGGATTTTTTTCCCTCTTTCCTCAAAGTATCGTAATTTTATTAAAATGTCTCGAATATGTCTGATTATTTTGGGTTGAGATTTTCAGGTACTGCAGTGTGTTCTTTCAATATGTAATTTCAATTTTTAAACATGTCAGTAAGTTTTCTTGAATGGTACTTTTTAGTATTTGTTCTGTTCTCTGGCTCTGATTTTCTTTTCAGGGGCTCATTATTTGTGTGTTGGAACTTCTTTGCCTGACTTCAATATCTGTCCCTTCCTCACAAATATTTTAAAATATCTCTTCCTTCATTTCTTGTTGATTCAAAATATTTCCCCCCTTTTTGCCTTTGTGAACAGCATCATCTTAAGGTTGAGTTAATGTGCTCTTGTGTTTTTTTCCCATTTTAGACTTTCTAGAAATATTTCTTTTCATGTATTTCTAAGTCTTCCTTGACTTTTGCCACTTCATAAGACTGTTTTGATTCTGATTAATGTTGTTCTTTCATCTAGGGTTGGATCATTAAAAAATGCCTTTTAGGTCGTTTTGATATAAAAGGTTATGGTTTCGATCTGTTCTGAAGCAATGTCTTTCTGGAATATGTTTACTCTTCAGAGAGATGCCATTTTGCTCCTGACTCTTCTTTTGCTCAAACTCAATTTGTGTGGGATCTGACCTCAACACTTTTTCTGTTGTTCGCCCTTGTGTGAAATTAGCCTTCCTAAACCTGAGGATGTTCAGGTCAGCATTTCTAACCTCCTGAGCTCCCTCTCTTGTTTTTACACGGTGTATGCACATTTGGTGGCTGGTGTCCTGAAGTTTCCGGCTCAATCTCCTTCTGCCAATTTATCTGGATCTTCTCCTTCCTTCCTCTTGATGGTTTTGATCAGCCCTCCTCCATTCTGATCCCACTCCAAGCAATTTCCCCTCAGTATGGGAGCCTGTCCTGGGAGGGAACCCAAGTGGGTCAGCTTCAAGGGTTGAAGGGCTCTGGCCCATCAGTCCTTCCTCTTGATCTCACCGACTATGGGAAGGGGCAAGACCCCTCTTAGTCCCATTTGCTTTTCTCAGATCATCCCTCCCTGTTCTTCTCAGGTCCATCAGATACCCTCTTACTTCCCTGTACTGGCCATCAGGCAGGGTGCCAAAGGCCAGAGGCCAAGCCAGGAATGGCACCCCATCTCCCCCCAACCCCCCAGGGCATCTTGATAACATACAGGTGGCTACCGGTGATTGTGCTCCCCCACTCATCTTTTGGTGCTCATGGGGACACCTTTGCCATCTAATTTTGAAGCAGATGCTATCTGTGGGCTTTGCTTTTCCTAATTTGCCCTGCTTTTTTCTTTCTTTAAGTAG
Organism: Puma concolor; assembly: GCF_028749965.1. Taxonomy (NCBI): domain Eukaryota; kingdom Metazoa; phylum Chordata; class Mammalia; order Carnivora; family Felidae; genus Puma; species Puma concolor. The sequence goes on along the minus strand of NC_141669.1, from coordinate 122,149,183 downwards.
GATCCACACCCAGTGTGGGACTTGAACTCATGGCTCCAGGACCAAGAGTCTCATGCTCCACTGACTGAGCCAGCCAGGTGCCCCTACCTTGCTTATTTTTATGTGGGAATTTGGAGAGATTAAAAAAAGTTGCTGGCATTGCTACTATCTCCCCAGCCAGTTCATGATTTTTAATGCTGGGTCCTGTGCTGGGACCACAGGGAAGATGAAATGAAATAATAAATGTGCATATAAGTATGCAAGATACCTGGCTATCTGAAGCATCCTGTAAACTAGCTGTGCCTCCCTTCTGCTGCCCTGTGACCAAGCCATTCAACTTGTGGAGACTTGATCTCTGGTCTTTGTGCCTGGTTCGGGGCATGGGGCACGAGGTAGTGCAGGCCCCCAAACTGGCTTCCCTGAGGTTGGGTGACTCTCTGGACTTTGTGCCTTTGCTCTACCCTGCTGGGACTCCTCTGGACATTTCCTCCTAGAGTGGGTTTTGGAGAAAAGAAGAGAAAGACCTCTACACCTGATATCCTTGCACCCGGTAAGAGGGATGGGACAGGGGAGTGAGAAGTCTGCTGTGGGCCTGCCCCGCCATCTGCTGGCCATTTGTTTAATTGCAGAGAAAAACCTCATTAAGTTCGGTGGCGGAGCGTCATGCCCAACCCCCAACCCTAGCCAATAAGGTGGGTTAATCCTTTCTTTCCCTAGATGAAAAAGAAATGTTTATGTCAACAGAAAGACAATAAAGGGAAATAAAATGAAAGTTTTGCACGTGTTCCCACTGCCTAGACAAGCATGAATTAAAAAAAAAAAAAAGCCCATAAATGGAAGTATGTATTTGTTCTAAGGGGCTGGGCTGATATGTCTTGCCCTTCTGGTTCCTGAAAAGGGGTCTAGAGACCCCAGGTGGTTACATGGAAGGGCAACAAGGGGAGAAGGAGCTCAGATTCTGCAGCCTGAAAGACTTGGGTTTGACCCCTACTTCGCCAGTCACAAGCAGGGAGGGTGGGGCAAGTTAATTCACCTGTGTTTTTGAATCTGCGTGTGCTAGGGTGATAACAACCTCTGCCCCCACACCCCCCAGACAGATGTCCATGTCCTAATCCCTGGAACCTGTGAATGTTATCTCACACGGAAAAAAGAACTTTGCAGTTGTGCTTAAGGTTGCAGATCTTGAGAATGGGAGATGATCCCACATTATACAGGTGGGCCCAATCTAATTGCACGAGGCTTGAAAAGCAGAGAACCTTTCCTGGCTTCATTGAGGGCGATGGGACATTGCTGGCTTTGGAGATGGAGGAAAGGGGCCAAGAGCCAAGGCATGTGGGCAGCCTCTAGAAGCTGGAAGAGGCACAGAAATGAGTTCTCCCCTGGAGCCTCCAGAAGGAACACAGCCCTGCCGACAGCTCGATTTCAGCCCTTGGGACCTGTGTTGGACTTCTGACCTCCCAAACTGTGAGACCATAAGGCTGTGTTGTTTTGGCCACTAAGTTTATGGCTGTTCCTGCAGTAATAGGGAATGAATATGCTGTAATGTGGGGGTGGTTACAGAAGCTACCCAGTTGGTTGGCGGGGAGGATGAGGTGGAATCACTGTGGGAAGTACTTCTTCTGGGAAGACATCCATTTATTCTTTTATTATTCCACAGTTACTTTCTGAGCACCTACTATGTGCCAGGCCCTGTCCTCAGTGCAGGGATTATACGGGTGAACATGGCCCCTCCTTTTGTGGAGCTTACAGGTTAGGAGGGCACAGGACATTAAAAGTTCACCCAGGCACGCGTGTCATGGAGTTACGATCACCATGCTCGTGACGAAGGGATTGTGCAGGCAGCTGTGAGTGTGGAGCTGGGAACCTGCCCGATCTCAGGCTTCAGACCTTGGGCTGTGGGTCAGCCCTCCAGGCTGTGGCCAGTCCTTGTCGACCTTCCCATCCAGGCTGGTCTGCCTGACTGGAGAGTGGGGGGCTAGGGGCTGGAAGCCAGGCCAGGGACAGCCTCTCAGGGGCCATCAGATGAGTCTGTGCTGGTTCAGAGATCCAGGGCCACACGTGGGGCCCGCCTGTGTTAATGCATAAGTTGTAGGGGTCTGAGGCTGGTGAGGCCAGGGCTGCCTGGAATGGTGGGTAGAGAAGAAGGCAGGGCTTGGAACGTGGCCACAGACCACTGACCCCTGGGCTTGTATCTATCTATCTCCCTCGTTGAGGCTGGGCTCAAGACTACCCTGTTTGTGGGAGTGAAGCTAAGCCAGGGTCAAGGCCCTATGGCCACAGGTGAAGGGACAGAACTTGGGGCAGGGAGAGAGATATGTTATTGGGCTCTGGAAGTCCTCTCTCTGTTTCACGCTGGTGTGAGCCTCCTCATGTGGCCTCCTGGGTTTTCCTGGGCTGTCTGGTAGCCCCGCCCTAGGCATCCAAAATGATGGAACAGAACAGGCTCCTTTGCAACAGACCCTCAGGGGCGCAGGAGATTCTCTGTGCCTCAGCTGACTGTGCTGTCTTATCCAGCTAAAGGGGTTTTGCGATGGGGCCAGCGGGGCCAGAATGAATCACACAGCTGAGACAGGCGGTGGAACCACAAGGCAGGGTCTGGGTGCCGATGTGAGAGTCCCAGTGGACCCCCAGCCAGTGAGGGACCTGGGCCAGGAATGGTGCTTCCACCTGGTGGCAAGTTTTGAAACTGCTTCTGGATCAGATGCCAGGTCTCCTGGAAAGGGGCTGTCACCCCTCATCCCCTACCCCACCCACAGACCAGCATGGACTTCAAGATCTCCCTCAGACCTGGCACTCTAGAACCCTCCAATATGGAGTGTGCGCATACACCTGGAGCCACGTACAGGGGCCGTGACTCATGATAGGGATCGACAGGAAGTATGGTGCTGGTTAACTCAGGTTATCCTATGCGGCTTCTCACAGACTGGGCACCGTGCAAACTGGTCCAACATGCAAATGCACAAGCTCCTTCCCCAGGCACTACTGATTTCTAGCTACCAGACCATGGTCATGTGGTACAGCCACAGCAGAGGGTTGGAGGTGGGGTCACGAGGAGTGTGTGTGGGGGGGGGGGGAGGCAGTCACCAACCTTGAGACCAGCCAACCTGAAAGCCAGAGTACTCACCTGAAATCCTGAACTCAGGCTTGCAAAGGTTATTCTGTTTAACGAAACAAGTGACCTAAAAAAAAAAATTCTTTGAAACCCATTACGTATGTCTCCCAAGCAGTTGTCTGTCTTGGACAAGTTCTAGAAGGAAAGGAAAGAAAGAACAAGATCTACAGAAACACTGGTAACATTGTGGCCAATGTTTTCCAGAACCTTAACTTGGCTTCAGCCAGGGTAAATGAAGTAGTAAATGAATTTGTTTTTGTATACATTTTTCATTAATAGAAACGTGTGCCCTCCTTACTCCCATCAAAATGATGGTGAAATGTCCTTGAAAGAATGCGGTCGCATACCTCAGGGGAGCTCGAACATGCATCACTTTGAGATGCATATGCACCGGGAAGGTTATGGCTGTTTGTAGGAGTGAAACTTTGGAAACCACTCGGGCTTGGGTAAATAAACTGTGTGTGGCCAGTGTCAATGGTATGATGGCCTCCTTAGTTAAAGCAAATGGCTCCATGTATCGACGGGCAAAAATCTGAAGAGGGATATGGAGTTGGAGTGTTGCAAAAGCATATATCCAGCATACTGGTTATGGGTTTATCTATGTGTAGTAAAAAGTGAAAACCTGGCCGTGTGACACATCCATTTGCTGATGAACACATAAGCGTCTCTTTGCCTGATTAAGGCCTGGTCACCTTTGGGATCCCAGCTTAATACATCACTTTTCCAGGAAAGACTCCCCGGACCCCCAGGCCAGGTAAGCACCCTGATCTCTGGTCTCAGAACCCATTCCTATCCAGTGACATCTTTTGTCACTGCTGTGTATTTATCCGTGTGATCCTTTGACTCCTGTCCCTCTTCCCCGCAAACTTCATTCAGGCAGGGACCCTGGCCACCTTCTTCCTAGCCCAGCATCGAGTGCCCAGAGATCACCTAAAAAATACATTTGTGATTCCTGTTCCCCAGTGAGAATGGAAGCTTCATGAGACGAGGGAGAGGGTCTGTTTTCTTTCTCACCGGATCCCCTGAGGCTTAGCGATTGGGAGGGAAGGCTGTGGCACCAAAGCTCAAATCCTGGCTCTGCTACTTGCTAGCTGTGTGTCTGTGGGCAAGTCACTTTGTGTCTTTGAGCCTCAGTGCCTTCATCTGTAAAAAGGATGACAATCCCTTCTTTGGAGTGTTGCTAGAATTCAATGATATGAAAACAACTCATTGAAGTGTGGGGATGGGGTGGGGTGGGGGTGGGGGTGGCCTGGACACTCTGCCCTCTGGGGCCTGCTGGGCCATCTCCCATACTACCACCAGGTGGCGCTGTAATCATTCACAAAGGTGATGCTCAGCCCATCAGCTCGCAAAGCTTCAGAGCGGTTTCCAGCCTCCCTCCCAGTGGGAATCCTATTTGTGGGTCTTCAAGTGGCCATCCCGCGTTTGCCATAACCTCTCAGTGATGGGGAGCTCACTGTTCCCAGGCTGGAGACCCTTGTGGGGTTGGTTTCTGAAAGCCCCTGTCCTCTGGGTGGGGGCAGCCAGACGGTAGGGGACTGGGGAGCCCAGATGCAAAGTAGCTGGCAGATGTGGGTGGGGCCAGAGTGAGGCAGATGAGACACCCAGAGTGCAAAGCTTAAGGAGGCTTGTGCATGTGTGGAATCTGACCACTGCTGGTGGCCTCAGCAGGACGCCTTGGGCTGTGCTGTGGGCCAGTCCAAAGCGTTAGCCTGCCTTCCACTCACCCACACTGGCCTAGAGAGCTCACGAGGTGCCCCGCTGCATAGTGAATCACTTGCTTCTCTGAATAGCCTTAACTGGTAATAGCTATTATTATTTGTCATTTTCAGGTAATAAAATTGACACAGAGACAGGTTAAGCTTGCACCTAAAAAGTGACAAAGCTGGGGTCGGAACCCGAGCCAACCCTGCCAGTTTGGCTCTGGACGCCTGCCTCTTGACCATATCCTCCACTGCTGTGCTAACCTGTCATCCTTCTCTCCTGTGACTGGGTCCCCTTTCCGCCCATCATGTATTTATTGACCCGTCTCTGCGTCCCAGCGCTGTGTCAGTGGGGCCCAGTGGGGAACAGGGCCAGACCCTGCCCTGCCCTGGGGAGTTTATAGGCTGTCTCCTTCAGTCCCTTTTTCCTAGGACATCCCTAGACCTTTGAGTATGGGTGCCACAGGCCTGGCCTCCGGGGTTTTGGGGAGGATGGTGCGACTCACACCTGGGGAGCTGCGGCCTGGCATCCAGGGAGGGGCGGGGGAGTGTCCCCACAGTGAAGCTCCCTCCAGCCCGCGTGCCCCGATCCCTGGAGCTGGGTGCCTGGCTGCCGAGTGGAGAGTGGAAGAAGCAGTTCAGACCCTGCCGCTACTGGCCTTGAATCTTGCTTTGGCACTGTGACCGTCCTGGACACGGGATTTCCAGCAAGCCTTTCCGAGTTCTCTGTCTGTAAAACAGGAATGACTAATACCATTCCTGGGGGGTCCTTGGGGTTGCCATGTGAAAGAACAAGGTTGAGCACTTGGCACATGAGAGGGGCCTTTGTCAAATCTCATTTCCTGTCCTCAAGAGGAATCGAAGTCCACACAGACCCAGGGATCAGCACCTCTGGAGGTCTGGCCTCTTGCCTTCTCCCAAGGAGGGCATGGACCCAGGAGGTTACTTCTTTTGGTTCCTTTCTTTGTTCCTTGAGCAAGAGGGGTGCGTTTCCCAGCCTCTGGGCAGCGGCCTCGATGTTGGATGTCCTGGTGCCCCACAGAGGGCTATGTCTGGTCTCTCGTCACCCAGGTGTGGGGTCCCTGAGCTTCCTCTCTGCGCCTGAGGCCTCCCCAGAAACCAGAGGCCCAGCGGGGAGCTGAGGGCTGAGTGGCTGCCAATGGCTGGGAAGCCGTGTCTGACCCAGCCCCCTCCAAGGTCTGGGGATGTCCTGGCTCCCCCTCTGTCCCCTCCCCTCCCCTGCTGCTCCTGCCCACAGACCAGAAGTGAGGGCAGAGCTGTGGCCCTGCCCTGGGCTGTTGGGACTGGGTGAGGCAGGCAGTGTGTGGTGCCCAGGGACCAGCATGAGGGCAGCTGGACAGTGAGAAGCGGCTGCTCAGGACTCTGACCTAGCAGGTGACATCATCCCTCTCCCATAACTCCCCTACAAGGTCGTGGTGCCCGGGGCCTCATATCGGTCAGCCAATGCTTATGCTTCTCCACTGGGTGCTTGCATTGCACATTGTTACCGACACCGTGGTCACTCCTGCCCCTCCATTTCGGAGATGGGGAAACTGAGTCTCAGCAGCAATGAGACGTGACCGAACCAAGGTCTTGCAGCAAGGAGGTGTCTGAGTCCGGCGGAGATTCCTGCCCAGCTCCGCCTGCCCATCCCCCTTCTACCCTTCCTTCCCCCTCCTTGTCCCCTGCCCCCCCTCCTCCTGCACTTAATTTTAATGGCCCTTTGATTGCATGCTTCTTCTCGAGGAGAGACTAATCATTATTAATGAATTTGGGCTGCTCCAGTGTAAATGAGCCAATGGGGCTGGGGGCAGATGGCGTGAGGAGCAAGGGACAGGCAGTGGGCATCTCCCTTTGGGCCAGAGAACCCAACAGAGTAGCCTGTCCTTAGCCATTTACTTCTCTTCCCAGTTAAACCAGATCCTTGGCTAGAAAGGAGGGTGCTTAGTCTGTCTGCCCGCCGCCTGCTGGTGGAGAGGGGGTGGCTCATGGAGCACGGGGAGGACCCAGCCTGAGAACAGAGGCCCCAGAACGGGCTGGGTCCCCCCCCCCCACCCATCCAGCAGCCCTCCTTTCAGCCTGGGGGGGGGTGCGTGGGCAGCTGCAGTGGGGTTCCACTTCTCACCCCGCACACTGAGCCGGTCTCTTGGCAGCAGCAGATTTTAGGAAGGCTCACATGACTCCCATGGTTTGGGATTTGTTTTCCAAAATCAAGAGGAGAAATAATCCCAGTGGGGAAACAAAACAAAACAATGGCAAATAAAACCCAAACCTCTCTTAGGATCTTTGAGTCCCCAGCCCTAGCCTGGCTCTGTGTGGACTTCCTGGCGTGTGACCTCCTTCGGCACCAGCCCCCTGGGTCACACAGAGCAGGACTTGCCCCCACTCTAGGGGTGGGCTCGTAGCCAGCCCCAGACCTCTCTGCGCCTCGGTTTCCCCAGCCTTGTGTCAAACGGGGATCATGCTGTGCATACACCCGGGTTTGGGAGGCAATCGACCAGATGGGGGGGATGGATGCATTTTGCAAACGAGGTCTTCTGATGATAATTTTATCATAGGCAAGAGACAGACACGCTCACTCACACACCCCCACATCACTAATGGGGCCTCCCTCGGAAGGTGCTCCTCGATTCTTGAGACGGCGTGATTACTCGCTGGGTTCTGTGCAATTATTTAATCAAGCCCGACCAAGTCCTCAGTGTGGAGCTGGGCGGCTGACCAGACCCCGTCCTCCCCGCCTCCCCCAGGAGGTGCAATCAGTTCGAGCTGCTGAGAGGGAGCCAGACCTCAGGCTTCTTTTGTGAAACTGCCGGGGTGAGGGAGGGAGGGGTCTGGGTCACCTTGGGCTTGCTGGCTGAAGAGGGCCAGGGGGCTCCTGCACCCCTCGTTTCACTTTGAGGACGCTGGGGACCAGAGACGACAAGTAGCACAGGACTCCCCCAGCCCCTCAGCCAGACTCGGCTTCTGGGGCTCTTTCCCCCTTTTGCTCCCTCCTCCTTCTTTCCCTCCTTCCTTCTCCCCTCCCTCTCTCCTTATTCCTCCCTTCCTTATTTCTTCCTTCTCCCCTCTCTTCTCTGCTCCCTTCCTTCCTTCCTCTCCTCCTTCCCCTTCTTCTCTCTTCCCCTCCCTTCCTCTCCCCTTCCCTCTCCTCCTCCTTTCCTTTCCTGTCACTGGCAAGCAAACAGATAAAACACATCAGGTGACAGTGCCCCTTGACCCTCCTCTCCCCTCCACTCTCCAGAGGCAACCCCAGCTCCCTGTCTAGAGGGAGCCATCCAGCCAGTCCAAGATGCCATCTTGCCAACCAGACTTTTCTCTGTGCGCTCAGAACCTTAGAAATAGTTTTGGTGCTTGCTTTGTTCACATACACACTCCTGATGCTGTCTAGACCAGTGGTTTTCATGTGGCGGGGTGGGGGCGCTTTACCCCCGCCCCCCCCCCCACGGGGACATTTGGCAATGCCTAGAGACATCTTTTCGTCATCACGACTTATAGGGCAGCTGCTACAGGCATCCAGTGGGTGGAGGAAAGGGGCCGTGCTAACACCTGCAGTGCCCAGGGAATGATCTGGCCCCAAAGTGTCAGCAGTGCCGAGGTTGAGAATTCCCTGCTCTAGAACGTTCCTTCTAAAAAACATTGTATTGTGCACACCTTGGCGGTGAGTAGGTATCTCTCCCTCATTCTTTGTACCTCAGCAGAGTCTGAGCATCACTGTCCACTTACCTAATTCTGTCTTGACAACTTTCAGAGCGCCTCTGATGTTTTTGGATTAATGGAACACCTTGCTCACACAGCGTGTGTGAGTGGAGGGGTTCCCGCTGTGGACGCTGGAGAGGGTGATGGCTCGGCCAAAGAGCTGGTTGTTGGTTGATAGACTCCTAAGTACTCACCTGGAACTTCTGCGTGCCAGAAGCGGCTTGTGCTTATTTCAATTTTTATTTTCAATTTTAACACTACCCCATGCTCTCCCACAAAGGCTGTGCCAGCTTAGCTTCTGACTTTCTCTACCACAAACCCAAAGCTCAGGACAGATAATAAAAAAAAAAAAAAAGTTGGTAGTTATAGCTGTTATTTCCCCAAGAGGACTAAAAGGAAACCTATCTTTTCAGGGTGGGTGGGAGCCACAGCCCTGTGACAGTCCCATCCCTGCCATGGACCCCCCATACAGTCATCGTTCAGACTCATACCCCACCCCCCCCCAGCTCTGCATAGCCCCTGGGGAAGGACAGGGGCAGGGTGAGGGTCCCCATTTTGCAGATAAGGTTTGGCGAGATTGAGTGGTTTGCCCAGTAGCTCTGGAAAGTCACGGCCTCCTGGAGCCCCCGGGGGGAGGCCTTCAGGACCCAGGGACATCTAGCAGGTGGAGAACAGGTGGGCAGAGTGAGGCTGGCCATGGTTGTGGACCCTGGGAGTTCCTGTAAGTCTAGTCTGTTGGACACTCTACGAGCTCCCTCACAGCCCTCCGGGTTGGGGTGCCAGGTTTTGCAGGACATCTGTGCAATATTTGGGACGTTCTTGCGCTGAAAAATTATTCATTGTTTTCTGAGATTCAGACTTGTATTTTAACTGCAACTCTACCTGGGGCTGCAAGGAAGGGGAAGGAGGGCCCTCTGGAAGGTTCTCACTAGCCTGAGATCTCCTCCTTGGGCTGTTGCTGCTGGCTTTTCATCTTTCCTCTCCCCGAGCCATCAGCACCCCCGGGATCTTGCCTTAAGGCTCCCTTTCCCTCCAGAGAACCAGGAGGAAGATGGGGGAGCAGATATGCTTGGTGCACTGTCTTCTCTGGGGGCAAGGAGTGAATGGCTGGGACCAGGTAGCCCCTCCATTTCTCCCCTGTCCCCTTCTTCTCCTCTCCCTTCTCTCAGAGCCCCAGGAGCCACATCTGAGAGCTCGGGCTTGCCCGTGGATGAGCGGCGAGGCTGGAAGCAGAGGGTGGTGAGCAGCCCCGATGGCCACACTGACCCCACCTCCCCACATCATCCATACTTAGAGCCAGCGGCCACTGCAAGTGTAATTAGTTAATAAATCACCCCGAGTGATAAATAGAATGATAGATGCAGGTTTCACTTGATCACTTTTTTATTAAGGGGAAATAAATCAGCACCACATTGTTGCTATAAACCTTTCAAACTGGTCAGATCCTGGCTGGTAGGAGCTGATTAACATGGCCACATGTAGGGACCATTTATAGCTGATCATTGAGATCAATCAATCCCTGTCATTTTCCCTCCTTGGAGGAGGTGGCAGAAGACAGATGCTGTTCCATCGTTCACTGTTCCCCCAGCTTCCTGCTGCATGGCGGTGAAAGAAGAGCGTGTGAGCCTTGGTGATGGACAGCCCAGGTCCAAATTCCAGCTGTGCCACTGACCAGCTGGGTGAGCCCAGGTGGCTATGGCCTTGTCTTTGAGCTGCAGGATCCTTCTCCCTAACAGGCGGTCGACCGCAATGGTTCCAGTTCCGATCGTGGGTAGAGATCTCTGCCCTGAGCGTCCGATAGAGCAGCGGATCTTACTTCATGGTCTTATGACCCCTTTCCACACTTAAAAATGATTGAGGACCCCAAAGAGCTTTTGTTCACGTGGTCTACATCTATCCCTATTTACTGTATTAGAAATTAAAACAGAAAGTTAAAAGAATGTTTTTCGAATGCGTTTATGGTAACAAGAACCAACCCGTTACATGTCTGTATAAATCACATTTTCAACAGAAAATATCTGTATTTTCCCAAACAAGGAAAGTGCCAGAAGAGTGGCATTGCTTTATGTTTTTGCAAATTAAAAAACACTTCTGGCTTAGGGGCGCCTGGCTGGCTCAGTCGGTTAAGCGTCCGACTCTTTGGTTTCAGCTCAGGTCACGATCTCACGGTTGGTGAGTTTGAGCCCTGTTGTCGGACTCTGTGCTGACAGCAGGGAGGCTGCTTGGGCTTTTCTCTCTCCCTCTCTCTCCGCCCCTCCCCCGCTTGCGCGCTCTCTCTCTCTCTCTCTCTTTCTCTCTCTCTCTCAAAAATAAATAAATAAACATGAAAACATTTTTTCTGGCTTGGGGTACCTGAGTGGCTCAGTCGGTTGAGTGTCTGACTTTAGCTCAGGTCATGATCTCACGGTTTGTGGGTCTGAGTCCTGCATCGGGCTCACTGCTCTCAGTGCAGAACCCGCTTCAGATCCTCTCTCTCTCTCTCTCTCTCTCTCTCTGTCTCTCTCATTCTCTCTCTCTCTCTCTCCCCCTCCCCTACTCACACACTCTCTCTCAAAAATAAATAAACATTTAAAAAAATTTAAAAGATTTCTGGCTTATGGTGAGATCACGACCGGAGCCAAAATCAAGAGTCAGACACTTAACCGACTGAGCCACCCAGGCGCCCGGGGATAAGTTGTTTTGGTTCAAATGTATGAAGGATGCCTCTCTCAGATACACAGCTGGATAAGGGAGGAGTATTTTAGTAAACTTTTCAGGGGATTGTGGCTTCCTCACATAAGTACCCTTTGGAAATTCCCACCGTATATACTTGGGAGTGAAGGAAAGTAAAAAGACAAATAACATCTTAGCATTATTACGAAAATAGGCTTGACCTTGTGGATCTCCTGAACCGATCCCAGGGATCCCTAGGGGTCCTCAGACCGTACTCATCTCAGAACCACTGGGATGAGGCCGGATGGAGAAGGGGTTGGGTTGTGGAGGTCGTAGTCCTGTGTCCGGTGGATGTCATGGCAGATCTCACAGAGTTCTGCCTCCTCTCCTGCAGCCCACCTAGCCTTTGTGGACGTGGTGCTGGACACCTCCCAGTGCCCCCAGGTTCCCTGGCTACTTTCCCCCCTGCTCAAACCCTGCGCACTGACCCATTAGGGACCATGTCACGGAGTTCCTTGCCATCCGCTCTCTGGAGGGGTTCAACCAATCAGAAGTTCTGGCTGGAGACTGTAGTGGGGAGGAGCGGGAGGCTGGGGCATTTATTTCTCCCACGTCTCCCCTGCATCGTCCCTACCGGGGCAGGGATGGGAGCCACGTCTGTCATCAGTTTCCCCTTTTCCCTTTCTATCTCAGTAACCGTTTCCCTTCTCTTCTCGTCCCTTGGGTCTCCTCACTGCTGCTATCCTTGGGGGCATGTCACCATGGTTGGTTTTTCTATATCCTGCTCACTTAAAAGAATTATACTCCCCTTGATTACCATCTATTTCCTGTAGCATACCCATTAATGCACAGTTTTCTGGGAAAATTTCCTTTTCTGGATTAAACTGAAGGAAACGCACTGGGAGAAGAAGAGAATACTCCCCCTCCCCCCATCTGAGTACCTGGGCTTCCTAGTTCACGAAGCGCCTCCCCAGATGTCATTTCATGAGCTCCTTGCCGCTGAGAAGCCAGGCTGTGCAGGAAACAGGCTCACCTAGGACGGATCTGCCTGAGGCCACACAGCAGGGGGAAGTGGTCTTGTGTTGGGGTCCCGTATCCACCTTGTGGCCCCCCTCAATTCCAGGAGTTGTGTGAGCCCAGTGCAGGGGCTGTGCTTCCCCCCCATCCCTCCAGCCCTGACAGCACCAGTCGTGAAGCCCCGTCCAAGCCCCTCACCTTGTCTTCTGCAGCCAGAGCAGGAGCACCTCCTTCCAGCTGGGTGCTCCCTAGCTGGGTGCTCCAGCTTTAACTCTGCCCCCTTGCGTGTCCCAGGGGAGCCTGAAGCTCCCTGCTTTTGACCAAACACCCTCTCTTTTCACGACTTCATGCTTTTGCCCATTTCCTTCCTTCTAGCTGGTGGACTTCTCCCACCTGCTCTCCCTGGACAAACACGTGCTCATTTTTTCCTCTTTCCAAAAGCTTCCTCTGACAGCGGCTCTTTTTATTTTCCTGCAGAAGTTAAGTCCTCCCTCCTGTGTGTTCCCATTGCTCTGTGCATATCTTGGGTCTGTCAGCACCACACGTGTCATAGCAGCCCCCACCTCACGATGCCCAATTCCCTTGCCTACCAAGTGTGTATATCAGCAAGCTACGGCTGTGTAACAAATCAATCCAAAACCTAGTGGGTTAAAACAACAACTATTTATCAAACTCATAATTCTGCAGGTCAGCTGATGGTTTGCTGAGCAGTTCTACACCTTTCAATTGGGGCCCTTCCATGTCAGTTGATTATTGACTAAATTTAATAATGGCCTTGGTCGGGATGACTCATTTTTGTCTCTGTGGTCTCTCATCCTCCAGCAGGTGAGGCCAAACTTGTTTTAATGGTGGCTGAGCAGTGCTCTAAGGGAACAGACAGAAGCATGCAATGCTGCTTGAGGCCAGACTCAGAACTGGCATGATGTCACTTCCAGCACATTCTGTTGGGCAAAGCAAGTCACAAGGCCAGCTCAGATTCAAGGAATGGAGAAGTGGACTTCATCCCTTGTTGGGAGTAGCTATTAAGTCACATTGTGAGGGATGTGGATATAAGGAGGGGGAAAATTGGGACCACATTTACAATGAATCTATCACAACTTTGATTATCCATACAATGTTTGTTCTTAGCACTATAAAGTGATCCCTATATGATACAGAGAAGCAACATCACTGTATGAAATTCACACTGTGTACTATTTTTTAAAAAAGTGTCTTCATTTGAGAGAGAGAGAGAGAGAGAGGGTGAGCAGGGGAGGGGCAGAGAGAGGGGGACAGAGGATATGAAGCACACTCTGTGCTGACAGCAGAAAGCCTGATGCAGGGCTTGAACTCATGAACCACAAGATCATGACCGGAGCCGAAGTCAGAAGCTTAATGGACTGAGCCACTCAGGTGCCCCTACACTGTGTATTATTATTATTTACTAGCATCTTAAGTATAATAATTGAAGTAAATCACTCTCTTTTTTAAATGTTTATTTATTTTTGAGAGAGAGAGAGAGAGAGAGAGAGAGAGAGAGAGAGAGAGGAACTATGAGCGGGGGAGGGACAGAGAGAGAGGGAGTTGCAGAACTCTAAGTGTGCTCTAGGCTCCACACTGTCAGCACAGAGCCCAACTCACAAACTGTGAGATCATGACCTGAGCCAAAGTCAGATGCTTAACTGACTGAGCCACCCAGGCACCCCTGAAGTAAATATCTCATACAAACATGAATAAAATAAAAAATTGAGGCAAAAATTGCAACAAATGAGAAATAATGCTTTTAAGATTCTAGTGCACATGGGTAATTTTTATAGTCCAAACTCTTGACCAAGGCCTACAAGGGTCTACATGGACTGGACCTGCCAGCATCTTTTTCAGTTTGCACTGTTCTAGCCACATTGGCCTTTTGTTCAGTACCTTGCCATTAAAATGCTTCCTCCAGCCACAGGGCCTTTGCACATGATGCTTTCCTGTGCTAAGACCACTCTTTGCTGGTGTTTCTGTTAACTTATGTCTCCCCTTTCTTCACATTTTAACTCAACCTCTTCTCATCTTGCCTGACTAGACTGACTTCTCCTATTAATAGGCTTTCAGGGTACTCCATTCTGCTTCTTACAGTTGTAATTTTTAATTTGTATTTATTTAACAAACACTTACATGGAGCCTACCAGGCACTGTTCCAAGTGTGTCATAAATGTTAAATCCTTAACACCACCATAAGGTAAGTACTGGCATTCTCTCCACCTTACAGATGATGAAGCTGTGGCACCAAGAGGTCCAGGGCCTTAGTCATGGTCACGCAGCTTTGACATGCTGGAGCACGGATGGGTGTAGACTCAGGAAGCCTGGCTTCACTACCCCTCCTGCCCCGGTCACCATTCTGTGACTCTTTTGGTGTAACTCTGTTTCTCCAAGCACAGTGTGAACCTGAGGCAGGCAGGGACCACAGTTGTCTGATACTATTTTGCAGCCTCTGGGTCGAGCACCATGTTCGGCACACTAGATGCTCAGGAAATATTTGCGGAAGCAAAGAACGGGAGACATTAGCTGCTTGAAGCCACAACTGAGAGGAATTTTCTGGAGCACCTCTGAACTGCAAGGCTGGGATGTTTCTCTGCCACCGATCTCTCCCTTGAGGGGGTCCTTTCTGCGCCCTGGGGACCCTCCCGCAGCCCCCAGCCTCCACTTTGCAGAACCCCTGGGCCCCGGGCATCTCCTTTTCCACGTGCATCTCTGGCAGGTGTTTTCTCTGCAGGGGCCCTGAGGACATTTCCACGGTGCCAATTCCCACTGGCTTTCCAGCCATCCCTGAGTGAATGACCCTGCTAAGGGTGCAGTTTTCTCTCCCCCTTGCCCTAACTTTGATTTGATCAGGCCAAATCTGAAATGATGTGTGAAAGTAATGATATTTTGTAATTAAATCTCTGGTGACGGCCGCCGCAATTTGTGCTACATGCATTGTTCATAAGGAAAAAACGCATCAATTCATTTTCTGACTGGCTACTCCAGGGACTGGCAATTAGAAGCAGCTCATCTCTGGTTGCCTCGCATATTAAAGAGCTACTGAGACGCAAAGAGAATTTGGGAGGGTTTTTTTTTTTTTTTTTCTCTCTCAACCTTCTAATAATGTTAGCTTAATTAGGGAGGCTCAGTGATAAAGGGAGAGTTTTGGATGATTTGAGCATATTGTGGTGGACGGAAAAAGAGCAAATAAAGAGAAACGAAGGTGTCGTGCAGAGACCGGGGGCTAGAAAATCGGGACCGTCCATCCCGAAGGGCTTGATTTTGCTGGACCAGGGCTGGCTATGGCTAAGTACAAGGGCACCCGGGAGGGCTGGGCCCGTGGATTTAAGCCAAGTGCTTTTGCCTTCCCCTTCTGGTTGGATCTTTTCTCTCTGTTCTTAGTTTTGCAATTATGAGTCAGAATGTGTCTTTTTCATTTGTGGTCCTTCCTCCCCTCCTGACATGATGACTCTTCCTTAAGAAGTTTTTTTTTTAACATTTATTTATTTTTGAGAGACAGAGCACAAGTCGGGGAGGGGCAGAGAGAGAGGGAGACACAGAATCGGAAGCAGGCTCTAGGCTCTGAGCTGTCAGCACAGAGCCTGATGCGGGGCTCAAACTCACGAACCGTAAGATCATGACCTGAGCTGGAGCCAGATGCTTAACTGACTGAGCCACCCAGGCACTCCTTTGATGGATCTTCTAATATGGTTACTGTTGTTGGCATTTGCTCTGGACCAAGGTACTGAAAGACTGTTCTTTTTCTTTTCTTTTCTGTTTTTTCTTTTTTCTTTTCTTTTTTTCCCTTTCCTTTTCTCTTTTCTTTCTTTTCTTTTCTATAGACTTTACTTTGTAGAGCAGGGTTAGGCTCACAGAAAAACAGAGAGGAATATACAGAGTTCCCACATTCCCTGCTACAAGGAAGCCTCTCTTGATATCAACATCCCTTCCCAGAGTGGTAGGTTTGTTACAATTGGCAAACCCACCTGGACAGTCAGCATCACCCAAAGTCCATAGGTGATTTTAGGGTTCACTCTCATGTTGTACATCCTGTGAGTTTGGACAAGTGTATCATGCCATATGTCCATCATTATAGTGTTAAAAATTTTTTCAATATTTATTCATTTTTGACAGAAAGAGACAGACAGAGCATGAGCGGGGCAGGGGCAGAGACACAGAATCTGAAGCAGGCTCCAGGCTCTGAGGTGTCAGCACAGAGCCTGACAGGGGGTTCGAACCCACGAACCGTGAGATCATGACCTGAGATGAAGTTGGACGCTTAACCAACTGAGCCACCCAGGTGCCCCGTCCCCATCATTATAGTATTATACAGAATAGTTTCACTGCCCCCAAAATCTCTATGCTCCCTCTGTTCCTCCCTCCTTCCCACCAAACCCCTGACAACTCCTGATCTTTTTACTTTTTCTACATTTTGCCTTTACCAGAATGTCATACAGTTGGAATCATACAGTATGTAGTCCCCTCAGATGGACCAATAATTCACTTAGTAATATGCATTTAAGGCCATCCCTTTTTTTTTTTTTCAACGTTTATTTATTTTTGGGACAGAGAGAGACAGAGCATGAACGGGGGAGGGGCAGAGAGAGAGGGAGACACAGAATCGGAAACAGGCTCCAGGCTCCGAGCCATCAGCCCAGAGCCTGACGCGGGGCTCGAACTCAAGGACCGCGAGATCGTGACCTGGCTGATGTCGGACGCTTATCCGACTGCGCCACCCAGGCGCCCCAAGGCCATCCCTTTTTTAAGGCTTATCTCAGACCCCAGGAAAGCCATTCTCCATGACACCCCACCTGCCATGCTTTGGAGCCTTTGGTTCAGTCTGTGCAGGCCCCAGGGACTGTTTGATGGTGTGGGCAGAGAGGTGTGTGTGAGAGACAGATGATGGGGGATGGACTGGGAGGAAGGTGCAGCTAAGGCCCAAAGATCGAAGAGGAAGAAAGGCAAAACTAAATGCTGACGTAGATTCGGTCAACATTATTTGCGCCCCTAGGGTCTGCCAGACAAGGTGCTGGGCTAGGTGGTTTCCTATATAACTTTTAAGTTGCCCCTTGGGATAACCCCTCTGCCCAGAGAGTGAGATGGCTAATAGAGCTTATTTTACAGAAGGAGAAACTGAAGCTCAGAGAGGTCAGGTGCCCTGTCCAAATCTTACAAAGGCCGTGCCAGGTCTAAGCCCGGGTTTATCTGACTCTGGGCCAGTGTTGAATTTCCTGTAATGACAGGAATGTTCTACATCTGTGCTGCCCAGGGTGGTCATGGCTTAGCCTGTTTGGGCTGCTTTCACAAAATACCAGCATCTATTTATAAACAACAGAAACTTATTTCTCACAGTTCTGGAAGCTAGGAGGTCCAGGATCAAGGCGTTGGCCTTATGTGATGAGGGCCCGCATCTTGGTTCACAGATGGCCATCTTCTCACTGTGTCCTCACTTGGCAGAATGGGCAAAGGAGCTCACTGAGGTCTCTTTAATAAAACCACTGACTCCATTCATGGGGTCTCCACCCTTATGACTAATCACCTCCCGAACACCCCATTCTGAATACCAACACATTGGGAATAGGTTTCCCCGTATGAAATGTTTTTTTTTTTTTGGGGGGGAGCACAAACATTCAGCCTATAGCAGTGACTCGTAAGCACTTGAAATGTGGCTAGTGCGACCGAGGAGCTGAATTTTAATTGTATTTAATTTTAATTAATTAAAATTTAGGTAACCACATATGATTACCGGCTTTCATAGTGGACAGCCCCTCAGCTGCCACCAGCCCACTGGTTTCCCAGCGTGGTGAATGGCAACACCATGACTGACTTGTCTTCTTAACTCTTCTCTCCCCAGGAGCAACTCTGCCTCCGTACTGTGCCATTCTCTGAGCGCGTCCTGGAATAAGTCTTCCACTAAAAGTTGTGGGATAAATACCTGCTTGTGCCAAGGGCTTAACCTGCATGCAATCATGACTCTTTTCAACAAGCATGTGCAGTGGCTCCATTATTATTCCCCTTTCACAGTAAAGAAAAGAAAGGCTCAGCAAGGCTGACGGCTCCTGAGTCACACAGCTGGTAAATGTCTGGGCCCGATTTGGAGCGCAGGCATGTGTGTTCCAAAAGCCCATACGTTTTCCTGCGCAGCATGTTCAGGGCCAGTTTGGGTGGATCTCCATTACAACTGCTAATCTGCTGACCCCCAAAATGCTGTTCTTACTCTGTCTCGTAGACATGGATTCAAATGCAAGGAGATGAACTTGGGAGGTGAAGACACCATAGGGGGCGAGGAAGTGAGATAGGTAGGGGGAGACGGCCAGTGAAGGGTGCATGATCATGCCGGTTCCCAGACAGTGAGACTGTAGGAAGCTGCACAGCATACCACACACAGGCTTATCCAGAGGGAGCTGGGGGTATTTATCAATCTACTCAAACTGCTCCTTGGTTGAGAGCTGTCCTCGGTGTGTGGGTGTCACCTCCGTCCTGTCACACAATGGACAAAGTGGATGCAATGGCCAGAGGAAAGTCCTCAGGCAAAGAAGTGGCAAAAACAGAATACCGTGGAAGTCCCTTACACTTGCAAAGATCCTGGGGTCACTGTGTGTCTGGGGTCCCAGTTCATCAGAAGGTGAGGTGGTGCTTCTCCTGGTTCCAAAGGTCTCTACTAAACTTAGAGAACAGAGTTGCCTTTTAAGGGGTTTAGCCATTAACAAAGCAGATGGGTGCTTTGCTGGTGATCTTTGAAAATTGGAATCTATTTGCAATTCAGAAAGGGGGGGGGTAGCGATCTCTGCATATGTATAAAGGATGTGTTTTCTAAGAATCTTAATGGTGTAAATAAGGTTTAGGTGCATCTTTAAACCTACTTTGTGAGCATTCCCAAGGTCTTTAGAATTGCTTGTCAGCATATAAACAACTCGTGGATTACAAATTAGTCTTCTATTTCACTAAAGCATGCCCCCTAATCACTGATCACAGGCAACCCTTAGCTCAGTTTGAGTAACTGCAAAGCCCTTGAAAAAAATGTGGTTTTTGTGTATATTCAATAAAGCAGATTTGGTTCTAAACCCAGCATGACCTCTGCATTCTGAGTTCAAGTTGGAACACAGCCCTTTCGACCAGAGCATCTTCACTGTTAAATTGTTCAGATTTAGTTTTTCCCACAGATTTTAACAGAGTAGAAGCTATGGTTAAGACTTGCTAGACATTTCATCTTGGGTTCTTACTGCTTGCTGCCCTCCATTTGGAAACTAGCGTTTGTTTAGCATCTATTCGGTGCCCGGCTCTCAATGAGTCTCTCTTAGCCCCTTCCATCCTGGATATTTGCACTGCTGTTTTGCGGTGAGCCCTCCTGCCACGGGGAAATGGACAGGAAGACTCCAGGGAATGTCCACGGGGTAAAATGTGCTACAGAACTGGGGGCTACTCCACTGGTTCTCAATTCTGGACAGTTTAAAAAGAAACTGATGCCCAGGCTACTCCCCAGACCAACGAAGTCAGCGTGTCTGGAAGTGGAACCTGGGGCAGGTCTTTCAAAGCCGAGAACCACAACATCTGAGAGCACAGGGCCTCTTTTTTTTTTTTTTTTTTTAAATTTTTTTTTCAACGTTTATTTATTTATTTTTGGGACAGAGAGAGACAGAGCATGAATGGGGGAGGGGCAGAGAGAGAGGGAGACACAGAATCGGAAACAGGTTCCAGGCTCTGAGCCATCAGCCCAGAGCCTGACGCGGGGCTCGAACTCACGGACCGTGAGATCGTGACCTGGCTGAAGTCGGACGCTTAACCGACTGTGCCACCCAGGCGCCCCATAGGGCCTCTTTTTCAATGCTGAGTCCTAGCAGCCAATGTAGAGGAATCAACAAGGACACCAGAGCCAGGTGGAGCTAGGGTGGAGTCTTGGCTCTGTTGCTTGTTAGTTGTGATATCGGACAAGGTATCTTGTCACCAGGAATCCTCTTTTTGAATGGATGATGATAATGCTCCTAATAATAACTAATACTAAGACTTGACTTGCAGGGTTATCCTGAGGACTAACTGGGACACTCAGGCATTCGAGATGCCTGAACAGTGATGCCCCCATTAAGTGTCACAGCCCCAACCTCTTGCAGCCCCATCCAAGGTGGCCCGGCTCTCACCCTGCATGGAAGCCCCTGGCTGACCCTAAGCCCCAGTGCTGGCCACCACTTTGGAAGCCGCCCCGTGTGCTGGTGCCCGAGCCGTGCTCAGCCGGGCCCATCTTCTCCCGAGGAGGATGGCATCGACATCTCAAAACAGTTTAATTATTCTGCGGCTGCCTGGCTATTAGCTGCGACAAGAGAGCTCAGGGCTATTTTTCAGCATTAATTTTCCATTTGAAATGAATTCCTTTTGGTTACACTTTTTAAATGTTTCTTTTAATTAGACGCAATTACTTCAGAAGAATTGCTTTTATTCCTCAGCCTGAGATCCCAGTGATAAAGTCGCTATCTGGCCCCACCGAACGGCCGGGACGGCTCATTTAGTTGCCGCACTAAAGTATATTGAACTAGGAAATTATACAGCGAATCAACTATTAATTCCTTTTATGATCGCTCACTCTAACATCTTGAATGAGATCTTCAGGGGGAAATTTAGTCACAATAGAGATCATTGTTCTCCACCTTCAGCCGCCGGCCCAGTTCGAGGGGGGGCTGGCAGCTGGGGGGCTGCCCTGGTACTGGGGGACAGGATAGCACGAGGGCTCCTGGCTTTCCTGAGGTTTGGGGGCTGGGGCTGGTATGGGACCAGGGCAGCTAAAGCCCCTTGGCCAGACTGGAGGGGGTGTCCCTTGGCCCCATGCAAGGGGAGGGGGCTGTGGCTATGCAAAGGGACAGTACAGACAAGGGCTCACATTGAAGGGTGCATATTTTGAGGATTGCTTTGGTTCGTTGTTCAGTGTTCCTGGAGGGAGTCTGGGAGTCAGTAGGTGGCACTGTTCCCTCTGTGTTGGTAACTTGGAAGGCCCTGGAAGAGCTTTCGCGGCCAGAGTCAGAGAAGCCTTTCTTTAGAGGCTTTAGTCCAACCCACTCTTAACAGATGAGGAAACTGAGGCACAGAGGGGTACACAGTCACATGCAGACCAAGGCTGAACCAGGCCTGTTGATCCCTGGCCAGGTCTCCAAACATGGCCCCTGGGATTCTCTTGGTGTGGCAAGCCTCCCCCACGGTGCTGGTTGGCTGATGGCTTCTCCTGGAATGGGTGTTGGTGAAGGCTACAGGTTCACTCATCTAGGACTAGTCGGCCACCTGTGCACCTGAAGATATTGCACTCGCAGCTGGCCAGATGAGGTAGGGGTGGGCAGGACCACAGGGTGCCCCTCTGCACTTGGAAACCACGGGGCTGCAGGGGCTGGGGTTGGGGTGGGCAGAGGAGGGCCCGGATGATGCCAGTGACCACAGGACAGTCATCCCTGCCTCCACCAACCCTATTGGACACCAGCTGGAAGCTAGGCACTGGGATGGTGGTTGGAGGGATGGGACAAAAGAAATACTGCCCCTGACCTCTAGAACACATTCACCCCAAATCACAACATGGTGAACGTGTGGTATTGCTCCTACAGGAGCTGGGCTTTGAAGGATGGCTAGGAGTTTGCAGGGGAAAGGGCATTCTGGGTAGGAGGTGCTGCAAGGTGTTGGGGGAGTGTCCTGGCCCTAATACCCTGGGCCTTCTGAGCTGGTGGGGCTACCCTGCAGCACGTAGGGCTGCTGGCCTGACCCAGGCCACGGTCACCTCAAGAGCAGGGGCACAGAAGCCCAGACAATGAGCTGAGGAGATCATCCTGGTAGGTGCTTAGGGGGCTCTACAGACTGTGTGAGTGCTCCGTAAATGCTAGCTGTTTTTAAGCACTTCCTGCCTGCTGTGACCCAGGCCTGCTCAGAACTGGTCCATCGTCCTTCCCCTCCATCTTTTCTTTCCCCTGTGCAGCCCTCCCCTCCCCCATTGTTGTGTGGCCTTGGTTTTCTCATCTACCAAGTGGGAAGAATAATCATCCCCACCTCAAAGAAGGGTGGTGAGCAGTAAAAGGAACAAGGCACATAAAATGCTTTGGACATAGTAAGTGCTCAATAAGCGGTCATTTGTATTATCCTTCAGAGCACCAGGCAGTGGGAGGGGCTGAAGGAGGAAGGGGGAGAAGTGTCTCACATCCGCCCTCCGCCATCAAAAGCACATGATGTGTCCTTCCTCGAAACCAGCACCAACTTCTCCATTAGGCTCAGGAGCACCATGCTAATACCTTAGGGGCCAAAAATGTTTTAATTTCTTTTTATCTTATTATTATTTTTTTACTGTGGTCATAACACTAACATGAGATCTACCCTCAACAAATTTTTGAGTGTCCAATATATTGTTGACAACAGGCACAATGTTGAACAGTAGAGTTCTAGAGATTATTCATCTTAACTGAAACTTTTTGTTGAAATATATTGGATATCTGTGCTCGCTTCGGCAGCACATATACTGAAATATATTGGATATAAAACATTGCATAAATTTAAGGTGTACTTACCTGAAACTTTGTGCCGGTTAAATAGTAACTCCTCCTTTTCTCCCTCCCCACCCCGCCCCTGGCAAACACCATTCCATTCTCTGATTCAATGTATTTGACTACTTTAGATACATTTTATTAAATGGAATCATGCAATATTTGTCTTCCTGTGACTGGTCTATTTCACTTAGCATAATGTCCCCAAGGGTCATCATGTTGACATACAGCAGGATTTTCATATTTTTAAATTTCTTTTGAAATCAGAAAAAAATTAACTTTTAGAGAAAACAAAAACATTTCACTTTTTTTTCTCTTATCAGAAACAAGATTTGGGGGCACTTGGGTGGCTCAGTTGGTTGAGCACCCAACTCTTGGTTTTGGCTCAGGTCATGATCCCAGGGTCTCAACCCAGGGTCTTGAGATGGAGCCCCGTGTCAGGCTCTGAGCTGACAGCACAGAGCCTGCTTGGGATTCTCTCTCTCCCTCTCTCTCTGCCCCTCCCCCACCTTGTCTTTCTCTGTCTCTCAAAATAAATAACCTTAAAAAAAAAGAAACATGATTTTTAGGACCCATGAAAATATCTATTATTGGGGGAGGGGCCGAGAAAAGCAAAAGTGTCTCGGGTCCACAGAAGTCATAAGGCAGCCCTACTGGAAACTTCACCGGGGCCTGCCTTTCTGCATTCCCCCCCCCCCCCCCCCCCAGTTCTTTCCTAACGCAGGCTGTGTTTGCCTCTCTCCTGGACAGTGGGGAGGGGCTCCCAGTGGGTGTCCCAACCCGTCCTCTCAAATCCTCGTGCATATGCTTCACAGTCTGTCAAGATCACAAATCTGACTATAAGCTGACTATATCTCCTCCCTGCTAGAAATCCTCCGTGGCTCCCCACTGCCCTCAGGACCGAGTCTGAACTCCCAGGGCAGGGCACACAAGCCCCAGGTGGGCAGTCCCGTGCACACCTCCTGCCATGCCTCTCTGCAAACCCAACCTCCATGGCCTGAGCGAAGACATACCCCTTTTGCGAGCAGCCGTTCAACACTGGTCCTGGCCAGGATATTGTGTCCCATGGGGAGCCATGGACCATCTCTCAGAGCCCTAGAACCAGGCCTGAGGCTGGCTGAAGTGAAGCCTCTTACTCCTTCCCATGCACAGTGAGGCGAGCCAGGCATGGTGTCGTGAGGGCAACTGTTTCCTGGGATGCAAAATTTCCTGTGCTAACATCAGGACAGTCCCAGGCAGGGACGGCTTGTCACCCTAGGCTGCCTGTGTGTGATCGGAACACAGACACATCAATCATTTCTCCTGCTAAAGACACCAGCTAGTTATCACTTTGCCTTTGAATAATCTTTGTCCTGTAGCACATTTCTGGGGGGAGCCAAGTTTTGACCAGTTCAGCCACCTGGGACTGCTGGGGTGACTGGATGATTAAAACACCTTTAGCTGTGAGTCCCAGGCTTCCAGGTGAACTGAGTTCCACAAGGTCCACAGCAGGACAATGCGTAACATGTTAGGGTCATCAACAGATAATTTTAAGCAGCTCAAAAACTGAAGCTCAAGTTTTTTTTTTTTTTTAAATGTTATTATGTTTTTTTTCAAACGAATGCTAGCTTCAGAAAGCGAATATCTGGGTAGGAAAAAGGGATGAGATGTTAAAATCTTACACAATGGAGGTGTTGACACAAGCGTGGGCAGTTATTGTTTGGGAAAGGCAGGGTGAGGTGGGAAGGAGCCCTACCCACCTGGGTTTGCCATTTAACAGGTGGGCAGAAATCCTCAACCTCTCTGCCTTTTAGCTTCCTTATCCATAAAGTAGATTAAACGAGTATTGGGTTGTTCTGATTATTGAACAAGATCAGTAATGTGAGGTTCCTGGCACCTAGGAAGCTAATTATTATTATTATTATTATTGTTATTATTATTATTATTATTATTATTTTAAAGTTTATTCATTTATTTTGAGAGAGAGAGAAAGCGTGAGTGGAGGAGGCACAGGCAGAGGGAGAGAGGGAGAATCCCAAGCAGGCTTCATACTGTCAGTGTGGAGCACGATGCGTGGTTCAAACTCACAAACCATGAGAACATGACCCGAGCCAAGGTTGGTCGCTTAACCGACTGAGCCACCCCAGTGCCCCTGCATATGCTCTATTTTTTAAATGAAAAAAAAAAAAAAATACAAATGATCAGAGTCAGTAGGGTCCTGAATAGTTCAAATAGTCAACTGACACACTTTCTCTAAGCCAGTGGTTTGAAAATTCACGAGTTCACCGGAGACTCTTGGGTGGCTTGTTTGTACACAGATGCCTGAGGTCCAGTTCCAGAGGATTCTGGTTCAGCAGGCCCGGGAACCTGCACTTCTAACACGTTCCCAGGTGATGTGCATTCTGAGAGCCACTGTTGTGCTACAAACTTGGTAAACAAGGGACAGAGATTGCCTGTTCTGAAGCACCTCGGTCATCAGACACCCAGCAGTTACAGTAGGAACCTGTATGATGGAGGTATGAGCTTCCTGGACCTCTACCTCTAGAAAGGGGCAGCTGGACGTTGTTTTCTTCTTTGGCCTGGGAGAAAGAAGCAGAGTTTGATTAAAGAGAATTTGTGAACAGCGAGGTTTAATGAGGAGGAGAAGTACACAGCCACTTGAATTTGGTAAACCTCGCTCTAATTCAGTGGTTCTCACAGAGGGGTTCCCAGATCAGCAGCATCAGCATCACCTTGTGGTGAGAAATTAAAACCTGTGGGACCCGGCAATCTGTGTCTTCATAGGCCGTTGGGTGTCTGATTCTGATGTGTGCTCAAGTTTGAGAAGCACTGAGAGACTCTCAATGATATGTCCCTTCTCTTTTTGTTTTTAATTTTTTTAATGTTTATTTATTTTTGAAGGAGAGAGAGACAGAGCATGAATGAGAAAGAGGCAGAGAGAGAGGGAGACACAGAATCCGAAGCAGGCTTCAGGCTCCGAGCTGTCAGCACAGAGCCCGATGCGGGGCTAGAACTCACGAACCATGAGGTCATGACCTGAGCCAATGTCAGATGCTTACCTGACTGAGCCTCCCAGGTGCTCCGATGTGTCACTTCTTTATACACGGGAAACAGAGTCTCTAATGTGAGTTCATCTCATTTAAACAGAGAATTTATAAAAGGCACAATGGGTTGATCATACCGTCAAAACCCTGTGGGGAAGGTAACTCCTGATGGCAGCCGCGCAGGTACGGGTCTCATCCCTGCCTGCACATTAGCATCACCTGGGGAGTTAAAAAAAAATACTGCTGCCCAGGCTCTACCCACAGAGATTCTGCTTGAATGTGTCTGGGGTGAGACCTGAGTGTTGTACTTTTTTTAAATGTTTATTTATTTTGGGGAGAGAGACAGAGGGCAAGCAGAGGAGGGGCAGAGAGAGAGGGAGACACAGAATTGGAAGCAGGCTCCAGGCTCTGAGCTGTCAGCACAGAGCCCGACGTGGGGCTCAACTCACATACCCTGAGATCATGACCTGAGTCAAAGTCAGACGCTTAACCAACTGAGCCACCCAGGTGCCCCGAGCATTATACTTTCAAAAGCTACCCCGGTGATTCTAATGGACTGAGAACCACTGTTCTATGTAATCATGGATCTGTTTAATGTCTGTCTGTCCCAAAGGGCTGGAAGCCACACAATGATAGGGACCGTAAATACTTATTGAATCAAAAATGATTGAATGGAAGGTATTGTAGGCAAGCATTGCATATGGCGCTGGGGTGGGGAGGTGACTGGAATCTGCTGGCCTCTCCTGTACCCCTGACTGATGGAGCTGGCCTTCCCAGTGTAGGAAATGGCACTTATGGGGGAGGGGGAGGCTGAAGCATGTTCATGCAAAATCAATCAGCCCAGGCCGATAAACGCAGGTCAAGGGAGCAATGAACAACGCTGGAGAGCAGCCTTGAATGCCAGGTTAGGGAGTTTGGGCCTCTTCCTCTGGTTACCTTTTCTGGGATCACTGCTTCTGTTTTCTCACTTCTCCCCTCTTAGAGCTTAGCTTCAGGGTAGAGGAGGATTCGGGGGCAGGGTCTCCTATTAGTGCCTGCCCCATGTCCACTGAAGCCGGGGCAGAAAAGAAACCCAAGCTCCAGCTGGACTCCTGGGAACATATGGGCCTTGGAAATCATAATAAGAGTAAACCATCTTCTTCATTAATTGATTAATGTAATTAAAGAAAGATCAGTACATCGATGCCGACCACATTAGAGTTAATTTGTACAGGCAATTAGCTGTACTCCCTCCTTCATGCTAACTGTTCCAGACGGGCTTGTGGCCTGGGGGATGTTAGTGGTTGCTCAGTTCAAACCCAGCCCTGGTGACCCTTATTCTGGGCATCTTGCTGCTCAAAAGGAGTGCTTGATCCCCCAGATGTGGGTTAAATACAAGCTATGTGACCTTGAGAGACTTCTGACTTCTCTGACACTCAGTTTTCTTGTCTGTCCAATGGGGATAATTACACCTATCTCATGAGGGGGCTGTGAGCATTCAATGTGGAGACATATGTCCCAGGTCCTGGGAGATTAGGACATCCCCTTCCTTCCAGTTTCCTTCCAAGGGTATCTCCTTTGTTAGGCCTGGGGACCAGCCCTGGGCGCTGCCTGCTTTGGATCGTTGGCCTGAGATGCTCCTGTAAGGCCTTTGGGGACTGGGTCTGGTTCTTACACCCCTACCCACCCCAGCGACCACCCCCCCCCCCGGCCCTGAATGTATCACCAGCCTCACTTGCACTCTGGGGGTTTCTGCTTCTCCACCCCATCTCTTCACTCCCAGGGAAGCTCTAAATGCCTCTTTCCAGCCCAGACCTCTCCTCGCTCATCCAGATCCAAGAATCCAGCTGCCTGTGGAATGTCTCCACCCGATGCCATAGCCCCCAAACTGACTCCCCCATTTGTCCTGTCCCAACACCCAAATAGGTCCCCTTTCTGGGGCTCCTAATTTCTAGCATCCTCTCTGCCTTGACTGTGAATCCAGCAGGTCCCACAGAGGACGCTGGGTGCCTCTCTCTCAGCTCACCCTCCCACTGGCCCTACAGAAAGTCCCCCACTTAAGGTGACTTCTGCCTTGTTTCCTCCACTGCCTACCCACTTCTGTCCACCCACCCGCATCCTCTCCCACCTCGGGTTCCTGTCTCATTTTCTCCTGCCTGTTTCCATCCTCCACCCCTTAGCTTACTGTTCTTTCCACATGGAGTGCCTTGTCCCTGTTCTCGAGCCGTGACCTCTCCCTTCAATTACAGACTTATGTGCACAACCAACTTCTTTACATTTCCATGGGACGTCGACCGTAACATGTCTTAACCCGAGTTCTTGACCTCTCTCCCTCCCGCCTGCCTACAGTGGCCCCTCCTGCCTTTGCCAGTCATCTTCTTTCTTAGGTATTCCTGTGTCAGGACATGGCAACTCTACCCACCAGTGGCTGAAGCCAGAGACTTGGGGGTTACACCTGACATTTCTCTTCCCCTCACCAGCACATCCAATCCATCAATAAGTCCTCCTAATTTTTTATGGCTTTATTGAGGTATAATTGGCATACAATAGATTGCATGTATATAAAGTGTACAATTTGAAAAGTTTTCACATATTTATACACCTGGAAAACCATCACCACATTCAAGACCATGAACACTCCTATCGCTCTCAAAAGTTTCCTCAGGCTCCTTTGAAATACTCCCTCCTCCCCCTCCCAGTCTCTCTCCTCCTATCCCCAGTCAACCACTGACCTGCTTTCTGTCACTATAGTTTGCTTTTCCTAGAATTTCATATAAATGGAAATAATACATTATGCGCTCTTTCTTTTTCTTTCTCTCAGCACAATTATTCTGAGATACATCCATGTTGTTGTGTGTATCTAGAGTTCATTCCTTCTTATTTTTGAAGAGTATTCTGTTGTATAAATATGCTACAAATCTGTTTCTCCATTCACCTGTTGATGGGCATTTGGATTATTTCCAGTTTTTGGCTATCACAACTAATGTTGCTATGCACATTCCTGCACAAGTGTTTGCATGAGCATATGTTTTTGTTTCTTTTAGGTAAATACGTAGGAGTGAAATGTCAGGATTGCTTATTGGTATATGTTTAACTTTTTAAGAAAACTGCTAACCTTTTTCCAAAATGGTGGTACCATTTTATAGTCTTCCCAGCATTGTATGAGAGTCCAGTTCCACTCTTGTAATCCATTATCCATTCAACAGGCCAGAGGGAATTTTTATCAGGTCACTGCCATGCTCAACACCCTTTGATAGCTTCCCACTGTCTTTAAATGAAACAAATGAATGGGAACAACCTAAATGTCCAAGACCAAGCTTGTATGCAAACGATTATAGCAGCACTATTCATAACAGACAAAACATAGGGGCAACACAAATGTCCATCAACTGATGAGTAGATAAACACAATGTACCCTATCCATAGAACGGAATATTAGTCAGCAACAAAAAAGAATGAAGTACTGATACATGCTACGATCTGGATGGACCTTGGAAACATGATGCTAATTGAGAGAAGCCAGACACAGGAGACCACATATGCTATGACTCCATTTATACGAAATTTCTGGAAGGGGCAAATCCGTAGAGACAGAAAGGATATCAGTGGTTTTCAAGGGCTGGGGAAAGAGGAGAATAGGAAGTGACTGCTAATGTGTGTGTGAGGTTTCGTTTTGGGGTGATGGGAATGTTCTGGAATTAGAGAGTAGCAGTGATTGTACAACCCCAAATGTACTAAAACCCACAAAATTGTTAAACAATTAAAATGGGTGAATTGTATTGTGTGTGAATTTTCAGTAAAAATCATAGCACTACATGTGAAACCTAGAACCAAGAGGTCTGCATGTTCTTTTTTAATTCTTTTTCTCAACTTCCTTTCTGATCTGATCTCCTGACGGATCCTGACAAATCCCTTTTATTTCCAGTCTTTTTTGACTTCTTGGAGTGTATTCTGCTCTTTTTCACCAGAGGGCTTTTGCATATGCTTTTCCCTCTGGTTTTAAAGCTCTCCTCACCACTTTTGTACTCTTGTGTCTAGGAGTTACTCATTTTTCTGTTAAAATTTTTCTTTTCCAGGGAGTTTGATTCTCTTATCTGCATCTAGTCTTTCTTTATAGCCTATCTTCCTGTCTTGTTATCTATCATCACATTCTGCACTGGTCAGCTATTGTTGTGTAACAAAAAAAAAGGCACAGAATTTCAGTGGTATTCCATAATAAATATTTGTCTCAATCATGAGCTGGGGCTCTCCTTTCATCCATCTCCTGGGATCAGAAGGCTAGCTAGGGTATGTCCTCACAGCTATGGCTGAAG
This sequence comes from Puma concolor, assembly GCF_028749965.1. NCBI lineage: Eukaryota > Metazoa > Chordata > Mammalia > Carnivora > Felidae > Puma > Puma concolor. The sequence continues at coordinate 122,119,222 of NC_141669.1, read as the reverse complement.
TATAAGAGGACAAGCCTCATTGGGCAAGCACATTCCAAATTCCTGCTTATGTCATGACTACTCACATTCCACTGGTCAAAATATTGCCCCAAATGCATGGATGCCCCAATGTTGTACGGTAAAGTCTTAACATAAAGAAGAGTGGAGACTTGTGGCCAATCATTCAACCTACTCCATATCCTGCACCTGATCACATTGAATACTTGATGATTTATTTCATTATTTGATTATTTGTTAATTGCTTGTTTCCCCCCAGACTGCATGCTTTGTGTGGTCAGGGTACACCTGGCCCATTTACAATTGTATTCCTCAGTGCTTAGCACCATACCTGGCACATATTATATGATCAATATTAAAGTAATTGGTTGAGTGAATGAATGAATGAATGAATGAATGAAGTAACTTCATTTCTTGTAGCTTCTTTTCCTTATCTATAAAATGGGAATTATAATCTTCAGATCACTGAGTTGTTTGGGAGGGTTCCATTTAAGTGAGGCTTTCCTCTCTGAAAGGCCCCTAGTTCAAGGTCCAGCTCAAACCGAAGGTCCCATCCTGACCCAGGGAACTTTACTGTCTAAGGGGCCCAGCGCATCCTTCCTCCCCATTCACCAGGGAGCACAACTTGTGCTCCTTCTGCAGCTCAGTGAATTGCATCCAGGTTCCTGGAATTCTGAGCACTCCCAGGTCCCCCTGGAGCTGGGATGCCATGATCCCGATATGGAGCATGTGCTTACGTGTCCAACTACCACATCCCAGGGGGTCCTGCCCTGCTCCCTCTGCAGATATACCTGGTGGGGGTGTGAAGAATGTTCTTCTCAGTATCACTGAACAGAGGGCATCTTTAAAGGACGGGACACATCACACCTACAAGAATGTCTTCCGATATTTCCCCAGTATAACCTAGTGGGCTGCACAAGAAGACTTCTCTGCAGTGGAAGCAAGAGCTGAGGTAGGAGCCGTGCTGGGCTGGGGGCTTACATGCCCAAGCCCTTCCTCCTTCTCTTGCTCACCTGGGAGCAGCCACTCTTTCCTGCTGGGTAAGGTCAAAGACCTCTCTGACCAAGCCAGCTTATTCATAACCCTGCCATCTGGGCTTTAACGTCTCATCTTCTCTGGCTTTTACATCACTGATGGTCTTTTTTCTTACCTGTAGCTTGAAAATCATCATCAAAACTAACTTTCCTTGGCAATGTTCGTGGTCCTTTCAATCCTCATTCCATCCTCCCAACAACCTCAGGAGGTAGATACCATTATTGTCTTCACTATACAGATGAAGAGACTGAGGTTCAGAGAGGTTAGGTCACTTGTTTGAGGTTGTGTGGTTCTATGTTCCTTCCCATGGAAATGCGTGTGTTTGGAGATTAGAACTCTCTCACCACACCAGTGGCTGGTTCCACTGAATCCTTGCCCTTCTGGGCTTGTCATCACTCCACAGGGCATGAGACAAGATGGTCCTGTGGCATGGTTTTCCAGAATTCCAGGGCTTTGCTAGCTACAGGGGAAGAAGAGGCAGCCCACCTCCAGGGACTGTTTCTAGGCAATGAACTTGAGCTTACTTTATTCAAATGTCACAGAGGCCAAGACCCCCATAGGCTGACACACTGAGTCTGGGCTCTGGATCTCTTAGAAGCACTCAGCACCTCTGTTGCTATAAAACTCATGTTTTTAGAGGATTTTTGAAAAAAAAATCCTAATGTGAAAGAAAAAAAGCTACGTGATAAAAAAAAAAAAAACATCTGAGAGGCAGCCGCTACCATCTGCTGTGTGTGCAGCTGCTTTTCAATTGCAGACCCCCCCCCCTCCGCCACTTCTCCTGATTAGCCTGGGGAGGGCTCCAGGCCCAAGACTGGTGTGTTGGACTGGACCCAACACTTCTGAGCAGGAAGCCTGAGGCACCAATACAAAGTGCTCCGAGAACCCCCATCCTGAGCCCAGCCTACCTCCCAGTTCCATAACCGCATGCTCTTGACTTAACAGAGTCAAGCTGTAATTCTTCCATCTGTAAAATGGCATAATATTTGTGCCATTGGCATAGAGAACTCACACACAGGGACCAGGTCTTGCTTTTGATTATAAAGCAAAACCTCCACCTGCCTTCAGGTCTCTGAACCACAAGGGTCCATCATTCATTCCCCTAATGTAAGCTATGGAGAGAGGGGAGATACATTTTCACCATTGCCATTTGGAAGCTTCCTGCTAGAGGAAGAGGAGGCTGTGGTGAGTGAAAATGGTTTTTCCTGGCTGGACCTCCTCCATCTGGAGGGGGTCTTGATGGAGCGTTCAGTTGTAGACGTGCACCTAGTGGGCGAGTTCAAGCAGAATAAAGAGTACTTTTTGAACTGGGGGCTTTCAGGAGATCCAGAATGCAGGCCCAGACCATCAGCACATAATCTCTGTGGCATATGGTTCCAATGAAGTCAAGCCCCCTTTAGCTGGCCTCTGTATTCCTTCCTCAGGTTCTTGGTGGCAGGTGTCATGACAGCTTGTGCCACATAGATGTGAGAGTTGACCATGGCAGTGAGGCAGTGACGATGTCCCCAGAGTGCAGGAGCGGGATGGGATCTGACCACAGAACAGAAGTCTCCTTCTTCTTCTTCCTCCCCCTCCTCCTCTTTCTCTCCCTCTTCTCCTTCTTTTCCTCCTCCTCCGCCTTCTTCTCCTCATGTTCCTCATCCTCCTTGTCCTCCTCCTCCCTTACTCCTCTTCCTCCTTCTTCTTCCTCTTCCTCTTCTTCCTCCTCCTCCTTCTTCTTCTTCTTCTTCTTCTTCTTCTTCTTCTTCTTCTTCTTTTTAATTTTATTTTTTGGTTTACATCCAAATTAGTTAGCATATAGTGCAACAATGATTTCAGGAGTAGATTCCTTAATGCCCCTTACCCATTTAGCCTATCCCCTCCCACATCCCCTCCAGTAACCCTCTGTTTGTTTTCCATATTTGAGTTTCTTATGTTTTGTCCCCTTCCCTGTTTTTATATTATTTTTGCTTCTCTTCCCTTATGTTCATCTGTTCTGTGTTGTAAAGTCCTCATACGAGTGAAGTCATATGATTTTTGTCTTTCTCTGACTAATTTCGCTTAGCATAATACCCTCTAGTTCCATCCACGTAGTTGCAAGTGGCAAGATTTCATTATTTTTGATTGCCAAGTAATACTCCATTGTGTGTGTGTATATGTGTATATACATATATATATGTGTGTGTGTGTATATATATATATATATATATATATATATATATATATACCACCTCTTCTTTATCCATTCATCCATCGATGGACATTTGGGCTCTTTCCATACTTTGGCTATTGTTGATAGTGCTGCTATAAACATGGGGGTACATGTGTCCCTTCGAAGCAGCATACCTGTATCCCTTGGATTAATACCTAGTAGTGCAATTGCTGGGTTGTAGGGTAGCTCCATTTTTAATTTTTTGAGGAACCTCCATACTGTTTTCCAGAGTGGGTGCACCAGCTTGCATTCTTACCAGCAGTGCAAAAGAGATCCTCTTTCTCTGCATCCTTGCCAACATCTGTTGTTGCCTGAGTTGTTCATGTTAGCATTCTGACAGGTGTCAGGTGGTATCTCATTGTGGTTTTGATTTGTATTTCCCTGATGATGAGTGACGTTGAGCATTTTTTCATGTGTCGGTTGGCCATCTGGATGTCTTCTTTGGAGAAGTGTCTATTTATGTCTTTTGTGCATTTCTTCACTGGATTATTCGTTTTTTGGGTGTTGAGTTTGATAAGTTCTTTCTAGATTTTGGATACTAACCCTTTATCTGATATGTCGTTTGCAAATATCTTCTCCCATTCTGTCAGTGCCTTTTAGTTTTGCTGGTTCTTTCCTTCACTGTGCAGAAGCTTTTTATTTTGATGAGGTCCCAATAGTTCATTTTTGCTTGTTTCCCCTGCCTCCGGAGATATGTCTAGTAACAAGTTGCTGTGGCCAAGGTCAAAGAGGTTTTTACCTGCTTTCTCCTCTAGGATTTTTATGGCTTCCTGTCTTACATTGAGGACTTTCATCCATTTTGAGTTTATTTTTGTGTATGGTGTAAAAAAATGGTCCAGGTTCATTCTTCTGCATGTCACTATCCAATTTTCCCAGCACCACTTGCTGAAGAGACTGTCTTTATTCCATTGGATATGCGTTCTTGCTTTGTCAAAGATTAGTTGACCATACGTTTGTGGGTCCATTTCTGGGTTCTCTATTCTGTTCCATTGATCTGAGTGTCTGTTTTTGTGCCAGTACCATACTGTCTTGATGATTACAGCTTTGTAGTATAGCTTGAAGTCCGGGATTGTGATGCCTCCTGCTTTGTTTTTCTTTTTCAAGATTGCTTTGGCTATTCAGGGTCTTTTCTGGTTCCATACAAATTTTAGGATTACTTGTTCTAGCTCTGTGAAGAATGCTGATGTTATTTTGATAGGGATTGCATTGAATATGTAGATTGCTTTGGGTAGTATCGACATTTTAACAATATTTTTTTTTCCTATCCAAGAGCACAGAATCTTTTTCCATTTTTTGTGTCTTCTTCAATTTCTTTCATTAGATTTCTATAGTTTTCAGTGTATAGATTTTCTACCTCTTTGGTTAGATTTATTCCTAGGTATTTTATGGTTTTTGGTGCAATTGTAAATGGGATCGATTCCTTGATTTCTCTTTCTGTTGCTTCATTGTTGGTGTATAGGAATGCAACTGATTTCTGTGCATTGATTTTATATCCTGCAACTTTGCTGAATTCATGAATCAGTTCTAGCAGTTTTTTGGTGGAATCTTTTAGGTTTTCCATATGGAGTATCACGTCATCTGCGAAGAGTGAAAGTTTGCCTCCTCCTGGCCTATTTGGATGCCTTTTATTTCTTTGTGTTGTCCGATTACAGAGGCTAAGACTTCCAATACTATGTTGAATAACGGTGGTGAGAGTGGACATTGCTGTCTTGTTCCTGACCTTAGGGGAAAGCTCTCAGTTCTTCCCCATTGAGGATGATATTAGTGTTGGGTCTTTTGTATATGGCTTTTATGATCTTGAGGTATGCTCCTTCTATCCCTACTTTCTTGAGTTTTTTTTTTTTATCAAGAATGGATGCTATATTTTGTCAAATGTTTTCTCCACATCTATTGAGAAGATCATATGGTTCTTGTCCTTTCTTTTATTGATGTGATGAATCACATTGATTGTTTTGTGGCTATTGAACCAGCCCTGCATCCCAGGTATAAATCCCACTTGGTTGTGGTGAATAACTTTTTTAATGTATTGTCAGATCCGGTTGGCTAATGTCTTGCTGAGGATTTTTGCATCCATGTTCATCAGGGAAATTGGTCTGTAGTTCTTTTTAGTGGGGTCTCTGTCTGGTTTTGGAATCAAGGTAATGTTGGCTTCACAGAAAGTATTTGGAAGTTTTCTTTCCATTTCTATTTTTTGGAACAGCTTCAAGAGAATAGGTATTAATTTTTACTTAAATGTTTGGTAGAACTCCCCTGGAAAGCCATCTGGCCCTGGACTCTTGTTTTTTGGGAGATTTTTGATTACTAATTCAATTTCTTTACTGGTTATGGGTCTGTTCAAATTTTCTATTTCTTCCTGTTTCAGTTTCCTATTTCTTTCCTGTTTCTAGGAATTTGTCCATTTCTTCCAGATTGCCCATTTTATTGGCATATAATTGCTCATAATATTCTCTTATTATTGTTTTTATTTCTGCTGTGTTGGTTGTGATCTCTCCTTTTTCATTCTTGATTTTATTTATTTGGGTCCTTTCCTTTTTCTTTTTGATCAAATTGGCTAGTGGTTTATCAATTTTGTTAATTCTTTCAAAGAACCAGCTTCTGGTTTCATTGATTTGTTCTACTGTTGTTTTGGTTTTGATAGCATTAATTTCTGCTCTAATCTTTATTATTTCCTGTCTTCTGCTGGTTTTGGGTTTTATTTGCTATTCTTTTTCCAGCTCTTTAAGACGTAAGGTTAGGTTGTGTATCTGAGATCTTTCTTCCTTCTTTAGGAAGGATTGCTATATACTTTCCTCTTATGACCGCCTTTGCTGCGTCCCAGAGGTTTTGGGTTGTGGTGTTATCATTTTCATTGACTTCCATATACTTTCTAATTTCCTCTTTAACTGCTTGGTTAGCCCATTCATTCTTTAGTAGGATTTCTTCAGTCCCCAAGTAGTTGTTACCTTTCCAAATTTTTTCTTGTGGTTGATTTCGAGTTTCATAGCGTTGTGGTCTGAAAATATGCACAGTATGATCTCGATCTTTTTGTACTTACTTGGGGCTGATTTGTGTCCCAGTATATGGTCTATTCTGGAGAACGTTCCATGTGCATTGGAGAAGAATGTATATTCCAGTGCTTTAGGATGAAATGTTCTGAATATATCTGTTAAGTCCATCTGGTCCAGTGTGTCATTCAAAGCCATTGTTTCCTTGTTGATTTTTTGATTAGATGATCTGTCCATTGTTGTGAGTGGGGTGTTGAAGTCTCCTACTATTATGGTATTACTGTCAATGAGTTTCTTGATGTTTGTGATTGTTTTATATATTTGGGTGCTTCCACATTTGGTGCATAAATGTCTACAATTGTTAGGTCTTCTTGGTGGATAGACCCCTTGATTATGATATAATTCCCTTCTGCATCTCTCAATACAGTCTTTATTTTAAAGTCTAGATTGTCTGATATAAGTATGGCTACTCCGGCTTGCTTTTGTTGACCATTAGCACGATAGAGAGTTCTCCATCCACTTATTTTCAATCTGAAGGGGTCTTTAGGTCTAAAGTGGGTCTCTTGTAAACAGCATATAGATGGATCTTGTTTTCTTATCCATTCTGTTACCCTATGTCTTTTGATTGGAGCATTGAGTCCATTGACATTTAGAGTGAGTATTGAAAGATATGAATTTATTGCCATTGTTGTCTGTAGAGTTAGAGTTTCTGGTGGTGTTCTCTGGTCCTTTCTAGTCTTTGTTGCTTTTGGTCTTTATTCATTTTTTTTTCATCTTTTCTCCCCTCAGAGAGTCCCCCTTAAAATTTCTTGCAGGGCTGGTTTAGTGGTCACAAACTCCTTTAATTTTTGTTTGTCTGGGAAACTTTTATCTCTCCTTCTATTTTGAATGACAGCCTTGTTGGATAAAGAATTCTTGGCTATATATTTTTCTGACTCAGCACATTGAATATATCCTGCCACTCCTTTCTGGCCTGCCAAGTTTCTGTGGATAGGTCTGCTACAAACCTGATCTGTCATCCCTTGTAGGTTAAGGACTTTTTTCCCTTGTTGCTTTAATGATTCTCTCCTTGCCTGAGTATTTTGTGAATTTGACTATGATATGCCTTGTTGATGGTCAGTTTTTCTTGAATCTAATGGGAGTCCTCTGTGCTTCCTGAATTTTGATGTCTGTGTCTGTCCTCAGGTCAGGAAAGTTTTCTACTATGATTTTCTCACATAACCCTTCTACCCTTATTTCTCTCTCTTGCTCTTCTGGGACCCCTATGATTCTGATGTTGTTCCTTTTTAATGAGTCACTAATTTCTCTAAATCGTGCTCTTTTGCCTTAATCTCCTTTTTTTCTGCTTCATTATTCTCCATAAGTTTGTCCTCTATATCGCTGATTCTCTGTTCTGCCTCATCCATCCTTGCCACCGTGGCATCTATTTGAGATTGTAGTTCAGTTTTAGCATTTTTTTATTTCATCCTGACTAGCTTTTATTTCTTTTATCTCTGCAGAAAGGGATTCTAATCTATTTTCAACTCCAGCTAGTATTCTTATTATTGTGATTCTAAATTCTGGTTCAGACATCTTGCTTGTATCTGTGTTGGTTAAGTTCCTGGCTGTCATTTTTTCGTGCTCTTTCTTTTGGGGTGAATTCCTTCACTTCATCATTTTGAAAGGAGAAAAGGAATTAATGAGGTCAAAAAAATTAAAATTAAAAAATATTAAAATTAAAAAAATTAAAAACAAACACACACACACACAAACACAAAATCGAATAAATGATGCTAGATCCTAGGTGTGTTTTGGTCTGGGTGTTGAAAGGGGCTTGATAAATTAGAGGAAAAAGGGGAAAGAAAAAAAAGAGGAAATCATCTGAAAATTTGAAAAAATGAATACACTGAAGTGGACTAAAATGAAATGATGGAAGTAAAATAGAATTTGAAAAAAATTACACCAAAGTAAAAAATATAGTAGAAAAAACTTAAAAAAATATTTTAGAAATCGAAAATAAAAATGAATTTTTTCTCTTCCTGTATTCGAGAAAAAGAAATGAAAAAGAGAAAAAAAGAAAAAAGAAAAAAAAGGAAAAAATTGAATAGATGGACCAGTGAACAGACTGAAATACGACTGAAATTGCTTTGTTTTCCCCTAGAAGTCAAACTATGAAGCGCTTTGTCGTCCATAAACTAAACATGCGGAGACTTGTGTTCCTGAAGAGCGAGGTTGGCCCAGTTGGGAGGGACTTAGTGCAATGGCTCCGTTCTCCACTAGATGGCGCTGCTTAGCTTACGGGGGTAGATTGTTGTGGCGCTTGTAGGTGCGTACGCGCATGCGCGGTAGCGGTGAAAATGGCGTCACTCAGCTTCCCCAGCTCTCGTATCAGAACTCTGTTCTCTCCGATCAGCAATCCGCACCTGTCCTTGTCTTCGGCTTTCATCCACTCCCCGCTTTTACACAGTCTGTGACCAAGCCCCAGGCAGCACCTCCTTTCCGAGTTTTGTCTCAGATGCGGCTGTGTTTCCAGACCCCTTACTTCTGAGGGACTGCGGCTTTGACCCGTTCTGCCCCTCTGTGGAGGGTCTCACCGAGCAGCCGCCGGATGCCGGCCGCACCCAGGAACGTTGGCGGGACCGTGCTGTTGCCGAAGCCCAGAGACTGCGGCCGGGTGCCAGCCCGCCCCAGAAAGAGTTCACGCGGTTGTGTAGCAGCAGTGCTTCAGGGAATATGGAAAAACACAACACGCGTCTGGCACCAGGCTTCACCCCCAGCGACCTTGTTCCAGCACCAGCGAATGTGGTTGTTCTCCCGGGCCCATTGGGGCCTTGCCTTTGGGGGACCCACTCAGCCTCTACCAGGTGTCCTCCCGGCAGGGGAACTGCCTCTCCCCGTGTGGCCTGAAGACCCCCGGACTCCACTCTGCTCCTGGGGATTCGCCCTTCCCACCAGAGCACCGCCAGGTATCGAGCTGCAGAGCTGCAGACTCTGTGCTCCCCCTGTTTATAGTCTTCATGGAATTTAAACCCTCTCCTTTCTCCTTTCTCCCTTTTTAGTTCAGCCCTGCGGCTGTTTCCACTTTTCCACTCTCTCTCCCGCTGCTTTGGGGGGGGGTGCTTTTCCTGTCTTCCTCCTCCCCCCATCGTCCCTCCACATGCAAAAGTGGCTCCCTGCCCTCTGCAGCTTTTCTCTCCCCAAGTTCACCTCTCCGCGCCACGTACCTGTCGAGTTCTGTGGTTCAGGTTGTGCAGATTGTTGCGTTAATCCTCAGATCAGTTTTCTAGGTGTGCAGGATGGTTTAGTGTTGGTCTGGCTGTATTTATTTCATGGATGTGAAACTTCCATGCTGTTCTTCCATCTTGGCTCCTCCTCCTGTATGATTCCATTTATACGAAATGTCCATAATGGGAAAATCCATAGAGACGGAAAGTAGATCGGTGGTTTGCAGGCTGTGTGTGTGAGATGGCTGGGGACTGATGGCTAAGGGGTGAGGGGTTTCTTTGGGGTGTGATTAAAATGCTCTAAACTTGATTGTGGTCATGGTTGCACAACTCTGTGAATATTCTAAAAACCATTAAATGGGTGAATAGTATGGTATAAAGCTGTTAAAAACAAAGCAAAATAAAACAGTAAAGGGAAACGCCATTTAATGGCTTAAAACTAGAGGAATGGCCTGATCGTATTATGTTTTTAAGCACTCTGACAGCTGTGTGGACCAGGGGCAGGGATGGAATCAGGAAGCGTTTTGGGAAAATGTTACCAGGTACGGCACAAGGTCTTGGACTAAGCCGTGGTGGTGAAGAAGGGGAGACGTGTCTGAGTCTCATTTGCAGGGCTGGGATGAACGGTCTAGGGAGTCTGCACTGAAGTGCAGGGTTTCTGAAGGGCTGGGCCAGGTGGGGCCTTCCCCAGAGATCAGCTCTTGTGTGCTGTCTATCATGGATGCCAGGATAGGATCTTGTGTCCCTTGGTGGGTGTCCCAGCCCACCTGTTGCATAGAGCAGTCCCTGTGTGGTATCGGGGATTTAACTCCCAGTGCAGAAGATTCTCAGACTCAGACACAATTGTTCGTTGTTCCCACTCGTCTTCACCACTATCTCTGCGGCTCCTGTTATTTCTACCCTCAACGGAAAAAGAATCTAGAGGAACCTTTTTTTTCCCATGAGACGGCGGGCAGGACCTGCCTCTGGTTACTTCCACTCAAGAGTGAGGTCTCTCTCCCTCCTTCCCTCTGATCTGTTCCGTGTGTCTGCCTGCTGAGTTGTCACCAAGGGAAAGGGTTTGATGATGCCCCCAATGTTTTAGTGGGAAGATGAACCTCCAGACTGGATCCAACTTGAAGCGGTTTCCCCACTGTGCAGAAGGCATGGACCTTTGGTGCATTGCGAGTCACTCACTGCGTATGCGCTTCTGACCTTGGCCTCTGTCATGACCGTTCACTCTAACCACACACGCTCTTCTTCCACAGCTACCACATCTCTCGAGGTGTTTAAGGGAAACAGATTCTGCGGTTAAAAAGCGAGAGATACACTGGCTAAACAGACTTAATAGGTTTTTTCTTTGCAGGACTCCTTGGAACTTTATTTTTTATTTATTTATTTTTTTCAACGTTTATTTATTTTTGGGACAGAGAGAGACAGAGCATGAACGGGGGAGGGGCAGAGAGAGAGGGAGACACAGAATCGGAAACAGGCTCCAGGCTCCGAGCCATCAGCCCAGAGCCTGACGCGGGGCTCGAACTCACGGACCGCGAGATCGTGACCTGGCTGAAGTCGGACGCTTAACCGACTGCGCCACCCAGGTGCCCCGGAACTTTAAATGTGTTAATGTGCATTGAGGTCTCCACTTCTGGGTCCACAGGATCTTTCTTCCTGGACTGGGCTATGCAGCTCTCTTACTTTGGTCACTCTTTGAGGAGGTAGACGTTCACATTGACTGGACTGACTGATGCTGGCAGATGCTGGCACCCAGTAGGGACAAAATCAGTAGCCTTTTTTTTTTTTTTTTTGAAAATGGGCCACGTGACTTTTGTCCAGGTGCAATCCCAGTTATACTAGGTTGGAGGCCTGTCCAGGATGCCATGAGAAGGCAGAGAAGGGGGATTAATTCTCCTTGGGGAGGTCAGAGAAGGCTACACTCTGGGAGTCATGTTTGTTCTGGGTCTTGGAAGATGAGTAAGCCTGTGTAGGGCAAATGAAAGTGAGGGAGGCATTCCAGGCACAGAAAACAGTAAGTGCAAAGGTCCTGAGGTGTGAAAAAGCATAGTGCATTTGGGAGAAGTGAGAATTCAGTATGTTTACAGAGGAGTGTTTTAAGGGTGGTGTGTCACGGGACCAAGGAGAATAGGCTAAAATCAAACCCAAAAGAAGTCTGGGTGTTAGGCCAAGAGGTCTGATTCTTGGATAAGAGAAACTAACAGAGGCTTTAGAAATTATTACTAACCAATTAGAATTGATTATACACCCACATGGTAAACAGTGAACAATGAGCCTCCCTCCCTCTTTGCTCCCAGCCCCCAGAACCTTTTTCCCTCTACAGAACCAAACATTGCAAAGACTGTCATCTTTCCAGAGGGATGCTCTGCATCTCTAACTGTAGATGTGTATGTGTCTATATCCTTAAAAAACCCTCACAAATAGCAACATTCTAATCACACTGTTCAGCACTTTGCTTTTTCTCACTTAACAATATATCTTGGAGATTGTTTCATATCCGTACATAAAGAGCTGCCTCATTCTTTTTTAACAGCCGTAAAGATTTCCATTGTATGGATGTATGGCAATTTATTTAAGCAGTCCCCAGTTGATGGACATTCAGGCTGTCTCCAATCTTCAGTTATTATAAACCGTGCTGCAGTGAATAGCCTTGTACATCCAACTTTGCATACATATATGCAAATATGGCTGTGGAATACATTCTAGAAATGTAGAATTTATGGGTCAATGGGTATGTGCGTCAAACATTTTGACAGAGAATGCTGAATTGCCATCTACTGCTCTCAAAGGCTGGTGGTTTCTCCACACTCAGGCCAGTTCAGTGTGTGATCAAACATCTTGATCTTTGTTAATTCAATAAATAAAAAATGGCGTCTCCCTGTGGTTTTCATTTGTATTTCCTTTTTTTTTAAAGCCCAAGGTTAAGCATCTTTTTGTATGTTTAGAGGCTACATAAGCTTCCTAATCTGAGAACTGCTTGTTCACATCCTTTGCCCATTTTTTATCAAACTGTTGGCCTTTTTTTCTTGTTGGATTGTTGCACACTGGTAGAGTGGTGTAACTCTTGCCTGTTGGTAAACTTCCTCCAGCCCATGACCCATTCCCATGGTGATGCCTGTGCGTACAAATATCCCTCCTCTGCGCTGAAGCAACAGTGGCAGTGGCCAGGAACGATGGAGGCTGGGAGAGTGGGGATTCTGGTTAGTTCCCCCATGGAGATGTGACTAATGGGATTGAGCAACAGTACTCCTTGGCAGGGGAGCAGACCCTCCAGAAGCCTCTGACTGGGGCAGCGCCCCTTTCTTCTGCTCCCCACCAGCTCTCTTCTTTTCTCCCTGGTCCGACCAATCCCACTTTCCCTCCCCATGCCCCAGGAGTCCTCTCTGCTCAGCTTCCTCTTTCCAAATATTAGCACAGGCACAGCCCTGCCCCCCTGTCACAGCCAGTGATTATATAGCAAATTAACCACAAGCTGTTCGGTCCTCGTCCAGTGGCAGTTGGGGAGATGCTACTCTGAGTAATGACTTGTGTAGTCGATGCTCTCATCTGTAATTTGCGTGTGCAATAAATGCAGAAATAAAAACCCTATCCATATGAAAAAGGGACCAAGTAGAAGGAGCGGGGGTGGGGGAAGAAATCATGAATTTTGTGGACTGCATCTTACAGTCTGGCTTCAATTTCCTCTTGAGTAATGCAGTCATTGCCTACATTTGATTGATGGCTGTATTTGCCTAACGGATGGAGGCAGGCAGAGGGAGAGCCAGGGAGCAGAGCTTGCATCCTGAATTCTCAAAGTGTATCTTTGAGAACAGGATAGTTATTCTCTGAGCCTCAGTTTCTTCATCTATAAAATGGGGATAATATGTATCTCCAGCCAGGTGTTAAAGAGCCTGGATTCTACAACAAGGCAAATCCATAGCAAATGTTACTTTTCTTCCTTTCCTCTGTCTTTCTCCCTCTTTCCCTCCCTCCCTCACTCCCTCCTTTCCTTCCACCGTTCCTTCCACCATATCAGGTAGAGGGTTTTAAAATTAAACTTTTTTTTTGTCTTAAGTTAATTGTTGATTCATATGCAGTTGTAAGAAATAACACAGAGAGATCTTATGTACCCTTTACCCATATTCCTGTAGTGGTAACATCTCCTAAAATTGTAGTACAATAATACAACTAGGATATTGACATTGATACAATTTATAGATCTTACTAATATTTCCCCACTTTTACTTGTACTTATGTGTGTGTGTATGTATTTAGTTCTGTACATTTTTTTTTTATTTGAGAAGGGTAGGGAGGGGGGAGAGAAAGAGAGAGAGTGAGAGAGAGAGTGAAAGAATCTCAAGCAGGCTCCGAATTCAGCTTGAAGCCTGATGTGGGGCTTGATCCCATGACCCTGGGATCATGACCTGAGCTGAAATCAAGTCAGACTCAACCGACTGGGCCACCCTTTAGTTCTCTACAATTTTAATACATGGGTAGGTTAAGGTATCCACCACCACAGTCAAGATAGATGGATTACTGTAAGGATCCCTTATGTTGCCCTTAAATAATCATCCCCACCTCCCTCCTATTCCCCAGCCCCCACTTTACAACTCCTGGCAATCTCTAATCCATTCTTCATTTCTAAGCTTCCCCTATCCCCAAATCTTACATAAATGGAATAATACAGTATGCAGCCTTTTGGGAAGCTTTTGAAAACTCAGCATACTTCCTGGAGATTCATCCAGGTTGTGTCTATCAACAATTCATTCCTTTTTCTTCCTAAGTAGTATTCCATGCTATGGGCGTACCAGAGTTTACTCATCCATTGAAGGCTATGTGGGTTATTTCCAGTTTTGCACTATTACTAATAAAGCTATCACGGCATTCATGTATAGGGTTTCATACATTTCACCTATGTGTGAAAGTAAAATTTCATTTCTTAGGGATAATTACCCAAGAATAAAATTGCTAGGTCATACGATAACTGTATGTTTAATTTTTTATAACAAACTGCCAAATGGTTTTCCAGGATGATTTTTTATCATTTTACAGTCCCACTAGCAATGTAAGGGTGTTCCAGTTTCTCTGCATCCTTGTCAGCATTTGGTGTTGTTACTACTTTTTATTTTTGTCATCCTAATGGGTTCCATTGTGGTTTTAATTTGCATTTTCCTAATGGCTAATGATGTTGAACATCTTTTCATGTGCTTCTCTGCCGCCTGTATATCATCTTCTGCGAAATGTCTCTTTATAGCTTTTGCCCATTTTCTAATTGGATTGTTTGCTTTCTTACTGAGTTTGTTTTGACCTCCTTTTTTTAAAAAAAAAAAAAACAGCTTTATTGAGGTATAATTCACATATCATAAAATTCATTCTTTTAAAGGGTACAATTGAGTAATTTTTGGTATACTAGCAAAGTTGTACACTGAGCATCACTATCTAATTTCAGAACATTTCATCAACTCAGAATGAAACCCCATGCCCGTTCAGTCACTTTCTATTCCCCTTTCCCCAGTCCCTGGCAAACACTATATGAATTTTATAATATATAACTTTTGGTATTTGACTTCTTTCACTTTTAATAATGTTTTCAAGTTTCATCCATGTTGAAGCATGTTTCAGAACTTCACCCATTTTCATTTTATTATTTATTTATTTATTTATTTATTTATTTATGAAATTTATTGTCACATTGGTTTCCATACAACACCCAGTGCTCATCCCAACAGGTGTCCTCCTCAATGCCCATTAAATGTTTATTTATTTATTTTTTGGAGACAGAGAAGGGGAGAGAGAGAGAGAGAGAGAGAGGAGGCAGAGATGGAATTCCAAGCAGGCTCTGTGCCATCAGCACGGAGACTGATGTGGGCTTGATCTCATGAACCATGAGATCATGACCTGAGCTGAAATCAAGAGTTGGATGCTCCAATGACTGAGTCACCTAGGCACCCCAGAACTTTATCCATTTTTATAGGTGAATAATATTCCACTAAGTGGATCTATCACATTTTGTTTATCCATTCAACAGTGGATAGACATTTGTGTTGTTTCCATTTTTGGGCTCTGATGAATATCTGTGTACAAATTTTCGTGCCAGCATGTTTTCATTTCTCTTGTGTATACGTGTAGGAATGGAATTGCTGGGCTTTATGAAAACTCCATGTTTTGAGGAAATACCAAGCTGTTTTCCAGAGCGGATGCACCATTTTATCTTCTTGCCAGCAAAGTATGAGGCCTCAATCCCTCCACATCCTCCCTAACATTTGTTGTTCCATATTTTTGATTATGGCCATCCCAGTGGGCATGAAGTGGCATCTCATCGTAGTTTTGATTTCAATTTCCCTAATGACTAATAATGTTCAGCATCTTTGCATGTGCTAATTGGCAATCTGTATAAATTATTTGGAGAAATGTCTATTCCACATCCTTAAACTGGGTTGTTTCTCTTTTTTGTTGTCATTGAGTTGTAGAGTTCTTTATATACTCTAAACACAAGTCTCTTGTCGAATATATGATTTGCAGATATTTTCTCCCATTCTGTGGATTGCCTTTTTACTTTCTTGATAGTGTCTCTTGGTGCATAAAAGTTCTTAATGTTGATGAAACCTAATGTATCTATTTTTCTTCTTTGGTTGTTTGTGCTTGTGGTGTCATATCGAAGAAACCATTACCCAGTCCAAGGACATGAAGATTTACTCCTGTGTTTTCTCTCAGGACTGTTACAGACTTAGCTCTTACATTTAGGTCACTGATCAATTTTGAGTTAATTTTCATAGAATGTGTGGTAGGGGCCCAACTTCATTCTTTTGCATGTGGATACCCAGTTGTCTCAGCATCACTTTCTGAAAAGGCCATTCTTTCTCTATTGAATTTTCTTGGTATCATTCTTGAAAATAAATTGACCATAAGTGGAAGGGTTTATTTTTGGATTTTGAATTCTAGTTCATTGATCTAGACTTCTATCGTTATACCAGTACCACAGTGTCCTGATTACTGTAGCTATAGTGTAAGTTTTCAAATTGGGAAGTGTGAGTCCTCAATCTTGTTCTTTTCCAAGATGATTTTGTCTCTTCTGTCCATTGTTTTTGTCTTTTCTTGCACTTCCATATATATTTTTAGGATCAGCTTGTCAATTTCTGCAAAAAAAAAAAAAAAGCAACTGAAAGTTTTGGCAGGGATCCTATTCGTCTATCTGAGGATTATTTGCCATTTTAACATTAAATCTTACAATACATTGACATTAGCTATCTTTCTATTTATTTAGGTCTTCAACTTTTTTCAATGATACCTTTATAGTTTCAGCATAGGAGTCTTACACTTCTTTTGCTAGATTTATTCTTGAGTATTTTATTCTTTTTGATGCAATTGTAAATAAAATTGTTTTCTCAATTTCATTTTTGGATTGTTCATTGCAAGTGTATAGAAACACAGTCTATTTTTGTATATTGATCTTGTATCCTGTAAGATTGCTGAACTCGTTACTTTTTCTAACGCATTTTTAGTGAACTCCGTAGGATTTTCTACATGTAAGATCATGTCATCTGTGCATAGAGATAATTTTACTTCTTGTTTCCCAATCTGGAAAATATGGCTTTTGTTTCTGTCTTCCTTTTATTTCTTTTTCTTGCTTAATGATCCTGGCTAGAACTTCTAGTACAATGCTGAAGAGAATTGGCAAGAGCAGACATCCTTGTCTTGTTCCTGATCTCAGAAGGAAAACACCTAGTTTGTCACCATTAAGTATGATGGTAGCTGTTTTTTTTCTTTCTTCTAGATGGTCATTATTAGGTTGAGAAGTTTCAGTTATATTACTGGTTTGTTAAGTACATTTTTAGTTTGTTAATAAATGGGTATTGGATTTTTCAAGTGCTTTTTGTGTGTCTGTTGAGATGATCATGTGGTTTTTGTCTTTGTCTTTTATTCTATTAATATGATATTGCATTGGTTGATTTTTGTAAGTTCAGCCAAACTTGCGCTCTGGGATACGTGCCATTTGGTCAATGTTGCTGTAACATTTTTATTTTCTTGGTGTTTTTTTGTGTCTCACTCTTGAGTTTTGAGAGTTCTTTTTATATTGTAGATACTGGCCCTTTTAGGTAGGGTCAGGTTGCAAACTAAATTGAGCAAACTCTGGCTAACCCACGCAAAACTAGGAATTTTATGGTACAGGTAAAGCCAATAGGTTCAACCCTGAGGAGTTATCAGGAGAGTCCAGTTATCAGGAATCAAAAACGAGTTGGATCAAGGGGCCTCTGTCCTTTCTGTGCTTGTATCACCCACTTGAAATTCCAAGTCCTGGAAATGAGCATGATTGACTTGGCTGGGGTCCCCTGACCAGGAAAGGTGGCATACCTTGTGTGATAGCCCCAGAGATGCTGCCTGCAATGAGGTTCAGGTGTCTCCCAAGGCAATATTCAGTTGCTGCTGTCAGAAGAAGAAATGAATACGTGGCTGGATTTGCCCAGGAGAAAGACTCTCTGATTCTGAGTTGCATATTGGGAAAGAGTTCAGCATTTCATAGTAGTTGAGATTATGGTCTTTGAAATCACTGAACTAATTCTGAGACCTCATGCTACCATTATTGTTTGCAAGATCCTGAGTAAGTAACTGGGTTCCTCTGTGCCTCAGTTTGCTCAACTCTATGATTTTTTTTTTAACATTTATTCACTTTTGAGAGACAGAGAGAGACAGAGCACAAGCAGGGGAGAGGCAGAGAGAGAGGGAGACACAGAAACTGAAGCAGGCTCCAGGCTCTGAGCTGTTAGCACAGAGCCTGACGTGGGGCTCCAACTCACAAACCATGAGATCATGACCTGAGCCAAAGTTGGATGCTTAACCGACTGAGCCACCCAGGCGCCCCTCAACTCTATGATTTATAGAGGCTTTGTCATAGGGTTGTTGTGAAGATTGAGTGACTGAATGGGTGTAATAGGTTTAGCAGAAAGTGTGGGACAAAATGGCAGGTGTTGTTAATAAATTTAAAATACTTTTACTGTACAGTAGCTAACTGGAGACTGGAGAGAGGTGTCCACACCATGTCCTAAGAAAGCAGAGGAGGTGGTATCAGGGAAGGCTGCCTAGATGTGGTGGGCTTTGAAGGCTTGATGGATTTAAAGGAGCTGCTATAGCTTTCTGCTGGAAATAGAGGTAGTGGTTTTAGCCAAAAACATGTGGGGAAGAATTACAGGTGATATCAAGGGGACAGAACATCTGTCTTCCTTTTCCCATGGGAAATGTGACTCCCATGGGACTGAGACATGGCCTCTAATTGGGATGACTGAGTCTTTCACCCAAGATTAGGCTGGCCCCCAAACAATCCCCCACTAGAACTCAGTCTTTTTATTTAATAAAGGCAGACCCTAAGCCCCATGGAGTGTCTAGGAACTTGGTATC
Organism: Puma concolor; assembly: GCF_028749965.1. NCBI lineage: Eukaryota > Metazoa > Chordata > Mammalia > Carnivora > Felidae > Puma > Puma concolor. Next base: position 122,100,446 of record NC_141669.1, on the reverse strand, counting down.
CATCTAAGTGGAAATCAATTTCTTTTTCATACAATGTTAGTGGGCCAGTGGAAATTTATGTTTTTTTCATATAACATTTAATGCCTTTTTATTATAAAATTAATATTTCTTCATAGGAAATGTGGAATATATAGAAAGTATGAAGTTTAGCATGAAGTTAGCAGTATGAAGTATGAAGTATGGAGTTAGCATGGCTGCTAACATGTGGGGAATACCCTTTCAATCTCATAACCATTTCTGTGTATGTGTGTGTGTGTGTGTGTGTGTGTGTGTGTGTGTTTGAAAAAAATCAGGATCATACCACACATACTATTTTGTAGCTGATTTTTTTCCCCACAATATCTCATGATCGTTTTCTCACCTCCTAAGTCATTCTTTATTTTTTAAAGTTTATTTTATTTTATTTTTATTTGAGAAAGAGAGAGCGTTGGTGGGGGAGAGGGACAGAAGGAGAGGGAGAGAGAATCCCAATCAGTCTCCACACCCAGCACAGAGCTTAATGTGGAGCTTGATCTCATAACCTTGAGATCATGACCTGAGCTGAAACAAGAGTCAGATGTTTAACGGACTGAGCCGCCCAGGCGCCCCGTTGTCATTCTTTATGAATGTGATTTTTGATGGTTGAAAATAGTCTACTGCATGGATATATTAGAATTTATTTAAATCCATCTTCTATAATTAGGTTTTTCTGATTTTTTACTATTAGAAATAAAATTATAATAAATATTTTGGAGCATAAATTTTAGCACCTGTCTCCAGTTAATTCCACAGAATAAATTTCTTTAAGTGCAATTGGGTATTTTTTATTAAAAAAATTTTAAGTATTTCATTTTGAAAAGTTACATGCACATGATAAAAAAATATCTAACCAGTTCAAAAGAGTATTCATTAAAAAGTAAGTCTTGTTTTCATCTTTCATTCCGTGTCTTTATAGTCACTTCCCAGAGAAAATCCGCGTAACCAGGTTTGTGTGCATAGCTCCGCAAAATAGGATATAGACATGAAAGGCATATTTGTATATCCCTGTTTCGTTAGTATCCTCTACACATCTTTGTTTTTTTTCACTTATCTTGGAGATCATTCCTTACCACTGCATTTTCAACAGCCATCCCTTATTTCTTAACTGCTGCCTAGCATTTCTTTTCATGGATGTATCATTATCTGTGTAAGAAGTTTGTAGCGGTGGACATCCAGCTTGTTCACAAACTTTTCTAGAAACAGAATGCTTTCATGAACAGTCTTGTTGATGTATCTTTGTGCCCATAGATGAGAATATCTGTGGAATAAATACCCAACGTGGACTTCCATATTTAAAATCTGAATACATACTGCCAAAATGCCTTCCAAGGGTGAACACCAGTGCACCTGTTTCTAACAGCACTATCTGTGTCTATTTCCTCCAGCTTTTACCAACAGCACATTATTAAACATTTTGATCTTTGCCCACCTGATAGATAAAACAGGTTTAAAACTGTGGTTTTGGGGTGCCTGGGTAGCTCAATTGATTAAGCGTCCGACTTTGGCTTGGGTCATGATTTCATGGTTCACGAGTTTGAGCCCCGTGTTGGGCTCTGTGCTGACAGCTCAGAGCCTGGAGCCTGCTTCGGATTCTGTGTCTCCCTCTCTCTCTCTCTCTCTCTCTCTCTCTCTCTCTGCCCCTCCCCTGCTCATGCTCTGTCTCTCTCCCTCTCGAAAATAAAAAAACATTAAAAAAAAGTTTTAGAATTAAAATGGAAGAAACTCTCAATGGAAGAATCGAGTCCTCTGAAGAACTGGATTTTTTCATTTTTTTATTAAGGAGAGTAAGACCTAAGTAAACTGATTTTATTCCCCTTTTCTCTTTGACTCTCAGGAAACTCAGACCGGATTGTGGGACCTTACTTGACTGCATACATATTTTACTTCTTCATTTTGGACTTGCTGTTCTGGGCTGATTTGCATTCCCCTGGTCCTCATTCTTGTTCTCTATTCATTTTTTATTTTATCTTTTTACTGTTTCCTGTTAATCATCCAAATCCCTCATGGGGTAAAGTGTGACACACACATGCACAGATAGACATGTTCAGATATATATTTGAACACGGAGCTTACCGGACATTTGACAAGGGCCTGCCCAGTCCCTTCTCCACCCTCTTGTCGGTCTCAGGCCCAGGGCTTAGAACACCTGTGGGACTTGCCCTCCAAAACCAGAGCTGCCGTGAGACTGAATCTCAGGGAACGGGAGAGTGGACACTGGCTTCCTCCAGCTTGATCTTGGGAGGCAAGGGAGGTCCTTCCTGCTGCCCGCAAAGTGAGGGGCCCTGGGCAGAGGCCCTGCGACGGCCCACGCAGACACACACACACTGGGAACGAGATTGCATCTTCCCCCAGACCAGCGAGATTCTATAAACATAATCAAAATGTAATAGAAACTTTTTGGAAATGCTGTTATGAGGAGAAAGCATCAATCTTGATGGAACTCCGCTCAACAGGCTTTGCGGAGCTAATCAATCATGGTCAGGACTCGGCCTCCCCATCTGTCTGCGCCGGGGACCGCGCCGAGCTCGCTCACTCCCCGGCTGGGGCTGCGTCCCCTCACCAGGCAATCCATCATGCGGCAGGGGGACGGCGGGAGGGGAATAATAGCACGCTAATAAACTAGGGGCTTTTTTCATTCCCAACTAATTTTTAGTAAATGAGCCCAATCCAGGCAGAGCAGGAAAAAGAGCCCGAGGACATGGTGCGTCCGAGATGCGCCTCGCTGGCGGGGGACAATGGCTTCTGGGCTCGAGGGGAAGTGAAGAGACAGCCCAGACCAGGGATAAGTGTTTCGGTTCAGCTGGGGCGGCAAGCAGTCCGTGGAGGTGCCGGGAAGAATGGGGCCCGAGCGACTTCCAGACTGGTGGCCTAGACTTACAGCGCTGGCTCACGGTGGTGTTGCTGTACCTGACTCTTCCCCCCTATGGGGGGAAGCCAGAGGTCAGAGAGCTAGGTCCAAGCAGTGGGGCAGAGGGCGGCCCTTTACAAGAAATGACCCCAGGGATGAAGAGCAGAGAGCAAGGTGGGCTTAGTCAGAGGCTGTGAATGATCAAAGCTGCCTGGGGACCCAGTACCAGCCTGCGGGGTGTACCTTCCAGGTTACAGAGCAGGACAGGGCCCAGAATGGGATATTCTCATAGAGGTCTGCAAATTGGGGGACCATGTCTATTTTTACTCATCCTTCTGTCTCTACCACTTTGCTTAGTGCATGGCACATGGTGGGCACTCATAAATATTTGTTAAATGAATACATGAATGAGAATTGTCCCTGAGATAGCAGATTTTGAAGATCTGGTCTGATAATTTCCTTGAAGTTCTTATCCTAAAATACATCACAGGTTCAGTCCCTGGTTGCCTTCTACCCAGGATTCGGTTTTGGACAAGACAGTTTGGTGAAGGCACCCGTCTTTATAATCTGTTGCTATGTAACACATGACCCCCAAACTAAGTGGCTTTAAACACCAATAAACATATGTTATCTCTCACAGTTGCCATGGGTCAGGGATTCAGGAGTTGCTTTCCCTGGACTGGTCCCAGTCCTGGTAAGTCTTTCTGGAGGTGTGGTCATTGGTTCTGCACCAGGAATTTATGAATGGCTGCGATTATTTTGACATTCACCTCATCAAGAGATGGAGTCTATTTTTTCTCCCCTTGGATCTGGGCTGGCATGTGACTGATTTGACCAAAAATGTGTATGGAGGAAGTGCTGCCATGCCAGTTCTCAGTCTAGTTTTTAAAAGGACTGGCAACATTCAGCTTGGTCTCCTGGAGCCTGAGCTGCTGTTGAAGTCTGACCACACTTCTGGACACACTTCATGGACAGGCTTTGAGTCTACACAGAGAAGGGGAGGTGCTCAGCTGAGTCTAGCCTTCTAGTCCTTGCCAATGTCCAGATCTGTGAGTGATGTCATCTTGGATCCTCCAGCCCAGCCCAGATGACTGAATACCAACCACCAAGTGCCCACAGTCAGTGCCACAGAGAACAGAAAAATGGTCCAGGTGAACCTTGCCACCAAATCATGAAACATAATTAAATGGCTGCTGTTGTAAGCCACTAAGTTATCAGGGTACTTTGTTGCATCAAGAGATAATTAGAACACCCATAATCCAAGGAAAGATCATAGACTGTAGCTTGTCTGACTACACATTCTATGTTTGAATGATTTCTGTTTTTTTTTTTTTCTGAGACATCATTCAGTCTTTTGCTTAAATACCCTAGAGGGGCAGGACAATGATCACTTCTGGGGTTAGTTCCTTCTATAGCATGATGGTTATAGCTCTCCTCCCTTCATCCTTCTCTCCCTCCATATTCCCTTCCCTTTGCCATTCTCCTTCCTTTATTTTCTCCCCAAATATTTACTGGTTCCCAGAGGAGGTGTGTTAGTTTGGGTTTTCCGAAAAAACAGAACCTATAGGATGGATGGGTGGATGGATGGATAGATAGATAGATGGGTAGATAGATAGATGGATGGGTAGATAGATGGATGGATAGATGGATGGATGGGTAGATAGATGGATGGGTAGACAGACAGATAGATGGATGGATAGATAGGTAGATAGGTAGATGATAGATAGGTAGATAGATAGATAGATAGATAGATATGAGACATTTATTAAAGGAATTGAGGGGCGCCTGGGTGGCGCAGTTGGTTAAGCATCCGACTTCAGCCAGGTCACGATCTCGCGGTCCGTGAGTTCGAGCCCCGCGTCAGGCTCTGGGCTGATGGCTCGGAGCCTGGAGCCTGTTTCTGATTCTGTGTCTCCCTCTCTCTCTGCCCCTCCCCCGTTCATGCTCTGTCTCTCTCTGTCCCAAAAATAAATAAAAAACGTTGAAAAAAAAATTAAAAAAAAAAAAGGAATTGACTTACATGGTTATAGAGGCTGAAAAGTCCCGCTGTCTGCTGCCAGTTGGGATACCCGGAGATCTAGCAGTATAATTCAGTCTCAGGTCACAGGCCTGAGAACTGAGGAGCTGTTGGTATAAGTCTTAGAGTCCTAAGGCCTGAGAATCGGAAGCTCCAATGTGTGAGGTAGGAAAAGATGGATGTCCCAAGTAAGAGGGAGAGAGCAAGAGTGAGAGAGACAGCGAGAGAGAGAGATCAGTCTTCCCTTCCTTCATCTTTTTGTTTCATTTATGTCCCCAGTGGATTGGCTGAGGCCTGCACACATTCGTGGAGGCAGATCTCTTTACTTAGCCTACTGAATCAAATGCTAATGTCTTCCAGAAACACCCTCACAGATACACCCAGATATAATGTTTTACCAGCTCTCTGGGCTATACATGATTGACCCAGGCATCTTCCATCTGTTGGACCCCCTTGCTCAAACCTCAACTCTGGTCCTCTGAACCATACATCAGCAGGGCAGGCTGATGTGACAGAGAAGGAGATAGGACATATTAGTAGTCAAGTTGCCTCATAAAACTAGCCATCACAGGGGGTGATTCCTGAGATGGTTCTGGATTGGAGTGTAGGAGTTGAGCAGGCACTCAGGAAGTAGCTCATTCTAGGCAGGGCTGGAATTGAGAGTGCATGGTGTAGGGATGGTAACAGTGGGACACAGAGAGAGGAGAGGTAGTTGTGGCCATAACACAATAGGCCTTAATGCCACTTGGCAGTTCAGACTCTATGGCTGGGCAGAGCAGGAAGAGAGTTCCCTTTCAGATGGGACTCCGGTTGCCGTGTGGGTGGTCAGTGTGGCAGTGGGGACACCAGTTACAGGTGGATTGGGTGAAAGATGGTAGCAGCTTGGACTGAGGTGGAGGTGATGGAGTAGCAGGAATGTGGGTGGTTTGGAAAATGTAACATGTGTTTACTGTATTCCTTGAGAATATGTAATTCTTCCAACAAGGATAAGAAAAACAAATAAGATGGATGAACCTTCTCCAAAGTGTTTGGTGTAGATAGTACATAAGCTTCTAGCTTAAGCAACAGAGGCAAAACTTGGAGGATGTGTTAAGTACACACAATGAGTAAGCTTCTGAGACTCCGGCAGAATTCATAAGATGTGTTGAATGTAGATAGTAAGAATGTTAGCAATCTGCTTGTCAGAGATGGATTCAATAGTTTCTATGGTAAAACAAACAAGAGTACTATTAATAGAAATGGGTGGAAAGATCAAGTCGTGATTGTACCATTTCCAACAGGTCCTCCCTAAATTGTTCACCCATTGGTGTTACCAATCCTGGTCTTGTTCTGTCCCCACCTATGCTCTGTCCAAGAAATAAGAATAAAACCCAGCGATGTTCAGAAGTGAGTGGTAAGACTGCAGCAGTGGCCAGGCATACGCTCTTGCCTTGTCTCTTCCATAGAGTCTATGTATGATTGACCCAGGCACCTTCCATCTGTTGGACACCCTGTGCTCAAACCTGAACTCTGGTCCTCTGAACCACACATCAGCGGGGCAGACTGATGTGATAGAGAAGGACATAGGACATATGAACATTACATACTCCTATCTCAAATGTGTCAACTAACCTCATGTCTTATTTTTGATTTTTTTGCTTTGTGTCTTATTTGGTTTAGCGAATAGCATGGTTTGAGCATCTCAATTTGGTCTGCGAGCCTTCCTGTTCTGTGGCCTGTGAGTTCATTGCCTGGTGGTATTCTTGTGATGGGAGAAGGCAGACCTTTGGCTGGGATAAGATGGGTTATCAAGAGCTCTCTTAAGCTAAGAGCCTCCATCTTAAATGGGAAGAACACATTTAATGCATCTAGAGAGGGCTCTGGCAGGGATGGGATTGCGGGGGAATAATCATCAGATTCCCCTCCTCAGCTCTGTGGGTCTGGAGCACAGGAAGCCAAGGCAAGCTATGCAAGCATATATAAAGATCCTGCATGCGTCCCATCCTTCTGCTAACATTTCATTGGCCAAAGCAAGTCACAAGGCTAAGCCCAACACCAATAGGAGTACTATTCAGCCTTAAAAAGGAAGGAGATTCTGACACATCCTACAGCATGAGAGCACCTTGAGGACATGATGCTGAGTGAAATAGGCCAGACACAAAAGGACAAATACTGGATGATTCCACTTATATGAAGTACGTACAGTGGTTAAGTTCATAGAGATAGAAAGTAGAATGGTGGTTGTCAGGGGCTGAGAGGAGGGAGGAATGGGGAGTGGTTGGTTGATTGATGTCGTTTCAGTTTTACAAGAGGAAAGCTTCTGGAGTTTTGCTGTACAACAACATGAATGTACTGGGGCACCTGGGTGGCTCAGTCGGTTAAGCGTCCGACTTTGGCTCAGGTCATGATCTCGTGGTTCGTGGGTTCGAGCCCCGTGTTGGGCTCTGTGCTGACAGCTCAGAGCGTGGGGCCTGCTTCTGATTCTGTCTCTCTCTGTCTCTGCCTCTCCCTTACTCATGCTCTGTCTCTGTCTCTCAAATATAAATAAATGTAAAAAAAAAATTAAAAAAACAACAACATGAATGTACTTAACACTAATGGACTGAACAGTTAAAAATGGTTAAGTTGGTAATTTTGTTGTTTTGACTTAAAGAACCTTAATTCAAATAAAAAAGAAAATTCAATTTAAATATTAGATGGTATAAAATAAGTGCAAAGACAAAAATAATATATTGTCCACAAGCCCACCACACAAGGATAGACACTGTTAACCACTGCAGTCCCCCCTGGACATTTCTCTGTACCTGAATACCCATGTACTAATTTTCTTTAACAGAAAGAACACTGCTGTTCATACATTATTGCGACCGATTCTTCTTAAGCAACACTGCTTTGAGTAAGTCATTGTTCTGGAGGCGATACACAGAGTCCCATCATCATTTTTAATGGCTGGATGGTATTCCACCTGTTACGTGCTCTAATTGTATCAGTTATTAATGCCATGTAACAAAACGCCTCAAAATTCAGTGGCTTAAGACAACCACCATTTATTACGCTCATGAGGATTATTGGGAACATGTTTTACTGTTTACTTCTCCACTTTCAGGAGAAGGGAAGCTAAGGAAACACAATAAAACAGAGGAAGAAAGTTAAGTCAGGACGTGGTGTTGGCTGGAGAGAGGCTTCAGCTGGTTCGGTGGAGAGTTTTGGAGCAAAACGTGTACCTCTGCTTTGGATCCACCTTAATCCCCTTTGATACACCCCTCCCTTGTCAATCAATCACTGGCTACAAGCTGACAGATCCCGGTTAGCCAATGGCAATTCTCCAGAGCAGGGTGGAGGTGAAATCTATTAGCAGTCAATATTGATAGCAGCCAATACCAAGAGAAGATGGTAAATTTTATGTGTATTTAACTACAATTAAACAAAGAAGCGAAAAATATCAGAGGGGTGGGGAAGTACACTCCATCTACAGTAGGAGGCCCTGCAAAGTTACAAGGTGAAGGATATGGATGTATAATCCTGATGTAGTAGAGGAATAACTGGGACCAGTGATCTAGTTCACTAAATGCTCAGATTTGCATGGTGGGAACACTTCTCTGGCAATCCCAGTGGGGGATGGGCTGGCTCTCAGTGAAGAGGCAACAGTCCAGGTGAGGGGGAGTGGGCCTGTAGATGGAAATGGAGTAAGAGATGTACTAAGAGCCCTGTTTGTTGATGACTTGATATCTGAAGTACTGTGCCCAAGACCATGCATTTATCATCTCCCTTAAGCTTTCAACCACGGCATGACTTAAGTCTACTGTGAATCCCATTCTATAGATGAAGAAACCGAGGTAGTGAGACGGGAAGTGTCTTGCCTAAGGATGCGCAGCTGGGAGGAACTCAACCTGGCCATGAAACCCACATCGGCCTGCCTCCAGGGCCTAAGTCTTTAACCACCATGCCCAGCACCTTGGTTGGGGGAGCGAGGCAGGTGATTTGACATTCAAGTTTGGGTGACAGGTGGATGGAGATCCCGTCAACTAAGGCTGAGTCCTGCACTTTTGAGATCAACTGGGTGGGGGATGGTCATGTGCGAACGAAAAGTGGCGGGAGACTGATTTCAAAAGGAAAAGGAACTGCTCGACTCCAAAATGGCAGCGCCTTCCTTTGGTCTTGCTTTTCTCCACTTGTTTACCTGCAACTTCTCCTGACTCTGGCTGCAGGGGACAGAGAGAAGGGGAGGACGGGAATCCTCCAGGGGCTCAGGCGCTGCTCAGCTCGCAATGTAGCCTGACAAATCAAGTGGGTAAAACCCATTAATTAGCAGTTTTGGAAACAGTTGCAAAGTTAATTATTCCGTTTTCTGATGAAAGAAAGCTAATTTTTGGCATTTACACCGACAGTGACATGAACTAACATTTTTCGAGTTGACATCCCTCAAGATAAATGATGCTGTGAGGCATTTGTGCAAACATCCTGACCCACAGTCCTCCGATGAAGATTGTCTGCAATGGGTGCCTTCGCCACAGTTTTTGCCTGGCAAGTTTGGGGGGTGGGCGAACCAAGAAAGAGAGTTTATCTGGTGGGGGCAGTGAAGAGGAGAGAGCTGGTGACATACAGAGAAGACTCAAAGCCAGAGAGAAGATTTGCATATTCAGAAGGCTTTGCTGTAATGGAGAGAGCAGAGGAGTGCGGTTAATGGCTCTGTTTGTCTGTCTGTCTGGTGAGATTCATACACAGAAGGGGGACCTAGTTTTTCCAAATGATTGCTTCCAAATTTAGGTGTTCTCCCCAGACTTTGCTTCTGAATATTCTAGGCTGGTGTATCCAATTGTCTGTTTGACGTCTTCACTTGGCATCTCGGAGGCGTCTCAAACTCACTTTGTCCCAGAGGAACTCACTGCTCCTCCTGTTGTCTTCCCTCCTCATCCAAGGAAATGACACCACCGTCCATCCAAGTGCTCAGACCAGACCCACAGCCATCATCTCTGATATCCCCCTTTCCCTTGCTCCTTCCCGACATCCAGTTTATCAGCGAGACCTGCCAATACTACCTCTGACCCACACCTCAGACACGGCTTCTCCTTTCTCATTTATCGCTGCTAACGACCCTGGTCTAAATAACCACCATCCCTTCTAACTCACCGCCAGCCTGTAGAGCCATAGTGACAGCCACACCTGAGAGGTCGTATTTCCTTGTTGCCACATTAAAATAAGTGAACAGAAACAGGTGAATTTAATGTTTTAAAAAATTTTTATGTTTATTTTTGAGAGAGAGATAGTGGGGTAGGGGCAGAGAGAGAGGGAGACAGGATCGGAAGCAGGCTCCTCATTGAGGGCAGTGAAACCAACGAGGGGCTCGAACTCACGAACTGTGAGATCATGACCTGAGCTAAAGTCGGACGCTTAACCAACTGAGCCACCCAGGTGCCCATGGTTTTTAAATATTTTTGGATTAATAGTTTTTATCTTGTAGAGCAGTTTTAGGTTTTGCAACACTGAATGCGAAGTAGAGGTTTCCCACACACCCCTGTCCCCACGCAGGCACAATCCCCCCTCCCCCCCTCCCCCCCTCCCCCGCCCGGGGCACATTTGTTACAGTCGATGAACTTGCAAGTGACACATCATCGCCCGACATCCGTAATTTACGTTAGGGCTCTCTCTCGGTGTTGTACGTTCTATGGGTCTGGACGAACATATAGTGACACGGGTCCATCCTTACAGTGTCAGACTAGTTCAACTGCCCTAAAAATCCTCTGTGCTCCACCTGTTTCTCTCCTCCTCCCCCTGAACCCTGGGCACTGCTGGTCTTTTTACTGTCTCCACAGTTTTGCCTTTTCCAGTGTCGTTTGAAACGATGTTCCCCTTCTACTCTTGGCTCTGTCCAACCCGTTCTCCATGGAGAGGCTGGATCTCTTAAATATGCAAACTGGACCATCTCAGTTCCCACCAGACCTAGAAAAAAAAATGGGAGTCCTCCTTTCAGCCTCTAAGACTTTGCGAGATCTGGCCCCTGCCTACCTGCCCACCCACCTCATGCCAGTCTCCGCTCAGTATACCCGAGACCTTGGCTTTGCTTTTAGTTCTTCAAACTCATCATGCCCCTTATGGCTGAAGTGTAAATTGCAGAGAGAGGAGTGGAGCTCATCCTCAGGCACCTCGCAGGCCAGGTTCCCGGGGGTATTTGGGAGCCCCTGGGGGTGTGAGTGGGAGGGAGCCAGTGCACTGGCTTTGCATTAAGTCTTTAAGGCTGCCTCCCTCTGCCTCTCGAACTGAGCTTGAATCCTGTGCTCCGGGCAGCATCCCTCTTAACACGGGCAGATTAATTGGAAACAGATGTCAAGTGGTGGGATTTAAATACAGACATCTCACCAAATGTCAGCCCTTCCCCTGGGCTACGATGGAGTTCTCACTTCTCATCCTCACCGGGGAACTGGGAACAAGCCTCTTAGATGTGCTGGTGGCATGCTTGACCCAGGCAGTCTTTCAGGCAAAAACTTCTCAAAAACTCAAGGCAAATTATGACTCTGAAAATCCGAATCTACGTGATGAATTTACTTGTACCGGATTCACAGAAACGAAAGGTACTCTCAGAACAGCTGACTCTTACAATAACCACAGAGCCCTCAGATTATAAGGACGGGAGGGGAATAGTCTCATTTCCCCACTCAGAGGGCTGAAACTGAGGCCCAGAGCAAGGAAGGGACTTAGTGTCAAAGCTGGGGCTGGAACGCACAGCCGAAACTATTTTCTTTCTTAAATGTTTATTATTTATTTATTTTTTGGGGGGGGGGGAGAGAGAGAGAGAGAGAGAGAATATGAACTAGTAGGGGAGGGACAGAGAAAGAGAGAGAAAATCCCAAGCAGGCTCCGTGCTGTCAGTGCAGAGCCTGATGTGGGGCTTGAACTCACACACCGTGAGATCGTGACCTGAGCCGAAATCAAGAGTCAGACACTTAACCTACTGAACCACCCAGGCGCCCCGAGACTATTTTCTAAGGTGCAAAGTGGGTACTGCCTCCCTCCACGCTGCTCTGTTGCCTGGAGAATAAACCCAGACTCCTTGGCAGGACCCGGGCCTTTACCACCACCCTTCTCCCCAGCCTTGTCTCCTCGCTCTCCCAGGGTAAGGGACCTCCCTGCATTCCTGAGCATATGCCTCTGCTGCTTGCCTCAGGATGTTTCCTCTGTCTCTCTACCTATCTAGTAAACTATTCACTCATCACAACCCAAATCACATGTGCCCTGCTCTCACAAGAACCCTCAACTCCCCAGCTAGAGTTCCTCTGCTCCTCTTGTAGGATCCCATAGCATCGTACTCATATCACTGTAATAATTTTATTTTTTCTTTTTCTTTTTTTTTTTTTTTAATTTTTTTTTCAACGTTTATTTATTTTTGGGACAGAGAGAGACAGAGCATGAACGGGGGAGGGGCAGAGAGAGAGGGAGACACAGAATTGGAAACAGGCTCCAGGCTCTGAGCCATCAGCCCAGAGCCCGACGCGGGGCTCGAACTCACGGACCGCGAGATCGTGACCTGGCTGAAGTCGGACGCTTAACCGACTGCGCCACCCAGGCGCCCCTCACTGTAATAATTTTAATATTTCTCTGCTCCCCAACCCCTCTCCTTAAACCCCTTTGTTTTATTTTATCTCCTTCCCTGGAACTTGGCACAGAACTTCGTCCACAGTAGGCACTTAATAACTGTGACTTTGACATTGTCAAAGACAAGGGACCCCTTTCTTACTCAGTTTTTCTGTACTATCTGACACTACTGAGCTTTGTCTTCCTGAGATGCCCCCTGCCTCATCATGCATACTTCCCTCCGGCCTGGTTTTCCCTCCCAGCTTTCTGTTCTGTTTCTGTCTCCTTTCTGGACATTCCCTCCTCCGCCTGTCTCTTCTAGTCTGGTGTTCCAGGATTTGTCCTTGCCATCTCCTCTCCTCTCTGGAAAGCCTTTTCTGGCTGGGTAAAGTGTCACAGGATTCGAGGCCTCTGTCCATGCCCTTCCATCTCCCTGGGACACTCTTCCCTTCATTTCTGGCATTAGCAGCTTCTTCTCTTCTCAACTTTCAGATTTCACCCTCTCAGAGAGCTCTTCCCTGACCACCTGAGCACCCATCCTGGGGTTGGGCCCAGAGCATATGGCAGGATGGACAGATGGAAGAAGGAATGGTGGGCTGGGCCGAGGACAAGCAGAGCAAGGGGGAAGGGGGGACGCATGCGTCCATGGCACGAGTGCTCATAGCACCTCTGACATCACCAGCTGGGTGTTCCACTGCTCCTCAATCCGGAGACGGGCAGGCCACAGTGTTTTTGGGTTATTAACTCTCCTCAGTAAACTTCTAGTGAGTGTGATAAAACACTCAGCAGAAAGTAGCAAGAGCTCATAAAAGCAGGATTTAGTGCCATTTTATAGATGTCAGGGCTGACTTCCACACTCAAGCTAGTGTATATTTAAAATTCATGCCTGACTCACCACTTCAGAGAAGAGGCCCAAGGCCTGGGGGGAAGGAGATGACCTGGCTCCCTGCTGATCCCCCAGGTCTAGCACACCTGGAGTGGGCACTGGTGTGTGAGGCCTCCCAGTGGGGATTGGACCAAGATGAACTGGGCTTCCTGCTGGCCATGAGGATGGGCTTTGGTGTCAGACAGACCTGTGCTTGAGTTCTGGGTGCTGACCCATTGTGCAGGATGGATGTGGGACTTTTGGTGCTGAACCCGGGAAAGTCCCAGCAAACCTGGAGCTATGGTCATCTTAGACCCGGCTCTACCATTTCCTTGCTTTGTAAACTTGGGAGGATCACTTCCCTCTTGGAACCTCATTTTTCTCAGCTGTCACAAAGGAACAATTGTCCAAGGCCAGTGGTGTGGAATAAGCTGTAGGACTGTGTGGACGCAAGGCTATTGTCCAGTTCAGGGATAATGCATAGTTGGGTCTATACTGGGTGAGCTCTCACTGAATTATAACCTCCCCCAAAAGTGGATAAAGCCAGTTATCTGGGCTGGAAAGAGGTGGACAATTATATACAAGGAACAATTAAACCTAATTTGTTAATCCCGCTAATTAATGCAAGAGGGCATGACAAACACTCCCCAGATCTCTGTGGCTTGAACACCACGCAAGTAATTTCTTGCTTCAGTTGCAATACAATTCGGATTAGGTGGCCCCCTTACATCAGTGACTCGGGGAGCTAGGCTCTTCCATTTTGCAGCTCTGTCATCCCCTCCTCAGCGTTCTCTGCTGGATCCTCTGTATTAAGCCAGCCAAGGATGAGGATTTAGTGGGATGTTTTAGAACAGAGGTTGGCAAACTACACCCATGAGCCAAATGTAGTCTCTGACTGGTTTTGTAAATACAGTTTTATTGGAACAGGCATACCCATTAGGTTACTTTTTGTCAATGGTTGCTTTCGCTCTGCAGTGGCAGAGTTGAGTCAGTTGTTGACAGACCATAGAGTCTGCAAAGCCTCACATATTTACTACCTGGCCCTTTGCAGAAAGTGTTTGCAGACCTTGGCTTTAGGACTTCAGCCACAGAGTGGTATCCATCCCGTCTGCCTATAGTCCACTGGCTACAGCTCAGGCTGATGACCTCAGACTAGCTGCTGGGGAGGAAGTATAGAGGAACACATGGGTATCGGCACTTGGTGATGGTCCCCCCCCCCCCCACCCATACCTACCTCTCAGGGTCATTAAGAAGATGTAATATAATAATGCCTACAGAGTGTTTCTTAGAAGGGCTGGCACATGGAAAGTCTTCCATAATGATAACCATAGCTCCTTAGTTCTCGGTAATATACCAAGTGTCTGGGATGCAGGATTTTGTGGGAGGACCCTCTCTCTACCCTTGAGAAGAAAGAACAGGGTTGCTCTTGTCTCTTGGTAACTAGGACATACACTGATTGCCTGGTTCCCTTTGATCTGGATTTGGAGTTATTTCCATGTGACCAGCTGGGGCAGGTATCGAGAAGAACTCAGGGGTGCTTATTTGGGCCCTGACCCTAACATGCCCCAGCCAGATGTTTTTCTTTTCTTTTTTTTTTAATTTTAGAGAAAGAGAGCATGAGTGGGGGAGGGGCAGAAGGGGAGAGAGACACAGAGAACGAGAGAGAGAGGGAGGGAGAGGGAGAGAGAGAAAGAATCTCAAGCAGGCTCCATGCTTAGAATGGAGCCTGACACAGGGTTCGATTCTATGACTCTGGGATCATGACCTGAGCCAAAATCGAGAGTCAGATGCTCAACCAACTGAGCCACCCAGGTGCCCCCAGATGTTTTTCTGATGGACAAACAGTGCGGCTACCGTGTGTTCACCAGGCCTAGCCCTCAGGACGTTGCCCAGTGTCAGTGTGACCTGGCTGGACATCCATGATCTGACTTCTGCTCTTCCCCACCATCCCCATCCTTAATATCATTTTAAATTTTTTTTTTTTCAACGTTTATTTATTTTTGGGACAGAGAGAGACAGAGCATGAATGGGGGAGGGGCAGAGAGAGAGGGAGACACAGAATCGGAAACAGGCTCCAGGCTCCGAGCCATCAGCCCAGAGCCCGACGCGGGGCTCGAACTCACGGACCGCGAGATCGTGACCTGGCTGAAGTCGGACGCTCAACCGACTGCGCCACCCAGGCGCCCCAATCCTTAATATCATTTTAAAACAGCGAGTTTGGAAAATTAAAGAAATACTTCCTATTAGTCACAGTATATGGAAGATGACAACATGGAACATGTTGTGTTATTAATGATATTTTTACTTTGTAAAGTAACTACAATAAAATTTAGTTAAAGCATCGATTGAAGGTTAATTAGGAGTTAAGCTTGATATTTTAAAGTTAGTTCACTAATGTGAGGGTGATTATTCATTAATGATAATGAAGCGATTCTCACTTTAGGTTCAAGTTTGCTAAGTTTTCTTGTTTTTGTATTTGATTTTAATAAGGGTTGAGATGCCTAATGCAGAGAAATGAGATACTGAAATCACATAGCAGAATTGTCAAGGCTTTTTTTCTTTTAACAGTGGGAGATTTCTTTCTTTCTTTTTTTTTTTTTTTCTTTTATAGAGAGAGAGAGAGATTGCGTGTGTGCATGCTTGTGCATGTATGAGAGGAGGAGGAGAGGGAGAGAAAGAATCTTAAGCAGGCTCCATGCTCAGTGCAGAGCCTGACATGGGGCTTGATCCCATGACTGTGAGATCATGACCTGAGCTGAAATCAAGAGTTGGATGCTCAACTGGCTGAGCCACCAGGCACCCCTGGAGATTTCTTTTTGTAACAGAAATCCAGAACTACTCATCAAGACAGATGCCTGAATGTTTTATCTTAAGTATGTAGCCTAGAAATAGATGTTAATTCTTATAAAATTGAAATCAAAATAAAAAACAAAACCAAAAACCAAAATCAGCAATACCAGCACCCCAATCATGACTGTAATTCAGGAATCACCTGTCTTGGTCCTCCCCAAGCCCTGTGAGCCTATTTTTTCTTCTGCTGTCTCAGTGAAAAACTGTGTGAACACTTTGATTATGACACTTACCACATTGCATCAAAATTGCTTAAGAGTCTGTATCTGTCAGAATGCCTCTGGCTGCAAGTAGCATGTAATCAAATTCAAACTGGCTTAGTCAATGGGGGAATTAATTATGTCAAGGAACACAAAGACTAAAAGAGCTGGACTCCATCTCTGGGGCTGAGTGAGTGTCAAGGGAGAGAGAGGAACTCTGAATGGAAAGGTGTTGGCCTTCCTCTCTTTTAAAAGGTGGGGTCTAATCCTTCTATACTTGAATGAATGTTCCTAACTACTGGAACATGGTGGAGGCAGTGGTGTGACTTCTGAGGCTGGGTCATAAAGGTCATGTCAGCTGTCCTTGGTTTCTTGGATGGCTCACTTTGAAAAGCCAAGAGCCATGCTGTGAGAACACTCAGTCAGCTCTGTGGGGGGCCCATGAGGAACTGAAGCTTCCCACCAACAGCCTGTACCACTTTGTTAGGCATGCGAGTGAGCCTCCTTGGAAGCAGATCTTCCAGCTCCAGTCAAGTTTTCAGATGATAACAGCCTCAGTTGATATCAGACTTCAACCTCATGAGACACCCTGAGCTGGAACGTCTCAATCAGGCCACTTGTAAATTCCTGACTTGGAGAAATCTTGAGACATAATATATGGTTGTTGCTGTTTTAAACCACTAAGTTTTGGGATAATTTGTTACACAGCATTAGATAGCTCATACAGAGGGAAAAAGGGATTGGGCCAACCTTTGTCATGTGCCCATCATCCCTGGACCCATAATAGTTAGCAGGAGAATGCCAGGTGTTGACTGGCTCAGGCTACTCAGCCTCTGGTTCTGGAACTTGCGGTGGGTGAAAACCTTGAGAGTTGTTTGCTCTAGGGCCTCAGAGATTGGGCTCAGGCCAGCTCCTGCCCCTTGATGTTCACCTCTTGCCCTGAGTCTGACCTCCTCACATCTTCTCTGCTTCTTTTGAAGTGGATAAGAGAGGCTGGTCTATGTTTGGCTACCCTCAGGCCTGATCAGGAGGTGAAATAAACCAATGCATGAAATACATCACAATTCAGGCAAACCTCCAGATTGCAGCAACTAGAAAGATGCTTGGAAGCAGATACTGTTGATGAGACTATTCACAAGCAAGACTCCTTGGGGGAGATTATGTCAGTATTCAGAACCCACTGTGGCGTTCTTCCCGTCTTTCATCCTTTCTCGTTTCCTGACATTGAGCAGGTTCTATATCAAGTCCAGAAAATGCTACTTTCTTTCCTCGCTTCTGATGGGGATGGTGTCTATTTTCTGTAAGCTCATTTCTCACATTGCCTCAAAAGTCAGATGGTCAGGTAACCCATTTAGTAGTCAGACAAATCCCAGCTCTGCTAGGTACTGGCTGTAGAAACTTGAGACAATTTACTCAACTTTCTAGAGCTTCATGACCTTGATCTGTCTAATGGGATAATAATTATACGCACCTGGAGTAATTATTGGTATAGCGTGAGATCACATAGGCAATGTGCCTTGTATGTTTCTAGGAATGTTGATGGGCATTCTACATAAGAAAGAGCTCAGCTGTCTGTCAGGTAAGTTTGGGAAGCCCTGGGTTTATCAAGTTTGTCTACCGTAGGATTCCTCAGAGCCCAGAATAAGCTGATCTTCATTGTGGCCCTCTAAGAAAGGAGTTTTAACAAGCTGTGCTTCCCTAATGTATTTGACCATAGGAGGCCTAATGTATTTGACCATATTTTGGAGGGCATTCCATGGGACTATGTCCATTGTCTCACCTCGGTATTTGGGAAGCCACCAGTGGCCACCTGTGTCCTGTGGTAGGCCCACACGTGGCTCTTCTTCTGTCTTAGAGGTGGCTGCCTATTTGAAGTGGGGGTGCAGAGTGAGGGAAGCCCCTCCATTTCTCCTGCATTGTGTGAATTCTGGGGAACAGTAGACTTAGCAATGCCTCATGTGTGCCTTCACATACCTCCCACAATACACAGGGGTTCATAACATGCAAAGAGTCTCAAGATAGCCCCTGGGATTCTGGTCCCTGGGCAGGTGTGGAAATGCAGCTGGAAGGTGGTCTCGAGGGGCCCTGGCACACATGAGGTCACCATGCTCTTCTCACATCCCTTGCCTTGCAGCTCGTCTGTCACTAAACCGAAAACCTCTTGAAGGTCACCTCAGTGATGACATGAGCAGCACTTTTCTGAATGAAAGCCATCTTACTATTGACACGCCAGTGAGGTCGCTTACGGAGCAGCCCCACCGCGTGGAGCCCATCTTCAGCTTCCTCAGCTGCCAGCCTGAAGAGGGCTCTGACAAAGACAGGACAGTACGTGGCCGTGTCCTGCTCCCAAAGGAAACAGCATTTCTCCCGGATTCGGTAATGCCAATGGAGCATTCCTTTCTGAGGGGGTTCTGGCTCCTGTTATCGTTGGCTGTCCCTGTGTGGCTCCCTCTTACGCGGTTGGTGACGGAGGCGACCCACTTGGATGGAGGCCTCCGACACGGGCGTGGTCTGTCTCAATAGTGTGGCTTTGATACCGCAGTGTGGAGCTAGTTTGGGATTTCCGGTGCTGCTGGGCCCTCTTGGGATGACCAGAGCCTCTGAGCAGCACTTTTTGGTCCATTTTGGGGAATCTGATGGACTCTTTGTTCTTCTCCTCAGAGTAACACAGCCCAGACTCAGCCGAATACGAAATAGCCTGGCATTTGGGGTAAAAACTCTTGTTTTTGCCATGCGTCTGCTCTCTTCTCATTTACTTTTTGGGGTTCCTGTTTGGTTTTGCCTTCCTTCCCTTTAGGACTGCCTACACGGTGCCGGTGGGACACAGTGATGGCAGTTCCCGTATCTGGGGTCGAATGTGCTGGGGGTGACAGTATGGATGATGGGGGCAAGGAGTGTGAGCTTCCTCTGCCCAGGGACTGGGATGGGGTGAGTCAGGGCTGGAGGAGGGGATGGGGGAGGGGAGGGGAGGAGGGAGTGGGGGAGAGGAAGGGTGGGCAGGTGGGAGGCAGGGGCAGCAGGAGCAAGGGTCTCTGACTGGGGGGCATTCAGGAAAAGGGGACACGTGAGTGACACTCAGTGGCTTAAGAGAGAAGAAATTGGCGGCCTGAAAGGGAGGGAGACAGAAAGCAGGGCTCTTCAATATGGGCATTCATGTCGTGCTGACAGTAGTCATTTATCATGCCCTGAATGGGAGCCCAGGGCCCAGTGCACCGCCAAAGGCCTCTGGTTAAAGTTTTACCTGAGTGTGAAAGGGGCTGGGGCTTTCCTAGGCTGCGGGGGCGGCCCCTGGGGGCCCATCTATTTGGAGCAGAGAGACTCTGACACCAGAGGAGGGGCCACAGGACAGGACGTTTCCGGGTGCGGGGACCCCTCTGGGCGTCCCAGGCGGGCAGGGCAAGGGGGTCTGCCTCATACAGAGGCCTGGAGACGCCTGCTCCAGTCACCGAATTAGGAGCCTAGCCCCAAATCAATCTGTGAGCCTCCCATGGGGTGTGCTCTGGGCAAGTCTGGGCAGGGGCATGTTTGGGCAAGTGAAGTCACTGGTGCCCAGCACAGGCTTAAAAAAAAAAAATTATTTAGCACTTACCATATGTCAGGCACCTTGTACATAAATGTACATGTATATCTAGTTAGGGTGACCACCCCTATTTGTTGTCCAGGGGGTGAGCGGTTCGTGGGGTGCAGGACTTTCAGTGCTAATCTGGGAATAGTCCCAAGCAAAACAGGACAGATGGGTATTAACCCGAACATTAATTCAAACATTAATTCTTTTGATCTCACAGCAGCTCTTGGGAAAGAGGCATTGCATTTACCTCCATTTATGAGTGAGAGGGAAGCAATGTGCTAAGGCCACAAAGCTGGGGGTGGGGGTGGGGCAAGAGAGCCTGGATCTGGAGCTATGTAGTCTGGTTTCCAAGTCTGAGCTCTCAGCCCTGCACCGTGCTGCCTGGGGCCTGGAACAGACGCCAGTGTGGTGAGTGGGTTTTCTGAACTGAAAACCAGGATGATGAAGTCTGACATGTTCACTGTTCAACATGGTGGTCTTTAGGGCCATGTGTTTAAGATGGGGCCTGTCCCGGACCTCTTGGTCTGTCTGGTCCACAGAGGGGCTGGCAACAAGGAGTCAGTCTGTCCTTAAGGTGGCCAGTACTTCTGGTGTGTAGGGCCCTGCTGTTTGTCTAGGAACATAGCTAATGACCCCGAGGTACTTGCCAAGATTCCCAGGCCAGTGAGGACCAGAGTGGGAGGTCAGGGAGGGAGGATATACATTTTGGAACTTGCAGCCCAGGATGCTTTGCCAACCGGCCCCACACCGCAGCCACAAGCAGGCACCTGGGTGATGGCAGAGGAGTAAGGACCAGAGATAAGGCTGAGTTCCCAGGCAGGAACCACTTTGGCCTATTTTCCATCTTGGGTTGTGGGACAGCTCGATCATCTGCAAGTGCCAGGCTCCTTGCAGAGAAAGGATGCACATCCAGATCCTAGGAGTCAAATCTGCTGCTATGAGACCATTTGGGAGAGAAATGAAATCTGCCCAAATTCTCTCCTTTGGGAGCCCCATGGGCTGTGCTGACGAAGGCTTTTAGTGCAAATATTTTCTGGATACAGCACTGTGGACTGAGGTCTTGGTCCTGGGAAAATGTGTGTGTGTGTGTGTGTGTGTGTGTGTGTGTGTGTGTGTGTACATGTATGTGTGTACATGTATATGTGTGTGGTGGGGTGGAGGGGCACAAGGACACTGGAAGATCTCTCGTTTCTGTTAAGAGAATGCACAGCTAAGAGCACGGGACCATTAGCCGCTCTCTCTTGGCCCATCCCAAAAGCCCAGCCACTGAGGGCTGCTGGCCTGGGCTTCCACCCCAAGCTGTGACTCTGTCTCCTGCAACGCCATCTCAGCTCCTACCGGAAGCCTTGCTCACTGACCCACTCCAGCCCCAACCAGACGCCTTGGTTCTCCGCACGGTGGTGGGACCTTGCTGGGTGTGGTAATCACACTTGGAGAGGCCGCACTGTAACGTCCCAGAGCTGGCTGAGGGGGTATAAGTGATGGGAATGCAGAGGTCTCGGGTGGCAGAGAGAAAGGCCACTAGCAGGAGGTGTGAATCTCCTCAAGGGCCAGGTGGTGGGGTATCCAGGGAAACTGTGATGGAGGAGGCTGGAGGGGGGGTTGAGCCGGAATGTGGGGCCACCGCTGTTTACCACCCTTCTTTCCTCTGGAGCCATCCATCCATTCGACATATGTGAAGCGCTTTCACTGATGCCTACTGTGTGCTTGTTCTGTGTTAGGCTCGGGGTACGCAGGAGAAAATAGGACACGGTCCCTGCCCCATGGAGTTTGGGAATAGAAGTAAGTTACATATTGTGGCTGTGAAGTAGATACGTGGGGAGCTGGGAGAGTGAGTGGCGGCAGGGAGGCCTATCTGAGGAGGTGATGTGTGAATGAAGCCCGAGGATGGATGGGAGATAGCCCTGGAGGAGCTGGGGCAGTGTCCAGGCAGAGGGAAAACATGAGCCAAGCCCCTGAGCTTGTGAGGTTAGAGCCCAGTGCGTGGCCTGTGGCCTGGGATGGAAGTGCAGACGGGGACCAGGTCCCTCAGGGCCAGAGGGCTGTGAGGAGCAGGTGGGTTGAGTGGGTGGGTTGTTTTATTAGAACAGGGCTGTGAATCTATTCCAGATCTCAGTGTTAACATAAAACAGTAGGTGCCCAATAGATGTGTGTTGGAGAATGAGTGGGGGCATCAGGCGGAGCTGGGTCAGGGCTGAAGGACAGTGGAATGTGAAAATGGCCATCTTGGTGGGGGAAGGGCCAGGGGCTGTCCTCGAGCCAGCTCTGTCTCCTCAGGACTGGCCCCTGCCTTTCCCCCCCTCCCTCCTTGTCCCTCTGGCTTATTTTAATTGCCTTGGGGGAGCTGAACAGGGAGCCCATGAGGGGTCTGCATTTGTGCCTTGCACAGGGGACATTAAGCGAACAGAGTCCCTCTCGGTTTTTCATGTCATTAATTGGTGATCTTCAGACTCTGAAATAGCATTTTCCCTCTCCCATCCCTTATTTCATTATCCTCAGCTCAATACACATCAGTGCCGCACGGGCAGCCGGCTTGGATATATTAGGAATTATTTAAATGAGATGGGGATGTATGGGTAGTTAAAAATGCAGTCTTCTATTCTGCCCTAATTATGTATCAAATTACGTTACAATTATTCCCAAATATAAACTTGCTGAGAACCTCCAAAGGGGAGGAGAGCATCAGAAGGAAAGTGAAATAGAGCACAGTGGGCACGATGGCTCTTGGCCCCAAATGGGCTCTGGAACCCAGGCAGCGTGTGTGTGTGTGTGTGTGTGTGTGTGTGTGTGTGTGTGTCTGTTGTCAACTCTACTGCCATGCTGTGTCCATTTGAGGTGTTCCTGACTCAGCAGCCAGCAATGAGCAGAAAGAAGTCTTGTGCAGTCTCTGTGTCAGGTGACGTACTAGGACTCCACGATGCCTCAGCTTGCGAGGCCCTGACTCAGGGCTCAGGCTCCAGCAAGCCTCCAGCCTCAGGCCTTCCCTGGGAGACTCAGCAAACACAGAGCGGCCATCTGCACGGGCACCTCGCCTCTCATGCAGGGCTCACTCGATCCTGGGAGGACGGTTTGGGCCTGCTCAAGGTGTCTCCGCCAAAAAGTGACAGTGTGGGATTCACGCCCAGGTCTGCTTCTGAGGCCGTGTGCCCCAGGAGGCGATACAGGGGCACTCGGTCCCCGGGCTAGTGGGCAGGTTTCTTCTGAGCTGTTTTTATCCGTTTGTTTCATGCGAGGAGCCAGCCTCCTCTGCAGCTCTTAAGAGGGATCCAGATTAATCTTTATTAATAACTTAATAATTATTAATCATCATGAGGCTACTGATGTTGGAGGGCTCCAGTTTGGCTGCTCCCATTCCTCTTCTCACACACCTGTCTCCCACAGCCACTCCTCCCGGGCCTGGGGAGGGGACGTGGGGCGTTCCTGTCAGAAGAGCTTGCTCCCTTCTCTCTGGCTGGTGGGCACGTGGGAAGAGCCCAGGGCTGTGAAGACCTCAGAGCATGCTGGGACCCTGTTTTGGGTTGAATTGTGCC
Source organism: Puma concolor (assembly GCF_028749965.1). Taxonomy (NCBI): domain Eukaryota; kingdom Metazoa; phylum Chordata; class Mammalia; order Carnivora; family Felidae; genus Puma; species Puma concolor. The sequence continues at coordinate 122,077,002 of NC_141669.1, read as the reverse complement.
CTCCTTGCCCATCCCTGAATGTTGAAGTCCCATCCACAGTACCTGTGAATGTGACCTTATTTAGACATAGGGGCTTGGCAGATAATCAAGTTAAAATGAGGTGATTAGGGTGGGCCCCAATCCAATACGACTGTGTCCTTACAAAGAGGGAATCTGGACTCAGAGACACGCACAGAGGGAAGATGGTGTGAAAGGAAGTAGGGAGAATGCCAAGGGAAGCTGATGGGTTGGCATCTACAAGCCAAGGAACACCAAGATTGCCAGCACATGACCAGAAGCTGGGAGAGAGAGACAGGCCTGGACCACAGTCTCCCTCCCAACCCTCAAGAGGCGTCAGCCCTGATGAGATCATGGGTTCTGAAACAGTGAAACAGTCAGTTTGTGTTGTTTAAGCCTCTCTGTTTGTAACAGTTTTAGGTAATGAATGCAGAACTCAGCCATGGGGGGCAGGCAGGGTGGAGGAGTAGATGGTGATCAGGAGCTTCATCCTGACCTGCCTTCCCAGGCAGGTGGATACCTGAGGAGTTGTTGGAGTCTGGACCAGGAATCCAGCCAATGGATGATGGGGGGAGGGGGCCAACTTCAGTCAGTGGGGGGCGGACTGTAGGACCTGGTACTGTGCTGAGATTTGGGGCAGACATGTCTGGGGCTCACCATTGTCTGTCTCTTGTGCATATCAAGAACGTTCCTTGGGGCGCCTGGGTGGCTCAGTTGGTTAAGTGTCTGACTTTGGCTCAGGTCATGATCTTATGGTTTGTGGGTTCAAACCCCGCATCGGGCTCTGTGCTGACAGCTCAGAGCCTGGAGTCAGTCTGCTTCGGTTTCTATGTCTCCCTCTCTCTGTGCCCCTCCCCTGCTTGTGCTCCCTCTCTCCTACAAATAAACAAACATTAAAAAAATTAAAAAAAAAGAATGTTTCAAGGCTCACTGGGAATGTTCTAGCTCTGTTCTCTCTGCCGTTTGGTTCTGACTACTTATTGACAGTGGAATATCGGAGAAGGGATGGGAACCACCTCTGAGTTGAGGTTGTTAAGAGGGAGTGTGCATTCTGTACACATCCTCTCCTTTCCTGTCTGCTTCCTGAATGAGGGGACTCAGGGTGGAGCCTTGGCATAAAAGGTGTCTGGACCCTGAAGTCTTTGCTTGGAGAACAACCGCCCTGGAGAAGGCCCTGAAGAAGACCACATTATCTATGTGGAGGTGTTTAACCCAGTGCACAGTGCCTGACAAAAAGGATATGCCTGGTCACTATTTATGTTTCTTTCCCTTCTGGGGTACAACTCCCCAACACTAGAAGCGAGGTCATCTTGGGTGACCTTCTCTTTCCCAAATAGGAAACCTTTTCCCAATGAGATCTCTCTTCCAAGCACCTCCTGGATTCCCCAAGAGAGGCTGGGGTCCCTAAGCGTGACCTTGGAGTCCCTTCGATTTGCAAGATTGCTTATTTCCATTTTAAAGGAAGCATTTCTAATTAAGGCAACCAAAACCCACGTGCTATTTTTGGATGTAACTTTTTTTCCTTTTTTTGGTAAGACAATTTGTGCTAATTAGATGTAAAAATCATTCCTGGGAAAATTATATAATTTACACGCAATTTACAAAATAGGCCTTTGATATTATTTGTGCTGCTACTTTGCTGTGAAGTTAGTAAACAGCATAAACACTGGACCTGGGTGAAGACGCTCTAAGGGAAAGAGACCCAGTGGCTCCTGATCTGAGGTGTGGCTCACCAGATGACAGATACATCAGGTTCTCACCTTGGAGGCCCATTCTCCCCAGAGGCAACCCAAGCTGTGCCAGCTGACACCGGCCATGCCCCACTTGTGCTGGATTACAGTTTCAGGATGATTTGCATGTGGCTTTCCATGTGTCTCAGCTCTGATGTGATTTGTGAGGACACAGGTGAGAGTGAGGCCTCTTGGAAGGTGCTTCGGGGGAGGCGGGAAGGGAGGGAGCCCTCCAGTGCTGCCCAGAGGTCTCCACCCTGGGTGGTGTTTTGATCAGTGACTTAGATGAGGGCTCTAGGTCATTTGAGCACACTGGCAGATGGCATGGAACTGGAAGGGATAGTAAATGGGTTGAAGACAGGATCCAACAGTCTCTAGACAGGTGGGAGCTAGGTTCCAAACTCACAGGAGGGAATCTAACAGTTGCATCTAGAAAATCACCCATTAGGTACACAGTGGGGGAAGGTGACACTTAGCAGGAGTCCATCAGTCGGGTCCAATCAGGAGGTGGAAACCACAGCAGGTATTTTCACAGGAAGTGTTTCATACAAAGGACAGCTGGTCATCAGCAAACGGAAAAGGTAAAAAATGAACACTGAGGCATCACAGGGGGTGGGGGTGGAGGGGGTGCCCTGGAAGTTAGAAGCTGGGAGGGGGAGCCTCAAGGAGATGGGACTCAGACCACCCCCAGGAGGAAACGCCAGCTGGCAAGGGCAGCAAGGGGACACGAAGACCCGTTCTGTAAGTGTTGAAAAAACCCCCACAAACCGGATCCAGTTTCTGTGACTGGGATGCAGCGCTGTTGCTGGGGTGAAGCAGTGTGCTGGGCAACACTACCAGACAAGAATTCAAGTCACTGGGGCAGTTAGTGCCATCTTCACTCCCCTCAGGCTGCGGGTGAGACACACAGCCAACTTGCTCTGGATGGTTCCAGGTGGGTAACAATCGGGGGTGGCTCCAGAAAGGCAGGTTCCAGGTTGGGATCAAGAAGGCTTTGTTTTCCTTAACAAAGAAAAATAAAACTTTCATTTTCTTTCTGACTTTAGAAATAATACCTGTTATTGTGGAACACTTGGAACATACAGGGTCCTGAGGTGTTGGCAGGGGTGCAGGGAGAGATATCGCCTCTCAGAGTTCCAGGTGGAAGGAGCTAGCCCCTCTGTCCCCAAAGCAGGGGGCACACAAAACTCTTGCCTGGAGTTCTGGGTGTTCCCCTCTGGTGTACGTTCTCCAAGCCTCCCCCACTTCTTTTTTTTTTTTTTTTTTAATTTTTTTTTTATTTTTTTTCAACGTTTATTTATTTTTGGGACAGAGAGAGACAGAGCATGAACGGGGGAGGGGCAGAGAGAGAGGGAGACACAGAATCGGAAACAGGCTCCAGGCTCTGAGCCATCAGCCCAGAGCCCGACGCGGGGCTCGAACTCACGGACCGCGAGATCGTGACCTGGCTGAAGTCGGACGCTTAACCGACTGCGCCACCCAGGCGCCCCGAAGCCTCCCCCACTTCTTAGACCCAGCCCACATTGCCCTGAGATGTGGCTGGGCTGGCCTCACTTTCCCCTGGGGCCAGGCTCTCAAGGATTCAGTTTCTAGCCCAGGTAGGTATCAAGGTGTTTCTCCAAAGGCAGATTCTTTCCAAGAGGAATTTTGGCAGCAGCTCTTAAGATAATTACATTTTTTTCCACCTTCTTGCATGTAGAACAGTTTAAAGAAGCAAATAAAAATCATTTGTAATTATACCTTCTGAAGATGACCACTGTTAACATTTTGGCCTTTTCCCCCCTGTGCAAATGGATTCATTTTTAAGATAATTGGGATCATAGTGAATGTTATAATTTTGTATCTTGCTTCCCCTTCCCCCATCACTTAATATATGAACATTTTCCAAAGGCCAATATGTGTGTTTTTTTTTTTTTTTTAATATCTTTTTACAACAGTGGCCCAATATATTCTCTGGCTGTTTTACAACTTGTGATGTGATATTTGGCTTTAATGGATTTTTTTTTCCTTTTGTGACCAGTTTTCTTGTTGATATTTTTGTGTATAAATCTTTGTGCACATTTTTGAAAATGTCATTGGGACAGATATATTAAAAACACCTTTTATTATGGAGGGGAGCCTGGGTGGCTCAGTCGGTTAAGCATCTGACTTAGTCTCGGCTCAGGTCATGATCTCCTGGTTCATGAGTTCAAGCCCTGCATCAGCTCTCTGATGACAGCATGGAGCCTGTTTTGGATTCTTTATCTCCCTCTCGTTCTCTATCCCTCCCCACTCGTATTCTCTCTCTCTCTCTCCCTCAAAAATAAAAAAAGTAAGGGGCGCCTGGGTGGCGCAGTCGGTTAAGCGTCCGACTTCAGCCAGGTCACGATCTCACGGTCTGTGAGTTCGAGCCCCGCGTCGGGCTCTGGGCTGATGGCTCGGAGCCTGGAGCCTGTTTCCGATTCTGTGTCTCCCTCTCTCTCTGCCCCTCCCCTGTTCATGCTCTGTCTCTCTCTGTCCCAAAAATAAATAAACGTTGAAAAAAAAAATTAAAAAAAAAATAAAATAAAAAAAGTAAAATAAAAACACCTTTTATTATGGAAAAATTTCAAATACATGTAGGAGGGAATCATGAACTGGACACCCTGTGTTATCATTCAGCTTTCAAGATGGCTGACATTCTGACAGTTTTATCTAACCCTCCTTATTTTTTTGTTGGAATAATTAATTGACTAACTACTTAATTTATCTGAGATTTTATTTTTAAATAATCTCTACACCCAATGTGGGGTTCGAACTCACAATCCCGAGATCAAGAGTTGCATACCCTTCCAACTGAACCAACCAGGTGCCCCATTGGTGGAATGTTTTAAAGCAAGACCTCGGTGTTGTAGCATTTCCCCTGTAAAAGTTAAGTTTTGCGTCTCAAATTGGTATAGTAACTTCTTACAGCATAACCGGAATGCCATTTGCACACCTAAAAAAATGAACGGTAATTCCTAAGTATCGTCATATCTGGCCAGGTCGGGTTTTCTTCAGTTGTCTCAAAAATGTCTTCCCACAGGCAACTTGTTTCAATTGGGATCCAAACAAAAGTCCATGCTCTGCCTTTGGTTGATAAGTCTTGGTAAGTCTCTTGCCACACTACCTCTCTCTTTTTGCAACCTGGCTCTTTGTGTGTTGAGGAAGCAGGTATACAAAGTTTTACAGTTCTCAATCCATGTTAGAAAACCGATTTCCAGGAAGGTTGTAACAATTTGCGCCCGTCTGCCAGCAACGTGAGGGAGTGCACATCTCATGCACAGCATTGAATAGCATTACGTGGTTTAAGAATCAGTTTGATAGGTGAGAGCTGACACCTTATGGCTGCTTTAACTTGCATTGCTGTGATTATGAACGTGATCGGACATTCCCACCCCCCCCCGCCCATGCATATTAGCTGTTTATATTTCTTCTTTTGTGAATTCTCTCCTTTGACATTTGCCCCCTTTAAAAAGGGGTATATTTATTATTATTTTTTTTTTATTTTTTTTTTCAACGTTTATTTATTTTTGGGACAGAGAGAGACAGAGCATGAACGGGGGAGGGGCAGAGAGAGAGGGAGACACAGAATATGAAACAGGCTCCAGGCTCTGAGCCATCAGCCCAGAGCCTGATGCGGGGCTCGAACTCACGGACCGCGAGATCGTGACCTGGCTGAAGTCGGATGCTTAACCGACTGCGCCACCCAGGCGCCCCAAAAAGGGGTATATTTATTATTATGCTTGAGTCTATAACATAGAGAAATGTAAAATTTTTATGCAGTCGTATTCATTGTCTCTTCCTTGGTGAACCTTCTATTGCTTTTATGCTTAGAAAATCCTTTCCCAAATTGCATTCACCCATGTGTTTTGTCTTGTTTGGTTTTTACTGAGTTTCTAAGTCCGTTTTGCGATCTCATATAGTTAGATCATTGATCTAGGACTGTGGATTGAATAATCCTTTATCCTTTGTTTCTTTGCTAGTTTGTGATATGCCTTTAAGCATGCTCTTAGTTCATTTTCACACCCACACTGGTCTGTTCAAGAATAATTTGTGCAGTCATAGCCATGAGTTTTCTGGGTGCCTTGAGAGGTGGTGAGTGCCCTGTGATGGGAGATATGTAAGTGGGTAAAGCACCACCTCAGGCTGGGATCGTCTGCCCCTGACAGACTGGAGGTTTCTGATTTGCCTGCCCTGGAAGGCCTTTGCACCCCCCCTTCGGCTCCGGGGAGCAATGATAAGTCCCTTTCCTTCCCCTCCTTCTCCTGCTCTTTCTACCTCCAGGAAGGACCTTCAGACTCCTGTTTCTGTGGGGGCTCATGGTGGGGTGTGCGCAGCCAGGACTTTACCAGAGAGGCTGGACCCGAAGGCCTCTCAGTCGGCCACCTACTGCTCACACTGCCGACCTGCACGGTGACCGGGGGCTAGGCTCATCTCTGAGGAGAAGTGGGTTTTGTCTTCTTTCCCGGATATTCTTTGTTCTTATAGCGTTTCCCCCAGTTTACAATCACAGCCAATTTTGTTGTTTGCTTCTCCACTGGACCGTTAGCTCCCAAAGACAGAGGACTTGTATTCCCATGTCTGGCGCATGGCAGGTACCTGGGGGTTGAAAGTATGGATGACCGTCCTTTGGAACTGGAGGGTGACTTCATAATCTAAGCAAAAATGAGAGACTATCCTCTGGCCAGAACAAATGCTCTTGTGGGGACAAAAGGACAGCATATCTGAAATTGAGGTCCGTCTCAGAAAATCCAGAACAGCTGGTTGTCACAGAGAGGGCCTGAGTCTCCTGAATCTTGGGAGCTGTGTGGAGCCGTGAAAGTCACCCGTTTTGACTCTGACCTGACATCTGACCTCCAGAGCTGATTATTTCTCCTCTCTGTGAGCACATTCCTGACAAAATGGGGTCGGGAGACATTTGCATCCAAACCACCAAGCTCTTTCAGTGCAGGGGCCCGGAGGCCCGATGGGTTTATTAGATTATCATTGCGGAAGTTAATAAAGAATTAATTTCTCTTCATGTGACATCCAAAGGCAGTTATTTCAGGAGCCTGTCCATTTGCACAAAGCCAAGTATTTGTCAAGTGTCAGAGGCAATTCCCAGGTCCCAGCCCCCCCTCAATAATTCTGGATTAGGGACAGCCTGAAATGACATTACACAAATTTTCTTTCAAGATGCATTGAGCTCTGGGGACCACTCAGGAATTTCAGGTTCCTGAAGGTTATACTGTCAGCAAAAGGGCTTGGGGGTGGGGGGGCATGGGGGGGAGAGCTGGAGCTTTCCAGCTGGGCCAGCTCTGGAAGGGGGAGGCCTAGGGAGGGGGAGGGAGGAAGCCATGGACACCCATTAGTCTATGGGGGCCCGTTTGCGGCCTCCTGAAAACAACTTACTTACTGTCATTTGTATGGCAAACCTCGTGCTCAGCTTGATGGTTTTTCCTTGTTCTTTGCTCAGGGCCAGGGAGGGGCTGTGGCTGGCCGGGGACTGCAGGACTGGCCTGCGTCACATTGTGGCAATATATTAGGGAAGGTCACGGCGTCATCAATACCTGTCTTGAGTTAAGTGCTGGGAAGGCGGGGGGCACTGAGGGGATGGACTCACTACTAGAGCCTAAAAGCAAGTTGTCCAGCAGCCGGGTGCCCCTCAGAGCCATGGGGCAGAAGTCTCTGGGGCTGGGCTGGTGGGAGGGGAACCCGAGTCTGGTCTGTGCCAGGCTGCTGGAGGGGCGTCTGGAGGCTGGTGTGGAACAGCCCAGACCTCTTGCCAGGCCTCTTTGCTTCCCCATGAATGTCAACAGGCCTTTCAGACTCTGCAGGTCCCAAAGGGAGCCCCACACCTCTGGATCCCCTCCCCTCAAATATACCTGCTGCTCCAGCCGGTGGGGCTTCTTCATCTTCCTCCAGGTGCATCGGGCTCCTCAGACTTCTGTGCCATCCTCTTTCCTCGGAATGGCTTCCTCTTTCCTTCCCCATTTGCTGTTTATGAGCTAGCTCAGGTATCTCTGATTCTGTGAAGCCCTTCCTGACTACTTCAGGAAGACTCAAAGTCTCCAGCCAGGGCCACAGTTACAGGTGCAAATTAAAGACCCCCACCCACTCCCCTCAGTCACATCTTTTGGCAAATGGAAAGTGCCTGTGTATGAATTAGAAAAAGGTGTTTTCTACCCCCTCCTGCACCCCCACAGCCATAGTCCTCACAAGGGCTCATGGTTAGGTAAGAGGCCTATGGGTCAAATTTCAGCCCAATGACCTTCCTCATTGACTATTTTTGAGTAGCGCGTTACCTGGACAACCATACATGGCAGCCCTCCTCCTTCCTCTGAGATTCTCCATGCCCCTCTGCATAACTGTGTGACTGTTTGTATTAGTTCCCGTTGCTGCTGTAACAAACTACCACAAACTAAGTGGCTTCTCTTATGGTTCTGGAGGTCAGAAATCTGAAGTGGGTCTTACTGGGCTGAAATTCTGGTGTTTGCAGGGATGCGTTCCTTCTGGAGGGTCTAGGGGAATTTCCTTGCCTTTTCCGGCTTCTAGAGGCCACCTGCATTCCTTGGGTGGTGGCTCTTTCTTCCACCTTGAAAGCCAGTGTTGTAGATCTTCATCACTCCCTGACTCTGACTGCTCCTTCTGTCATCACACCTCCTTTTTTTTCCACTCCCCTTTTTTGACTCTGACTCACCAGCTTCCGTCTTTCATTTATAAGGAGGCTTGTGATTACATTGGACCCACTTGGATAATCCAGGGCAACCTCTTTAGCTCAGAACCATTGATTTAATCACATTTGCAAAGCTCCCCCTCTTGCCATGTGGGGTAACATATTCACAAGTTCTCGGGATTAGGTTGTGGGCATCTTTGGGGGCCGTTACCCTGCCCACCATCCCATGTGATCCCATATATCAACATGGTTCCTCCTGCTGACTGTAAAATCCCTGAGAGCAGAGTCACTGTTCTGCTCAGTCTGGCACAGACTAAGTATTCAGAGGATGTCTGTGGGTCAGGTGCATGGGGGCCCTGGGCACAAAGGACCTCCTCTGGGAGACAAGACACAATTCCTCTCGTTGCACACAGCTTTCCTGAAAGGGTTGGTTACAGACCTGTGTGGTTGCCTTAGCAGTTTTTCCCTGCAGGGAACACTCAGCAATGTCTGGAGACAGTTTTGGCTCCCAGAGATGGCACTAAACATCCTACAATGCATGTGGGCATTAAAGACATAGCCAGCTCTGAGATGCCCAGGTGGCTCAATCGGTTGAGTGTCCGACTTCCATTCAGGTCATGATCTCGCAGTTCGTAGGTTGGAGCCCTGCTTTGGGCTCTCTGCTGACAGTGTGGAGCGTGGAGCCTGCTTCGGATTCTGTGTTTCTCCCTCTCTATCCCTCCCCTACTCAGACTCTGTCTGTCTCTCTCTCTCAAAAATAAATAAACGTTAAAAATAATAATAAAAAAAAAGACTTACCCAGCTCCTAAAATCTACAGGGCTAAGGGTGAGAAATCCTGAGATACACCAGGACTGTGTGGCTGGAGAGCCCCAGAGGGAGCTGTGGGCTGGGCCCTGGGCTGGAGATCTCAACGTGTCTATGAATACATGCTGTATTCTTCAACAGGCTTATCCAGTTCCGATTTGCAGATGACAAAAGAGAGCACTGGAGATGCAGTCATTTGCCCAGGTTTTACAGCCAGTCCCTGATAGGGTTGGACATTGAAAACAGGTCCCCTGACCCACACAGTGGGCAGATACAAGAATGACCCGAGTGCCTCCCTCCTAGCGCACTGGGGCTGCTGGCTTTCCTCCTCCTTCTCAGGTCATTCCTTCTCTGCTTTCCTGATCATGCTGCTCTACTGAATCCCAGGGCTACAGGAGTCCCCAGAATGAGTGTCATTTCCCCCTTTTCTGCTCTCCCCCAGCGACCTTGATTGCCCTTCCTGTGGGGCGGCTCGTGAACTTTTGCATTAGCAAAATCCCCTTTCCTGACTTCTGGTCTTGCATTTTGCACTGTCGTGTGGACGCACCTGCTCTGCCTATCAGTGTTCAAAAACTTTCGGTGACGCCCAAGCCCAGCATTCAAACCCTGCTCTGTCCGAACCGAAATGCTCACTGTTCTCCAAACCCACTTTGCACATCCTCACTGTCTTGTCTTTGCCCAAGCTCTTCCCGCCAACCCCGAACACCATCCCTCTTGTTCTTCATCTTTATCCCCCTTGGTGCCCTCGGGAATGGCATAGACTTGCCCCAAGCCCCCAGGTCAGCTTGTGGCTTTGGGAGAAGTAGGAGGTTGATTAAATAATCAATTATTTTGTTTATTTATTCGGTCAATGTTTACCGACCACTACCATGTCATGGGCACGGGCTTGGATTTGGGGCATGTGGAAGTGGATGGGAAAACTGTGTCTGTTGTCAGAAAGCTTGTGGCCTCCAGGGGACACAGACACAGAACAGCTAATTTTGCAATCCATTATTTAGTTTCAGTTGTGCTTAGGGTGCCGAGGAGAGGTTTGGGGTCGGGGGTGCCAGGGGAGTCTGGTCAGCAAGGTTTCGCTGGGGCGGTGACAGTTGGGCCCAGGACCTGCTGATGGCCATCTGGACAGAGCGCCTCTTGAGCCGCAAACGCCTGGAGCACCGAAGGAGGGGCTCTTCACGGTGGAGGAGGGCGGTGCGGCCGGGACGGTGTAAATCAGGAAGACCTCTGCCAGGCCCCCTGAGCTCTGTGGAAAGGTTACCCTGAGCTGTGCTTCCTGGCCAGGCTTGCTCAGACGCTATTAATCTGGCTTCCAGGAAAGGCATCAGGCTGGGAGGATGCTAGGGGCCAGAAGGACAGGAGGATGTGGGGGTGGGGGTCAGCTGGACTGAACAAGAGCCCAGGGAAGCCAGGCCTGAGCCTCAGCTCTACTGCTTACCTGCAGCGTGACCTGGTGACCTGCGTCTCTAGCTGCCCACCCCTGGGCTTCAAGGCACCCACCAGAGATCGCAACTGCACATTTACTTGTGTGACTGACCCGTGCCTGCCTCCCTGCCCAACGGGGCACCCTCCAGATCTTCACTGTGCACCAGCACCTCCTGCAGGGCCCGGTGGCGACGCCACACACATCTGTATCCCCAAATGAGGCAGGATCACTGGGCCTCACCTCTCCTGTGGCCCAAAGTGGGACTACTGTGGGCTGAATTATGTACCGCCCCCACCCCCATTCATATGTTGAAGACTTATTCCCCAGTGACTCAGAATGTGACTGCATTTGGAGATGATGTCTCCAAACAGGTGATTCAGTTCAAGTAGGCGATTTGGGTCATGACAGTGGGACCTAATCCAATATGACTGGGGTCCTTATAAAAGAGGACATTTGGACACAGACACACACATATGCAATGCCACGTGAAGATTGGAATTACGCCCTCCAGCCGCCAAGGAACTACTGGAGGCTGGGGACAGAGACCCGGGACAGACCCTTTCTGAGGACCTTCAAAGGGATCTTGGTCTTGCTGACACCCTGATCATGGACTTATGCCTCCAGAACTGTGAGACAATGAAGATTTGTTGCTTAAGCTGCTCAGTTTGTGGCACTTCCTTACTGCAACCCTGGCAAACTCCTACAGTGAGCTGGCCCTCTGGCGATCCTGCTTCCGGGTTGTGGCCTCTGCTGGCCCAGGGTGGCAAGCGCTAGATGTGTGAGGAAGGCTGAGCGCCAGCCCTGGGAGGCGGAAAGGTCTCATTCCTTCTGCCAAGCTTCCACCAGGCTGGGGGTCCCGGCAGGGCAGGGTAAGGCAGTATTAAAGTGCCCTCTCATTCCTAGAATCTGGATTTGCAAATCAAAGGGTCTCTTCCAGGCAAGTCCCTGAGCCACAGGGGTCTCAAGTGACAGTGTCATTCTCCAGGCCCTTGTAGGCCTTGCTTGGATGGATTTTGGGGGTCAGGGAAGCGGCCCGGAAGGGAACCTCAGACGGGAGCCAGGTGCATTTCAAAGGGGCTTCCCTGGGGCTCTTCATTCCCTGCATGGTGGCTGCTGCCCCCACAGACAGACATCCTGGACCAGGTTAACCTTTAACCAGGCGGCTCCAGGCCTCAGCTGCTGGGCCTGGGGATCCTGCCGGCCGCGAGCAGGTCTGCTTTTCTGCTCTTGTCTCCAGCGAACCTGAGTCCCTGATGAATTGCCCACACTCCCCCGCCCTGAGCCCTGCCACCATGTTGAGTGCTGGTGTCCCCAGCAAAGATGAATGGGCCCCACTAATGAGCTGGAGGCGGCGGCACTGTGACCCCTGACCCTGCGCACACGGAGCCAGCGGCCTGGGGAATGGCTGCCCCAAGCCTGCTTAATGTGTCGGGCTGGCCTCTGAAAGGAAAACACATTTATTGCTACTTAGAGAAAATTGATCTAATTGGGCTGGAAGCATTCTGCTGATGGAACATGGAATTTTTATTAGGAGGATGACTCAAGTTCAGCCAAGGTATCCCAGCTGGGAGGAGGCAAGAGTGTGTTTCTAGGGATTTTACCCAAAAAGCTTTCTCTGGCTGATACTGAATATCTGGGGAGATCTGGGTTTGCGTCCCGGCTGTGCTGCTTCTACAGCCTGTGCCCTGGAAACCCTTGGCAGGTTCTTTCAGGCCTGAGGCCTTAACTGCAAAATGAGAAGAATAGTTCTCATGTTGTCGTAGTCTTGTGCGCTGGAGAGGAGCTCATAGGCGTCAGGGCTGTGGCATCGCCCTTAGCAGGAGACCGGGTCCAACAGGACCTGCTCGAGCCAAGACTACGTGTGGTTTCAGCTCCTTTGGCCAAACCCCCCTGCGGTTCGGAAACAAACCAGCCAAATCCTTGTTGGCTCCGATTGAGGTGACTCATTTGAAAGCTATTTTTAGACGGAGCTCCGGTCCCTGGAATGTGGGGGCCATGTTCCCCAACAGCCTCTGCATCTCTCCCGCTAGCTTCTTCTCCTCCATGTCTGACTGCGACAGAGTCTGTTCAAGATCTCCTACATTTTTCTAAACTTCCCTTGATCCCACTACTGTTGTTCTGGCCTCAATACAGGCTGTCATGATCACTGACCACTCTGACCAGGGGACTGTCCCCAGGTCCTCCTTGGTTTCTCATCTTGTTCTTCTCTGGTCAAGCCTCCACCCTCACTCCAAACCAGTCCACCTTCCATAGCAGTTCACCCTGCACACCAGTGCATTCTCTGCAAACGCATCTTTCCAAAACACAATTGGGATCAGGTCACTCCCCAGCTTAAAACCCTTCCATGGCTCCCCATTGCCTCTAGGGTAGGAGATGATTGCATCTAGGACAAACAGTAAATCTCATGGGATGCGTGGGTAATAGGCGTAAATCAGACTGTCCTGGGCAAACGGGGATGTATGCGTGCTCTGTCCATCCTGACCTGGCCCCTGACGCATCTTTAGGCACGCACTGTGGTGCCTCTTGAGGTGCTGCCAGCAAAGCCCGAAAATACCAGCTCACTGCACTCACCCATGCCTTAGCACATGCTGTTCCCTCTACCTGGAAAGAATGCCCTCTCTCCCCATTTTGGCCTGTGTTTCTCAAGCCTTGGCATCTGTCATGCGCAGCTCCTCCTGACTCTTATCAATGGTGAAAGCTGTTTCTCTGTATTCGTCATCTGTTGCTGCTGCATAATGAATACCCCCAAACGTAGTTGCTTAAAGCCACAAACACTTATTATCCAACAGTTGAGTAAAACTGGGAAGCAACTTAACTGGGTGGCTGTGGCTCAGGATCTCTCAGGAGGTTGTATCAAGATGTCAGTGGAGGCTGGTGTGTCCAATTTCAAGATGGCCGACTCGCATGGTGGTGCTGACTGTCGTCAGGAAGCCTCAGCTCCTCTCACAGGTTGGTCTGAGTGTCCCCACGGCACAGCCACTGGTCTCCCCAGCAAGGAGTGACCTGAGAGAGAGAGAGCAAAGGAGGAAGCTGCAGTTCTCTCAGGGCCGGCATGGTGCTTCTCGTACTCCAGCCGGCTGATGGGCTAGCGCTTGTCCTGCCCTTTCCTCTTGGGAGCCACACATCTCACCCCATCCCTTCTGCTTTATTCCGTTTGTTAGAAGAACGTCACTAAATGCATCCCCTTCTCAAGGAGAGTGGGCTTAAGTTCCATCTTTTAAAGGAGGGTATGTTGTGGAATTTGTGCACATTTTATTTTACTTTCTAAATTTTTTTAAAGAGTTTATTTATTTTAAGAGAAAGAGAGAGAGAGAGAGAGAGTGAGCAGCATGAGTGAGGGAGGGGCAGAGAGAGAGGGAGAGACAATCCCAAGCAGGGTCCGTACTGACAGCACAGAGCCTGACACAGGACTTGACCTCATGAACCGTGAGAGCATGAGCTGAACCAAAATCAAGATGCTTAACCGACTGAGCCACCCAGGTGCCCCCTGTGGACACATTTTAAAACCACCACACTTTGTTTACAACCAGAGTCCCTCAGAGGACTGTCCTTAGGATACCCACATCTGAATCGCCTGTGACATGAAAAAAATGTAGGTTCCCGTGTCCCACCTCGGCTGACTGAACTGAAATCTGAGGGTGGCGGGGAGTGCAGTGAATGAGGTCAAGAATCTGTGTTTCGGTGCAAATCCCCCTAAGATTTAGAAGCCACTGCTGCAGAGACCAGCGGTTGGAAAGATGAATCCAATTCTCTGCGTGTGGATTCTAGCTCAGCCACTTGCTAGATGTTGTGACTTGACACAGGTTACTTAAGCTCTCTGTAGCTTCATCTGGAAAATGGGGCTAATGATGGTAACTTTCGCACTGTTGTTCCAAGTTCTAAATAAATTACATTTGTATAGTGCTTAGAACATTGCCCGACAACTGGCAAGTAATAGAAATGTGTGTTAAGTTAAAAACATTAACAAAAACCAACACCTGGAAGATAGTTCATTTTAATAATCCACGTACCTTCCTATTTCCCATATTAGGTAGAAGCTTCCAGAAGGCATATCCTTGGTCCTCAACCAGTGCTCCATATGTGTTTGTGGATCAAATATCAGTGGTTCTCAACTATGGCTGCCTGTTCTTTTCACAAATCAGAGAATATCAAAACTCAGCCCTACCACGGGCCAACAGAATCACAGTTTTTGGATGTGGGCACTCCAGGAGATTCTCAGGCGCAGCCAGGGTCCAGAATGATGAGAATGAGCAAGTGAAATAGAGTTCCCTTGAACTTAAAATAAAGCTCTGGTTTCGATGAGTCTCTTCCGGAACACAGCAATTGGGTGCAGGGCTGCTGGGCAATATGGTAGGTGCTAAGGACTGTCCCACGCCCATCCTAGGAATCAGTGGCCAGTGAAGGATTTCTGCCGATGTTCCCAGAGTTAACTGGGTGTTGGAGTGGCGAGCTGTTTACAGGGAGTATGGAAATGCTTATTACAAGCAGAGACCGTGGGGCATGGTGGGAATTGGGACCTGTAGTTTTAATTGTGTTCATATGGCCTGGCATGGAGTCCTTGTGTCTGCCACGGTGGGGCCCCCACCTGTGGCTGAGGGTATCACACCCATCCCAAGGGGTTGGTGAAGAAGTCGTGACAGTACTGCCCTTGGAAACTCTCTGTAAAGGGAGCCATGAAGGCAAAGAGTGATATCGTTATTATTACCATTAGTGAAGATGAAAATAACTGGTGACCAATAGCTAGGATATGCTGGGCTCTGCACACTGGGCTGTGTGACACCAGCTTCTTCGTCTGGGCTTACAGAGAGAGTGTGGGTGGTGCAGGGTGCAGGGCTGCCCCCTGCATCGCTGCGTGGCTCTCTCCTTGGAGGTCTGCAGCTGGCCTCGATCCGCAGGGCACCCAAGGACTACGTGCGTGCATGGCCGTCGCTGTTTCCTCTCCCTGCAGCAGAGCCCACAGTTTCGGGTGTGGGCTCTCCAGGAGATTCTCCTAGGCCATGACCACTCTGGTTGGAGTGGAGTAGTGGAAGGGGGCTTGACCTAGGACGGAAGAGGTAGAAAGAGAAGAAGCTGGATTTGAGGTGGGTCCTGGAGTGAGTGCAGAGGGGACCTGAGGACAAGAGGGGACGGGGTCACAGAGAGAGGAGTCAGGAAGGACTCCCTGGTGTTTGGTTCCAGTTGCGGGGTGAGGGGGTGTGCTGCTTACTGAGAGAGGAAACACGGAGAAGATTGGTTCATTTTGGCCACGGTGAGTTCGGCCTGTGGAAGTCCAGGTAAAGATGGAGTCTTGGAGTCAGCGGGGAAGCGGGGGTTGGACATGAAAATATTAGAAGTTGTCAGCATCGTGATGATATTTGAACCCTGGGAATGGATGAGATAATTTAAGGAGAGAAATGTGGGAAGAGAGAGAGAGAGAGAGATTGATTGAGAGCCCAAGATGGAGCCCTTGGGGCGCTCTGACACTTTAAAGGTGTGGGGTGACAGGGACCTCACAGAAACAGGGGTGGGAGGAGCACAAGGGGAGTGTGATGTCGTGGAAATCAAGAAAAGAAGATTCTACGAGGTGATGTGGCCAGCTGGGCAAAATGTGGCACAGGACACATGAGAGCTGAGTGTCCCATGGAGGGGACAGACGAGGCATGTAGGGAAAGTCTGTACACACACAGTGTGTTCTGTTTGGAGGGCTGGAAATGTTTCCCAGAGCAGGAGAGGTGGGACAGATGAGGGAAGAAGAGGACCAGGTTCTGGAGACAAAGGGCTGCCCCTGACTCAGGCTCTGGGTCACATGCTCACGCAGGAGATTCCTGGCAGTGGGGTTCCTCTTCTGCTGGGGCCCCTTGGGGATGCTAATCTGAGCCAGCTGGAGCTGGGGGTGAGGGAGGAAAAGGAAATTCCCAATTTTAATAAACTCACATGATTTCATTTCAAATCTGTTATTTTTAATGACTTTTATGAATGTCCTTCAGGGACTCAGTATCAGAAGTGGCTTCACTAGCAATTCCTTTGGGATAGATGCACTGTTAGCTATCAGGAGCCTGGACCAGCCTCATGGTTCATAGCTCTAAATGAGCTTATCCAGCTGGGGGCTCTGGATATCCAGCTGGATAAGCAGGATCCCAGACCCTGGAAGAGCCCTTACTTGGGACCCTTGGTCCCCAAGAAGCTTGAGACTATTTTCTTAGACATCCTCATCCCTGTTCTGTGATGCTGTGTTATGGCAGAAAAGGGTGTGGAGGGCTGACTTTGTTTGTTCTGTGATTGGCTACATTTCTTGAGTGATAGGACCCTTTTGGTCGTTAGGTCAATTATTGACCCAATATATGGTTAGAGGACAGAGTTAGTACCTATCTTAGATTCCTAGACATGGACCATTTCTCCCTTCTTCTCTCTCTCTCCTCTTTATTCTATCCATCCATCCTATCCATCCATCCATCCATCCATCCATCCATCCAACAAATATTTGATCAAATATACGATTTCCTTTCCTGCAACTCTTCCCCGCTCCTCACTCTAGTCCATCTACATTGACCAGTATTCTTCCTTGAACTACTAAGCATATTCCTGCCTTAGAGCCTTTGCATTGGCTATGCCCTCTGCCTGGAGTGTTCTTTCCCTAGAATCTCATATGGCTAATTCCTTCAAACCACTTTCTTGAAACCTTGTTGAAATGGCATCTGTCGACAAGGCCTTCTTGACCACCTAAGTTAATTTTTCAGTTTGTACTCTTCTATGCCAGTGCTCAATCTCCCTTATCCTGCCCTGCCCCTCGCCCTGACCTCATCATCTTCTAACAGGATGTTAGGGTTATTTATTATGGTCCTTATTGAATGTGGAATGTGAACTCCATAAAGAGAAGACTGTTTATTTTGTTCACTTAGAGCAAGATCAGCACATCATAGGCATCCATTAAATCCTTGTCAATAAGTGAACACTTATTTAGCACCTACTATGTACCAGGCCCCATAGGTACTGGGGCAGATACCAGGAACATAGTAAAGAACAAGGCAGGCAAGGCCTCTGCCCTCACTGGGCTCCTAGTCTAGCAAGTGACATGGGAAATTAACACAACACGTAACATGTTATTAGTGGCATGAAGGAGGGAGAAGGGAAGATGTGTGATAGAGGAGGCAAAGGAGATTTACCTTAGGGAAGGGTTTATTAACTTCCTAGAGCTGCTTCACCAGAGACCATGTGACTTAAAACAACAGAAGTTTATTTTCTCCCCAGTCTAGAAGCTCGAAGTCTGAAATCAAGGTATTGCATGCTCTCTGCAAAGGCTCTGGGGGAGAACCTTCCTTGTCTCTTGCAGCTTTTGGTGGCCCTAGGCCTTCCTTGGCTTGTGGCCCCAAACTTCCGTCTTCACATGGCACCCTCTCCTCTCTGGGTCCAAATTTCTCTCTTGTTACTGTGAGGGAGAAGTCACCGGATGGGTGCCCACCCCAATCCGCTTGGGTTGGTTACACCTGTAAAGATCCTATTTACAATAAAGTCACATTCATGAGTACAAAGAGTTAGGACTTGAACCTGTCTTTTGGGGGGATACAATTCAACCCAGAGTAAGAGGTCAGGGAAGCACTTTCTGGGGAGATGACAGTTAGGCTGATACTGAACCTGGAGAATGGGCTGGCCACAGGAAAAGGAAGCCAAGAGTGGAGATGGAGAAGGGCTTAGGCAGGAGCCCCTGCAGGAGCCAAGCCCTGCCGCAGGAAGAGGGGAGCAACGCCCTAGTCCCAGACCATAGCACCTGCATGTGGTTGTTGTGAGGAGTAGAGGAGGTCATGGAGGTAGAAGCCCAAGGCTGGCACTCAGTGGGCCTGCAGTCTGGTTGACTTCCTGTGCTCCTCCTGAACGACAGGCCTTCCCCTTCCCTCCAGGCCACCCTGCCCTGCGTGCAAGGCTGGATGCTGGGAACACGCCTTTGCTCAGTGCTCTGGGGATGGAGAATCCAGATGTCTGTCCCTTCCCTCACACACGGATGTTTGTCAAATGCCTTTAGCTTCTCCCACAGCCTCTCCTCTCAAATGGGATTACACTGTGCCAACACCCAAATATCACACAGATGGCTAGAAGTCATCAGGGAAAGACAGAGACCAAGAAAAGCTGGAAAATTGATATGAACGTGACTGACAAGATCCCTTTCATTGGGCTGCGTTCACTGAGGGGCCCCACGTTTGCACCAGGGAGGGAGCTGAGGCCACAGGGCAACTCTGTCTGCAGGAGGGCACCACTTGGGCTGGTTTGACGGAAGTGAGAGCTGGTTACATTGCACCGTGGTTAGTGTCTCGTGACTGTGCCCCATGTGGTCTGGGAGCTCTTGGGGGTCCAGGAGTCAGATCTTGGGGGTCCTTTCTGGGTCCCCAGTCCCGTAGCACAGGGCTTCGCCCTGAGCGGGTCAGTGCTCAGTGGGAGATGAGGCTTGTGTCTTGTGTGCTCTGATAGTCCCCCACCTGGCCGTGGCATCACCTTAGTTTATGTCTCTGCAGAAGCAGCCCCAAGACCACGATGGGAATGCAGGCGGTTTGGTTGGGGGATAATCCCAGCCTGGGCTAGCAGGGGAGAGGGGACATGAGAGCAGAGAGGGGAAGGAAGCCCACCCATAAAGGCTGTGGGCAGCAGGAGCCCAGTCCCACTGGGGACCTCTGGGGCCAGTGTGGAACACGTACCCCTGAGCCATCCAACACACGGGGCGAGGAAGCTAGGGGCTGTTACGCATCAAGTCACAGCCCATCGTTGATGGAGATTTGCTTCAGGGGCATTTGCTCCCTGCCACTTCCAGCTCCCCGAGTGTGGACGGGACAGGAGCCTCTGCAGAGGGGCAGGTGGTGTGGGAGGCAGTGGCAGGGGGGTGGAGGAGGGACAGGCTGGGTGTGGTGAAGGCTCCCAGGCTCCAGTGGCCAGTGACTCACAAGACTTTGGGTGATGGAGGACACCTCCCCAGGACCCACCTGGGCCTCGGCCCCAAGAGTCCCTGACAGGGGTCCTTGTCTCTTTCCCCAGCCCGGTCTGGCCCGGTGCCCTGCAGGGGAGGAGGGAAGGCATTAGGATGCCAGGCCTCGGACTTTGGAGCTTCCCCAGCCCAGAGCCAACTTGAGAGCTGAAGAGGGGATGACAAACGAGCAGCCTCGTGCACATTAAATATTTAATATTCTCTCCCGGGGAGGCGTCAGGGAAAGGACCCTGTAATAAATACCGTGCAGGACAATTCCATCACAGAGCTCGTCTGTTAATGGCCTCGTTTGCTCTGACAGGAACATTACGGACGCTGGGTCTGTGCTGTGTTTCGGCTGTGTGCCTCCCTCGAGCCTTGGTCCCACGGGGCCCGGGACGGGCTGGAGAAGAGGGTCCTCCGGGCTGCCAGGTTTTACTCGAATGCTTAGAGAATTAGTGGAGTGAGCGCTGTGTGGAACGGAGATCGTCTGACAAACACGTGACACTTGGTACCGGCCAGGCCGTGTTGTGCGCGTCCACGGACACCGATAACTCAGTCCTCCGTGCTGCTATATTGTGGTTATGATTTCCATTTTATAGGTGGGGAAACTGAGGCTGAACAACTCATCCAAAGTCCCAGTGCTGGTAAGTGGAAAAGGCAGGGTTTGAAGCCAGGCAGGCTGGCTCCCGGTCTGTGCCATGCCGCTGGGGCTCCGGAGACCGCTGCGGGTTGGGATCCCAGCTCTATCACTTACCAGCTGTGTGACCATGGCCATTGTGGCTCAGCCTCTCTGAGCTTCAGTTGTTGTGTGTATACAATTGGGATGATACTAGTTCCATCTCATGAAAGTCCTGAGAATTGTCCGAGGAATCATTTAGAAAGCTTTAATTGCCACATGGATAAAGTTGGCTCTTGTCTCTGCTTAAAACCCAACCTTGTCATTTATTGGCTGTGTGACCTTGTGACAAGGGACTTGGCCTCTCTGAGCATCAGTTTCCCTCCCTGTAAGTGGGCTTAAAAGTTCCTATCTCCCAGGGATACTGGGAGTGCCCTTTGACCTCTGAACTTTGGGCTAAGCAGCAAATGTTCTGTTTGGTCCTGAGAATGTCCCAGCATGCCTTATGGGCCAGGCCTGGGTCAGGTGGTCCCAGCATGTCCCAGTGGGCCAGTCCTGGGTTAGGTGGCTTCAGTGTGCCTAAGTGGGCCATCCTGAGTAAGGGCACCTGTGGTCACCCATAGTCTCATCAGAGGCCTATTTGCTGGTACTAAACTGCCCTGTGCTACCTGATGGGCGGCTATATATTCCTTGAATTATAACTGCACCGAT
This sequence comes from Puma concolor, assembly GCF_028749965.1. NCBI lineage: Eukaryota > Metazoa > Chordata > Mammalia > Carnivora > Felidae > Puma > Puma concolor. The sequence continues at coordinate 122,056,139 of NC_141669.1, read as the reverse complement.
GCGGTGGAGGAAAGGCCAGCCTGACTCAGACCCCTTGTAGGGACAGAATTCACAACCTGTGTGTTCAAACAAACATGCCAGTGCCCCGGGCAGCCTACGGTCCTAAGCAACATTCTGGTGGTTCTGGGTGGTGCTGGTTGCCAGGCATTGTTCTGTTTGTGGCCTTGGCTCTCAGCACAGACATGCAACCCTGCCGCTTCTGTGGTCCCGAGGGACAGTGTGAGATGGGGGAGGCAGGGGTCTGGCCTGTGGCTGAGCTCAAGACACCCTCTGCTCCTAACGGCAGCGATTCTCTGGGCGGCAGTCTCCCAAAGGTTATTCCAAAGGTCACAGGCTCTGGGGGGCTGCCCCTGTTTTACACCTGTTTTACACCTCCAGAGCCGGATCCCGTAGTGGGGGCAGGGAGGGAGGCGGGGAGGAGTGCATGGTCAGCAGCAGTGTTATGGATGGCTGTGTAAATGTGAGGTGAAAGAAACCTCCATGCTGGCCCCGGCAGCCCCCTGCTCTGCCCGACTGGGAGCAGCCAAGATGTGCTCAACTAATTTATATTAATTCAAGACCATTAATGATGAGCTATTGTCTCTCTTTTCTCTCTCCTCTCCCTCTCCTCGCAAAAAGACAATGCTGAGATTCAAGTGCCAAGTTTTGCTGGCCCCCAATTCCTTGTGTAATAAGCCAAGGATAGGAGTCCGAATCAGGCAGCTCCAGCACCTGACTCCCACCCAGTCCCTCATCTTTATCTCAAGAAACAAGTCCTTAGGCTCTTTTCTTCTCTAAATTCGACCAGCTATTCTCCTAATGAAGAAAAGAGCTGTCAAAGTGTCATGAAAAGTCCTGCACTGATGTGGGGTGTGCAGGGCCTCCAAGGGACTCAGGTGCATTTGCAACAACCATGCAGTACAGCCTTCAAAACAGCCTCATTCCTTCTTCCTGCTTGTGCCTGACTGCTGGAGGGGCGAGTGGGCCTCCTGTTGCCCTGTTCTGAAGACTCCCTGCCCACAGCTTTTGTTCCCGATCTGACTGAAATTTTATAGCAGGCCTAGGAAGCAGAGACAGGGATGATGGAATGCTCCTCATTTTATAGGGGAAGGAAGTGAGGCCCACGGGAAAAGACCAAGCTGAGCCCAGGACCTGGGACTCCTGAATCCGGGCACACTGCCTCTTGTAGCCATAGAGAGAGCTTTCCTATGATTATCCAGACACAGCTGTTCAGTTCCTATGGGGCCTGGGACAATGTCTGGTCATAGAGATGCCTGACCTCAGGTCAGATATGACAGACACCTCATTTTTAGGGTGTCCACAGAGGCTATGCATAGAGGTAAATACAGCCACCCAGGTGCAGTCTTCAGAGAGCACAGCAGGTGCCAGGGCAAGCAAGGGCTATTGGGAGAAGGCCGGTGGGTAGGACATGGTCTGGAGGAGAGCAGGGGTGCAGATGAGTCAGGAAGCCTGATCAGTGCAGCCCCTTGGGCAGTGCCCTTCCCCTTGCAGGCCTCAGTTTTCCTATCTGGACACTGGGAACCGTCTGGGGGACATCTGTGAGCAACAGCCTGCAGACTCCTGAGGAAAGACCTTAAGGAAGGAAAGGAAGATCCCTCTAACACTGCTGGGGGATCCAGGTCGGGGGCTCTGCTGCTGTATGAGTCTCAGACCCCAGACCTGGCTGGCTGAGACTGCTAGGGCAGGGCCGGGGTGGTTTGCAGACTCCCTCCAGCCCTCCAGCTCTCCTTTGCCTCCCCTGAACAGTGGCAGCTTAATTCCAGTGCTTTTGCTTTTTTGCTCCCGGTTGACGATGTTAAACTGTGGGGCTGCGGAAACACTCACACGCAAACCCACACAAATGATTTCTCCCAGCATTAACATATTTCCCTTTGAAACCCGGTGAGGCTTTTCTCCAAAGTAATGGATTTTTTCCCCCACCCCCTTGTCTGGGCCAAATGTATTCAAATCTGGTCCGAAGATTCCTATCAGCTCAGCAGGGCTTCCCTCCTGTTTCCTGGCAAATCAGCATCCTTTTTATTCCCCCCTCAGATCTCTGTGCAAAAGGGAGGCTTTCTATGCAAAAGTTTTACCGGGATGGACAGACAGACTCAGTGTTGCTGGGGCCTTTGATAGCCAAGAACACAAGATCTGACTTCAGGGAGCTCAGAAACTTCATCAGCCGAGAAGGAGGATCAGGAGAACAGGATCCTGCTGAAACAGCCCTTTGAAATCCCCCAAATGATGTTTGATGTACCGGTGCCTTTCAGCCTAAGCCATACCTTTGGCATCAAAAGCACCTTTTGAAAAAAAAAAATTAGCTATTTTTTAAGGCACAGAAGGAGTAAATTTAATATTAAGTCCTAATGGCTGAAGTCTTTGAAAAGACATTTCTGGACTTGGGATCATTTAATACTCCCCTGATCTAGCAGCACAAGCCTTCCCCCTCCCCCCTTTCTTTTCTTTTCTTTTCTTTTCTTTTTTTTTTTTTTTGCCCTCTTCTTTAATTCTTAATCCTCCTCTTTCCAAATCCTGTGCCTCTGTGATGGCAGGTCAGAGCCTGGCATCCCCTAGGGGTGCAGTGACTTCTGGCAAACAGAGCAAGAGTTTCTTCCCTTTGGCTGCCCAGATCCCCCAGCTTTTAAGACTAGCCAACCCCTGAGACTTTCTGCCGGCTTTTCAAGGGCTAGTTAGGCCTGGAGAGGAGTGGATGAAAGGTTTTTTAGTGCTGGAAGCTGGAGCCACAGCCTGGCTCCCCATAGTGAGAACGCTGACCACCCAAGGTGTCCTCCAGCCTGGATGGACTGGTGTGGGAGATGGAGAACAAGCCTTCGATGGGTCCTGGACCACTCCAGCCCCAGGGGCTCACCCAGCTCAGCCCAGCCCAGCTCTGCAAGAAGTGACTTGCCATGCCTTGATGCTGGAGGTGAACGCCCTTGACCTTTCCTGGACCCTCCTCTTCCTTGGACCAATGCTACCAGGATCAGCGATAGCTCTGGGTGTGTCCAGGTCTGGTGCAGGGGACACTTGACATCCCGGCCACCCTCTCAGAGTGGTAAGGGGGTCTTGTTGGACTAAAAGTGAGTTTAAGTTAAGTTTTTAGGGATGGGACATCATGTCTTTCCACACAGGGTCCAGGTAGAAGGTGAATGATGGAATCCCAGGGATTGTGAGGAATGGAGAAGAAAAGTGTGTGAGGAATGGAGAAGAAAAGTGTGCAGAAGGACTCCTGGTTTTCCTGCCTGGTGGTAGAGGGACACTATTGATGGGAACAAGGAGGTTGGGAGTGTGTTCAGTGTGGGTAGAGGGCAGTTGGGGGGATTCCTGGAGGAACGGGGCTGTGTGGCGAGACCACCATGGCCACCACTGTATCTCACCTGAGTCCTTTCAACTGTCCCATCTCCACCAACCCAACTTTCCTGGGTGTGATTTTCCTCATATCAATCCTCTGCGTAAGACCTTCCACGGCTCCCCATTTCTCTTAGAGAAAAGGACAATCTCCTCAGCCTGGCAAGTGGGACCTTTGAAGATGAGGCTAAGCCCACCTGTTCCATTCCATTTCCTGACTCCATTTCCAGCTGCGCACCTTGCGTGTGTCCATCCTTGTCATCCTCCATGCCTCTGTCCTTGTAGTCCCCTCCGCCCGGACATCCTCTCTTCTCTTCCTCACCTGGAAAATATTTGCTCTCTGGTCAAGACTCAGCTCAAGAGTCACCACCCTGGTGAGGGCCCCTGTGATCCTTCAGGCACGGTTTCCAGCACTGGGTTCAGACATCTCTAACAACACTAGCGTCTTGCATTGTGGCTGTTTCACCTACTTTTCTCCAGTGCCTCTGAGTTCTTTCAAGATGGAGGCTGAATCTTATTACTCTTTGCAACCTTGCCACCCAGAGATCCAACCCAGCCTCCTTGCCCCGAGGGTCAATAAATGCTATCATCTCCAATTTACATATGGAGAAGCTCAAGCTCAGAGACCTGAAGTAACTTGCGCAGCATCACACCTAATAAGTTGAATACCCCCAAGAGAAAGAGGAGATCTGAAGTAGAAGAGGGGTTTCTTGCAGCTCAAAGATGATTTTTAAAGCAAGAGCTTTCAGATAGTCAGGTGGAAGCCCTTTCCAGCAGAGCCTTCCTTACTTTGGACATTTTCTCCAACAGGGCGAGTAGCCCCGACAGCCTGAGTGGGACCACCTGGGTCCGGGGTGTCCCAGGCACCTGGCTGGTGGAGTTGGACAAACCGAGACCTGGGAGGGAGAGACACCTACAGATAGCAGAAATGGGGAAGTGCATTCAGCATTTTCTGGGGCTTGAAAACACAGCCCATGACTAGCTCTGAGAAGGTGTGGAAGCTCCAGGCCATGGCTCTCACTGATTCATGTCGCCACTCGCTACCCCCCAAAGCATTAGCCCTTTATGACTTCATATTAATCTGCAGGCACTTATTGCTCTGCAAGGCTGTTTTGACAAAAGTTCATTATCAAGACTGCTAAATGCTTTTAAAGCATTGATTGGGCGAATTATTACATCACTGGGGTAGACACTATGTTTGAAGATGGATGGTGTTGCTCAGACCATCTGAAATTTTCCTTCTTTTAATTGGATCGATCCCCAGAATAAACGAAGTTTAATTGAATTTTGAGGAAAATTGAGCAGTTGTTTGTGAGTCTCTGTCGATAGGCATTATTTCAATTACATGGTGATAAGTGAGCGGGGGCGGGGACAGGGCTGAGCCGGACTGGATTAAAATTTCCCTGAAGTGAATCCCACTTCTGGTTCCACTCATTCAGTAAATATTTACTGAACGTCCGCTTTGTGTCCCAGCCCAGTGTGGGGCCAATTCCCTCCTGGTGGCTGAACTCATTCAGCTCACATCGTGTGTGGCCAGGAGCACAGGCTCTGGAACCCCATGTTCCTGGATCCAAATTCTGACTCCACTGCTCCCTAGTGATATAGCTTGGGGCAAGTTACACACATTTTCTAAGCCTCACCTTCCCCACATGTTACATAGGAATATGGTGGCTCCTATCCGTTGGGATTGATATAAACATGGAATAAGATTATGCAGATGGTACCCCTCACTTATATCTAGAAGGTTCTGCAAGTCTAGTTTTATGCTAGAAGGAAAGCAGTTGACAGCATACATACATATTCATGAGAAAAACCCAACTTATTGCATTGTCTTTTAATCTTCACATTTAAAAAAGTTTACTGTGGAATTCTTTCCCTCTTTCTCTGTCTCCTTGTTTCAATCTCTCTTTCTTTCTTGGACATGCTCTCTCAGGCTTACTTCTTTTTCTCTTTATCAACCTTTCCCTCTGTCCTTTTCCCCCCTACAGTACTTTTTAAATTGTGAATAGCATGGGCTTCTGTGAAGTGAACACCACGAGAGGCTAAAAGTCCAGGCATCAGAGGAGTGAGCAGGGTGAGGGTACTAGCTGTGTGTGTGTGTGTGTGTGTGTGTGTGTGTGTGTGTGTGTTTATGGGTGTATGTGTCTGTGCTTATGTGTATGTGTATATATGGGGGGGGGTGAGAATGTTCTAGGCAGAGGTAACATCATGTGCAAAGGCCTTGAGGTTAAATGTAGGCTATATGAAAAGCTGCCAGCAGACCAAAGTGGCTCAAGCATAGTAAGGAAAGGAGTGACCACCTTGGTGAAGGACAGACCACACCTGGCAAAGTGAAGAGCCTGGGTTTAAACCCAGGTCCTTAGAACTATAAATCCATTCTCATGCGATTAGTCCATGCCGTCTAGTCAGCTCTCCTGCAGGCTTTTTTGAAGTCCCAGACAGATCAAAGCTAAGGGACTCTGTGCTCCCTGCCCCCACCCAGGTCCATGGGAGGGCAGTGGTGGCTTTGTTGAGGTAAGCTGATGATCTTTAGATTCTTCAGAATGGAACATTTCTGAGCCATCAAACCTTTGTCTCACACACCCTGGACTCCTTCTCCATCTTGCCAAGATTTGGAACTGATAATCAAAGTCTAGGCCAGATGGGTCCAAACTGGGGGTGATTTGTCCTCATGGGAACATTTGGCAATGTCTGGAGCTGTTTTTTTAAATATTTTTTTTATGAGAGAGAGAGAGAGAGAGAGAGAGAGAGGGAGAGAGAGAGAGAGAGAGAGAATGAATATGAATGAGCAGGGGAGGGGAAGAGAGAGAGGGAGATATAGAATCCAAAGCAAGCTCCAGGTTCTGAGCTGTCAGCACAGAGCCTGATGCAGGGCTTGAACTCAGGAACCGCGAGATCATGACCCGAGCCAAAGTTAGATGCTTAATCAATCGACTGAGCCACCCAGGCGCCCCTGGAGCTATTTTTTGATTGTAATACCTGGGGGTGGGGTGCCACTGGCATCTAGTGGGTAGAAGCCAAGGATGTTGCTAAACATCATTTAATGCCGTACTGTGCATTATCCAACCCAAGGATTATCCAACTCAAAATGTCAGTAGTGCTGAGGTTGAGGAACCCCACCTTGGGTGACACTGGACAGTAACCACTGGCCCTTTTACCACTCATGGCCATTGAGCAGAGAAGTCAGAGGCCTCTCTTTTGCCAGCCACAGAAGATTTTGCTTGGCGAGGGCCTGGGCTCCCTAGACACCCAGTTTGTCCTGTCCCTGGAGAGAATTTCCTTCAGAGATGTTCTCTACATCCCAGCAGCCAGCTGTTCTTTTTTACTTTAAACAATGCCTCCACTCTTGTTAGGAGCTTGAAGACACCATGTCTTCAGCCTACTTTCTGGGATTCAGGTTCTTCATGGCTGCATCCCCCAGCCCCCATCCTCCCATCAGAACGATGCACTTGGATAATACACACTCTGTGCAATATGGCACGATCTGAATATTTCCCTCACTTGTCACTAATTGCAAACAATAAAATAAAACATCAGATTGCTACCAAGACTGCATTGCCGTTCAAATCAAGTCCATTTTCATTTAAGCACGTTTGTGAAACATGCTCACTGGAGACAAATGTGTTCCCTGCATATGAATTCAGATGATGAAAAATGGGTTTTTTATTTTTCCAGAGTGCATCTCTTTCTTCACTGGTCACTGCAAACTTTGAGTGACCTCTGAAGTCTCCTGGAGCCTCGATTCCATTTCGCCTGGTCTCTTTGCTGGGGGTGGAATTCAGAAGAGGGAAGATGGCATTAGGGGTTGCAGCTTCTCTAGCAGGACGGTTGAGTGAACGACACCATGGGTGTGTCACTCCTGTGCTCCTAAGGCTGTCTGTTGACCACAGGATAAAAGCCAAGCTTCTCCTAATGGCGTTTGAGGACTTTCTCCAGGTGGCTCCTGTCCATCCATTGAGCTTTGTGGTGTCTTCTTTACCCCACCACAACTTTCACATTTCCCTGAACATGCTGTGTCTTTGCAGATATTATTTCTTCTACCAGAAATGCCCTTGCAATTCGTGCCTGTAAGGTGATTATGTCCTTCTGGATCCAACTCAAACATTACCTCCTTTGAGGAAAGCCTTCTTTCCTCTTCTGGGATGCCTTGTTCTTTATTCTCAAGGGACTGTGTCCACACCTCTATTGGAGCATGTTTCCCCGGGTATACCAAATTGTATTCACTCATGAAACCCGGATAAAACCAAGGCTTCATGTGGTCCAGTCTCAGCATGGAATTGCATTCAAAGAATCACATATAACAAAAGACTTTAAAGCAATTTCAATATTTTATTGGTATCTTTCAGAGTGTCAAAGAGGATCCAAATCATAAATCAAAGCAGTACTTAAAATTCTCTTTCCTCATTCTTCTGGCTTTTAATGTCCCCTTTCCTCCACAGGTGCCTTCTTAATTAACTCTAACTAAACTAACTCTAACTCTCTAGTCCAACCCATTCATGGCTCTTGATTTCCTGGTTACTCCTTTTCCTTTTTCAAGTCCTTCTTTTCTATTAAGTGTTTTTGCCTTACAATTTTCCAAATAGAAGAGAAAAAAAAATTCCAGGGAAATTATTGGCAGACTCAAGATCTCCCTGAGAGAGGGGAAGAGAAAGAAGTTCAGAATGGCCAAAGATTAACTTCTTTTTAGCAATCTGGGAGGTGGGGAGGTTGCAGACACTCACAATTTAATATGTCTTTTCACTCTGGTGCTTGTCTGTCTGTCTGTCCTGCTAGACTTCAAGGCTGGATCTGCATCCTGTTCATCTGAGTCATGAGTCCCATGCGAAGGGCTTTTCACCAAATATTCACTCAGTGTTTGTCCCCACAACGCCTCTCACACACAGCATCTGAAGCATTGAATTGGCCAGCTTGAAAAGGCTTCAGGCTTTTCTGGGCTTTGCACAGACCCTTTGGATCCCACATCAGGGCACGGGGGCATGTTGCGCTATGACACATATTCTAGTCAACCATCCATTGGGGTCTGCATCCTGAAGGAGCTTGCTTTCTTTTCTTTTCTTTTTCCCATGGCTCACACTTACTTGTTTTTGTTTTTCATCTGTGAATGGATAAATTATTTTTACATGTTCTTTGCATTTTGAAACAGATTTTTAATTATACATTTTCAACTGTTTTAATGTGAACATATGAGCAGCTACTGAAAGTGCAGATAAATGCACCACATTTCCAATTGTTTGTCACAATATTTGCTTTTTGCCAAAACATTCTGTGGATGTGGTCTCCTACATTCTCATTTTGTAGGCTGTTTTGGAATTTCTGCCAATGGCATGGCCAGTGTTGTGAAAGCTGGGAAAGAGAGGGTCTGTAGCTTGTAACAGTCATTGTTTGGGTGGGTGGGTTCTGGAGTCTGATATGATATTCCTGGCCAAGCTGTGTATACAGCAGGAATGGAGGTGGGATTGAGTTTAGGTAGAGGACATCCAATAGGCCAATGGATGGTGTCCAAGGGGTGGGCAGAAGATTCATTCATTCTATAAATGCTTCTTGCACATCTACTATGTGCAGCTGAGGCTCAGCTGAGGCCTATGATTTTGTGTAGTGACTATCTAAGCTTGGAAACAAGTACAGATGAGGGGCTTTGGAGCACAGCCAACCTGAGTCACCATGGGAGTCAGGTGGTGTGCAGAAAGTTTAGCATGTACACAGAATGGAGGTTTGTGGCCTAAACTTATTCACAGAATGAGGGGAGGTCCCTAGACCTTTTTCTCTATCCCAAGAAGAGAGGAATACTCTACTATACCCAGACAGAGTTTTAAGGTATGTGATGAATTACTTGGTGGTCAGATAAATATTTCCTCTTTCCCATGTCCGTGGAAGGAGCATAATGATCTGCTCTATTGAATTGGGATTTGCAATATGCCCTGTTTCGGACTCAGGATGGGTAGAACACACTTCTTTATTTCCTGACTTGGGGCTTGGCTGTTTGGCTTGCTTTGGTCAATGGAATGTCAGAAGAGCCCAACCTCTGGCCTAGAGCCTAGCCCAGGAATTTTAGCCTAGAGCAGTCAAATCCCAAATGATCTTCAGACCCACAATTGAAAGGTAAGTGATTATTCTTGTATATATTGAGATTTTGAGGTTCCTTGTTACACAGCAGTAGCTGGCTGATGCACAGTCTGGCAGACACACAAGGCTCCTTGAAGGCTATACCAAAGGGCCACACAATCATTTTAAACCCAGGCTTCTTTGACAAATACTCAAATCTCTTACACCCCTCACCCTAGCTCAGAGATGATGACATATCCTCAAGGAACTGTGTCCTCTTCCTCCCTATGATCATTACTGTCTTCTGGACATCTTCACTGGCTGGGATGTTTTTGTTTTTGTTTTTGTTTTTAAAAAAAAATTTTTTTTTCAACGTTTTTATTTATTTTTGGGACAGAGAGAGACAGAGCATGAACGGGGGAGGGGCAGAGAGAGAGGGAGACACAGAATCGGAAACAGGTTCCAGGCTCCGAGCTATCAGCCCAGAGCCTGACGCGGGGCTCGAACTCACGGACCGCGAGATCGTGACCTGGCTGAAGTCGGACGCTTAACCGACTGCGCCACCCAGGCGCCCCTGGGATGTTTTTATCAAGCTTTACTTCCTATAGTTTGTGCTATGAAATGAATAGCTGGGATTTTATGTTTCTAAGAGATCAAATCATGTTAGGAGTTTGAGGATACTTCCAAAACTAGGCAAGTTCCCTGATATGATCTCCTTGAAGGCAAGCTGAGCCCAGGGATGGGCTGGAGGGAAGCTCTAACTAAGGTGACCACAGGAGGCCCAGATGTTATGGTTCAGGGTAGGGACTCTACCTTTCCAGATAGAACCTGTGCATTAAGGGTTAGGGCCCCCACACAAAGTCTGGCCTGATATTTGGAGTCAAATAAGGGTCCAACATCCAAGGGATAGGCTCACCCTTAAACAGATCAAGGTCATACTTGATCATTCCGTTTCCTGTTTGACAACCTGTGGCCAGTGTCTGTCTACCTTCCCAGAACCCACCATATGGGCATTTGTAGGCCTGGACAGAGTTACTCTTAGATTCCTCAGAGGCCTGAGCATAACCCCAGAGGTATAGGCAGAGTCTTTCCTCCCACAGCTTAGAAGAGTCCATGCTCTTACGGTCCCAGAGAACCAAATGTGCTGAAATATTTCAAGTCAGAAATATTTCAAGTCAGCTTATTCCAGGAAGCCTTCCTTGACCTCCCTGGATATATCTCTCCATTTTGTACTTCTTAGTATCTCTCAATCACACCGCTTGTTTGGGAGATTATTTAACATAAATATAATATAACATACCACATAATTATAATATTATAATATAGTAGAATCTAATTATACAATCTGGTCCATCTCCCCTGCCATATTATAAACTCCATGAAGGTAGGTGCTGGGTCTCTTTTTTGCTTGCTATTTTATTCACTGTACCTGACATAGTAGTTTGCATACAGAAGTGATTAATAAATATTTGATGATTATATCAGTCTTTAATTTGGCTATATGCATCTTTTAAAAAAATGTTTATTTATTTTGAAAGAGAGAGAATCCCAAGCAGTCTCCATGCTCAGCACAGAGCTGGACGTGGGGCTCAGTCTCATGAACTGTGAGATTATGACCTGAGCCAAAATCAAGAGTCGGATGCTTAACAAACTGGGCCACCCAGGTGCTCTGGCTATATGTATCTTCTTATCAATTTTATTTTACTGGAAAGGTCTCAGGATCAGCATCAAGGGACAACAATGGCAACCACAGCCACAACACTAAGTGCTATTTACTGAGCCCTTACTATGCACTGAGCACTTTTCAGGCATTTGCTTATTTAATACTCACAAGAAACCCATGAAGTAGGTTCTATTTTAGAGCTGCCTATTTTAGAGATGAAGAAATTGAGGTTGAGAGAAGTTCAGTGACTTATCCAAAGTCACACAGTGGGATGTAGTGAGGTCCGGGTGGGAACGCTGGGGACTCTATTAGTTTCCTACTGTAGCTGTAACAGATTACTTAGTGGCTTAAAGCAGCATAGATTTATTATTTTACAGTCCTGGAGGTCAAAGTCTGAAGGCTAATATCAGGTGTCGGCATTGTTGCCTTCCTTTGGAGGCTTTATGAGAGGATCCATTTCCTTGCCTTTTCTACATTTTAGAGTTTGCCTGTATCCCTGACTTGTGGCCCTTCTTCCATCTTCAAAGCCAGGGGTGTAATATCTTCAAATCTCTTTCTTTCTCTCTGACCCTCTTGCCTCCCTCTTATAAGGACATTGTGATCACTTTGGGCCCACATGTAAAATTCAGGATAATCTCTCCATCTCAAGATCCTTAATCATAACTGCAAAGGCCCTCTTGTCATGTAAAGTTTTGGGGATTAGGATGTGGACATCTTTGGGGGCCCATTATTCTGCTGACCACAGACTTTGCTGTGTTGCCTTCCACTTGGAGACTTCTTTTTTTTTAGTGTTTATTTATTTTGAGAGAGAGAGAGAGAGCATGCACGAGTCGGGGAGGACATAGAGGGAGGGAGAGAGAATCCCAAGCAGGCTCTGTGCTGTCAGAGCAGAGCCCCACGCAGGGCTCGAACTCACAAACTGTGAGATCATGACCTCAGCCGAAATCAAGAGTCAGGCACCTAACCAACTGAGCCACCCAGGAGCCCCTATTTGGAATTTTCTTTGAGGGCCTCAACAAAACCCCAAAGGGCCCTCCCTCTCTCTGTCTGGATCCATAAGGCTTAAATCTCAGAAAAGAAGTCCTCAAAAGGGCTGATAGGATGGGTCAGAAGTCACAGGCAGCCCTTACTCCTTCCTTGGGAGCCTGGAGCCTGTGACAGGAACCAAAAGTCAGTGAGCCCCTTCCTTCTGTGCCAGCACTGTGCTGAGTCTCAGCCCTGGAACCACAGTTTCCTTACTAGGCCCAGCTGATCTTCAAGGTAATGTCTGATATTTGCTGGCTGGCCCTGCTGGGCTATAAGTCGCCCAGTGTAATTTGGGACAATTAAAACGGAGTGTTAGCAAGCAGTGTGTTTCCTTGCAATGATGAGCTTCTAGAATGGTGTAGAGCTGAGCAGCTGGGTCCCTTGATCCATCAGAGGCAGCCGATGCCAGCATCCAACCTCGTGGCCGATCTCCCACGTGGAATGAATTAACACGGCAGATATAATTTCCCTGGGTCAGTGTGCTTCACCCTGAAGATCTGTCTCTGTACAAGCTTGGGGACGGCTGGCTGCAGCCACCTGCTTGCCTGGCCTTGGAGGCCTTGCCTGGGCCTGTCTGACCCCACCCCCAGCTGCTGCTTTTAGCGGAGAATCCCCCTCTCCAGTCTAATCACCAGGGGGAGGGGAACACAATCAACTTGGGCGTAAAATTCTAAAGTCCTTTGAAAAAATGCAATTGGAACATAATCCTGCCTGTTAACATTTCCCAGTTAATTATCATCGGCTGTATTTTTGGCATCAGGGCTGAGCTGGTGGTGGGGGCCTGAAAGGGGGGGCATCTTCGTTACAATACCAGTTTTAGGGCTCGTTTATCTTGTCTTTTAGACTAATTATCCCAAACTCACCACTAGGCTGTCACACTTACATGCTCCAATAAATGTAGTTTTAAATCAGCCGCTGACTTTGCGGCAGGGGTAGCGCGTCCCTGGCTCGTGTCTAACTAGGGCCATCCATCTGTAATCATGGCACTGAGGGGAGGCGGCACCATTCAGGCCGCCATGAATGATCATGCTTATTTATATGCAAATACGTTTGACAAATCAATAATGTATGATTTAGCTGTACTCTGGCTAGCAATCCCAGGTGGGGGTTCTGCAGAGGGTCTGTTTTGGCCCCTGCCCCATCCCGCCAGGCCTTTGCTTGTAGCTGCCCTTTCCCACTGCCACCAACTTCTAAGGTCTCCAAGTTCAAGGTTTCTTTGTTCAGATCAAGGAGCTAGCTTGTGTGAGGGTCCTCAATGCTCTCTCAGGCTCTGCCCCAATTAGGACTCTGTCCCTTTCGTAAACTCAGCTCATTGTTAATTCATCAGATATTTATTGAGCACCTACTATTATGTCTATATCTCTCTATGTCTACACCTCATTGTATCTGTATATCAAACAAGCCCTTGTATAGCACTTACTATGCTCCAGCACTGTTCTTGAGGACTTTACATATAATACCATTTAATCCTCCCAATGAGATAGGTGCTATTATTGACCCCAATTTACAGAGGGAAAAACTGAGATGCTTTATTGCCCAAAGCTATACAGCTAGAGAGTACCAGTCCTGGAATTCAAACCCTGGCAGCCTGGTACAGACTCTCCACTTCTATCTGCCCGGTTTTGTTGTTGACAGGTGCTGTGTTAGCACTGGGGCTACAGGAGTAAGCAAGGCAGGTGGTCCCTGACTTCATGGAGCTTTCATTCTGGTTGATAGACTGAGCAAGAACAAAATAAAAATAATGCAAAACATGGGGCGCCTGGGTGGCGCAGTCGGTTGAGCGTCCGACTTCAGCCAGGTCACGATCTTGCGGTCCGGGAGTTCGAGCCCTGCGTCAGGCTCTGGGCCGATGGCTCAGAGCCTGGAGCCTGTTTCCAATTCTGTGTCTCCCTCTCTCTCTGCCCCTCCTCCGTTCATGCTCTGTCTCTCTCTGTCCCAAAAATAAATTAAAAAAAAAATGTTGAAAAAAAAATTAAAAAAAAATAATGCAAAACAACCACAAAGCCCATACAAGTGCACAACTAACTAAAAATTCATAAGGTGTGATAATTGCTATGAAGGAAAATGTTAGAATGAAGAGAATAATGGAGTCAGGAAACTCACCTAGCTGAGCACAGAGCTGTTAGAGTATGGTCAGTCCCAAAGAAGGGTGTTAGTCTGGCCTTGCCCACTTCGGGGGACTTCCGATCTGGTGGGGGAGCATGGCAGTAAGACTCTCAGGAGCAGAATATTAGGTAGTGCTTGGAAGTTGGGGAGGAGGTGGTGGAGGGGAAAGGTGGAGGGTTCTAGGTCCCAGAGAGAAGAACTTTGACATAGGTGAAGGCCTCCTTCATGCCCCAAGAATTTACTGAGTGGATCCTATGTGCCAGATGCCTCATCTCAATCAACATCCCCAACTTTGTAGAGCAGGTGCTACTATTATCCCTACTTTATAGATGAGAAAACCGAGGCCCAGTGAGGGTAAGTGACTTGCCCGGATCACAGAGCAGCGAGTGTGGCGTGCTGGCATTTGAGACAGAACCTCTGTCCAGTTCTGTAGTTCTAACTGTATGTCTAACTTATCTCTAACCCTAACCTGAATCCTATCGATTACGCTACAGCTTGGGGCTGACTCAGGGTTCTGTCTCCATTTCTCCAGTGCATCTTCTCAAACTCACCCAGACTCACCTACCACTACTTGGGTGCAGCAAACTTGGTGCCCACCATACCCCCAGGGGAGTCTCAAACCCTCCGGAGTCTCTCCCCACACCCCTCACAATGGAGTCAGCCATTTAATGCCCTCTCTGAGCTCCAGCCAAACTGAACTTTGCGTTTTAGTTCCCTGGGTTCTCCGTACCCTTGGCTCTGGGCTGTTGTGTGTTGGGTGTTCCCTCTGCTGCCCTCTTTTCCCCCTTCCTCTTTGCCCAGATAACTTTGTCTTTTAGGTCTCTAACCACATGTCATTTTCTCTAGGAAGCCTTATGAGATTCCCTTATACCAGACCAGCTGCCTTTCTTTGTGCAACCACTTACTCCACATGGTCACCATCCTCCAAGATGACCCCCAACAATCCCTGTCTCCTAGTATCCATGCCTTATGTAGTGCCCCCCTACACTGTTTATCTGTGTGACCAGTAGAATACGGTAGAATGATGGTTTGCAACTTCTGAGGGTGGGCTGTAAGAGACATTGCTGCTTCCAGCTCGCTCTCTTGGATCACTCAACCTGGAAAAAGCCAGCTTCCATGCTGCGAGGCCACTCAAGCAGCTGCCATGTTGGGAGCACACTCAAGTAGACTTATGGAGAGGTCAGTATTGTGAGGCACTCAGGACTCTTGGTAATAGCTGGCACCTTCTTTCTCCATATGTGAATGAGTTGCCTTGGAATCAGATCCTTTAGCCTTCATCAGAATTTCAAATGACCACAGCCCTGGTTAATATCTTGACTACCATCTCATAAGAGGTTTTGAGCCAAAACCACTCAGTTAAACCACTTGCAAATTCCTGACCTACAGAAGCCAGGATGGATAATGAATCCTTATTGTTTTAGGTCATTAAGTTTTTGGGGTAGTTTGTTAAGCAGTAATAGACAGCTGATACATCCAGCCAATATAATTTCTCATTTTGTTTTCTGTCTTCTGCACTTGACTGTGAGCTCTATGAGGGCAGAGACCGTTTTCTTCACAGTTGTGTCTGCAGTGCGTAGCAAGGCGCCTGGCACATACACGGTGGAGGACCGTGTGATAATCGGTGAGTGAAGGATTGTAGGGGTGGGAGATCCCAGAGGCGTTTCGGAGGGAAGATGCTGAGCTGGGCCCCCTGACTCATCTTCCAGCATATCCTCAGAAATAGCGAGGGCCTCCCTGGGGGAACATGCCATTTTCCACACTCTGCTTACTTCTGCTTCATCCACGTGGCTTGAGAAGTCAGAATGTGATGGCTTGAACAAAGTCCCTTCTCTGTGGAAGTTTCCAGGAACCACAAGGTAGAGGCAGGAAGCAGATATTTTGCTGACTTGAAAAAGCAGCGGCGGGCTGTGTCCAGATGATAGGGGGCTCATCAATTCCGGTTAGCGGCTCCCCTCCTGGCTCGGGAGATTGTTCTTGCCTCATCTCCCAGACTATTAATGCCAGCTCTCCCTAGCACACGCGGCCAGGCCTAGCTCTGGGCTGGGGACATTCACTTCCTGCAGGGCTCACGGCCATGAAATATTCAGTGCCAGCGACTTCTCCTCTCATATTTCTTCATATTCAGAGTGGCCACTCAATTGATATGTAAATAAAGTGCACCAGCACTGAGCTTGTCCCGCACTGCATTATTTAAGCCACAAAACAATGCATCATCCGTCATGGGGCCCATTGGCGGGACCCTGCTGGGCGCCGGGCAATAAAGCCCGCAAGAGCCTCATCAGAAGCAGCGGGTGGCCTCGCGGAAGTTCATTTATGCATGAAATATTCAGCCAGCAACAGTGCCAGCCTTAAACATCAGTAATTGGGGGGTTTCTATTGCTCCTAACTAGTGCCTCTAAATTATTGCAAAAGACTGGCCAATTTTCAAATTACATATGTTTGTCATGCTCTTGTACCTTTCCTGAACTAACAGAAACGGCCCCTGTGTCGTGGCTGCTTGCACACTCACCACAGTGAGCCATGTGCAGTAGAGCTGGGACCCTCTGCAGAGGAGACTGAGTAGAGGCCGGGCCGCATCAGCCCAGTGCTGCCTGTCAGCCTCACTCCCCTGACTGTTGGCAGTGCTCCTCACTCTGGTCCCCTTAGTGGAGCATTCTCCATGCCTGGGCCAGGTGTCTGAGGCCCCTGGAGGCCAAATATCCCCCAGGGCTCTCTCCCGGGAAAGGCTGGGTCCAATGTCTGCCCTTGTGGGGACTTGCCTAGCTCTGCGAGCTCAGTCTCTCATTCAGCATTTATTGAGCACCTGCTCTGTCCCAGGCACTGTGTGAGACGTTGGGGATACAACCATGAGCTAAAAGACGGGTTGCCCCAGTCTTTGAGGGGCTTACAAGTTTAGTAGCCTGCAATTCCATTTAGATCACTAAGTAATCCTTGAATACTGTGGTAGGTTGGCCTCCCCTGAGGTGGACCCTGACACTAGAGTAGGAATGCAGATGATTTACTCGGGAGGCGATCCCAGCAAACAGTAGTGGGAGCAGGAAGGTGACACAGGGGAGGGAAGCAAGTAAATACAGGAAGTGTTCGTGAGCTGAGAAACCAGGGTTGAGGGTTCAGTGCCATGGGGACTTCTGAGAGATAGTATGATTCTACCTGAGGGGTGAAGGAGCAGGGGTATTTATCCAACAACTCCTGTTAGTCCCTTTGAGGGACATTTCAGAGAGGTTGCCCTGCCTGTGGCGTGGGAGGGGTGCAGGTAAAGGCAGTTAGCTTAGCATCCTCCCCAGCGGGAACTGCCAGCATCTTAAAACCATATGGTAAGGGAGTTTCTCGTTCCCTCCACTGATTTCTGGCACAGCTCCTGTGTGTGTAGGGACAGAAGTTGGGGAGGTCCCTGGGAAGGGCCCAGCCCAAGCTGCCCAGAGGGCTGCTGACCTTTTGGACAATGTGGCTTTGCCCCTTTGTTAAATGGCCACCTGCCTTGGCCAAGGTGGAAGGAAGGAGGAAGGAAGAAAGAGGCACTAATCATCTCAAGACTATTTCTTGATCACCTCTAATGATCTCAAGAATGTCTTTTCACCTGGCTGGTATCCCTCCGCCTTCAGGTCTTCGTAAAGTGCTATCTGTTCAGAAAAGCCTTCCCTGATCACCTCTCCAAGTAGATCACCATCCTCTTATTCTTTGACAGTCTGCCATTGGTTCATCCTTAGCACTTTTCACTATCTAAAGAATCTCAGTTACTTATCTGCTTGCTTGCTTGCTGTCAGTCTCCTCGCATAAGGTGATAAATGCCAGAAGGGAGTGATCACATCTTCTCAACTTACTCTTCTATTCCCAGTGACTCGCTCAGCATCTGGCTCACAGAGGGTCCTTAGAAAATGCCACTGAAGGAATGAATGAGTACATGAAAGCTGTGATACAGATATTATGAGTCCTCCTGTTACAGATGGGGAAAATGAGGCCAAGAGAGTCTGAAGGAATTGTGTAAGCAGTGGAGTCTGTGCTGGAACCGGGCTTGATCCCTGATACCCTCCAGTATTGGGGTATCCCCAAGGCCCCTTTTCCAAACCCTTGGCATTCTGCCAACTTTCAGCATTACATCCGCTTGAACCATACCTGGGGGACCTTGAGGCCAAATTCAGCCTTGAGATTCACACAAGACAAGATTCCAAGAGCTGAATTGCTCATGCATGGGGCAGGTAGGAAAGGGTAGGTTGAAATTCTATCCTCCCAGTGGCTAAACCTGGCAAGCACAGGATGAGACCAGCAGGTCTGCAAGCTCTGCTTCTTGGCTTTGTAGGGCCATGATGTTGGGCATTGATTCTCAAGGTTCAGCCACCAAAGAAATTTAAGATCCTGAGGGGAAGAAAATATTCAAATATCCAAGAAACCCTTCAGGGCCAAGACTCTTTTCTGATAGTTTCCTCAAAGACATTTCCCATGCCAATAATAATCCTGTCTTTGTTGCTCTTTGCAATGGAGTGGGATTTTTTTTTTTATTCCTCTTTTGAAAAAGTGAGGCAAACGAATCTCCATGGGATTAGGTGATTTTAGAAAACTTTTAAGATTCTAAAATAATCTCAGATTTGCAGGAAATTTACAAAAATAATTCAAATAATTGACATACATCTTTTACCTAAATTCTCATGTACTTAGTATTTTACCACATTTATTTTATCGGTGTGTGTGTGTGCATGCACACAAATACATATAACATTTCTCTTGAACTGTTTTATAGTAAGCTGTAAACATAATGTCCCTTTGCTTTTAACATATCAATGTGTATTTTCTAAAAACGAGGAAATTCTCATGTGACCATAATTGCCGCTGAATTTTCAAAATCGGGAAATTAGTATGATATACTATCATCTAACCAAAAACCTTATCCAAATCCTCACCAATTATCCAGTTACATGGATAAAGTGCTCTTGAATGAGCAGCATGGGGCTGGATCTGGGGTTAAGGAACCTGGTTCCAATCCTGGATCTTTCCCTTTTTAGTCTGGGGACCTTGGATAAATAATATATTCCACCCAAACTTTGGCTTCATCCTCTATGGAATGGGAATGATAATGGGACCTTCTTTTTATTATTATTATTATTTGCTCCCTCTGCCTGTGGACACATCCCTTTGTCCCTTCTCTCACTTCAGCTGTATTTGCAGTGGGGGGTTCCCAGGCACACGTACAAAGTTCCATTTTATGTCCTCACTGTGTGTCTCAGCTCCCTTGTTTCAGGCCTTTCTCCAAAACCTGGGGGGGCGGGGATCTCCTTATTTCCTGCCCAGGTACAGTCAGGGGTGGGGGGCAGCCTGCAGTACTAGGTCAATGCCCAGCTTCCTATTCTCTCGAGAGACAACTCTGAGAGGCATTGAGAGGCATTCTCACAATTCCGCAGAAAGCTCCCAGTGGGAATGAGCTTCATTTGTCGGTAGTGGTAACCAGTTCAGCCAAACCCACATGGTACTGGCTGTCCATCCTTCTGTGGCTCACTCTCCTTATTCCTCATTTCAAGGGTCAGCTCCTACTTAAACTACCTGCATCTAAGTTCTTAAATTCTGCTTTGGGGGAACTCAGACTAAGGCAATAGCCCATTGGAGCTTTGAAAATGTTTGCTATGTCCCTTGTTTCTTCAACCACTCCTCTGAGGATCCAGCTTCCAGCCCCAGGCTCATTGACTTTGCCCCTTGCCTTCTCCTTCCTTCCTGTCTTTCCTCATCCTCCAGATGCCTGGTGGTCAGAGAGGAGTGTCACAACCAGGTGGGGCCAGACCCTTGGCGCTCACTTCAGAATACCGCTAGACTTCACCTCTCCCCTCTAGCTTAGCGGCCACTGCCCTAGCTCAGGCCTCATCCTCTCCCAAGAGGACTGCTGAATGTATCCCACCTGCCTCCTGTCCTAAACTTCTCCCCTTAAATCTATTTTGTACATGGCTTCTCATCATGCAATTCTGTTTTTATGTTTCTATTCTGCCCGAAGCACTTTTTGACCTTTGGATGAAGCCTCATTCTGCAGCCTGGCACACAAGGTTCTGACCAACCGCTTCAGTCTCTCCCACCTCTTTGCCAGTTTTGTGTCTTCCAGGACTCCCAGGTTCCTGCAGTTCCCAAACACAGCATCCTGTCTCATGTTCCGTGCCTCTCTGTGTGCTACTCTCTTTGCTAGGGAAGTACATCTACTCCAGTGGGCCCAGAAAATGCTTATTGGTTGACTTTCACATTTCATCTCAAACATCACTGTTTCTTAAAAGCTCCTGACCGCGTCCTCCCTGGCTTGGTTCTAGCATAGCATTTATATGTGTCTTCATTTGCCTAGACTGGAGTTCCTAAAGGTCAGGCCTGGTCTTTTTCACACTGCATCCCTCAAACCTATCACAGTGCTTGGCTCAGAGAGCACCTGGGAAGTGTTTATGGTGTGAATTTGAATGACAGTCTTTTTGATCCAGCTCAAAGATCTGGACTCCTTTCATTTAAACATGCATCCCCAAGTTTTATGCTTGTTGGTTTGCTAAGAGGTCTTGGGGCTAGAGGGGCTTTTTAGGGTGAAGGGGAAACTCAGTCACATTGGTCTGATTTGTTTTTTTTTAAAAGTTTTTTTTTTTCAACGTTTATTTATTTTTGGGACAGAGAGAGACAGAGCATGAACGGGGGAGGGGCAGAGAGAGAGGGAGACACAGAATCTGAAACAGGCTCCAGGCTCTGAGCCGTCAGCCCAGAGCCCGACGCGGGGCTCGAACTCACAGACCGCGAGATTGTGACCTGGCTGAAGTCGGACGCTTAACCGACTGCGCCACCCAGGCGCCCCACATTGGTCTGATTTGTACAGAACCATTAGTTGTAAATTTCCTCCTCCCATATTTCCCCAATGTTCACACATGCTCCCTTTTCGACTGTCCTGGCCCCCATCACGGATGTCTGCCTCCCCTTGATTCCTGAGCTTCCCAAACAAACTTCCCATTAATGCTGGCCTGATGCAAATGTTGAATGGTCCTATGTGGATGCTATTAAAATAATGAATGCAGAAGGGGATAGATGAACAAGGCTGGGAATCGATCTTGGACCCCTGATGAGATCATTAAGAAGTGGGGGAAGGGGTAGAAGCATCACTCTCACAGGTTGAGATTTTCACCATTGCCTCTTCCCCCCTCCATCAACTCCTTTCCCCCTTCCCATCTCCCCTTTGATTTATGAGCCAGAAGCCTACCCCTCCCCCATCCATTACCCTCAATACAGAGCTAGCTCACCATAGAAAATCTATTTGAGTCAAATGGAATTTTTATCTTTGCCCGGGAATTAATGCATTTTGTAAAAGATATTTTAATCATGCTTTCCTTATGGCAAGAATTTTTTGCATAAAAATATCTGCCTCAAAGATGCAGGCAGGTGCCGTGTAGAAGATATACCTCGGCTCCTTGATAGGAAACACATAGCAAGGAGTCTAGACTGGTCATACCTGAGGACTAGACATTGTGGGGGGAAGAAGAAACTGCATGGAGGGGGTTTTGGCTGGGTGATGGAGAAGAGCATGGAATTGTCCTTAAACTCTTAAGAGCAATTGCCTCTCTTATTATTGTCAATATATTCTTATTAGAATCATGTTCTCACGTTCTTATAAAAATAAAGACGATTTTAATTCTGGTGATTTGATTCAATTCCAAAGAGGCTGAGGAGGGAGCCCACTGTGGAGATAAGAGCTGCACCTGCACAGGTCCGAATCCCAGCGGTACCGTTTTCTAGATGTGTAGAGATGACTCCCTTAGCTGGAGGAAAACAGGAATGACTTTAGTTATTACTTCTGTAACACATGAGAGTTGAGTGAAAAAATATGCACAAAATTTCATGGCTCATGACTGGCACATAGTAAGTCCTCAGTAAACGCTTGTTTTTCTTTGCTTCTTTCCTTCCTCATTTGAAGCTAGAGTCATTAGGTCAAGTTTTAACGTTGCCGCTTTATAGCAGCCAGGAACCTGGTAGGTGCTCTGTAAACACATGTTGAGGGAGAATAATTTACGTTTGAATCACTGACAAACTCAGCTCTCTCTTTGGCTTATGGAGATAAAAATTTTGCCAAACAGAGCTCTCTAGGAGGGCTATGGATTTGCTATTTTCTCTGCAACCTCTTCAGATTTTATTTTTCTGTTCAGTCACTCTCTATTATGTCACCTTATTTAAATTCTTTCAAGGGCACCTGGGTGGCTCAGTTGGTTAAGCACCAGACTTCAACTCAGGTCATGATCTCACGGTTCGTGGGTTTGAGCCCTGCATCAGGCTCTGTGCTGACAGCTCAGAGCCTGGAGCTTGCTTCCGATGCTGTATCTCCCTCTCTGTCTGCCCCTCCCCTGCTCATGCTGTGTCTCTTCCTTTCTCTCAAAGATAAAAATAAACATTAACAAAATTTAAGAAAATAAATTTTCTTATTTCTCATTGCCTGCCTTTGTATTGTATTATAAGCTTCATGATCTTTCTCACAACCCATTGTATCTTTAGGACTTGGCACATAGTAGGTGCTTAATAAAATATTTGTTGAATATATTCATAAATGAGTAGGTGGAATAAATAAAATTGCTTTTTTCTTTGTTGATCCCTGCTTGATTGTGTAAGTGCCAGGAAAGCATACTGGGCCAGTCCATTTCCAGAATAGCTTGTACAAAGGACTTTAAATGTATAGCCATAAGAATGGAAGTGACGTAGGACCTCTGTGAAGGAAACTCTTTAAATGCATTTTTTTTAAAAAGTTTATTTATTTTGAGAGAAAGAGAGAGAGCACAAGCGGGGGTGGGGGGGGGGGGGGGAGAGTCCCAAGCAGGCTCTGCATTGTAAGCGCAGAGAGCAATGTGGGGGTCGAACTCACAGTGAGATCATGACTTGAAATCAAGAGTCGGACGCTTAACCGACTGAGCCACCCAGGCACCCCTAAAGAAAACTCTTAATAAGGGAAATTAAAGAAAAGTAGAAGATGTGGACAGAGACACTCTGTTTTTTGCATGAAGAGACATTGTTCACTAAATTCTCCCCCACATTATGAATTTAATAAAATCCAAAACAGTGTCTTCATGTATTTGCTTATACATATGTTTGGATTTTAAACTACATTTTGAAAAAAAAAAAAAAAGAATGGAAGTGGCTATGGGGGACTCTATTGAGAAGAGGTGCCCAATGGTCCAGTGTAAGATCTCTGAATGTTGCAAAAAATTGCTCTCCTCCTCTCTACTTTGATCTAGGAAGGGAGGAGGGTGGTTTGGATTCTAAAGACCAGCTTCTTGCTGGGACTGGGAGAAGGGGAGAGGGTGACCCTGGTAGCAAGGTAGGAGAGGGTGTGGCAGAGGTCTCCTTGAGACCACACAGGCTCCATACCAGCTTAGAGAGAATAAGAAAGCATGCATGCTTACCCTGCATAAGCCCCTGGTTTTGTGGTTGAAGGGGAGGAAGCTTCCCTCCTTGTGTTGCATGAGTTCCCCTCCCTCTGTCCCCTGGTGCTGACAGAATGGGGTGGCTGCCACAATTAAGAAGGAGGTGTGGCAGGGAACCCACTCGTGGATGGGCATAACTTTCAGAATTACAAAAGCTCTTGTCGGAGGCTCTCACTGGCTCACAGGGGGTCAGGTTCTCATGGCTGATAGGCTCAAGAGTGAAGCGTCAACTGCTCTGACTTCATCCCTCTGCTGTGAATTGCTTTGGAGACTAGTTCCATCCTGGCTGTTTGGGGAGTGGGAGTAAAAGGGCTGCAGGAGGAGTGAATGGGGTGCATTCATTTATTCACCCATTCAACCGTTCAATTTTATTAATTCACTCCATGAATTTTTTGAGCACCTTCTTATGTGTGAGGCACTATGTCAGGTTAAGGAATTCAGTAATGTAAAAGATACTCATGGTAGCCACCAACATGAAACTTATAGTCTAATCGAGGAAAAGCTCTTAGAAGATAAATACACTAATGAACTTATAATCACAGTTGTGATCTGCTAGGAAGGGAGATTTCAGATATGTATCAGTTCTCAATTGTTACAAAGTGCTGCATAACAAACCACCCCAAAACATGATGCCTTAAAAAACAAGCATTTACTTAACTCATGAGTCTGTAGGCTAGCACTTCAGGCTGAGCTTAAAGTTTGGTCGTTCTACTGGTCGTGGCTTGGCCACTTGTATAACAGGCAGTTGGCAGTGGGTTGGCTGATCTGGATGGCTTCTGCTGGGATGACCAAGGTAGGGGGACTCATTTCTGTTCATATATCTCATCACCAGCCAGCCTGGGCATATTCTCATGATGAAGGTAGTTGAGAAAGAGGGTAGGTGAACCTGCACAATGCTTCTTGAGACTTAAGCTTTGTACCAGCACACCATCACTTCTACTTCATTCTATTGGCCAAGGCAAGTCCCAAGGTCAGCCTAGATTTTAGTGGTGGAGAAATGACTTCACCTCCTTAGGGAGAGAGGCTGCAAAGTTGTAGGCGAAGACTGTGGGTGAAGGGAGAGAAGGGGTGGCAAAGTACTGGGGCACTGATGCAATCAGTCTATTGCAGCATATCCTGTTCATGTAGAAGAGAGCACTTAATTTAAATCCAGGGGTCATGGGAGGCCCCTCTGAGGACGTGACATACTAGCTGAGCTATGCAGGATAAGTAGGAGTTGGCCAAGTCAAGACAGCATGTGCTCTCTGAGCTCTGAGGTGGGAGTGAATTGGATAGAATCAAGAAGCCAGCAGCAGGGTGGCATGACCGGAACATGGTGAGAGAGGCTTCGGGAAGACGTGAGGTCAAAGGTGAAGGCAGAGGCCAGCTCAAGCTTGTTCTGGAGCTGCTCTGCCAGGGGCAGAGGATTATTTGAAAGAGTAATCATAATAGTATATCATAAGAGCTCTAATGTTTTGAGCATCTAGTATGAGCTTAGCCTGGGGAGGTGGATGGAGGACGAGACACTGCCCTTTTCCGTGAAGGACTCAAAGAAAAGTGGGGAGTGCCTGGTCACGTGAGCAAGTGACCGTGCATTCTGAGGGGTATGATGAATGGAGGTGCAAAGCACTATGGAATCCTGCAGAAAGAGTGGCTCCCTTAGTAGGTGGGGAGCCAGGGGAGGAGATCTGGGTCAGAAAGATGAACGGGAGCTTCAGGTGCCGAAGAAGAAGGGCCTTCTGAGTGGAGGGGAGGGTCTGGGTGGCCGACGTGTGTGTGCGAAGTGGCCGAGGGTCAGTGTGGTTGGCATGCAGTGAGGTGTTAAGGCAGGAGTCGGGGCTTAAAAGAGAGCAGGTCAGGTCTTTGGAGGGTGTTGGCTGGCTGAGGGGTTTGGGCTTTCTGCCGGGTCTGGTGGTGGGGCAGGATGGAGTTTGGGTTTCTGGAAAGACCACTCTGGTGGGGCCTGCGTATGTGGAGGGGGATGGGGTGGGGGAGCCAGAGCTGCCACAGCAATCCAGACAAGGGTGGAAAAGAACCAGGCAGCAACTTTGGCATGAGAGGTGCAACCAGGGAGGGGAGGTGGAAGTTCACTCAGATCCTGAGGGAGCCGCTGAGGAGGTCGTGCCTGGGGCAATGGGACAGCAGTGAAGGCTGGAGGGGTTCCTGGAGGGCCCCTGGAGAAAAAGGAGTGGGCAGAACCTTCCTCACTCTCGACCTGTCCTTTCTGGCCTCAGCCTCAGGGAGCTGAAGGCCCCAGCAGCTAACAGGCTTCTGGTCTGTTCCGTGATAGATTCAGAGGGAGGAGGAGGCTGGAAGACCAGAGTGGGGAGGAGGATGGGAGGATGGGAGGATGGGAGGGACCATGGAAACGGCCCCCCAAGGATGGTCCTTTCTGCACAGTGTCAGGGGCAGAGAGGGACTGGAGGAGGTCAGTGGATCTGGGTTCAAATCCCACTTTATTCAAAAGCTGTGGGTAGAGGTCATTGGAATGCTTAGCACAGAGTTGGGTCTATGGATGCATCACACAACTGCGGGGGCATCTTTTACATGGAAGACAAGGTGGCTGCTGCCCTCTGAGTTATATAATAAAGGCAGTAAGGATGGGTGACAATGACAGCTGGTGGTCTTCAGGGTCAGGTGCATTGGTGGCACTCAGCCTCAAGGGGGTGGGCCTGGAAGGAGGCCTGGCATTTGGAGGGATGCCCGTCCATCCCTAGGCCACTCTCTTATTCTCTAAGGAGCGGCCATCTGTCAGGGGCTGAGGCTGTCAGGCCAGCCGCTGAGGGGGCCCTCGGGCGAGGGATGCATCCCCTGACAGGGGAGTCCTTCACTGTCAGCAGCTTCGCCTCAGTGGGTTAATAAAGCCATCCATCACCCTTCTCCACGCCAGGTATCTAAATGCCTGCTTAATACCACCCTGGGGGGGGTGGAGCCTGCAACGGGGATGCTCACCTGGGACCAGGGGGCGGGACAGGAAGAACCCACCCAGTGGTTTGGCACCTTGCGGTAGCCCAGATGCAAACCCAGTCTAGGGCCTCCCTCCACTTGGCTGGCTTGGGCCTCTGTAAGATCACCCAGCTCACAGGCCAGGAAGCTGTGGTCTGACAAATAGCATTGAGACGCATTTGGAGCAGTCACGCTGAACTTCCTGTTGGTCATCTTCCTGCATGCAGAGGACAAATGTTGGGGTGGGAGCAGGTGTCTGGTACCCAGAGCTGCCCACATTGCTCTGCCCCACACGTCTG
The DNA here is from genome assembly GCF_028749965.1 of Puma concolor. NCBI lineage: Eukaryota > Metazoa > Chordata > Mammalia > Carnivora > Felidae > Puma > Puma concolor. The sequence goes on along the minus strand of NC_141669.1, from coordinate 122,029,347 downwards.
CTGCCGACACAGCATCAGGGATGTGCAGGTTTCTTGGGAGCATCCGTGCGTACTCACGTCTGGCTTTTCAGAGGAAGGCACTTGAGGGACACCAGTCCGGTGGTGCTTTGATGGTTGTGGGCATTGAACAAGTTTGGGCTTGAGCAGGAAAGGGGAGGGAACTTGGGTTGATGAACTGCAATCCAATGACAGGCTCTTGTTTGCTGAGCCCATACTATGTACACTTGACTTGCATTATGCCAGGGACCAGGTGCCATTATCATCCATGTTACACAGATGGGAAATAGGTCCAGAGAAGTGAGTTGTGTGTGTTACACAGCCAGAAAGCCCAGAGCTGGAATTTGAACCTGAGTTCACCTGACTCAGGAGCCTCACTTTTATTTAAAAAAAAAATTTTTTTAATGTTTTTATTTATTTTTGAGACAGAGAGAGACAGAGCATGAATGGGGGAGGGTCAGAGAGAGGGAGACACAGAAGTGGAAACAGGCTTCAGGCTCTGAGCTGTCAGCACAGAGCCTGACGCGGGGCTCGAACTCACGGACCGTGAGATCATGACCTGAGCCGAAGTCGGCTGCTTAACCGACTGAGCCACCCAGGCGCCCCAGTAGCCTCACTTTTAATTGCAGCACTTGGCAGGCTTCTGGGTGGGGTGCTTGCATGGTGCTAAAATCCCCCCCGACAACTCTTTGAGCCAGTATTACTCCTCCTGTTTTATCCCTGCAGAGAAGGAAGCTCAGAGAGGTGATGTGAGCAGTAAAAGCTCACACAGCCAGGAAGCTCAGAGCTAGGATCCAGCCTAGGTCTGCGTGACTCCAAACCAGTGTATTTTTCCCTCCTTCGGATCAGTGCATTCTCAAACCTTTGCAGCCACAGATTCTTTAGCTAAAAAAGAGAAATCAGATGTGGGATCCTGATAGGAAGAGTAGATGAAAGAGGGTGCCACTCTGGTGAGGTTGGGGCCCGTTCCAGTTATCTGCTGCCATGTAACAAATCACCCAAAGCTTGTTGGCTTAGAACAGGGCGATCGTTTATTATCTCTCAGTTTTTGTGAGTCAGGAATTCAGACAGGGCACAGTGAGGATGGATTGCCTCTGCTCCATGATATCTGTCAGAGGCCTCGCTGGCTGGGACAGGAATCACTCTCCTCCATGTCTGGCAGCTGATGCTGGCTTTTGGTTAGGGGCCTCTGTTCCTCCCTGTGCCATCTCTCTGTGTGAACTACCTTGGGCTTTCTCGCAGCGTGGAGGTTGGGTTCAAATGGCAGACACCTATAGGGAGCAAGGCAGGCAGAAGCTATGTTCTCCTTTATGGCCTAGCTCAGGAAGTCACGCAGCACCCCTCCTGTCAGGTTCAAGGGGGAGGGGAATGTGTGGATTAGAAATGTTGCTGAGGCTGATTTTGGAAAATACCACCTGCCACAGGGCCTGAACCAGGAGCTGGGTACCCCCTTCTTTCCTCCCTAGCTCCTGAACAACCTATGGGTCCAAAGAATAACAGGAAAACTGCCCCATAGCTTATGGCCTGACACATAGGTGGCATTTTGAAGACCAGTCAATTTATTCATCGACAGTCACATCACTGCTTTCCTTTTCTAACTTCTCTGGCCTCTGTCAAAGTGGGATTCAGCCCCATCAACCTCTCCGGGCAGGTTCACTCTTCATTCATTCATGATCAAAGTGGGCGCTGAGTCACAGCCATCAGGGAACTGTGCTCAGGTGGGAGACACATGTGTGACAAATCATCTTGGACAATATGTGAGATAACTTACAGACACCCAGTCAATGCAGCGTGAGTAGGAATGATCATTCTGGAGGGCCCCAGGGATACTGAAGACTTTCTCCTATGGTTAGATCCCCCTAGACTTCTGGACCTCCTGATTTCCGTCTCTGTGTCCACTAGGATCTTTCCACTGTCCCCTGCATTGTTGTGGGGTGGTGGCTTCTGCTCCTGCCTGCCCCCTTACCCCCTCAGGTAATGCCCCTTCCTGGACAGCTCAAAAATAGCCCCTGTCTCTAATTCTCCTGGGGGGATCTCCTGGCCCAAGCCATCTACCTCCTGCTCACTGGCTTTTTGACCAGCAACTGTATTAGTTGAGATAATTCTGTCAATGCATGCCTTTTGTACCCAGAACATGCCTGGTAAATTTGTTAAAGAATACGCCAGGCTAACACATCATTACACTCCCAAACTCATCTATCTTTACTTTGGATTAATTCTTTTTTTCCCTCTCTCTTCACCTCCTCCATAAATCCTGGTGCACTTAATTAATTTCAGTTCCACTGTAAGGTCCATAATACAGAATTGTTCAAGCAAACACAAAATTAATTATTCTATTTACAGCCTTCTCATTGAGAGGAGCATTTCATCTTTCATAATTACATTTTGGAACATCCAATTATGAATTCAGGCGCCTGCTGCTTTGCATATGGGGACGGTCCCTGAGTGTCCTCAAGGTAGGGGAGCTGGGCTGGTGGCCTCTTGTGCCTTTCACCACTGACCCAGGTACTGCTGGTTGAGTCCCTGAAGGACTTTTCTAGGAGACACTGAGGCAGGGGGAGGATGGCAAGGTTGGAAGGGAGTAGTACCCGGAGATGGTGGTGAAGGGAAGGAGTAGGACGGGTGGAGGATGTGCCAACTTCATTGGGATCTCATCATATGAGCAAGAGCCTTCAAAAGGGAGGAAACAGACCTCTTCATCTTGCCAGGTTAGCAGGGAAGGTTCTTGGCTTTTCTGCAAGTCACTGAGCCAGACACATGAGGCTCATCTTATGTCCAGCCTTTGCTCTGCTCTCAGGCATGAACCCTGGAGGCCTGCTTACCTCCTTCTCTCTGCTCTTGGCCACAGAGGACCCCTTGGTGGCATGAGTCTCACCAAGCCACCAGGCTCTTGGTCAGGACACTTCCAGAAAAGTAGGTAGGAGAGTCACTCTCTCTGCTTCCCAGGAGAGACTTTCTGCCTCTCAAAGGTTACATATGGACGAGCAGTGCCTCTCACATGGGGTCGGAAGTATACCTGTTCAGGGCCCTGCTCTGAACACCTGAGGGCTGGCACCAAAGGCAGTCACTTGGCTGCACCACTGTTCTTGGCCTGCTGGAGTTTTAAGGTACTGCCAGAGCCCTGTTTAAAGGTTTTTAAAAAAGATCAGTTTCCATCTAACACACATTTAGGTGAAATTGAGCACATCTGTTTAGAAACAAATCAAATTATTCCTTAAAATATTTTTATTAAAAGTAAGATCCAGTTTTTGCAGTGGTGGTGTTCTGCTGGCTCTCACTAGGAAATAGTGAAGGAATGGGTTTCCTGCCTTCCATACCATCCTCCACACCTAACTTCACAGAAAATGGGCCTCTGCTCTAACATGAGTAGATATGTTTTTCTTTTCTGGAAAAAAAAAAAAATCTATTGAGTTTCTGTTAAACGCTAGGCATTGTGATGTGCACTGTTGTGGGTACTTTGTATCTGTTGCTTATTTAACCCTCCATGGCCATACTGTAGGCTTCAGGGGTGAATTCCTGACACATGGAGCCTCTTCTTAGACATATATATGCAGGTGGCCATGAAGAGACTTCAGTCCTAGGCATGGGTACGCTGTGAAATCTCAGGGAAATAATTTACACCACAAAGGCAGTAAGGTGTTGGGATCAGAACTGGACTGTGAACTCAGAGTTTGAAGTGTTTGAAGCCTAGCTCCCAGTACATCCTAACTTCTTTGGCAACTTACCTTCTCTGTGTCTCCACTTCCTCATATGTTAAATTGGGATAATACTACCTGCCTCACTGGGCTGCTGTGAGGTTTCCATGAGCCTATGCATGGAAAGCCCTGGCTTATATCAGGAAGTCACTCACCATGTCTCAGTTTCTCCATCTGTGGAATAAGTAACTTTGGGGTAGAAGTTGATGGTGATGCCTTTTGGAAACTGTCATAGTTTACAAAGGCCCATACCTGGGGCGTGTTTAAAACTTTTGGGGTAAGGGCACGGGTTAACATGTGACATGAGGGATGTGAAATGCCCTGAGTCCACACACCCTAATTCTAATTCTGTCTTGTTACTCCGTGATTAATTCCTCCAACAGTTTCCCAGATTTTTATAATAAAAACATCCCTTTTATGGTGGCCTGTAAAGATCCTGTCTGCCCACTCTCCAAACTTACCTACTTCCCACTTTCTTCTTCACTCTTTATGCACCAGTCCCAGCCATCTTCCTTCAGTTCCTTGAATCGCCACCATCTTTCCCACCTTTGCACTAGCCATTCTAGCCCTTGGCACACGTGTTCCTCCTCTGCTCTTAGCATGACTGGCTGTGTTCAACTGTAATCTCTTCAGAAAAACTTCTTGATCATGCTACCTATAAAGTAGTCCCTAGCCTGATGCTCCTCATCACATCACTTATTAATTGCCTTTATGGCCCTTATCACTACCTGAAAAGATCTTACTTGTTTTCTTGTCTATTGTCTGTCTCCAAACCTCTAGAATATAAAGATGCATGAGAGCAGGACTCATGTCTGTTTTGCTCCATTCTCTATCTCTTGATTCATGGTAGGTGCACAATAAATATTTTTGAAGTGAACACTTTAAAAAATTAAAAAAAAAAATCTTTATTTATTTTTGAGAGACAGAGTGTGAGTTGGGGAGGAGCAGAGAGAGGGAGACACAGAATCCGAAGCAGGCTCCAGGCCCTGAGCTGTCAGCACAGAGCCCGACGTGAGGCTCGAACTCACGAACTGTAAGATCATGACCTGAGCCTAAGTTGGATGCTCAACTGACTGAGCCACTCAGGCACCCCTGAAGTGAACACTTTAACTTCATCCCCAATGTGATTAGAAGAAGCCTGGAAAAACAAAGACTTTGGGACATCTTGGTTTGTGGCTAGCTGTAGAGAAAACGAGCAAGGCTTCATTTTTCCTTTAAATCAGTTTTCTTATCTTGAGGAGGCTTCCTCCATCTAATAGACCCTCAAGGTGGGGGAGAGCCACTGATTTATCTCATAAATGATATTTTTTTCCAGACGTGACCATACCGAATAATTACTTGCTTTTGTGGGCTGAGAATGTCTTTCTGCTGTTCCACCTGACAGGTTTGTTTTGTTTGTTAATTAGCTGTTAATTGCAAGGGCTCCTGGGGGGACTGGAGGTGGAAGGGAGGCCCAGAGGTGGGCCAGGGGGTGTGGGGCAAATGAGGATCCCAGACTGGAATGAGGATGACCTCACTGGGCACCGGACTAATTTATTTCGAATGTTGTCATGTCCAGATAGTCAATGAGTTCCTGGGATGATGAGTGATTTTGTTAATTGAGTCCCATAAACACTACAGCTTAATTTCCAGCAGTGGGGCTGCAGCTGGTGGGTGGGAGCTGCCGGCAGCTGCGACAGAGGTTGTCCTTGAAGGAATAGGCCATGGGCGGTGGGAGGCTGGGAGGGCAGGAAGGGTGTTCGAGGGCAGGAACCTTATCCTGCGGGTATTTTTTTCTCCCCCCCTCCCTTTGTCCCTCGCTATTTCTCTAGGCTGGGAATTGCCCATGGGAATGGCTCAGTTTGGCAAAAAGGATAACGCCCATAAGTTATTTGAGGGGAATTTCAGGGTGAGCACCCCACAAAGGCCTAAGCTGGAAACTTCCATCACGGTTTTTCATCTTCCTCTACTCACCTCCCTCAAGAACCCATTCCTACCATCTCTTCTGCCTCGGAGGCCTACAGTGTGTCTCCAAAGCATACTATGTGTTGCCCTTGCCTATGTCTCTCCAGCCCCTCCAGCAGCCCTGCTCCAACCCATACCGCCTCTCTCCTAGAAGACCTTGACAACCATCTTGTGAGTCTCCTTGCTGCCACTTTTGGCCCTACAGTCCTTCCTCCTCAAAGTGTCCTGTATAATCTTCCTGGAATTTACACCTGACTGTCATTCCCCTGCTTAAAATTCTCTCATGGCTTTCCACTTCCTTTAGATAAAGGCAAAAGTCCTTTCCAAAGTCTATGAGCCCCGCTGAGCCCTGTGACCGTTTCTTACTACTCTCAATGGCACATTTGGGGACCACTTTATTTCTTCTTCATTTTATCTTTTGGACCCAATCAGATTTCTTTACTAAAAAATGTGAGGTCTTTGAACGAGACACCCTTCCACCTGGAACCCTTTACATGTTCCCCATCACCTCTCTCTCCCTCTGCTTGGCCCACTGCCCATCCTTTGGCCTCAGAATCTCCTTCCTCAGATCAGGGAAGCCTCCCTGGTGACTGCAGGCATGTTAGGCCCCCTCAGGTGGCTGACAGCATGCTCACACTGAGTATAATGATATGTTTATTGTCGGACTCCTCCTTGAGGGCACTAGGGCCATGACTGGCTGGCTCACTCAGTACTCCCAGTGCCCAGCCTGGTGCCTGCCACCTAGCCGATGCTCAACATGTATGTGTTGAATTGCATGAATTCAACGTGGAATTGCTATGAGGAACAGAGGGCAGTGGAGTGCATAGCGGGGTGAGGTTGTTTCCATGGAGGCTATGAAGAAGGGCTTCAGACATAATGTGCTCCAGAGATTCTGGCAGTGTTAAAAAGTGGTCATATTCTTGGGTCTGAAGTTTGTTTGGGTTCCATCTTGGTTGTGTAATGACCCTTATGTCCTTGGATGGCTCACTGAACCTCCTTATGCTTCTGTTTCCTCACCTGTAAAATAGGTATAATAATAACACCTGCCTTATAGGGTTTCTGTAGGATTACATGAGGTAATACGGTAAAAATCTTAGCTTGCCATCGTTATTGCCAATACCCCCACCTCCAACATCATCATCATTATTTTCCTCTTCCCCTCCCCTCCTCCTCCTCATTCCTGTCTTTCCTCCCCTCCTCCTCTTCCTCCTTCTTCTCCTTCTTCATTTCTCCCAACTGCATAAAGAGAAAGAAAGGAAACTGGTATTTATTGAGAACATCTTGTATGCTAGATGCTTTCATGTATGTTCCCTCATTTGATTCTTTTCACATAGATACTTGTATTCTCTCTCCCTCCCTCTCTCCCTCCTTCTCTCTCTCTCTCTCTCTCTCTCTCTCTCTCTTTATCCCTCTCTGTATATTTTTATAGGGTTGCCTAAACCTAAAAATACACAAATACACAGACAGTTAGTGGCCAAGCCATGCTATCAATCCATCTGTCTTACTCTCAAAGCCTGGCTGATGGAGGGGGGAAATGAGGAAGTATTATCTTGCATTCCTGAGTTGGATTTCCTATTTTCTGAATCTTATCTTCCTCTTGCTTGGTTTACATACTCATTTTGGTAGAGCACTTTGTCTAGTTGTGTCTTAAAGAGATACATGAGTAAACAACTAAAGACATTTCATATCTGAAAGTATCCTTATTTTATTCTCACACTTGTATATTGGGCTGGGAGTACATTTTTGTTGTTGTTTAGAATTCATTTCCTTCACAATTTTGAAGCCAATCTTTGGCAACCAAGTTCCAATATAGCCCATGGTAATTCTCATCTCTTGGTATTTATGTATAGTCCCCTATTAATAGAAATGACCTGTGTAACCAGTGGGGTACTAGAGTAATGGTGGCCATAAAGACATGTGGCTTCTGCCTTGCTTTCTTGGGATTACTCTTCCTGGGGGAAGTGAGCTGCCATGAGGACACTCAAGCAGACTTTGGAGAGGTTCACATGATGAGAAACTGAGACCTCCCACCAATAGCCAATGCAACTTGTGAGCCATGTGAGTGAGGCATCTTGGTGGATCCACCAGCCCCAGTCAAGCCTTCAGATGACTGCAATTCTGGCCAACATTTTGACTATGACATTTTGACCTTGAGCCAGAACTACCCAGATAATCCACTCCTGAATTCCTGATTTACAGAAACCATGTGATATAAATGTTTATTGTTGCTTTAAGCTGCTAGGTTTTGGGTTGATTTGTTATGCACGATAGATGACTAATATATACTGTTCCATTGTCTTCTAGTTGTTGAGACACCTGAAGCATTTCTGAATTTCTGATCCTTTGTTTGACCTGTGTTGTTTTTTTCCCTCTGGAAGCTTAGAGGTTCTTCTCTTTGTATCAAGATCTTGACGTTTTCCTAACATTTCACTATGATATGTCTAGTGAGACTATTTTCATTCTCTCTGTAAATCCTTTCAATGGAAATTCATATTCTTTAGTTCTTGGAAATTCTCTTAAATAATTTCAGTAACTTTCTTCCTTTATTGTCTCTGCTCTCTTTTTCTAGAATTCTTATAATTTGGATTCTGGACATCTTGAATTATTTAACTTTCTCTTCTTTTCTGTCTTATTTTCTGCTTTGTTTTTTATGCTCTATATTCTGGGGAATACCTGCCCCCTTTATATTCTAAGTCTTTTTAATGTTTTTATTTAAACTCTGCAACAATATAAATTTCTTTTTTTTAAAAAATTTTTGATGTTTATTTATTTTTGAGAGAGAGACAGAAAAAGAGAGAGAGAGAGAGACAGACAGACAGACAGACAGAATCTGAAGCAGGCTCCAGGCTCTGAGCTGTCAGCACAGAGCCTGACAAGGTTCTAGAACCCGTGAACCGTGAGATTGTGACCTGAGCTGAAGTCGGACACCCAACTGACTGAGCCACCCATGCACCCCTCCAATGTAAATTTCTCAGGCGCCCTTTTTATGTGTTTGGAATATTCCTTTTTATATTATTCTACATTTATTTCATGCAGCCTCTTTTGTAATTTCTCTGAAAATACTATGTCTATACTATAAAGTATGTATTATAATATGATGTAGAATATTAGATGTATATATATTTTTGGTAACAGCCTTATTGAAATATAATTCATAAAATTTACCCATGTAAATGTACAATACAATGGTTTTTAGTATATTCACAGAATTGTGCAATCATCACCACAATCAATCAATTTAAGAATATTTTCATCACCCCCGAAAGGAACTTTGTACCCTTTACTTATCACTCCTCAATCCTCTCATCCATACCCAGACCTAGGCAATCACTAATCTACTTTATGTCTCTCTGTATTTGTCTATTCCGGACACTTCATATAAATAACATATATACATATTTTGGATAGTGTTACTCCTGCTTTCTTCTACTTGCTTCTTGTCCTGAATTTATTTGCTTTGGTCTCTATCTTCCATGTCAGGGCCCTTTCTCAGATGTCTGTTGGCCACTGGCTGTCTCTTCTCATTGAAGAAGGGGGCACTAACCAGCTGACTGGACACTTTGGGTGCAGGAGTGGGACTTGGTGACTCCAAGCTTCCCCACTGGATGGCCTATAGCTTATTTGGTGGAACAATCTCAGAAGTCATCATTTTAAGCAACCTCTTTTTGGGATGGCAAGATTCCTAGAGGAGATTCTTTTAGTCTCCCTCCTACTTGGAGGTAAAACTTTGGCTGTCAATGTCCCTAGATCCAAGTAGGAGACCAGCAAGAGGAAATCTCAACATCCAAAGTACATATTTCACTTGATTCTCCTATTTTTAATTGGGAACCCTGCTCTCAATGGTGGCTGACATCCTTATTCTAGAGATCCTCTGTCTTATAATCTCTGGAGAAAGATTCTCCACTCATCTGCTGATATAGGGCAGAAACAATTGCTTCTCTATGGAAGAGTAGGGAGAAGGTCTAGGGCTCTGACTGCTTCTTAAAAATACTTTTAATCAATTTTATTTATTTTTATTCAAAACACATTTATCCAACTACTACCATTCCAGGTACTTTTAAATTTTCCAGTTTTTAAAATCTTATTGTGGTAAGAGAACTTAACATGAGATCTATCTTCTTAACAGATTGTTATCTGTTATCTCAGTACAGCATGTTATCTCAACATTTGCCCATGGTCAGGTCAGGTCCGTCACACCCCTCCCCTATTCCTTGTACTTCTGGCTCTCAGCTCTGGGTAGTTCCATGTGATTGGAGTGAAGAGTGCAAGGAATAGGGGAGAGATATGGTGGACTGGACCTGACCTGACTATAGGCACAATGTTGTACATTGGATCTCTAGAACCTATTCATCTTGCATAAATGAAGTTTTATAACCATTGCTTAACAACTCCCTATTTCTCTCCCACCTCTAGTCCCTGGCAACCACAGTTCTATTCTTTGCTTCATTGAATTTGACTATTGTAGAGACTTCATATACATGGAATCATACAGAATTTGTCTTTCAAAAAAAATTTTTTTTAACATTTATTTATTTTTGAGACAGAAAGAGACAGAGCATGAATGGGGGAGGGTCAGAGAGAGGGAGACACAGGATCTGAAACAGGCTCCAGGCTCTGAGCTGTCAGCACAGAGCCCGACGCGGGGCTCGAACTCACGGACCGCGAGATCATGACCTGAGCCTAAGTCGGCCGCTCAACCGACTGAGCCACCCAGGCACCCCCAGAATTTGTCTTTCAGTGACTGGCTTATTTCACTTAGCATAATGTTCTTAGGGCTCATCCTTATTGTCACATATTGCAGGAATTTCCTCTCTTTTTAGGGCTGAATAATATTTCATTATATATTTATACCACATCTTTTTTATCCATTCATCTGTCAATGGGCATTTAGGTTGTTTCCTTATCTCTTTCCTCTCTCTTTGAGACCCTGATTTCAGTTATTTTGGAAGTGGGATCCAGAAGTGGGATCACTGGATCATATCATTGCTCTATGTTTAATTTTTTGAGGCACCTCCATACCATTTTCCACTGTGGCCGCACCATTTTGCATTTCCAGCCAGGTATTTTCTGAGCTTTTTACAGATTCTCCTACGTTTAAATCTCTCACTCCCCATGTACAGTGGTACTTGATACTTTCAGTGCCTAAATCTTTCAGAAATTCCAAGGTGAATCAGATCGGTTCTCAGCTCTCCCTACTGCTGGCTTAGGATCCGGTTTTCTTGGGTGTGATAGTTCGGGTCCTTCAAGAAGTATACACCAAGATGAGATTAAAGATGCAAGAGATTTGGGGCACTTGTGTGGCTCGGAGAGTTAAGCATCCAACTTCAGCTCAGGTCATGATCTCACAGTCCATGAGTTTGAGCCCCACATCGGGTCCTGTGCTGACAGCTCAGAGCCTGTAGCCTGCTTCGGCTTCTGTGTCTCCCTCTCCCTCTACACCTCCCCTGCTCGCATTCTGTCTCTCTCTTAAAAAGTAAACAAACATTAAACAAAATTAAAAAAAAAGGTGCAAGAGATTTATTGGGGAAGGCACCCATGAGGGAAGAATGGGGAGGAACCTGGAGGAGGCTGGGAGAGCTGTCAGCTTCATGATGCGTGTTTAACCACTTTGAAGGAGAGAGGGAAGGAAGGAAGTTTGGGTAGAGCAAAGCAGTAGAAGGCTGTGCAGTTCCAAGAAAGTTTCGGCAAAGCTGGTGGGGGACTTCTTGAGCCTGAATCAACTATCAGAGGAGTCTCATGTCTTCCAGAATACCCCTGGCTTAGTAGCTCTGTTGTGCTCTGCCAGTGGCTAGGAGTGACTGTGGTGACCGATTCAGAGCATAGCAGCTGAGGCAGTTGACCCGTTACTGTGAAGTTGGAGGGAGAACACATTCTCGCGGCTGCCACATAGTCACAGCAGGTGTGCTAATTCAGTCCCAAGCCCCCAGGAGAACAATTGCAAAGGGATTTACTTAAAAGGCATAACCCACAAAGATGGAGTGAATAGGAAAGGCAATAGCAACATAGTTTTGGAAGCTGGATGTGTTTTTAATCTGTTGTATTTACCCAGAAGTCCTTCAAGATAATTTGTTTCCATGTTCTCTCATAGGTGCGATCAAGACTACAAATGTCCCTCCCCCCCCCCCCCCCCCCCCGCCCAGTCTTGCCTTGGCTCCTTACTCCTGATGGTTAATATGTAATTTTTTTTAGTTTATGACGAATATAGCTAGTTATTGACAGTGGTATATAAGCCTACATAATTCAATGTTTTTATACCTGATTATGGTGTTGTATAAATGTAATCTTCATGACAAGAGCTATAATACATTTGCACAGAATGGCTGACCAGAATCGGTGTATCATTTCAGTTCAGTTCAACAAACGCCCGCCATGTCTTACCAAGTGCCTATCTTGTGTTAAGAACTGGGACTATAGAGCGAACCAGAGATGTGTGTCTTGATTACGATAACAGTACAGTAAGTGCTATGAGAAGGTGGCACAGGGCACTGTTGCAGAATAAATGATGGGCACCTAACAGCCTCTGGAGTTCGTGGAAAACTTGGAGGAGTTGGTTGAGTCTTCAAAGACCAGTAGGGATAGTTCAGGAGATGCAAGGAAGGGTATTTCAAATAAAGGGAACAAGTGAAAATGCATGATGCGAAGTGTCAGAGTGCATTCTGGAAGCTCCAGGTAGCTTGGTATTATTGGAACATCGAGGGCAAGGAATAGGGGAGATATGTGGTGGACCTGACCCTAAGGATTGTGGAGGTATTAGGGAGATGGGGGCTTATCCTGAAGGTCATGATTATCCTGTCATTTCTGGTAGTTTGGGCAGTTCCCAGAGGCTGTCATTATCCCTCTCCCAGGATCCCGGGTCTTTTTGGGCATCCTTCTAGGTGCTTGGATAGTGCAGAGGTTGGCTGACTATGAATATCTTCCCATGATGGTGCTGTCCTAACATTTCATTTTGTTTGAGGAAGCTTGTGCCACTTCGTTCTTCCTCCTTCCCTAACTTGATAGCCCAGAAATACTAGCCCTTTGCAGGCATCATCTCTCTCAGAGGCTCCTCATCTGAGCCTGCTAAGTTGTTTTCCACACTCATTGCAGGAAGCAGGAGCCTGGGACCCCCTGCAGACCCTAGACTCTGCAGTCTGGCTTTGAGGAGAGAATGTCTGCTCAGATTTTCCCAAGTACTCCAGGAGCCACCTGCTTACAGGCGGGGTGTTGAGAAGGGAGGTGCTATGCGAGTCAGACAGATCTGTTGCTGATCCTGGCTAAAGTGCTCACCTGCTGGGTGACCTTGGGCAAATTCTTTCTTTAGTGAGCAAGCATTGGCTAATGTCCTCTCTGTGCACAGATATATGCTGGGTTCTGGGAAAGCAAGACATTGCAGGAGAGACAGACAGGCAGACAAGGAGAGGACTGAGGCGTCGAGTGAGCCCAGGAAGACTCAAACTCGCACCTTACTTGAGAAGGAGAGCATTGTCATGACTCTACAGTTGAGGAAATTGGGACTTGAAAAGATCACATGATGCATCTGAAGTCTCTGTAGCTCTATTCTCCTGTACATCATTCACTGTCCTCAAAGTCTGCCCAATAATGTCACAGCAGCAGCAGCAGCAGCAGCAGCAGCAGCAGCAGCAGAAGCCCACAGATCTCCTCCTACTTCCTCCTGCCTGCGGAAGGGCTGGAAGTTTCAGTGAGCCCAGAGGGATGGAGAATGCCTCAGACCTTCAGAGGGACCCACCCAGAATGGGCAGGGAGGCTTTGCTGGTGGCCTCAGATAATTCCAAGTTTTCTTTCTTCACCTGCAGGACCATAGCTCCCATGTCCCTGGGCCCTAGGTGGAGTGCTATCCACAGGTAAGGTCTTTGGGGGAACCTTTAGGGCTTCTCTCCTTGGCGTATCTGACCCGCGGCGCTGGGCGTGTGCGCTGGGCTGTCAGGAAGAGTTATCTCCAGACGTCCCCTTGGCCTGCCTGTTTTCTCCTCCGCGGTCCCCTCCTAATTCATTTTCTGCCTTTAATGTACTGTTGTGGAGCTTCCTCTCCCATTAGGGCCTGTAATGTGCACCGATTCCCTTCAGCTTGACTGCCCTTAATAGGCAGCGTAAATAGAATTTAGTGTGGCATGCACTAACATCTCTATCCATTGTCCAGAGATTAAATACTTGCCGCCGATGGTTCATGCATCATCAGCCTCGGGCCCGGTTTCATAGCTCCCAACCAAAGGAGGATATTAAATTAATTTGCAGGTTGCTTTAGCAAAACCTAACAAAAAAAAATCCTTTGCGGGAGACGAAGTGGGGGCACGATGCGTCTGCCCACCATCAATCACAGGGTGTGAGGGTGGGAGTCGGTTAGCAAACAGAGATGGTGCTTAAGTCCATCTGGGGCTGGGTCCCTCAGGGGGCCACACTGCTTGGCTGTCCACCTCCATCTGAGTCCTCAGGCCTTGGTCCACGGTCAGCCCTTCTTTTGGCTCTGGTATCTGGTCTAACGAGTGGAGTGAGGATGGAGAAGGGAAAGTGGGAATGTGGGCCCAGAGTCCAGAATGCAGAGGCTGCTTTCTTCTTCTTAGGGGCACAGCCAAAGGACAACTTGTGAAATGGCCACGTGGTCCTGGCCAGAGCCTTGCAACCTCCTTTTGGACCTTTTGGGTTCCTTTGGCATCCCCTTCTTGTTGGGGGTCCTCCTCGGCTGGCTGTGCAAGTCTGGGATGCGGAAGGCAGAACATGACATCAGAGTGCAGGGGTGAGGCTTAGCACAGGGCCTGCCTCTGGGGTCCACAGGCCTCTCTGCATTGGATAGTAGCTTGTGTCATTGGCCCCAGTCATGTAGGGGAGAGGGACCACAAACAGATCATGACAACCAAGGTACGAGAGGCTTATACCGCCTTAGAAGATTCCAGTGGGCACTGGAGAGCAGGTAACCTCTAGCTTGGACCTCCGTGGATAAGCAGGAGTTATCTGGCAGGGTGGGGGCAAAAGGAAAGTTCCAAGCACACAGTTTGGGGGTGTCACCATGCATGATAATGTCAGAGAATGGCAGGGAGTTTGGAATGGCTGGAGAGTCTGGTGAGCAGAGGTGAGGCTGGGAGGTGTGTGTTATGTGGGGGCAATGGGAGCCATGGAGGTGTCATCAGCAGGAGAGAAACATGGTCAGAACTGTGCTTTGTGGAGATCATTCTAAGATAGTGAGAGAGTAGGGGCACCTGGGTGGCTCAGTCAGTTGGGCGTCTGACTTTGGCTCAGGTCACGATCTCGCGGTCCGTGAGTTCGAGCCCCGCGTCGGGCTCCGGGCTGATGGCTCGGAGCCTGGATCCTGCTTCCGATTCTGTGTCTCCCTCTCTCTCTGCCCCTCCCCCGTTCATGCTCTGTCTCTCTCTGTCCCAAAAATAAATAAACGTTAAAAAAAAAAAAGAGAGTAGCTTTCAGTGGGGTGAGGCGGAGGTAGAGAAACCTGGGGAAGCCTTGCATGAGTCCAGGGCTGACGGGGTTGGGACTGTGACACCAGTGGGGACCAGAAGGGTGAGTCCTAATTCTGCACTGAAAGTCTCTGGGACAGAAGAAACGAAGGTCCCCTCCTCCTGCTCCTCTCTCTTGGTTCTGGCATGGCTGGCAACAACAAAAGCGAGTCCCTGTGCTCAGCTGGGCACTGGGAAGAAATGCTGGGTCCTGGTCCTTGTTCTGCCAGAAACAAGGCACAGGGTGAGAGGAGTCAGGAAGGAGGGCTTTGGCTCACTTGGGCATGGTTGGAATGAAAGCCCCCTCTTGCCGGTGGATGGACCAAAGGGGTAGCCATTCTCCCAACAGAAATGGCGGATCCATGGTAGCAACATGCCACCACCCTCTTTGCCATTGCATGGGCAGATATCACTCATCAACTTAGCCACTGTTCCCAGTGGAGGACAAAAGGATCCTTTTCAGCACAGAACACCAAAGCAGCCACCACTAACAGATTGCAGCTGGCACAGGAGAGTTTGACCTGACTGTTGAGTGGGACACAATCGTGTCTAACCTGGGGCATCCCTGGCATGACCATGAAGGATGACCTGAGCTTGGCCCATGTGGCCATTTTTCCCAGTAAGAACTGATAGTACCAGGCATTTATTTGTTTAACTCCAAACCTGGCTCTTGTTTCTTCCCCAGTCTGAGCAGGTGCCATGGGTGTGAGAGCCTTTCCTTTCCTTGGATGTTCGGTGCTTCCAGTCCACTGTCCCACCCTTCCCTGCATGGCCCGAACATGGTGGCTCCCTGGGGCTTTGGAGGTGAGGCGAGGAGGGGTCCTTAGCAGCTGCACAAAACTCCGCTGTGGGCTGCCAAGTGCTCCCCGCTGAACCCTTCTACCAGTGGCCTCCACTCACAGTGGCTTATTAATAGCTTTTAACATGATCATTTGGACTAATTGAAAATGGGATTGATGTTAATATGCCCCTTACATTTCATTCCTTTTTTTTTTTTTCATTTAAAAAAGATGCTAAAAGCATTTATCGAGTAGTTTCTGGGGAAAAGAAATAAAAAGGTCTCCCCTCTGGCCATTGCAATGGTGTGGTCTCCTGCCAGCACCCTACGCGGGGTTCTTGCAGTTCATTAGTGTGATTTAAGGTGTCCAGGTGACCCTGTTATAAAGCCATCAGCAGGAGCTGCTCAGAGATATCCTTTTCTCACCAGTAAGTTCTGGCTGACTAGTCCTGAAGGTGGAGATGAGTGGGACAGGACGAGGGCTCTTTGGCTGATGTCCCTTCACTGCGGCTCCTCTGTGTGGTCTGGGTATGATGGTGGTACAGGCACTGTTATGGGAATGAATGGATTTTTCTTCCATCTCTCTGGTTGGGGTTTAGAGTCCTGGGAGAGCAAGGTCTGCTCAGTCTAGTTTAGGGTTAGTGTCCATGTCTTGGTCAAAGAGGACAGGTGTGCCAGTTATTCTCTATTCGCCCTCCTTCTCTTCCCCATTCATTTCTCTGCCCTTCTCTGGGCCCCGAAAGAACTTGCTTGGAGGCTTCCCATTAGGTTTTGCCAGTGGGAGGTACTAGCAGGAGATCAAAGGGTGGAAGAAGACAGAGGCCTTACTCTGGACCATAGGCTGAGCCATGGATCTGACTTCTCCTTGGGTGTGTGGTTTTGGGGCTGGCCTCTGGCTCATTCTGCCTCTGGCCATCGAGGTGATGCCTCTGCTCAACCAAATCCTCATCCCATTCCTGGTTCTCCTGTCCTGGATCATGTACCCATGGTCCCAGCCGGGGATGGCCCTGACTCCCCATCAGTCACCTCCGGAACCACTTCACAAAACCTCCACCTCCACATATGGCTTCCTCTGAGAACTCTCCTGGGATGGCCTGATCCAGTATGTTCTCCCACTGAGCACACCTGAATAAGTCGTGGCCAGGAGCTGTTTCCAAAATCACTTTTACCTTTGAAGGATCAAAGTTTGCCCTTGACAAGGTTGTCCACACAGTTCTGAAGACCACTGGCAACACTGTCAGAATAAGTGCAGGGCTCTCCAAGGGATCCCTTTGAGGCCAACATGGCGGTGTGGATGAGCTGGTGTCTATTCACGTAGTCACAGCTCAGGCCGTAGAGTGTGTGCATATGTGCCTGAAGGCGTGTGTGTGCACATGCGCAAGTGGGCCTCCTTGACAAGAGCCTTTGTGGGGAGGGAAGAACTCCAAAGGAAAGCCCTCTGGACTCATCTTCCAGGGGAAGGAAGCCCCTGGGACCCACTGTCCCAGATATCCCCTCATCTTGGCAGGGAAAGGCAGCTGAGAACAAGCTGAGAACCCTCTTGGAGCAGCGAGAAGCTGGGTCAGGTTAACAAGCATCCATCCCATGCTGTGCAAGGTACTGTGCTAGACTTTAGAGGTCAAATGTTGACTTGGACTTGGGTACTGGCTATTCCTAATTCGACAGTGACTTGAGATATTCTTAGTTCTTAGTATCTTTTTTTTTTTTTTAAAGTTTTTTTTTTTCAACGTTTATTTATTTTTGGGACAGAGAGAGACAGAGCATGAATGGGAGAGGGGCAGAGAGAGAGGGAGCCTCAGAATCGGAAACAGGCTCCAGGCTCTGAGCCATCAGCCCAGAGCCTGACGCGGGGCTCGAACTCACAGACCGCGAGATCGTGACCTGGCTGAAGTCGGACGCTTAACCGACTGCGCCACCCAGGCGCCCCTCTTAGTTCTTAGTATCTTTATCTGCAGTAGGACCAATGCCCTCTGAGAGTCTTGAGATTCTGTGGTCCTCTGAGTGGGGAAACCTAAGTTTGTCATCTTTGACACTATTGCCATTCTGGGATGGAGAATTCTTTGTTGTAGGCCGTCCTGTGCATTGTGGGATGTTTAGCAGGATCGCTGGCCTTTACCTGCTAGATGCCAGAGTTTCCCACCCCCAGTTTTTTTTAAATTTTTTTTTTCAACGTTTTATTTATTTTTGGGACAGAGAGAGACAGAGCATGAACGGGGGAGGGGCAGAGAGAGAGGGAGACACAGAATCGGAAACAGGCTCCAGGCTCTGAGCCATCAGCCCAGAGCCCGACGCGGGGCTCGAACTCACGGACCGCGAGATCGTGACCTGGCTGAAGTCGGACGCTTAACTGACTGCGCCACCCAGGCGCCCCCCACCCCCAGTTTTGATAGCTGAATACGTAATACGTCTCTAGACCTTGGCCAAGTGTCTCTCAGAGGGCAAAGTGCCCTGGCTGAGAAACCCTAGTTTAGAACAATGATGGAAGCTCACCATGTGCCTGGCCAGGCGTTTCCCCACACCTGTCTCAGTGAATAGATTTGGACTTGGTCATAGGTCTTATGATCCTAATTCTGAGGTGCAGGACCTGGGACTGCAGGCTTCATGAGGCTTCATGAGTGGAATCCTCCTCCACGCCTTCCCTGTTCTAGGGATTGAGGACTCATTTATTCAATGATCAGATGAGGTCTGAACCTGACATCCGGAAACCCAGCCCTGTGGGGTGAGAGAGGGACCCAAGGAGGGGGAGTGAACAAGGCCTGTGTGTGGAGGGTCCCAAGAGGTGTGGGGGGAAGGAGCTGGACCTGTGGCAACCAGGAGTAGTCACTGCTTGGTGTGCCCTTGGGCAAGTTACTAGTCTCTTTGTGCCTCGGTTTTCTCATCTTCAAAATGGCAATGACAATGGTAACCTACTTCATGGGATTCTTAGATCAGTCAGGATTCTGGAAGGACATAAATGGCACACTCAAAAGGCTTCCTCAAAAGGACGTCCTGAAGGGACAGTCTACATGGTGTGAGCAGGTTTAAGGAAACATAAGGGATGGTGAGGCCATATGGTTAGCAAACGGGGACCCCTCCCCCCCCCCCACCAGGCTGAAGGGGCAAGGGAAAGGAAGGTGTTTCCAGAGGCTCATGAGGGCCAGAGTCTTGAACGCCTCTTCCTTGCCCCACCTGATCCATATCCATGGCTAGAATCCTAGAAGGTCCACTTATCTCTTCCAGGTGCTTCCCATTGGCAGAAACCTCCCCAAGGCTGGAGGGCAAGGGCAGCACAGCAGGAGGAGGTCAGCTTCCTGGGGCACTGAGCTTGGCGGAGAAGGTTGGAGATTGGATGAAGGCAGTGGGTGGGGGCAGTGAGCAAACAGCAGGTGTTAGGAAAGTGAGTGCGTGGATATTTGCTAAGCATTTTGAACAGTGCCCAATATGCAGGACATGCTCATTATGTGAAACCCTGTGCTAGACTCTGGGGGTACCACCCAAACTAAACAAACCTCTAGCCCCAGGGTAGGGCTTCCCTCTGGGAAGGTCTCAGGCTCTCCGGTTTGGAGTTGTGGCTGGCCCACAGGGCCAGGCTGGCTGTGGGCTGGTGCCCTTTGGGAGACTTCACCCCGGTCTGGCCCCCACTCTCACCTCAGACACATTGGGGGAGGCTCACCCTGGGCCTTTCCACCCTTGCCTGACCCAGAATCCCTTGTGTATTTGTCAGCCCTGTTTCATGTCCCCTGCCTCCCTGGTTCCCTTGGGCTCTGACCCCACAAGTGGGCCAGAAGGGGCAGGGAGGCCTCAAGGGTTCTGTCTGGGGAGAAGGTGGCCCAGCCTCTGTTTTGCCCCGAGTCCCCTTAGCACTGGACTTTTCATGACACACTGAAGAGATTTTCCTTTGCTTTTGTGACCCCTTTTGTGCAGGCCTGCAGATATGGGATGGTGAGCTCCTGAGGGGCTCCTGTGGGACCTGTGCTCCTAGCTGTCTAGAGGGGTGCCCCATTAAGGGACCCAGGGCCAAAGGGGTGCCCTGGAAGGAGGGAGAGACAGAAGGAGACAAGGAGGCAGCATTTCATGAGCTTTCATGCTTTGCCCATCATATGGCTCTGACTGCGGGTTGTCCTGAAGGTGGAAGGTGGGCTCCCCCAGGTCCAGGGCCTGTCCACCTGAAGGGATCTGGGGCCAGAATCCTTTTTAACTCAGCTCTGAGAGAGGCATGGTGGGGAGTGGGCCTGGGCTCAGCTCCTGGTGTGGCGCAGGGAGGGGAAGTTTCCTAGCCTCTCTTTGCCCCACCCCTATCCCCGCCACAGCTGGTTACCTATGTCTTGTGGGCTCAGGGGAGCCTGGGGCACTCTCCCAGCTCCAGTTTATTCTGACTCTCCACTTAGGGTTGCCAGATAAGATTAAGGATGCTCAGTTACATTTGGATTTCAGATAAACATTGAATCATTGTTTGGCATCAGTATATCCCAAATGTTGCATGGAACATACTTATGCTTAATGACTTGTTATTTATCTGAAATCCAAATTTAAGTGGGCATCCTGGTTATTTATTTTTTATTTTTATTATTTATTATTTATTTTGGTTTGTTGTTTTAAAATTATTTTAATGTTTATTTTTGAGAGAGAGAGACAGAGCATGAACAGGGGAGGGGCAGAAAGAGGGAGACACAGAATCCGAAGCAGGCTCCAGGCTGTGAGCTGTCAGCACAGAACCAGATGCAGGCTTTGAACTCACAAACCGTGAGACTGTGACCTGAGCCGAAGTCGGACACTTAACCGACTGAGCCACCCAAGTGCCCCTGGTTTGTTTTCTTTTTTTTTTTTTTTTTTTTTTTTTTTTTAAATTTTTTTTTTTCAACATTTATTTATTTTTGGGACAGAGAGAGACAGAGCATGAACGGGGGAGGGGCAGAGAGAGAGGGAGACACAGAATCGGAAACAGGCTCCAGGCTCTGAGCCATCAGCCCAGAGCCTGACGCGGGGCTCGAACTCCCGGACCGCGAGATCGTGACCTGGCTGAAGTCGGACGCTTTAACCGACTGCGCCACCCAGGCGCCCCTGGTTTGTTTTCTTTTATGCAACACCTGAGAGCCCTGTCCCCACACAATCTCTGGCCTTCCCTCCTTCCCTCCACTGGCCCCCAAAGTAGGGCCTTCAGTGAATCCTGCCCTTCCTCCAAGATTCCTTCACAAGTGAAGCCTAGGGTCCAAGCTTAAAGAGTTCTGAACGGGGCTGTTTCAGAGCCACAAAGTCCCCAGGGGCCGGTGGGCTGAGCCCTGGCTCCTGTTGGCCTTTGCAGGGGTAGGGTGATGGAGGTGTGGGCAGGGGGGTGCACACTCTGCATGCAGGGGAGCTATGGCATCTCAGCTGTTCCCTGCCCTGCAGCCAGCACTGGAGGTCTGAGCATGTGCGGACCTGGTACTCAGCAGTGGACTTGCCTTATTTCATTTCATCCTCTCACAGGTCTGTGAAGCTGGTGCTGCTGGCATCTTTGCGTGTAAATTACAATCAAGGCGCAGAGAAGTTGGGGGCTGGCCCGAGGTCACACAGCTCACATGGCAGAGCTAGGGTCTGAATTCTGATCTGACTCCAGGGTTGGGGCCTTGGTTCCTGGACCGTACAGCCTCCTCTTCCAGGTCCTGGCCTTGCTGCTTCCCAGGGTGTCATCACGGCTGGGGTGGCTGCAGCTCAGGAGGGAGGCGGGCTTGGGAACTATTCCACACGCCCCCCGCCCCGTGCAGCTGTGTAATGAGCCCACATCTGTTACCACCACATGTTGCTCGGCGTTACGCAGATGTAAAGTCTCAATTTTTCTAATTAGCAGCAACACGAAGTCTATCTTAATTTTCTCCTCCCCTCCCTCTAATAAACGTGATATTAACAAGGTTACACGTCTGGGTTTTTGCTGGGTGTAATTGAATCAGGTCACAGATTTGATTAGTGGGTGTGGGGCGCCGGGGTCTGGTCAGGCTGAGAGGCTGGGGGAAGGAAGGGGCTGGGTCCCAGCCATGGATGGGACTGGGGATGGAGAGAAATAAGAAGGTGAGGGGGGAGGAGAGGGGAGGAGAAAGATGAGTTGGGGAAGAAGCAAAGCCAGAGTGGGAGAGCCACAAAGAATGGAGAGACAGAGAGGCACAGATGGGTGGTGGGTAGAGACGGAGAGAGGGACAGAATAATAGGGAGAGAAGAAGAGGGAAAGAGAGAGAGCAAGAGAAGGGGTGGAGGGGGAGAGAGAATGAGATGGGGGGTGTGGGGATAGACAGACAGAGGGAGAGGGAGAAAGACACACATACACACACACAGCACGTGAGAGATCAGAAACAAAGAGGAGGAAGACAGAGAGGAATGGCTGTCTCTGCCTGTCCCTGGCTCCCTTCTTTCTGCAGAGCCCTCCCTTGGGGCTCAGGGAGGGCCTGGGTTTAGGTAGGACAGGCAGCCCCAGGTCCCTGCCCCTCGTAGCCTGCACGGCCTCTCCGGAGTCTATCTGCTGCCCGCCTGAGGCCTGGCTCTGGGTGACCAAGGGTAGGTCAGCTCCCCGCTCTGGGCCTCAGTTTCTCCATCTGCTGAAAGTGCCTGTAAGTCCTGCCCCCTGCCCTGGAAGTCTAAGATTCTCTGGGTCCCTGCCCCCCCATGCCCCCCCACTTCCAGCAGGGAACCCTGGCTGGGGTGTTGGGGTGGTGGTAAGTGGCAGAGGTTTGGCCACGAACGAAAGCCTCAGGCTTCCTGACTCCAGCTGAGATGAATTCTAGAAGCAGCTCCCACCAGCAGGCATCCTTGGACAGAATGGGGGGGGGGTGAGATGGTAAACCAGTGCCTAGAATGGGGCCCTGGCCTCCAGACTGCATCCCCCTGGACACCCCACACTTGCAGTGGCTCCCCATGGGGGGGAACCCCTATCTCCAGGTCATCTGGTCTCTGCTCTCTGTTCCTTCCTCCCATGCATCTGTCCCCTGCGTCACCGACGGTCCCCAGCACCGCATGCTCTCTCATAGCTCTGCACTTCTGCACCTGCAGTTCCCTCAGCCTGGGATGCCCTTCCCTACCTTCCCTGCCTTGTCCTCTGTCAAATATTAATGCAAATGTCATTTCCTCCCTGGGCCCTGCTCTGAAGACCCAAGGAACTGGCTTCTTGCTCTGTGTGCCCACATTCTTGTTTCCATTATCGGGGTGTCAGATGTGTATCTAAGCATTAACGTGATCATCTCCGCACTCTGTTTCTACCGCTGTACCTGGCTGGCACCTCCTGGGTGCTGTGTGTGTGTGTGTATGTGTGTGTGTGTGTGTGTGTGTGAGACAGTGTGATCGAGTGTGTGTGCGCCCAGGTGACGGTGCATGCGGGAGGAGGGCTGTGGTGGCTGCAGCAGCCGGGGCAATGCCACATTCCTGCTGTGACAATTTCTCCCGCTGATGACTCAGTCCCCAGGGCCTTGGGAGGCGCTGAGAAGCTTCTGTCAAGGGGCAGTGGCTTTTCCCCCCTCGCTTAAATGAGATATGAATAATTGATTTGGCTCCTGAATAATTAATCAGATATTCAATAAGGAAAGTAATTGTTTGGCACATCCCCCATGGATGGCCTGGCCCAGCCACCGCCCCACTCGGGCTGGGAAGCGGGCGGGGCTGATGGGCCCATGAGGAACCCCGTGCCAGCTGGGGGAGGTCACCTTGTCCTGTGCTGCTGGCACTCCCGTCCAGCTCACCGTCCCCTGGGACGCCACCGCCTGCCTCCATATGCCAACCGGGACTTGGGTCTTTCAGTCTTCTTACCCAAGTGGCCGTTCCTCTAGGCTCCTTCCCTGCCCCCCTCCCAGTGCTGCAGGCCACCCCACCTCCCAGCTCCTCCTGAGGATGCTCTGGTGCAGGGGCCAGCAGAGGGGGCTGTGGGCAGGCCTCACCTCCCAGTTGTCTCCCCTCCTCTGCCCTCTTGCTGGTTCCAGCCCAGGGGACACACGCCTGCTTGCTGTGCTTCAGGGTCAGGCTTCTTAAAAGACCTAAATGAGTGGGGGCACGTGGGTACCGAGCCTGGGAAAACCCCGGAGGAGTACCTCTGAGTGGGGGTCCCTCGCGGGCCTCCTCGGGCTTGCCCCCTCTTCAGAGACCGTTTTCTTCTAGGTCCTCCGTATGACCCCCCTCCCCTGCCTATAGGACCCACCCCTTCCCTCACACTGGAGTGTGAGTTTCAGGGAACACTGTGCCTCGTAGCTTCTGCCTGCAGTGACAGGCTTGGATGGGCCCATTCCCACTGAACAGTTTGGGGTGCCCTGGAGCCCGGTTCTGTCCTCAGCAGGGTGGGCTGCCTTTGCGGGGCCCCCTTTGTGATTCTCTTTAGGCATCACGGGTGCTTCTGTATGTTGAACCAAACACACGCCATACACACACACACACACACACACACACACACACACACACAGACACGTAGATATATATATCATGTACACCATACAAACATGCACAGAAACCATGCAAGTGTACATATCAGACGTAGAACCACACATGCACACACACCCAAACGTGCCGCACAAATGAACACACGCACGATGGACACTATACGCACACACCACAGTTACACCCATGCATACCACAGCAGCTCAGATCCACACATATGTCACACACACCGGGCACTCATCACATAGACACCTCCCCCATCCACACAAACACCTACTCGCCCCCACCCCTCTTCCGGAAGTCTACCGGAATCCTCAGAGACGGAGCACCGGAGTCTGAAGGAGGAAGAGGTTTTCTTTCCCACCTCCAAGGGGCTCTCACTAAGTCTCAGGACGTGCGGGGCCGTTTCCTTCTTGCCCTTCATCCCCTCCTCGCGGGACGTTCTGGTCTGCTGCGAGTGAGGACGGGCTCCTTTCTGGGGGTCTCACCTCCTGGGGTAGGGGGGCGGGTGTTGGGATGGCTGCTTTGGGAAGGGCCTGAGAGCACGAGCTCTCCGAGATGAGGGACGGAGGCCCCGGCCCTGCAGACACAGGTGGGCCCAGTGTGCCCGGTGCGGCTCAGCTCAGCTCAGCTAAGGAGGGAATGAGCTGTAGGTGAGTAGAGATGGAAGCATCCGATGGGTTTCTGTGTGTGTGTGTGTGTGTGTGTGCACACGTGTGCGTGCTGAGCCCCTCGGCTGTGGAAACAGCTCGGAGGCCCCACTTCGCCTCTCATGGGCCTTGTCTGTTCTCTGGCTGTGTGTGTCTCCTTCAGGGCATGGAGGCAAAGGCCACCGGCGTCCCCTGCGAGTACCCGCTTCGTGCCGGTTCCCCCAGCCTCACTGGGCAAACACTCAGACAGCTGCATCAGGAGGTGAATGGCAGGCAGCTGGGGCATTGGATTCAGGCTGCGGGCGGAGGGCATCTGGGCTGGGCAGCTTGGAATCTGCACGGAGGCACCCAGGCTCCCCTCTGGGTCCCAAATGGAAGTGGCCAGCAGGTTCTGCATTTATTTATCTGCCAAGTGCCCCTGGAGCACCTTCCGTGTGTCAGAGACTGTTCAGAGGACTAGAGAAAGAGGAGCTCCCAGCTCCTGTCTTGGTGGAGACAGACCATGAATGAAAGACAAATGTATGATATGTTGGACAGTGGTCATTCTAAAGAGAACAAATAAAGCAGGGAGGGGGGTAGGAAATGAAGGCAGGGGTCTGCACCAGCCAGGGGTCACACAGAAGAATAAAAATCATATTAGCAATCACCAACACTCTGGTTCAAATCCCCTTTGGGAGTTTAAGGGCTGAGACACTCAACAGGGAATGTGAGGCCGTCTGGAGATTAGTTAGTGACAGAGGGAAACCGCCACCACCCCAGGCCTGGAGGGATAGGTCTTGGGTGACAGCCATCCCTGGGGGTGGCTGTCATCGATCCAGCTATGCACGTGGCCTTTGTCCTGGGGGAAGCTTTAGGGTGCCACCAGCTTCTGACTGAAGGCTCCTGGGATATGTCCTGGCAAAAATCACTTTGGGCATTGCAGGTGCTTACGAACACGTGGATTCTGATGCTAAGCTCTCGAGATGGTTGTGAAACGAAAATGGCACCATGGGGTAAAGTTCTGCACACATAAGTAGCTGTTTATCCTCTCTGTCTGCCCCTGAGAATGTCCTGGAGTAAAAATAAAGGCTAACCTTCAAGGTAGCCCCACTTAAGTATGGGAGGCATCCTAGCCTCAAAGGAATATCCCCAAACCTACCACTATGGGACAGTCCTGGATAAAAGATCTTCCTTGGCATAAGCTTGGTGGAAAGTCCTCAAGGAACACTCAGGGGTAAGTCTGGGTTCTCCCGGCTCTTTCCACGGGAGGCGGTAGCCAGTCTGTCTGAACAGTGCAGTGGTGTTCTGAGGCAATTGGCTTTTCTACAGGAGAGGAATGGGGGCGGGTAGCCAGGCAGTCCTGGTGAATGCTGAAGTTGGATCCTCTAGAAGATGCTACTGAGGTCCTGTCCCACACCTCCAGGCCCACCTGTGGCTGCGGCCAATTTCCTTGGTCTCTTAAGCCCTATGTCCCTCTTTCTCCAGGCCTGAGAGCTCTCACTGGTACCAAAGGACCAAAGGAACCTGCTCAACCTGCTTTCTTGGTTCACCTCCCTGACAAACAACCTCTCTCCAAGTCCCTGTCTTAGAGACTCCATTTAGGGGAACCCCGGCTGAGACAGGGCTTATCTGCTCCAGGTCTCAGGGCAGGGGGGCGGTTCCTTGACTCCAGCTCTTTGTGTTACTTTTGAGAATCAGGGGCCAAGTGCTCTGCTTCTGACCTCAGGAACAATCTCAGTGCCAGAGAGAGGAGAGCCTTTCTGCATCCAGGCTTTTGTCTCCATCCGTAGAGCAAAAACCTCTTGTTAGAACTTGAGTCTCTTTGGGGCGCCTGGGTGGCTCAGTCGGTTGAGCGTCTGACTCCGGCTCAGGTCGAGATCTCGCAGTCCGTGAGTTCGAGCCCCACATCGGGCTCCGTGCCCGAAGCTCGGAGCCTGTTTCGGATTCTGTCTGCCGCTCTCTCTGACCCTCTCCCGTTGATTCTCTGTGTCAAAAAAATAAATAAAGGTTAAAAAAATAATTAAAACAACAACAAAAAAAGAACTTGAGTCTCCATGCTTGGTTTGAAGGAATACGGTCAGCATAGCTCACACAAAGCCTTCGTTCCCTGAGGTGGCTGTTCTCATGGTCTGGTTCTCATTCAAGTGTCAGCAAAACATGCCCCTTCTCAATGGCCCAAGTTCCTAAGGTCCTTTAAAACCCTTGCAATTGTTTAGACGACCCATGCCTGGTGGCCTAGTTGTCCTTTCTGATTCCAGTTGGAATCTACAGGGAAGGCTGCCAGTGTCCAGTTCTGTGGGTGGCTTCTACCTTCCACCGGCTACACTGGCACTGCCTCTCTGTTAGGACTGCTGCATGTGCTTGTGAAGTCTGCCTGCTGCACAATTCCAGAGATCGCCACATACACAGATTATGATGTGCATGATATCCCTAGACTTGTGCAGTGTACAGCCTCAACAACTGTCCACAGCAGCCCTGCCTTCGAAAAAAGCAGGCCGCCTTACTGTCCTCTCTGGCCACTGTTTCTGCCTGCTCTTGGATTCCTGTTCTGCCATGGCTCCTGGTGACAGAGTAGGCCAACAACCTACATTCTGATGAATGGACTAGTGAAAAGTTCTCCCACCAACCTTAGGGTCTAAAGCATTTGCTGTTAGTAAGTATAGGAGGCAGGAGGATCAGAAGCAGCAGAGACTGGTGAGTGATAGGAAGGACACAAGAAGGCATCCCCAACACTTAGACCCTGAGTTCAGGGAGTGCCTCTTTTAGGACTGACCTTTCAGAGGCCTGCCACCTGGTAGAGTGCAGCCTTAGACCCTGGGCCCCCTTTCTGGGGTCTGGGCTCATTTCTGGTTCTCTGACTCTGCTTGGATCCCAGAGGCTCCTGGGGCAGACCTGCTGCCTGGCCTTTTTTGTCTTTTGCAAGGGCCAGACCAAGAGGCCCTTGGAAAGATTTAGGGGACACCTGGCTCCTAGAACATTCCAGAAGTGAAGGATTTGGGGAAAGGAGGGAGGGAGGGAGGAACTGCCAGCCAGAACCTAAGCTCTGGGTTATTTATGCACGCTCAGAAATGGCTTCATGCATCCAGGCGCAATCCAATGATTTGTCAATGAAGGCCTCCTCGCGCCCCCTGCCCCCCGCCCCAGCCTCTGATAACATTTACAGTAAATCTATTGCACTGACCATTAAATCCGAGGCCGCCTCGAGCGATCGCTTCAATGGGGTGCTGACAGGCCGAGAGTTAATAATGACGCAGACGCTAACCTGTTTATTGATTTGCTTTTTGTTCCTTTCATCCTCGCTCACTCCTTCTCCCTCTCAGAGGAGAAATCTTGGAATTAGTAATCAGGTGACAGCCTCGCCCCGCTCCTGTTCCCAGCCATGTCATCCTGCTTAAACTCTCCGAGATAAATTACCCCTACCTCCCTGGCCCCTGCCAGCCACTCACTCTCCAGTTACTCAGCGCAAGATGCTGCATCTGTCACTGGAGCCAGAAGACAGAAAAAACATTAACACAGACATGAAAGGCTTTTAACTTTGACGAGGGGAGCACAGCAAAGTTTTATATTTAGCCCCTCCAGCAAAGGCCACGGTCAATGCATTGGGGTGGCTTGTCAGACTTGGTTGAGGAGGGAGAAGGCTGGGACCACCGAGCTGGGAGGCCCTCGGGGTGGGGGTAAGGGCCCAGGATGGCCACTGCCCTCTCCTCTTCCCACAGCTGGACAGTTAAGCCATCAGGGGCTGAGGAAAGGACCCGAATGGGGGGGGGGACCTCTGTCTCTGGGTTAAAATAGAAATTTTTAGCCTTCACTTTAAGGTTTTAAGACATGGTTCAGCATAAAGCTGACCCGTTTTGTGGCCTTGGTGTTGCCAATATCCACAAATAACAGGAATCTTTTTATGGAAGCCTGAAAAAAAAAATAACAAAGAAAGGTTTGCTTCACAGGACACAAAACTTAAAATGGAAAAAAAAAAGGAAGAATTATTTGTTTCCTCCCCAGTGGTCAATCATTTCAGGCAGAGAGTACGCCCTGCTTTCTCCTCTTCCTCCTGTCCTTTGTGTTCTCCTCTCCCCTCCTCTCTTTTCTCCCCCTCCCCCCTTCCTCTCTACTTCTCTCGCTACCCCCCCCCCCAAGCCCTCTCTCTAACTGAGCCCTTGCTGGCTCCTGCCCCTTCTCTCCCCACCCCCTGAATCTATCCTTTTCTCTAACTCAAGAAAGGATTTCAAAGGTAGAGAAATCTGTTTCTCAGTATGTTTTGGTCCTCCACCCCGTGCCCTTTCTTCAGTTTACACAGCAAGGGTTCAAGGGTTTGGTCTGTAACCGAGTTCCCCTCGGAAGGCAGGGAAGGAGGAGAGGCGACGCGTGCACACGTATGAATACATACAGACACCTGCATTACGCCCCCAGGACCGCTGTGGCTGGAATGGCTTCGTGGAAGAGACAGAACTCAAATTTGTCTTGGAAGAAATAAAGAATTCTTTGGGGGCAGCATCAGGGAATGGCGGGGGGAGGGTTGGGACGGAGGCTCCAGGTTGGATCCATAGTCTGGGCCAAGGCGCCATGTGCTGGAGGAGGAG
Source organism: Puma concolor (assembly GCF_028749965.1). Lineage (NCBI taxonomy): Eukaryota > Metazoa > Chordata > Mammalia > Carnivora > Felidae > Puma > Puma concolor. The sequence continues at coordinate 121,999,920 of NC_141669.1, read as the reverse complement.
GAGGGAGCCAGCTTGGGCAGAGGGCTTCTGGGAGGCCAAGCAGGAACTCGTGGGTGGAGACCAGGATGTGGGGAAGGCTTTGAATGCCGCTTTAGGCTGGAGTCCTCTCAAAGCTGCCCTTGAGATAAGGATTCGGCTGTAAGAGGTTGCCTTGGGAGGTGATCCCAGGAAGCACTGGTGGGGGTTGTGTGTGAACAAGGGGAAGGGAAGCCGATATGGGGTGCACTGATGAGCACGTTGTTGCTTTGGGCAACTGGGGCACGACCCTGCTGGGGCCTCTGGGAGACCACGTGGAACATACCTCCACGTTGCCCACCACCCCGGAAAGGGAGGGAACTCTCCTCCATCACTGCTGAGGGCTGGTCTGAGTGGGAGGGCATTCATTCCCCCAGTGCTTCTGGCCTGCCCTACCTGGGGTGGGGGTGTCAGCGGGTGCTGCAGCCAGGGGATCTCAGTTAGCTCTTGGGGCCAGAGAAGATGCTCCGGGAGGGCCTCTCAGTACTTGCAGTAAGAAACCTTCGATGTTTGCAGACCTGACTGGTGTACCAACAATACCTGCTACCAACTCCCAATCGTCTGAAAATGTATTCTCGAGTCACCTGCCAAATGGACACACCACGGTTTGGGAACAGGTGGTCTTTCCTCTCAGTATTTCTTGGGATCTATTTCTCAGAGTGAGAAATTGTGTGTTGACGTCCCTTTTTCCCTTTTAGGGATTTGGTCATATTCTTTATACTGCAGTATATATTTTATAAGGTCTGGCCCATAGTAGGTGCTCAAAAAACGGTGAATACCACCTTCTCATTGTCATTATTAAAAAAATTTTTAAGGTTAATTTTGTTCTTAAGGGAGATTGAAGTGGGGGCCAGAGAGAGAAGGAGACAGAATCGGAAGCAGGCTCCAGGCTCTGAGCTGTCAGCACAGAGCCCGACACCGCACGTGAACCCGCAAACCGTGAGAGCGTGACCAGAGCCGAAGTGGGACGCTTAACTGACCGAGCCCCCCCAGGTGCCCTTGTCATTATTTTAATTCTTATCTCCTTTCTCTATGAATTCAAGAGCTTGTGGAGGGCAGAGAAGGGGTGCTGGGCAGTTTTCAGCTCCAGAGCTGAGCATAGGACTGTGTACAAATTAGGTGTTTGGGGAGGGTTTGTTTAAGGAATGAATGAAGGAAAAACATCCAGGACTTTCCAGGAGACTTGGTGTAAGTGGGTTAAGCAGACAGACCCTGTAGATCCTTGCCTGGAGGTATAAAAAAGAGGATGTCTCAGCTGCTGGTGAGCTGTGGGACAGGACACTGGGGTGAAGTGGAAGGGCAGATTATGGGAATGGGGGGGGCAAGGCATACGTGAGCCAGACACAAGAGGTGCACTGTTCAAGGGCGCCTGACAGTAGGAAGGTGCGCTGTTCAGGGGGCCTGACAGTAGGAAGGTGCACTGCTCAAGAGACCTGACAGTAGGAAGGTGCGATGTTCAGGGGGCCCGACAGTAGGAAGGTGCACTGCTCAAGGGGCCCAACAGTAGGAAGGTGCACTGCTCAAGGGGCCCGACAGTAGGAAGGTGCGCTGTTCAGGGGGCCTGTCAGTAGGAAGCAGAAGCCCAGTCCCGGGCTGAGATGGAGTCCTGGGGGCAGGGGATCAGTGCTGGACGGATGGCATCCAGTGACAGGCATCTCGTCCTGCCTGTCTCCCTCTTTCTTACTCCCTTTCACCTTGTGTCAGGGTCCCAACCAGGGCTGGGGGGATCCAGGAGGTTCTGGGCAAGTCAGAGGACTGGAGCCACGCATCTCAAACACTGGCACAGAATTCCTAGTTCGGAGAAGAGGCCTCCCTCCCTAGGGCAGCCTGTGCCCTCCCTCTCAGCAGCTGTTCAAACTTCCCAGGGGCTCCCAGGATCGAGGACAGAACCCAGAGAAGCCAGAGGAAGAGGCTCCCCTGCCCCTTCTCAAAGCCCAGGCCAGGGGCACCTGGGTGGCAAAGTTGGTTACGCGTTGTACTATTGATCTCGGCTCAGGTCATGGTCTCAGGGTTCACGACTTCAAGTCCCGCATCGGGCTCTGTGCTGACATTGCAGATCCTGCTTGGGATTCTGCCTTTCCTTTTCTCTGACCCTCCCCACCCTCCCTCAAAATAAATAAGTAATCTTAAAAAAAATAATAATAAAGCACAGGCCAGTGGCGGGGAGGGGGGGTGGCTTCAGTCTCTGGAACCCCTCGGCCCCCATTACAGCCTTCCCTGCGGGGTCCAAACCCTGCTCGGTTTCTGGAGGGGTCTTCGTTCTCTGGGAGCTGTGGACGGCAAGGACAGGGTCTGTCCGGGTTTTCCTGGGGCAGGGCGGCGAGGGTCCCAGCAATGTGAGTGTTGGGGAAGGAGGCGTCTGGCGACCTGGAGGCCAGGGTATCATTTCACCAGCGCCAGACGAGGTGAGTCCTTGGCCGCCGGACAGGGCATAATAGCTCTTGCTCTTTGTATGGCGATAAAGGCCGAGAGAAATCAAGCCGGTGCAGATCTGTGTCTCCTGTAGCAGCCACAGCTGCTGAATCTGCTGTTTCTGAGAACGTGAAATTTCAGTCTGTCCTCTCCCTGTTCCTGGGCTGCCGGGGCTCACGGACAGGCATCAGCCAACCTCCCGAGCCTCTTGGGAGAAAACGGACGTTCTTGTGGAGGCGAAGCCCGTAACTCGGCTGCCTCGGCCAGTCGGCTGACGTGATCTAGACACTTCTGGACCCTGGTGTGAGGGAGGCGGCAGACAAGGTCCCCGTGGGTACAGCCCCCGGCCTGGTGGCCTTGCAGTGTGTGGGCCAGAGGGGCCAGAGTCCAGGCTTTGCCCTCCGAGAAAATGATGCCACTGCCTCATCCCCGCCCTTCGCCCTTGATTCTAAGATCAGACCAGTTTTGTACGGGGAAGGGACAAGACGCAGAGAAAAATGGGCCAGAGGCCCGAAGAGACAGGGGCAGGGAGACTCAGGCTACAGGTCGAATTGGTGTTTGGTGAATTTGAGAGAGCCCGGTGTGGATGGGGGACTTCTGGGCCTTGCCAGTGCCCGCCCAGTGTCCCCCCATTTCCTTTCTGTCCTGGGCTCACCCCTTTCTTGCGGCCAGCGGCCATTGTCGCACTCAGGCTGAGGGAATCCCCGGGGGGCAGTGATGCTTGCTGCTCAGGGCCCCAAATCTCTCCCTGTCTGTCTTCATCTGCGGGCTGGGTGGGGGGCGCTCCGAGAATCTAGGCCAGAGACACAGAAGGACTCTCCGCCCCGTGTCACAGCCTGGAGAGCAGTTAAACCAGGACCCCTCACACCCTCTGCTGCTGTTGGTTCATTCGCTTTGCCATCTACCCAGTCACCCGGCCTCGCCGAGTGCCTTCTTTGTGTGCCGGCGACTGGGGCCACGGTCTTGCCCTCAGATGTGTGTGTTTGTGCAGGCAAAGATGAGCAGGGTGGAGTCTTGGGGGTGTGGGAAAGAGCCTTGGAGGGTGAGGAGTTTGGGTTTTATCCTGAACCACAGTGTGATCATAACTGAGAATTTAGGCAGAAAAGTGAGGTGTTCAGACCTGCATTTTGGGAAGAGCCTCTGGCTGCTCTGTGGCAGGAATGTCGGGGTGAGGGGTGAGGGAGGCGGGGCGGGGGGCACAGGACGGAAGGGCTCTTGCTGCCTCTGTTTTTGTTCATGCCGCATTTCTCTCCCCTCCATTGCAAGCACAGAGCTGATCTTTGAGCTCCCTTGTCTCAGGGGAGGGTGGAGATTGGGCTGATGTGAGACAGAAGCTGCTGGAAAACAGAGAAACATCTCGGTGCATGTTCCTCAAGCCCAGTCACCAAACTCTTCTTGCCTACAGTTTGCAGAATCCATACTTACCCTGGGGGTGGTGATATTCATGCTCCAGGCTTTCTGGAGCCCCTCACATTCCTCTGTATTCCTTAGAGATGAGGGAGAGGGGTTCTTCATGGAAGGTGGAGTAAAGAAAGAACACACTTTGGAGGCAGATAGACTTGGATTTGAATCCTGCTCCATCAACTTCCAAGCTTTGTGATTTGGCTTTCCTGAGTTGCTTTTTTAATTTTGATTTTGTTTTTTTATTTTTTTAACGTTTATTTACTTAATTTTGAGAGCAAGCGAGAGAGAAAGAGAGCAGAAGCAGGGTGGGGGCAGACAGAGAAGAGAAAGAGGATCCCAAGCAGGCTCCACGCCATCAGCACAGAGCCTGATGTGGGGCTCGGACTCATGAACTGTGAGATCACGACCTGAGCGGAAATCCAGAGGTGGATGCTCAACCAACTGAGCCACCCAGGCACCCTGCTGAGCTGCTTAATTTAAAAATGGGTTGTCACAAGGATCACGTGAGGGAGGGTATGCAAAAGCTGTCAGCTCCCAGGAAGCCCTAACACAGAGTGATTTGCTCTCTCCTTTCTTCAGCCATCAGGGTGCCTGGGTCTGGAGGCATGAGATTTGGAGCCTGCTGTCAGCTCCTCACCTATCGCTTGGTCACCTCACCTGGATCAGGCCAGGAGGATTTACCTGCAGGCTTTGGCTTGTATCCGTGGGCTCAGGACATCCTGTCAGCAGGGATGGTTCGATTTGCCATCAGCTAATAGTCCAGCTTCAGGACTCTTGGGCCTCCTCCCTGATGGCATCTCTGCTTTGCTCTGTGGAAGCACGTCTCTGCCTGACCACACAGCCACACGGAGGGCCTTGACTTCTGGCATCCATGGGTGCCACTAGGGATGGTGTGTGCTAGGAAGCCCCGGGAGGGTCCATGAGGCCAGCGAACAAAGAGCCTGCAATCTGCCATTCTTCTGGTCTAGCTTGGAAGGCCTGGATGGTTCCATTATGGCCTCACTTGGAAGGAGAGGGTGGAGAGGGTGGAAAACAGATAGGGAGATGCAGTGGGCATCTCTCTGGTCCAGAGAGGGCACTGACCAGAAAGACGGCCCATTCCTGAGCACAGGTGGCCAAAGTGCTTTGCAGAGGGTATCTTTGTTATGGGCTGAGCTGTGACCCCTCCAGATTCCTATATTGAAGTCCTACCCCCAGTACCTTAGAGGGTGACCATCTTTGGAGGTAGGGGCTTTCGAGAGGCAATTAAGTTAAAATGAGGTTAACACCCATCAGTTCACGGGAAGAACACGATTTCAAGAGAAAGGAAGTTCGCCCTAGGGCAAAGCAGTTGACAATCACGCAAGTCTATCGAATATTTGGCCCCTGCGTTGTGGGAGAGTGAAGACGTCATCACATGCCATCGGTGCTTTGGGGCAGGCATGTGGGAGCAAAGAAGTCATGGCTAAGGCTTTGGCCCTAGAAAGATTTGAGTTCCAATAGTACCTGGGAACTTATGTGCTATGTGCCCCAGGGAGGTTTAGCAACCTCTTCGAGCCTTGAAGTTCTGGCCTGCAAAACGGGGATGAGACTGTCGCAGGGACTGAAGGAGTTAACCCATGTGACCAGGGTGGTAGGTCCCCAACATATGATAATGGCCAAGTCCTTGTTCATTCCCCTTGACTTACTTCCTCAGACAAAGAGACTACTAGAAACGTGTGTGAGGATGAAAGGAAATGAACAAACCGCAGATGTGGCCTCTAGGATTCTGGCTTTCTTTGAATGAATTAATTAGTTTTACTTAGAGAGAGAGAGAGAGATTGAGTCCCAGGCAGACTCTATGCTCAGTGCAGAGCCTGATGCTGGGCTTGATCCCACGACCCTGGGAGCATGCCCTGAGTCGAAATCAAGAGTCAGATGCTCAACTCAAGTCAGACGCTAAAATCAAGAGCCATCTAGGTGACTGACTTCTAATGTTTTTTAATTTAATTTTTTTATTTTTGAGAGAGAGAGAGAGAGTGCTTGAGTGAGCAGGGGAGGGCAGAGAGAGAGGGAGAGAGAGGATCCCAAGCAGGCTCTGCTCTGTCAGCATAGAGCTGGACATGGGGCTCGAACTCACAAAATGTGAGATCACAACCTGAGCTGAAACCAAGAATCAGAGGCTTAACCAACTGAGTCACCCAGGCGCCCCCCGACTTTATTTCTTAATAAGATGTTGGAGCTTCCATGAAGGCACTCCATTCTCGGTGTGCCATCTGGAAGAGTGAGAGAGATGTGGTGGGGGAGGCAGGTCCTTGGGGTCCCGCTTGCTGTGTCATAGGGAGGCACTTGCAGGTGGGACACTGGAATGCACCTCACAGATGTCCTACGGATCTCATCTGAGGTCCATGTTTTAGTGCTGCCCTCCTTCCTGACTTTTACCCTCTTGCGCATGCCTGGGGGACATCTCCACTTGGATGTCCCCCAGATAGCCAAGCTCAGGCTGGTGGCACCTTTCCCTCTAAACCTGCCTCTCTGCCTCCATTCATCTCATAGCCAATAGCCAATGGACAGGCTGACTTCCTAAATCTCTCTTGTATCTGTTACCTCTGGTTTACCCCACTGGCCCTGCCTTAGTTCATTTTCTCCAACATCTCTTCCTTGGATAATTGTTTCAGCCTTCAGATCAGCCCACCCCAACTCCATCTCTCTCATGATGTGTTTCTTTGTTTTATAAATTTTTAAAATGTTTATTTATTTTTGAGAAAGGGTGGGAAGGGGGGGTAGAGAGAGAGAGAGAGAGAGAGAGAGAGAGAGAGAGAGAGAAGAGGAGAGGAGAGGAGAGAAAGGGAGACACAGAATCCAAAGCAGGCTCCAGGCTCTGAGCTGTCAGCACAGAGCCCGACATGGGGGCTTGAACTCCTGGATCATGAGATCATGACCTGAGCCAAAGTTGGACACTTAACCGACTGAGCCACCCAGGCGCCCCATATCATGATGTGTTTCAAAAATACAAATCCAATCGTGTGTCTCTCCTGCCTAAAGCATTCAATGACTTTCCGTCCCTTCAGGGTCAAATGCAAGCTTCTTAGCAATGCAGTATTCAGGATCTGACTTCCACCCCTCTCTGCCCCATTGCACGCCTCTCCCCTATATGCATCCGCGGCGAAACTGTGATGCTAGTATATTACTTGTCCTCTCAATATTGGGAGTTCTCAATTGAGTTCCGTCAATGCCTCTGTCTCCCTCTTCCTGTCCACCTGGTGAACTCCTCACGCTTAAAAATACAGCTCAAGAGTCACCTCTTCTATGAAGCCTTTCTGATCTCCCTCCTGCCAGGTAGAAAGAACATTCTCTTCCCTTTGCATTTCCACAATAGTGAGTTTTGTGGCAAGCCGAGGTTCAAATTTAGCTCCATCACTCTCTAGGACTGAGCGGGTTGAGCAAATTATTTAACTGTTCTGAATCTTGGTTTCTTCAGGTGGAAAATGAAGAGTGTCAATCTAGAGGGCTGTTGTGGGGACTTACACGGTGTCTTCTACAAAGAATATGCTCTCCATACATAGTAGCTAGTATAATATTATAGTATAATTGTTTAGGCGTCATCCACCTTTGCCCTCTCCCCTGTGCTCCCAGCTCTGACCTCCTTATGGGCTGGGCCCTGATGTGTTTGTTTTTGTGCCCTGTATCCAAGCAGCCAGCACAGGGTCTGTTATAAAATAGGTGCTCAGATTCAAAATTTTTGTTCATTTCTTTATCCTTCGGCATCATCTAAATGTTTGTGCTTCCCTCCCCCACCCCCGCAACCAGTTCATATGTCGAAATCTTCACTCCTAAAGATCATGGTGTTAGGAGAGGAGACCTTTGGGAGGTGCTTAGACCCTGAGAGCAGATGAATGCCTTCCCAGAGAACTCCTGAGCCCTTTCTATCATGTGAAGTCACAGAGAGAAGGCAGCAGCTATGAACCAGGACGAGGGCCCTTATCAGAGAATGCAGCCATGCTGGCACCTTGATCTTGGGCTTTCCAGACCCCAGAATGGGGAGAAATACATTTCTCTTGTTTTCAAGCCACCCGGGCTGCGGTAGTCTGTTAAAGTAGCCTGAATGGACTAAGACATCCTCTGCTTTGTTTCATGTGACTCTTGATCTCAGGGTTGTTTCATGTGACTCTTGATCATGTGACTCTTGATCTCAGGGTTGTGAGTTCGAGCCCCACGTTGGGTGTAGAGCCTACTTAAATAAAAATTACAGCCTAAGCGTAGGTCATCGATGTTGTGCACTCACAAAGCGGCAGGTACGGTGGTAAGCACTTTACCTACAGCACCTGGCCCAATTGTCATTCCTGATGGGGAAGCTGAGGTTTTGAAAGGTGACATGTTTGCCAGGACCATCTTCCAGGAAATAGCAAAGCTGGGACTCAAACTCAGGTATGTCGCACTCCAGACTGCCTTTTACCCCAAAGTCTTGGCCCAGGAATGTCCTCCATGGCCTTTGACTTTGTCCTCACCTTTCCCCATGCCCCCACATCATGCACAACACAAGTCTTCCAGGATCTGTCAGTGCTCACCTCCAGTGGTGTGCTGGGAAAAAAACCCAACCCTGATTTATAGCATTTGCCAATTTCCATGGTGTAACTCTTCCTGACACAGTTGATTCCAAGTTACCTACATGATGCACAGAGAGAAATTGGAAAGAACACACATATTTGGTTCAATGGCACCAGCTGGCACCAACCGGCTCACCACTGTTTTGTCCCCTTGAAAGGTTTCTGTGCATTCTGTAGGATCAGTGTCTTTGTCATCTGCTCTGGGAAGCCTTCCCTAATCCCTTCTGGCTGGCTTGGAACAGGCTTTAATCAGCACTTAACACTAAGTCCTCCAGCGATGCTTTCTTTCTGGCTCAGCCTTGCCCCCTGGCCCGGAAGCTCTTCAGCGGAGGCTCTAAGCACCTAGCACAGAGCACGCATCAGCCAATATTTACTGAGTGAAAAAATGAACCAGGAATTTGAATCCAAACCTTTGTTATGACCTGTCTACTAGGGCTCAGCTCATGAACTCAAAGCTGCTAACCATGTTGCTTCAGCTTTTACATTATTTGCTCATTGGATATTGAGTAGATGGAAGTAAGTCCACCTTTTTCCCTCACAAGCTATCTTCCTCCTTTTAAAGATATAGCATTTGATGCACACAGATAAATATATATTATAACCAAGCTATACAGAGTGGTGAAACAAATATCTGTGACCTCAACACCCAACTCAAAAACTGGACGTGAAGATCTTCATCTATTCTCTAAGGCCTAGAAGGAGAAGCAGGCCGACCCCAATGTGGTCAATTTCTTTTGCTCTATACTTTTTTTTCTGCATCCCTTGTAGGTCTTTGAAGCCCACACCCCCCAACACCACCATTTTTGGTATTTGAGTTCAACTGCTAACAAGGTATGGTTAGAAAGGGGGGCATCTTCTATTTTATATGTGACAATTGCTTTTGGGCTTACTCTATGCCAGCTCTGCTTAGTGATTCCAGTGGCTCAGGTTGGGCAGGGGTTCCATCCACCTGAGTGATTTCATCCTGGTGCTGGGTGCTTCCTGTCCACTTGTCTTTTGCTGGATGGAGCAAACTGTCTCAACTAAAGTCAGAAGACCAAAGGGGCAGTGGGGGGTGGCGGTGGTGGCGGTAAGGGGGATAGTGAGTGTCACATGATGAAAGGCTGTCTTTGGGGCTTTTGTGCTAAACAGTATGAAAGGGAGCCAGGTGGGTGTAGACCTTATATCATGTCCTATTGCCTTTCTCTTCAAAACATGCTCCGGGTCCATCAACTTCTTTCCACCACCTGTGGCCAAGCTAACATCATCTCTTGTCCCAGTGACTGCAATGTCCTCTCAATGAACCATTTACTACATAAAAGTCAGAGTGATCTCTTTAAAAAGTAAATCAGATCTTGACACTCTCCTGCTCAAATCCCTCCCATGGCTCCCTATTGCCTTTAGCACAAAATCCAACCTCTTTTCCTGGATAAGGCTTTTCAGGATTGGGCCTCTGCCCCTCTCTCCAGCCTTAGCCCAACCTTCCCTTCCCTTCCTTCACTCACTCTTGCCTCTCTGGTTACATTTCAGGTCCAGACACATTGAGTTCTTTAGTGACTTGACAACTTCACAGATCTCTTCTGCGGGCCTGGGGTGCTGTGTGCTTAGGATCCTTTCCACCAGCTTCCACAGATGGTTCCTTTGCATCCTGCAGGTCTGACCCTATTATTTTCTCCAGAACTCCAGCTAAGTGGTTCACCCTTCCTACTGTCACAGTGCTGTGTTAATCCCCACCACACCTTCCTCATTTGTAATTACTTATGCACTTGTCTCTCTCTTGTGTGTTAGTTGTCTTTCCCACCAGACTACAAGCTCCATGAGGGAGAGACTGTGTTTGCTTCCATAATTCCTTGCTCCTAGCAGTGACCTCAGTAAGAGTCTGTCAGCAGAATAATGTGTATATTTGAAAGGTCAGTCCGGTTTCCAAGGTTGATGAACAGGCATATGCATTGGGAAGGAAAGTTATCCATTCATACACTCAAATATTTTTGCTTGCTGTTGTGCTGGGGTCTAAGCTGCATGCTTAGGGCAGAGAGGAAAATTAAATATTGTGTCCCTGCCCTTCAGAGACTCACAGCAATGCAATAAGGGCTTCATGGAGGAACATAAAAGGTGTATGGGCAGCACTGGAGGAGGAGAACGTAAGTCTACTGGGGGAGTTAAGAGAGGCTTCACAGGGTTCATTCTGGAGTTGGGTTTTGAGGAATGAATAGGAGTTTGCTGTTTGGGTAGGTTGAGAGGAACTGTTCTATGTAGGCTGGTGTGCAAAATGTGGTGGTGTGAGAAAACCGGGCATCTTGGGCAAGTCAGAGCGGCTCAGGACTCCCTGGGTATAACATGTGAAGGAAGTGGTGGGAGGTGAAGCTAGAGAGAGAAGCAGGGATGGGTCATGAAGGGCTTTGCATTTTGTCCTACTGGTGCATCAAAGGGTGTTGAATTGGGGGATCACTGTGATCATATCTGTGTGTTAGGAAGGTCACTTTGGCAGCTTTATTGAGGCAGTAAGTTGCAGGAGGCAAGGAGAAAGCAGAGATTGGAGGTTAGGAGACCATGGAAGAGGCTTTCACAGACTTCTCTGCCAAGTTGCTTTCCTGCCTACAGCAGACCTTACTAATGGAATACTGCATTCTTTTCTACAGCCTAGTTCCTACCTCAGAATCTTAACACAGTGCTTTGGGCAGGAACAACCAGTCAGCAGGACTTGATTCACTAGATGTATTCTGCATGCTGTTCTTGGACTAGATAATCCCAGAGGGCTCTTTCTAGCTCTGATATTATGAGAGAGAGAGAGAGGGAGAGGGAGAGAGAGAGGCAGCTGGGAGGGGCAGAGGGAGAGAGAGAAAGAGAGAGAATCTTAAGCAGGCTCCACACCCAACTCAGAACCTGATGCAGGGCTCGATCTCATGACTGACTGTGAGATCATGACCTGAACCGAAATCAAGAGTTGGACACTCAGCCAGATGTGAGCTCAACCAGGAGTATTTTCATTTTGACACAGGATGATGCCTTAATTCAAGAATGTGTAGCTCTAATGGTAAATTTTCTGGCACTTGAAGCACTGAGAGGAGGCACTTTTAAGGAGCCTGCTAGCTCCTTGTCAAAATGCATACTTTTCATGATGTGTTGGCTTCCTTTGTGCAGAAAGAATATTGCTCCTTTGCCTCATGTATACCCAGGAGGTCCAACGACCCCACTTCCTTAAGGAAACTGGTTTCAGGGAAATTGATAAGGAGGCAATTTTTCCAGGAGAGAAAGTTTGGGTGTTAGTGTCGGCCAGACTTGGCTTCAGATCCCTGACCTCTGCAAGAAAGCGGACATCTTCTGAGCACCAACTGCATGCCAGTCCTGGGCTAAGTACTTTCGGATAAATTTTATGGACAGGGAAACTGAGGCTCAGAGAAATTAATCTGACACTTCCCAGCTGCAAGTCTTTGAATGGATTTCTCACACTCTCTAAATTTCCATTTGCTCATTTCCAAAAGGTGGCAGATGATGCCTACCTCCTGGGGTGGTTCCAGGGATGGAAAGAGACTATAACTAGGAAAGCACCCAGTCATTGGCGGGTGTCCCCCCCCAACCAGCTCCTGCCTCCCCTCCTTTGGCAGAAAGGCTGGCTGCACCTTCAGCAAAGAGAGCCTCAGCTTCATGTCCTTAGGGAGAAACCCATCTTTGCTCCAGGCTTTGAAATCCCTGGTGCCCACAACTTAATAGACTCACAGTTGGTTAATTTTCTCCTGACATTGATCAGCAAAGGGTCGTGTCCAGCATGCACCATGAGACGCCTGGCCTGGCCTCCCTAACCAGAAATTCAATAACTTTTTCATATAAATTGTCCGTAAGAGAAAACTTCTTGTTTTCGGCAGCTGCCGCTGCTTCAGCATTTTTGTGTACAAGATGAAAAACTTTTGCATTGAGCAAAATACAGATTTATGGTCAATAAAGCGAAGTTTAACAGTTTATAGGGGCCATACTTTCTTCCTTAAAAACTGATATTAAAAGCCATTTTTCCCAGTCTTTGTAAAAATGGCTCTTCTATCAATCAGGATCCCAGTTTGTTTAAGTGACAGGAGAATTAGGAAAAATTCTCATCGTAGGGCCTCTTGACACGTGCCCATCGTCCCCTCCTGGCCTGGAGCTCTGGAGACAGCAGGGGCTGCTTCTGGAAAGTGCAGATGGTCAAGCTGGAAATCGGCAGTTCCTTGGAGCTAGGAGGGAGCCAAACTTCAGACGGGCCTGAAGACAGGGCACACGTAGGATGCTTCTCTCGTATCTGAGATCTGTCTGGTACCACTCATTTACCCAGCAAACATTCACGGAGCAGCTACTGTGAGTTAGAGCCTGAGCTGGGCACTGGATGATAAGGATAAGTCACATCAGCTTCCTGCCCTTCCTGCCACGTCCACAGCTGAGGAATTGAGTCAAACAGGCAGACGGCGACCATGGAGTCGGGAATGGGGCCGATGGGAACATTGAGGATGGATGCCTCACCCAGGATGAGGGCATCTGTGAAGACTTCCTGGAGGAGGTGATGCCTGGACTCAGATCCGAAGATGAGTGAGGTGGCAGCAGCCAGGGGGGGACGTGAAGCCCAGAAAGAAGGGGCAGCGGGATGGGGTAAGAGCGAGTCTTCCTTCCAGGACCATCTTCCTCCAGAGAGGACTGGGGAAGTGGGGGGTTGTCTCACAGCTGCTCCTGAACCTCTTCACCACTTTTCAGCTCCTTGCTCAGTGCTCCTCCTGGCTGCTCCCAGTGCCCCCGTGGACATCTGCTCATTCCCGGAGCCCTGGGAGGCCTGGCCCCATCAGTGTGAGGCTGCCCCTCGGAAGTAGCATGAGGGGGAGACCATACTTCCCTCTCCTGCCTCCGCACCCCCCCCCCCGCCGGTTCCTGCCATGCAAGGCTGTTCGCGTGAGGTAGACATTATTGCAGTGTGGATGGTAGCTGATAGGAAACATTCAGAACTCCATGGCGTATGGCTGTTCAGGGAGCCCCAGAAAGAATAGCAACCATAAAACAGGTGCTCAGAGGGGGTTGTGAACCTTGCTCCCTTTCTTAAGGTCCATTCTTCCTTCTGCCTTAGAGAAAGAGCCATTCTGTTTAGTCCTCTCTGGAGCCCAGTAACAGCTACTCCCCATGTTGGGGTGATCCCATCCCTCTGACCTGTGGGGGTAGATCCCTTCCCCACCATGCTATCCAAACCCACACCGTGTGGCACTCACTGATCTGAAACAGTGGCTCTCAGAGTCAGACTGGCTGGTTTTTCCTCTCACAGTGGGGGATAGTCATTGGCACTTGTGGGCAGAAACCTGGTTCTTCTGTGGTTGGTCTGCCCAGGGCTTACTGGTACCTGAGAGATGCCACCCGCTCCCCCCCCCGACACCTGCCCAGGGCTTACCGGTACCCGAGAGAGGGGGACCCCCCCCCTGCTGACTATCACTTTAAGACAGAGGCTGAGACTCTGACTGACAGTTTCCTTTGCTTTAGGTCAGTTGAATTATGTAGACGGGACATGTTCTCTGCCTCCTGAGCTGAGAAAAGTCCTAGGAATTGGTGGATGGGAGGGTGTTCCTTCCATCCCCAAGGGGCTCGTGCAGCCCTGTCTCACAGAAACAGAAGGCAGACCATGTGTGTGGCTTAAAAGTTTCTAGCAGCCACATTTACAAAGTGAAAAGAAACAGGTAAAACCAATTAATTAACCAAATATTAATGCTAATTAACCCAAATATTAGCACATCTCAATTTGGGTTAGGCACATTCGAAAGTGCCCAATAGCTCTGTGTGACTAATGACTCTGCACTGAGCAGCACCAATGTGGAGTGTAACTGTAGGTGTAGGGGTGTGTGTGCAGGTGAGAAGGAGAGAGAGAGAGAGAGAGAGAGAGAGGAAGATGGGGAGAGAGAGAAAGAGAGAGGGAGGGAAGCGAGGGGGAGAGAGAGGGAGATATGGGGAAAGAGGGAGGGCTGGGGAGAGGGAGAGAGGGAAAGTGAAGGAGAGAAGAGGGAGAGAGGGAGAGAGAGAATATCTAGAGATGGGACTTCATATAGACATGGGAGCCACAAAAAAGATCGGGAAGAGTTTTTTGTTTTTGTTTTTTTTTTTTTTTAAATTGGGACAGAGGGAGACAGAGCATGAATGGGGGAGGGTCAGAGAGAGAGGGAGACACAGAATCTGAAACAGGCTCCAGGCTCTGAGCTGTCAGCACAGAGCCTGACGTGGGGCTCGAACTCACGAACTGTGAGATCATGACCTGAGCTGAAGTCGGATGCTTAGCCAACTGAGCCACCCAGGCGCCCCGGGAAGAGTTTTTGATGTGCAAAGGCATGCACACTTTATCTCGAAGGCAGTGGGGCAGATGGAGAAGGGTTTTAAGCGAAGGAGAGTTGTGATCACGTTCACGTTTTAGGAAGATCCTCTGGATGTACAAAGAGGAGGTATTGGGAGGCGGGCAAGTTTGGGGGCAGGAAGATTTAACTGGGAGAATTGCTTCCTGGAGACAAGGGGGGGCTTACAGAGGGTAGAGTGACGGGCAGGGAGGGATGTGGGTTCTGGACTGGGAAAGGAGGTAGACCCCACAGGACCCGTTGGACGTGGGATGTGAGGGGCGCCAGGAGTCAGATATGATGTGCTCTGCCCTGTCCAAATGGGTGGATGTCACGCCATTTACTGAAATCTGGAACAGAAAACAGCACCCAGGTTTGAGGGCAGGCGACGAGGGTGACATAGGACACGTGAGTCCGGGTGTCCTGTGGACGCCCGAGCAGAGGTGTTTATGGGGGAACAAGTGCATGGATGTGGCACTCAGGAGAGAGGTGTGGGTTGGAGGTGGAGGATGAGGACTCACTGGCTACGGGGAAACCCAGCCTTGCCTCTGACTCCAGTGATCTTTGTGGGATTGCTTACGAGCCTTTTTTTAGTGTTTATTTTTGAGAGAGAGAGAGAGAGATCATGAGCAGGGGAGGGGCAGAGAGAGAGGGAGACACAGAATCTGAAGCAGGCTCCACGCTCTGCCAGACACGGCTTCAAACTCGGGAACCACAAGATCATGACCTGAGCCGAAGTCGGACGCTTAACTGAGCCACCCGGGTGCCCCGCTCCTAAGCCTGTCTTCAAGGCTGGTGAGGACAGCATACCTTGGGTGCTCTGCAAACATGAGCTGCCAGATGATCATGCTGGTCATGTTGTGGGAGGGGCGTGCTCCTCAGGTGCCTGCCCTTCTAGTCTTTTGCTTCCACCCGCTTGGCCATTTGCAAAGGTCTAAGATAGGTGGTGGCTTGGGGGGGAGTTGGAGCTTGAAATTGGGGGACCCCAGGTGAGCCTGCATCTGTCCTGGAAGCAGCAAGCAGCTCATTGGCTCACACTTCGTTAATTAACACCTGCGCCCTGGCCCACACCTGATTCTTTGTCACCTCAGGACAGTCTCTGGCTTCCGCCCGGCTTTAGTTCGTAATACTCTCAGACTCCTTACTTGGTGTTGGCCCCTCGTCCGGGGCCGAAGGCTCTATTCCTCCGGCTGCCGGGGAGGTTGGCAGCTGGTAGCTCTCCACTGTCAGCCGTCTTCAGGAATTTCCCCAGCTGGTCACGTGTCCCTCCTGGAGCCGCCCGCATTGGGGGGGGGGGGGCTGGTCAGTGCAGGGTGTTAAGGCCTGGCCCCTGTGCCCCAGCTTAGAACAACGCTGAAGGGGGATCCCGGCCTCGGAGATCTCCCCTGAGGCCAGCTGAGGGCGTGTGGTTGGGACTCATCACCACCCATCTCTCCCTGTGCCCACCTGCCCTTCCCCACGGGCATTGGCCCCAGGCACGCTCATCCCCCCTCCACCCTGCCCCGAGAGACCTCCTGCATGATGGTCTGCACCTCTGCGTCCGCTCCCCAGGGACCGCAGCCAGCCTGCACACTTGGCTTTGTTGTTCGTTCCTGTCATGACATTAAAACCTCGGGTCAGATACTGTCGTTCAGCACCCCCACCCCCACCTCTTAGGCACTCACTTGGCCCCCGGGGTTCGTCTTCTGACACCCCTTCCCGCTGCTTTTTTCTTTAACCCATCTCTGTGCGCCCTTGCTCCCATCCCATCTCCTTCTCTCTGTCTCGTCCTCCTGGCTCGTGAGGAGGCCTTGACCCAACACAGAACAACTCCTGACCTCCAGGCTTTTTCCTTCCTCTGGATTCTGTGTCCCCGGAGGATGGGACCAGAGACAGAGGAGACACCTGGAGATCCCCAACATTGGTCTCCGCATTGGTTTGTCACCGCTTGCTCTAGGCCCCCTGAGCCGGTGAGGTGGAGAGGGCATTTGAGGGCTGTGTCCCTGCAGTCCCTCGAGCTGGGCCCCCGGGGGGCTGGGCTAAGATTTCTGCAAGGATCTCGAATCGGAAGAGCCTAAGTCGTAGCTCACGTCCCCACCGAACAATGAGGCTTGATGAACGGGGTGTAACGTGCAATTGCTGATGAATATCCAGCTGATTCCCTGTGACTCTCAATGTGGTGCATGTGTGAGAGCAAAGCTGTGTTGTCCCGGGAGGGCTCCAGAGGGGCTCCAAGTTTCCCAACTTCCTGGCCTCAAAATCAACGTGTACAAAGGGAACAAGAGAAGAAGCTAAACCCGCAGAGCAATATTTCCCAAGACGAAGCTTGACATTAGGACTGTCTCTTTAAGCTCTTGCATGGCATGCGAGTGCCCCCCCCAACACACATATTTTCTTTTCTCAACTGCGTCTTCTGACTGACAAAGCTCTTTCTTGCCAAAAGCAACCGTTATAAAATTATGACTTGCGCATATATAATGTTTGCGTTCAACAAGAAAACAGAAATGCCACCTTATTTTGTGGTTACAGCTGCACAATTCACATCCGGCAGGATTGATCATATTAAGGTTATGCAATCATCTAATTGCAGAGACAAGCCTTGAGTAATAACTCCAAATGCTCACACTTCCATCGGCACAGCAGCATCGTTGCCGAGTCCTGATTAGCGCCTGGCAGCGTGCGGGCACCATTATCCGCTCTGGCATTGTCTAAATCTCCATTTCCAGCTGAAGCAATCTACCCACTAACTGATCTATGACAAACAGACCCATAACAGCAAAGCTGTTTGGGTTGCAGATACATACACGGCTCTTTGGGCTGTTTCCAGCTCTTTGCGGCAAAGTTTCTCCTCTTCCCGGGGGAAAGCGGCCGCCACTCACTTCCCTTCCTTCTCCTTGTTGTCAGGAGGCTGTAGATGACTGGACAAGGAATTGGTATAGTCACCAAAGGAACTCCTGCTCAGATCTCAGACCAAGGCTCCCAGGTCACCTTCTGAGAGGGGCTGCCTCTCTAGAATCACCGCTGATACCCTCCTCCCTGTAATCTTTTTCCGTAGCTGAGGACTGTTTGCCTACCAATCCTGTGGGCTCTAACCTCAAGCCCTGTCCAGAATGCGGTCACTTTCCCCACGTCCATCACCTGGGCTCCAGCCACCGCCCCTGGCTACCCCCCTCCGCTGCTGAATTTCTGCCTCAGTCTCCCTGTGCGTCTCCTAGCTCCTGCTCTGTCTCCTCCCCAGATCTGTCCTTAACTTAGCAGAGTGCTTTTTAAAAACGTCAGATGGTATCTTCCTTCTACTCAAAATCCTCCAGTGGTTCCCCGTCTCACTCAAAGTACAAGTCAGTGTCCTTTAATGGCTTTGTAAGAACCCACGTGATCTTTCAGAATCCCTCATTGATCTCATCTATTTCTTTCTAAACCTCTCAGTCTACTCCAGCCAGATTGGCCTCCTTGCTCTTCCTTGAACTCACGAGGCATACGCTGACCTCAGGGCCTTTGCATTTGCTTTCCCCTTTGTCCAGAATACTCTTCTCTCAGATAATCTACATGGTTTATGTCTTCTCTTCCTATGCGCTGAAGTTAAAATATCATTTTATTGGGGCGCCTGGATGGCTCAGTCGGTTACGCGTTCAACTCTTGATCTCGGCTCAGGTCATGATTTCACAGTTTGTAGGATTGAGCCCTGCGTCGGGCTCTGTGCTGACAGCATGGAGTCCATGGAGTCTGCTTGGAGAGTCTCTCTCTTTCTCTCTCTCTCTCTGAACACCCCCCCCACCACCACCACCACTGGCTCTCTCTCTCTCACAAAATAAACTTCAAAAAAAATGTCATTTTATCAGAGACGCCTTCCTTGACTATCTTATCCAAATGACAAACCCTTCCCACTCCGAAATTCCCTAGCCCTCTTACTGGGCCTTATCTTTACTATGGCTTGTATCATTCTGTAACATACTGTATAATTGACTTACTTATTTCGTGGATTGCCTTTTTGTCTTCCCTGTAGTCTAGGGCGACACCATCTAATAGAACTTTCTGCATTGGTGGAAATGTTCTGTATTTGTGCTGTTCAACCTGGTCATCACTAGCACATGTGATTATCGAGCGCTTGAGATGAGGCTAGTGAGGCTGAGGACTTTGTAACTCGATGTAATTTTAATTAATTTAAGTGTAAACAGTCACGAATGGCCTGTGGTCCTACACTGACCAGCACAGGCCTGGCCTGTCTTCTCCATGGGGACAGAAGTCCTCTAAAGGGCCACTTCGGGGCAAGTGCCATAAGCCCTACAAATAGTCATCTCCTCTGACCTAGGAATCTTGCCTTCGGAAATGCACCCTAAGGAATAGTTGTTTGTGGAAGAAGGTCTGTGGCACTGTTGCAGACCGTAGTGAAAAACTGGAAATAATCAAAATGTCCAGCAAATAGGGGATTGAACAAACCAGATAATATTGAAACATGCAACTCTTAATATGTTAGTCACGACAGATACAATGTTTGTGATATATTGTTCAGTGGCAAAAGCAGCCAGTAAAACCCAGTTCTAGAGAAACATGGTTATGTGATATGCAGTGGCTAGAAAAAGCATAGAAGAAAATCTACGGAGGGAATTACACGTGATTTTTATTTCCTTCGCTGTGTTTTCAGTATATTCCAAATCTTCTACAATGAAAAGGCATCACCTGATTGGTGGAAAAATAAAGCGAATGTATTATTATATTTTACTTTGTTTCTCCCCGTGCTTTTGATTTGTCCTTGCTATTTGTAGATACAGCATTGGGAGCAAAGCTACGCTGGGTCCTTTGCCTTTGTTTCCAGTGATGTAGGGTCCTCCCTGGGGTTCTGGCAGAGAGCGGATTTCCTCCTTTAGGAGATTCCGTTTCACGGGCTCTAATGTTTCATTGGTCCTTAGTTCCTGTTTCTTTGAGCCCTGGGTGACTAGGAAATGGTTCTAATTCTTCCCCTCACCTCCTAGAACATGGCCTGTGGGAGGTTTGTCCTCCCCAGTGTCCTTGCAGTGGTCAGTGATCGCAGGACCTTGCAGCTTTGGTCTTATCACCTGCCCATAATGCACTGCCTCTCTCTTGAGCTTTGGTAATGGCTCTGGCCAGAAGCATCCTCTCCCATCCTAAGTCCTAATGGCTTATCCGGGCCTATTGGCGCTTTTGGAACAAAGTCCTTCTCTGTGCACATTATGGCAATGCTATTCCTCAGCCTGGAAATCCACATGGTCTGGCCTCTGCTCACTTCTCAGTGAGTGTATACTTCTCACTCACATATACACAATTATTTGGGGTTCCCTCAAAACCTGCCTTTGTAGAGCTGGTTCCCTCCACTTGGGAGGTTCTTTCTGCATTGATTTACTCCCTGTCTTTTCCTCGTACCTTCAGATCTAGAGAAATTCTTCCTCTGGTACTAACACTGAGGACAATTTTGTTTCTCGAGTTACTTGGTGGTTTAATGCAATTCAGTAAAGCGTTTATGTGTCTCACGCACACGGCCCGCTTTTGGCGATATGAGGTTGGAGGGAGCTTGGAGGAGAGGGAACAAGCCTTTGCCAGACCTGTCATATGCTGGGTACTTTACATATGGCTCTCAGTGCGTCAGAGGACACGGACGGGTGGAGGGTCGTTACAACGCAGCTTGACGAGCGTCCTAAGTGAAGTGCAGATGCGAAGCCGTGGGAACTGGGATTTCCGCGGGGACGGGGTTGGCAGTCATGAGTTTTAGGGAGTAGGTGCGTGCAAGCTGGGACTCAGAAGATAAGTAACTTTTATTTCACAGCAGCTGCCCAGCTATGTGAGGCTGGACTGAGCTCTTGGCCTCTCTGAGCCTCTGTGACCTTACTTCTGAAATGAACATAGTAACTCGTGTTGTAATAACTGGCCATCGCCCCAGGCCCTTTTATAGATTGCTTGAGGGTGGGTCAGAGAGATCTGGAACTAATGCCCTCAGACAGTTCCTCGGGTGGCATAACTTAGAATTGCATGTTCTTCAGCGGCCTCCCAAGTTCCCTGGGCACTAACTTTCTTGACCATGCACCCTTCCTTGCCTCCCCTCCCCTCCCGGGCTCACTTTCCCTCCCTGACTCATGCTTCCTAAATACCCCACGTACCCTGGAATCTTTGTGTCAGGGTCTGCTTCCAGGGGGCCCAAACCGTGACATCTGGTTTCTTACGGAGGTGCCGGGCACTGTTCGCTGGTGTTTCCCTCTGACACTGCCCCTCGCACACTCCTTCCCTCTTGCCCAATGTATGGCATTTTCATGCAGGCTTTGGCTCCTGATACTGACGCAAAACAGCTTCTGGAGCATAAAACCCACGGACAATAGGAACCCGGAGAACACCTAGGCTCAGCAAAATGCAGAGAAAGGGTGGGTTTTCTTTTATGGTGTGTGTGGGAGCAGTTCTCAAGGGGCTGCCTCCGAATGCCAACCCATCACCTTTGTGAGCTCTCCAGCCCCAAGGGTGTGGGGGTGGCTGCAATGAGGGCAGGGCGCAGGGTGGGGGAGATGGTGGGGCCAGGTCTGTGGCTCTGCTGTCCCTTCCTCCGGTCACTTTGAACTGGGAGGAAAGGAAGGCCTGCACTTCTGGCCCTGCCCTTCCCAGCACCCTGCTCCCTCCCCGGCCAGGATCCCCCTTCTGGGTGGGGCCTTCAGGAGAAGGGGCCCAATCTGTGGCTCTCACTCTTTTTATTTTTTAATTTTAATATTTATTTATTTTTGAGAGAGAGAGAGAGAGAGAGAGTGAGCTGGGGAGGGGCAGAGAGAGAGGGAGACACAGAATCTGAAGCAGGCTCCAGGCTCCGAGCTATAAGCACAGAGCCCGACGCGGGGCTCGAACTCACAAACAGTGAGATCATGACCTGAGCCAAAGTGAGACGCTTAACCGACTGAGCCACCCAGATGCCCCCGTGGCTCTCACTCTTTGGCATGGGAAATTGCCTGCTCAGCTGCCGGTTCAGCCCCTCCTGTGTCGTGCTTTTCCAGCCAACAATTCCCCACCCGGTCCCTGGGCCTGGAGTTTTGGAATCCATTAAAACCAACAACCAGGCCCTGAGCATCTCCACGGCACCCAGCCCCCAGCCAGGAGCACTGGCGTGCCTCATCCTCAGATGAGGAAACTGAGGTCGGGAGAGAGGCTTGAGAGGTGCTGGCTGGCAAAGTGAGCCCCCAGAAGGAGCGTCTCTGGGCCAGGGAGGCCAAACCCGGCATCCCCTTCCAGTGCCAGCTCATTGGAACCTCACGTGCCAGGGGGCAGCGGAGCGTGTGGTGTTCCCACCAGAGCCAACATCTGGGGCAGGGGGTGGGGTGGGGTCTTCATTAAAATGCAGTGACTCCATTGGCACCAAAATAAACGTGACATTTATCAGAACCTGCTAAATCTATTCAGCGCTTGCTTCCTTTGGAAGTGCAGGGTTTGTGCCGTGGGCCTGGAGAGAAAAGGTCTTTGCTGGTGAGAAAAATGGGGCGGCAAGACGGGAAGGAGGAAGCAGAGAGGGAAGCCTGGGAAGGGCAGGCCAAGAGGGGGTGAGCCGTGACACCAGCCCACTCTCTCCAATGCCCGGACATCCTCTGCCAAGGGAAGGTATCGATTCTAAGGCAAAGATGGATCGCGTTGAAGTGCTTCTCCAGCAAGGAGTGGGGCGCAGTCACCTGATTTGGAAATCACACAAGAGTAATCCTCCCCCGACCCCCACAAAACCTAAGTCAGATTAGACTAAACTTTATGGGGGGCCCAGAACATTGCCGGTGTTTTTTAAGTAGTGCTATTTCTCACAGTAACCTGGCAAGTTACTTTTCATCCCCATTCTACAGATGGGGAAACTGAGGCACAGAGAGGCTAAGGAAGCCCCTCAAGCTCATTCATCTGGTGCATGGTGGCTTGTGACTCGAGCTCTGCCAGACTGCAGTGGAGGGACAAAGATCTCATTCATGAGCTTTAGAGCCGAGTGCTTGAAGACCAGAGACTGTGGTTGGAGTCTCGGAGGAACTTTTGGCTTTGTTTCTCCTTGGGCCTCATTTCTCCATCTGCAAAATGTAGTTCTTAAGATTCCCCTGGTTCTGATCACCTTGCACACACGAGTATTTGTGTGCTCCTGGCCATCCACCATGGAAAATCCCAAGCCACTATTCCTAGACCTCTTGCCTGGGCTCAGGTCCCTGGAGTGTAATAGAAGCTGATGAATGGACACTTACCAGGTAGAAGCAGCACAGCGTGGTGGTGCTCTGGCTTCCTGGGTTCAAATCCCACCTTGGTTGCTTTGCCAGCTGTGTGTCCTTGGGCAGGTTACTTACCCTCTCTGAGCCTTTACTTGCAAATGATCTCTGTTGTTGTGAGAATTATGAATAATAATTACAGCAAAAATTATTGGATGATTATTAAGTGTCGGGTGCAAATGAGAGAGTTACTTTCATTCTCCTATTTTAGAGATGAGACAACTCTCTAAAATGAGGCTTAGAAGCTGTAATCTTCGATGTGATATAGCATGATTCCTGGAGAACAGGAGAACCTCAAGAGTTTTATTTCTTGCTCCTTACTGCTCTCTGAGTTGCTAATTCCTAAGGACTCCTCAAACAGTCTGAACCAGGAGAGTAGCCAGGAAATGTGAATAGAGAAAATAAAATAACTTCGTCTCAGGGAGGAAGTTATTTATTTTTCTTTTTAAAGAATGACACACTGCCAGACCCAGAGTTAGCTAAAGCTGTTATTTTGGAGAGACTCTTTCTCAGATGTTCCTGGCATCTTTTGGAAACCTCTTTTCCCAAGGCAAACTGGGGGGGGGGGGGGGTTTAGGTGGGTAGATGTGCCTACAGTTTGCCCCAAGAAGTTACTGGGTCCCGTGAGCCTTGTTGTAAAGGCATCAGAGAGGAGTTTGTGATTCCTGTTAGAACTTGAACCACCAATGTGTATGGGCTGCTGGATGCCTGGCACTGTTCTGGAAGCCTTAGCTTAGGTGCTCTCATTCTCTTCTGAGCAATGGGCACTCTGATCCTCATTTTTTCAGAGGAGAAGACTGAGGCTTGATCACACTATCAGCAGTGAGCTGAGAGGCAAGAATTTAATCGATGATCTGGTCCTCCACATCCTGCTCTCTTTCCTCTGGGCACAGACGGCTTCCTTTCTTCCTCTGAGTGGTTAACAGTGAGGCGATTAAAAAGAAGTGCTCAGTGCAATTATCACAGAATGGTTAATGCATAATTGCATATTTTTTGCAAACAAGTTTAGGGACTTTTTCGGTGACCTCTCTGTGGCTTTGCAGTTTTGCAGATAAATTCTCTTCCCTTTTCAACTCTGATTTTAATTGGGATCCACAGTTCTGCTACCATTGCTCTCACAGCCCCCGCCACTGTTCCTGTGTGTGTGTGTGTGTGTGTGTGTGTGTGTGTGTGTGTCCCCTGCACACACGCACCTGGTCATATCGTGTGTGTGTGTGTGTGTGTGTGTGTGTGTGTGTACCTGTGTGCCTCTCTGTGACCATGACAGAATCAATGACACTGCAAACTCATGGCATATTTTGCTGAGAAGTCCTGGATGAGGAATCTGGAGTTTCCAGACCCTGAAAGGACTATGAAGAGCTTCCTGGGGATCATTCATTCATTCATTCATTCCACAAATATTTATTGAGGCCCTTCATGTGCCAGCTTCCCTGGAAAAATAGGTCTGAACAAGCCAGACCCAGTTCCAGAACAGCCAGGAAGTGTTCTCAAACTATATTTAATATTTCGACGAGCTGCCACGAGGCCACCCAAGTTACCTATAACACTGAGCTTTGCCCTGGGCAGGAATTATGCCGGTTTGGTGGGGTCATCTTACTGGCCAGAGAATTTCTGGATGGTTATGTCCGGAAATGGACGGATTATTACTTAAACTGTTTAGGGTGTTGTTAGACAGACTCTTTTGAAATATGGGTACGTTGGGGGGGGCCTGTAGTGGGTCCACTTGTTAGTGCAGGGGGTCCTGGTTTCTACCACCTCCCTCCTCCCCCGTCTCCCCACCACAGGCTTCCATGCAGGCCTCTGGAGGGGGCCCCAGATGTTGGCAGTGGGCAGTGAGGGGCAGGGGACTTGGCCTAAACTACCCCCTTTCA
The DNA here is from genome assembly GCF_028749965.1 of Puma concolor. Lineage (NCBI taxonomy): Eukaryota > Metazoa > Chordata > Mammalia > Carnivora > Felidae > Puma > Puma concolor. The sequence continues at coordinate 121,975,162 of NC_141669.1, read as the reverse complement.
GAGGCCAGTACCACCGTCAAATTCTACTGCTGGGTCTGGCACCTTTGCTGCCCCCTATACTCCTGCACCCCCGCTTCCCTGCACCCCTGCTTTCCCGCTTCCCTGCACCCCTTCATCCTGCTTCCCTGCAACCCTGCTTTCCTGTTTCCCTGCACCCCTGCATTCTTCACCCTGCTTCCCTGCACTCCTGCTTTCCTGTTTCCCTGCACCCCTCACCCCGCTTCCCTGCACCCCAGCACCCCACTTCTGTGCACCCCTGTACCCCTGCTTTCCAGATTCCCTACACCCTGCACCCCGCTTCCCTGCACCCCTGCTTTCCTGCTTCCCTGCACCCCTTCACCCCACTTCCATGTACCCCTGTACCCCTACACCCCTGCTTTCTAGCTTCCCTGCACCCCTGCACTCCTGCTTTCCTGCACCCCTGCTTTCCAGCTTCCCTGTACCCCTTCACCCCACTTCCATACACCCCTGCTTCCCTGCACCCTTCACCCCACTTCCCTGCATACCTGCTTTCCTGCTTTCCTGCCCACTTCCCCTCAGCCCTTCACCCCACTTCCCTGCACCTCTGCACCCCTGCTTCCCTGCTTTCCTGCTTACCTGGCTCTGTCCTCCTAGGTTGCTCGGCCCTGGATCCAGGCCATACTGAGCACTGTGTTTCCTCCTGCACTTGCAACCGAGGCCTTTGCCATGTTGCAAAAGAGATCCTTAGTTGGAAGCTCGGGGGCATGGGCACCTCTTCTGCAGCTCCTCTCCTGCCAGCCCTGACCATCCTCCTAACAGCTTTGCAGACTCCTTCGGCCCTGTGGCAAGTAGAGGCCACTGGAGGAGCAATATTCTCCCAGCCCTGCCTCTAATTTGCCGAATGCTGAGCCAAGCAGAAACCCGCTCCAGGAGATCAAGGATGCGGTGTGCTGGGTGCCTGCTGGGCGCCGGGCGGGTGAAAGATCGAAGGCTCGGGTGGTGGGGCTTGGGCCAGGTGTCTCAAGTATTAAGAGATCAGGTTGGGGCTGGGTTCCATGGCTGCCAGCTGTGTCCTCCAAGGCTGAGGACATTCCTGGACTCGACACAAGACCTGTCCCAGGAGAGGGAGCAGCAAAGCCTGGGCGTGGACGCTGGCTCTGGGATCTACAGAGTCCCAGCTCTGATGCCCACGGGTCCTCACACATGAGGTAGCTCTTCTGCAAGAGGTACCTACCTCACAGGGGCATGGATGTGACCTTTGGGAGTAAATAGGAGAGCTCTGGGGTTAAACTTCCTGAGTTCAAATCCTGGTTCCATCACTATCCTGCTGTGTGACTATGGGCAAGTGACTTAACTTCTCTGTGCCTCCATTTCTCACCTGTAAAATAGGGATAATAATAATTTCTAATTCATAGGGTAGTCGTGGGGATGAAAAGGCTTGAGAAGATTCATATAAAGTGCTTAACACAGTGCTTGGCACATAGTAAGTACTTAATAAACAATGATGGTGGTGGGGACAGTGGAGGTGATAAGAGGGGCAGTGTGTAGAGCTGACATTGTCTTCATTCGTGCTGAATGAGTCTTAACCATTCCAAATCTCCTCCTTGGGTCTTTGACCTTTATGTGGCTCTGAGCAGATGCCAAGTCTTTGCCCACGGGGTGGGGGGTGCCAGGTGGGCTCCAGCCGGGAAGGTAGGGGAAGAGCACGTCCCGGTGGGGTCTGTCCTCCTGGGTTCCCTTGTAAGGGCTGTGGTGCATGCTGTGCCTGTGACCTGTGTCAGGAGCCTCAGATGGGTCTCTCCGTCTTTCAGAACGGGCAAAAAGCCCCAGCACAGTTGCCAGGCTGGGTGATTGGGATGTTGCAGAGCCAAAAGGGAAGAAATAGACACAGCGGAGAATTCTTCTGCCTGCTCGACATAAACAGCAGATCTGGGCTGACAGCTGGGAAGCATGCAGAGTGCTTCTGGGTACGAAGTGCTTCAAGTGACAGGAACAAGAGCCTCTGGGTCCACAAAGCCGACAGTCTGGGGTGTGCCCTGGCAGCCCTGGGGCCTCATTTCCTGAGGAAGTGCCCCCAAAGCTCTGCCTCTGGCCGGAGTGTGGCAGCCAGATTCCCAGGCCAGGGTGGTGTGGGTGAGACAGAAGGTAGGGGCTGAGTGGGAGTCCTGGAGGGAGGAGGGTGGGACAGCCTTGGGGTCCTGGGGCCACTGGAGCTGACTGCCTGTGTTCGGGCCCAGCTCTTGTTCTGGATGGGCTGCCCAGGGCATCTCATCAATCCCTTAGCCACTCACTAAAACAAGGACGTTAAAGAGGGCCTCAGCTCACCTGCGTTGAGAGCTTGGTACGCACTTAGTAGGCATTCAGCAGGTACTTGGTAGGTGCTTAGTGTCCCAGGTTCTACAAATATCATCAGTGAATGGACACGTGGCTCATCCACAACCTCTTGCCAGTTTGGCTAAGGTCACCAGCAGGTATTGATCGCTCTGGGGTGGGGACCACCTGCTGAGTGGGGGCTTGGCTGGGACCAGAACGGCCAGCCTCATAAGTCCCTCTGCCTTCACCCCGTGTGCCTGCGACTTTCCATCCTGACCTCTCTTCTCCGTGAAGTCTTTCTCAGCCTCCGTCTCTCCCCTCCCGATGTCTCTCCCTGTCTCTCTCTTTGCCCTCTGCTGTCTCTGACTTCTCTGGGCAGGCCGCCCGCCCTCTTTCTCCAGCCGTCGGTCCCTGGGTTCTCTGTGGGGACAGGAGGCACTTGGTCTGCTGGGATCAGCAGAAGCCTCGTACTCTGCCCACAAGACACCAGCTGTGGTTCCTCTCTCCCCCCTCGGAGGCCTCCAGTTGTGTCTCGTGCCAGTTCCTGAGTCCTCGGCCGTCCAGGTTTCCTGAGAAAGTTGGTGTGGAGGTGGTCCTGGCTGGTGGGGCAGGCAGTGGCTGGGCTGGATTCCCATGGGAAAACTTGTGCATGTGTGTGTGTGTGTTCTCAGCCTGTGGTGACACAGCCCCCCCCCCCCCCCCCCATCGCGTGGGCCCCTCTGCTGGCTCAGCCTCTCCAGCCACAGACCACCTGGGTTGCCCCACGTGGAGCAGAGAAGTAGGAACTTCGCAGCAAAGGGAGGGTGGCTGTGGTCCGTGGCAGGGCATGGGGGCGAAAACCACGCATTTCCGGGTGTGTCCTTTCCCGGGCTCCCAGCTTGGCCCAGGGCTCAGGGAGGGGATGGGAATCAGCGAGCCCCGGCTCCTCCACGGGCAGGCGGGGCAGGACGCAGGACGTGGTGTTGGATGGGTGCCTCAGCTGGGTGTCCTTGGGCCAGCTACCTCCCCTCCTGAGGCTGTAACAGTGGTGGTAAAAACACCAGAAAAGTGAGTCTTTCTCTGCGCTGTGGGGGTGCAAGGTGTGGCCACAGGTGCGTGTACTAGAAGGGAGCCTCCCCAGCTCTTCTCCTAACCTCCTTTCTGCCACCAGATCATGACTGCGAACCTCCAGATCCCGAGCCTCCCCTGCCATATGCCGCCACATGGGGGAACCGCACATGTCTGTCTTTGAGGCGATCTCAGTGAATATAATACAACAGGAAAAAAATGCTGAATCTCAGGCCTCACCCTAGATTTGCTGAACCAGAACCTACCTTTAAACAAGCTTCCTGGGTGATTCAAATGCACAATAAAGAACTGGTCTAGGGGACTAGTTCCAGTCCTGGGTTCCACCTGGCTCTGCCCCTTACCAGCCGGATTCGGAGCACATTGATTAACTTCTCTGGGTCTCAATTTCCTAATCTGTAAAATGAGGAGAATAATGAAAATTTACCCCCTGGGGTTGTTGTGACAGTGGGGTAAGACATCATGTGGGAGCGCATGCCCGGCGGGCCCCCAAGGCACCCGGCCAATGGGAATGTGACTGGGTGGTAGCTTCCTGCATCTCTCCATCTTCTGGCTGCTTGGATTTGTTCTGATATTTGAATCAGGAAGGCTGAGTCCTCTGCTCCCACACAGCAGAGGTCCTAGAAGGAGTGAAGTTCATGGGTCCCAGAGACAGACACCCCGGCTTCAAATCCAGTCCCTGCCTTTTGTGAACGGGGCGACCTCAGACAGGTAACTTCTCGGAGCCTTTGCCCACCTGTGAAATGGGGCTATTGTGAGGGTTAACTGGGCCAGTAGAGGTCCTGAGAGGGCTGACACCGGCTAGCGCTTGGTAATGGATTTTCTAACAGTGTCACTTCCACCAAAGACAAGTCTCAAGACCGGTCCAGACTGAAGGGGGAGGAGAAGTGGACTCCTCTTCTTGATGTGGGGAGCGGGGTCTAGGGTTGGGAGGAATCGCTGGCGGCCGTGTTGGCAGACAAACCACCACGGAGGAATTCTGCCACCAGCTTCTGAACTAAAAGTCCGTCTTCTTCGAGACTAAGCGTTGGTATTGGCAGTGGGATGAGTTGTCGTGTCTAGGGTGTAAGAGAAGGCGGAGAGTGCTCTCTCTATCCGGGACAGTACGGGAACAATGAGAAGTGAATGTACAAGAAGTGGGGAACAGAATCCAGGCAGAAGGATCAGCAAGACGGAAGGCCTGGAGGCGTGAAATTATCCACATCTAAAGGAATAAAAAGGCCACTGCATAGGGACCTGTCAGTCTTCCCAGTGTCTGTAGGCAGACCTGAATTTCCAAGGGTGACCGGGGTGGAGGCAGGCCTGTAGGAGCGTGGGGTGTACCCACCCCATTACCGCACCCAGAGCAGGCAGGGAGAGAGAGGCTTGAGCCACCCCCTACCCTCCCACTCCCCAGGGGAACCCAGTGGGCGGGGAGGTCTCAGGGGGGATGGGGGCGGCAGACCAACGTGGGGAGCACGTCTGAGCCATCACTCTCCAACCGTTCAAGGGCAAGGCAGCCTCGTTCTCCCCACTTTCATTTGAGAGACCAATTACAGAGCGTTTTGCACCACAATTACCGGCGTTAAAACCTCTCTTGGTTCCATTTGATGAATTTTAGTAGTAATTGAACAGAGGAAGCCATCACACAGGAGATTGTCCAATTGAATCTGCCCACGCACTCAGCTGTGAATTCCAGCCCTCCCCAAGCAGCCACGGGCCACGGCCACGGCCACGGGCGCCCAGGTGGGGGCTGCCTGCTTCCCTCCTGCAGGGACCTTATTCTGGCCCACATGAATGAGTGACCAGAAGTGATGGGGCTGCCTCCAGTGAGGGACCCCTGGCTATTAGCGTCTAGCATGGAGATGGGGTTGGGGAGGGGCTTTCGGGTCTGAGAACCTGTCCTCGCTGATGTTTGAGAGCTGAGAGCCGGGCTGCATTCATGCTTTCATTTATTATTTATTGAACAAACACTTCTGTGGCATTTATAGTACGATGGCCGCTATTCTAAGCGCATTACAAATATTAACTTCTTTAATCCTCCCAGCAACTGCAGAGGTAGGCATATTATTATTCCCATTCGATGGATGAAGAAACTGAGGCTCAGAGAGGCTAATTAAATTGGTCAAGGTCACGCAGTAAGTAAGTGGTCGAGCCTTACTCCAGAGTGCCTCTTCGTGTTTTCTTGTTCTCTTGTGGTGTCCTCTCTTGCTGTTTAGGAAAGCCTTGTAAGGATTCCTAAGTATGCTGGGGGCTGAAGGGAGGGCCTGGCCGCTCCTAGACTGGAGTAACAAAGAAGAGTGGGGCCCAGGGCCGGAAACTCGCTTGCCAGTGGGAGGAGGAAATCAAATAGAATGCCTACAGAGGGTGAGACTCAAGACAGGGTCAGGGCTGTGTGGTCCAGAGCCACTCCTCATGGGAGGCTCTGTTTCCGCACCTCAGCCACAGAGCTCAGGTTCTGTTTTGAGCAGGAGAGGCCGCATCACCTTGTGCCATATCTGGTTGCCCATCCCTGGCTTCAGACGTTTGATTCCTTTGTTAGAGTTAGAGTCAGATCAACCCGACACCAACTCTGTGCCTTGTTCATTTGCAGGAAACTGAGGCTCAACAAGGAAACACCATCTACCCAAGATGGCGTGACCAATGTGTGGCTGAGTCGGGCTTCAAACTCAACTTCATTTGACTCCCCAGTCCTGCTCTATCCATTGCACCTCACTGCCTGTCCATCAGGACAAAAGTAAACCATTCACAAAGGGCTGGAGATGGGCCCCGAGACACGGTCTGTGAGCGCCTCACTAACCTGCTAATGGGACTTGTCTGTCTGTCTGACTGTTGTCAGACTGCTTGATTGTTAGGGTCTGGACTGGGTCTGAATTATTTTAAGTCCACCTCAGGATTTGGTCCCCTGGCAGCTTTTGGTATTGGTGGTGGGTCAGTGGGATGGGGGATTGGAAACAGGGATGCACTAGCATCTGAAAATCATTACTGGAGGCAACTCCCTTTCTCTGACTTTGGGAATTTCTGCTTAAACCGAGGGGCCTCTTGAGCAGCCAGTAGGTGGTTGTCCACCTCCCATGGTGCCTTCTGGGCATCTGAGGTCAGTGGAGTGGCAACTGAGTTGGTTTGGCTGGGAAGAAACACTGGGGTTCTTTCCAGCAAAATCGTTGGGTTTAGTCTTGCCTATCGCTTGGAGATGGCAATCCCACAATCCCATTCGCGTCACCCATAAAGTTTACCTAAACAGAAATTGCAGGGCTCTACCCTCGGAGATTCTCATTCAGGGGGTCCGGGGTGGGGTGGGTGGGATGGCGGTGGCTGAGAATTTACATTTCTAACAGGCACCCAGGTGATATTGACACTGCTGGCTCAAGGACTAGACTTTTTACTTTGACCAGAATAATGACTTTGGACGTTTATCTCTTGATTCTTCTCTAGGAGGATGTTCCTGGTGGCACTGGGCAGTGCTCCTACCCACCCCCCCCCCACCCCCCAGCCTCCCAGCATGGTGTTCAAGGGGTGTGGGGTCACAGCCAGGGCTAGGGCCTCTCAGGCAGGAGCTTTGCAGACAGGGCTCTGGGGCAGTGCACGGGTGGCCATGGGAGGCAGCCTGGTGGTCATCACTGAGAAGTGGCTGAATCAAGATGGGCCCTAGAGAGTTCTAGAAAACCCTATTGATGCAAAGCTCGGAGGCTGTGTGGAGATGTGGAAAAGCACAAAGTTGGAAGGCTCTGCCTCATTCTGGCTGTGTGTGTGTGTGTGTGTGTGTGTGCGTGTGTGTGTGTGTGATTTTGAGCAAAGTACTTTCCTCTGTGCCTCAGTTTCTTCACCAGTGAGTGAAGAAGTGGGGTAATAATACTAATCCATGGTTGGCATCAGGATATAATTATAAATGAGGGGGTGTGTGTAGGTTCCCTGTCCCTTCTCTTTCCCCATTCCAGAGATTTCATTACCCTGCATCACCTTGGCCCCTCTCCCTGTTCCAGCTTCTGCCTGTCCTCTCCAGCCACTGGACCATCAGCCTCCATTATCATAAAAAAGAGGCTGGATTTTAATTTGTGGAATGTTTCTTTCTTCTTCTTCCTTTTTTTTTTTTTTTTAAAAAAAGAAAAGCCTAATTAGGAAGCCCGTTAAATGCCTGCAATTCCAATATAATTCTATTAAATTCCCCCTGTAAAGTTAATGTTACAGACTTTTTAACAGATGTTTTAATTAGGCATTGTTATTAAAGAGAATACTGTAGAAATTAAAACCAGACCCTAAATGGGGGAAGAAAGGCAGTTTTCTTGTGCTGGGTAAATGGTGGCAGCCGCCCAGCAAAGAGCTGTTGGCAGCAGGTCATGAAAAACACACACAAAAGGAGAAGAAACGCTTGGTGCGATCCGCAACGCTCAGCAAGAGAGAAATGCCCGCGCCTGGTCCAGCCAGCCAGCACCACCTCTGGCCCAGCCAGTGCGGATGTCGGGAGGGGAGCGGGGACAGGCAGAGCTCACCGGCCAGGACTGACAGGTTTTGGGGGCTCCTCGCTATCGAGGTCATCCCATTTGGTGTCGCTTATCTGACCTCTGTGGCAGCCATGGCTCTTACCTATTTTACTGATAGGGAAACTGAGGCTCAGAGACATCTGGTCATCTGTGCAGGTGGACACAGGAGGGAGCTTGGGTCTCTTGCTGGGTGGGGTTTCTAGAAGAGGAACCCAGGTTTTCTGCTCTATGCTGCTGGCTCATCTCTGCAACAGTGGTATAATCCTGTGGCTATATTTAGCATGGGCTTGGGAGACAGAAAGACCTAAGTTTAGGTCTGCTCCTCACTGGCTGTGTGTCTTCGGCAATTTGCTTCATCTCTCTGAACCTCCATTCCCTCATGTGCAAAATGGAGAAGATGTTAGGACCTACTAATTCATGGGGTTAAAACAAGATCCTGCAAATAAGGAACTAGGCACAGGGCCCGGCAGATGGCCAGTGCTCGGGGAGTGACAATAGACATGATAAGGGCCTTCAGCTGGCAAGGGACAGGGCTGGGGCTCCCGTCTACATGGCCCAGAGTCTGTCCTCTTCCTGGCACCATGCTACCTCATGCCCATTGGCCGCCATTGCTGTGCTCGCTTATCTGGAAAGTAATCTTACCTTTGATGCCAGCCAAGCAACGGGTTGACCAGAGAGTGTGGCTGGCTCAGGTAAACCATCCTGCCGCTGGGGTTCGGAGTCTCACTGGTTGCCGTGGAGACCCTGAATGAGCCATCCAGCTGCCTCAGAGATGTGCCACCCATGTGCCACATGCTCCTCTAAGGAGAGAGGGGGAGTGAGGTTGGGGAGACCTGGATTCAAGTCCTGCCTCTTTTCGGTGGCAGTGGTGAAGCCACTGGCGTGTCAGCCTGTGGCTCCACTCATCTGAGTGCGTCTTGCTATTTCCTTCTCCTGGGCATCCAGCTGAGGGCTTGGGGTGAGCGAGAGTGCCCCCAGGAGGCACGGAGGTGACTGACACATGCTCTAGATGCATCTAGTGACGTGCTCAGATTTACGTTTCCAGGGGGTAATTTTCCTGTCCATCCTCCAAGGCTGCCAGCCCGAGATTATTCAAATAATGTTTATTTCGGTCCTGTGACCCAGATAGATCTGCCACGAGCATTTTCTAGAGAGCTTGAAAAGAAGAAATAACTGAAAGGGGAGATCCCACACAAGTCGTGTCCCTGAGGCCTCCCCACTCCAAGGACGCTCTGCTGGTTCTTACTCGTGTCCACTGGAGCTGACATGTATGTCCCTCCCCTCCCGCTGCCTTTGTCACTACCAGTCAAGTCATGCTTCAGGTCCTGAGGGAGGCCCCGGGGGTGACTCTTCATCAGGATGGCCTTTCTTAGGGGTGTCACTGCGAGAGACCTAAGGACACGCCACCTGGCATTAGGTGCCTAATGTTTGCTGAGCTTGAAAGATGGCTTTGTCCTCCCAACTCTGGACCTCCTGGGCCTTTTGTTTGAGGACACAGGGCAGTTCTTCATGGTCACTGCTCTTTGTAGGTGGATATGTGTGGCCTGAAGTCAGCTGGCCTGGGTTTGATTCCGGTCCTGCCCCTTACTAGCTGTGTGAGCCAGGGCCAGTGGCGTAGCCTCTCTGAGCCTCAATTTCTTCATTCGTAAAGTGCGGATGGTAATAATATGTCCAGGTCCCAGGAGGCTTATGAGGATGACACGGAACAGTGCTCCTGAAAGCGTCTGATGCGTAGAGGGTAGTTGTAAAAGGGGATGGGCAGAGCAGTTATCAGGTACACACACACACACACACACACACACACAGTGCCTGGAAAATGTACATAACGACCCCCAAACTGGTCATGTGAGTTCTCTCTAGAGAGTAGATGTGGAGGCTTCTACTTTCCTGTACAGTTTGAATTGTTTAGCCATAAGCCTGTATTATTTTTTCATTGATAAAAGAAAATCAGCAGCCAACTCCGCCGAGAAACCTGAGATGGTTTGGAGGAGTCTGGATGGTCGGTTCACTCATGAGCCGCGGGGGGGTCATTTAGCCCACAGGTGGCTGGCTGGGCCACCCCTCCAGTCTGGGCAGTTGACCCAGCTGTGGGCCCCGAGCAGCCTGCATTTGAACTCTGGCTCTGTAACTTCTCAGTCACATGACTTCAGGTGAGATCGTTGGGCCTCAGTTTCCTGGTCTTTAGAATGGGAATAACCAAATCTACTTGCAGGGCTGTTTTGGGAAGTGACCGTGGGCATGAGGCATTGGGACATGTGTACGTGCCAGACAAGCAGCCGTTTGGACGGCTGTTGGGTTTTCATGTTGCTGCCTCTGCCCCAGGAGTCTGGACTTGCCCCCTGAAGGCCCCAGAAGGGACTCTGGGTCGCTAAATCCTGTGGTCTCCATCTTTCTGGATGTCTTGGTGGCACCCACCTTGCTGATCTCTCTGCTCCTGGAGACACCCTCAGCTTCCCTCAGCTTTGAGGCCCCGTACTCTCCATGGGAAGAGAAAAAGGTGGGGGCCGGGCTGGCCTATGTGGACCCCATGGGGCTGGACTGGGGTGTGGGAACTTGCCTCTCCTCGAGAACCTGCAAGTGTAAATCACCTGGAACCATCTGCTTGTTCATCAGAAAGGATCTGGTTGAGTGAGTCATCCAACCCCAGAACCCCGGGCAGCTGTTATGAGTGAGTTAGACCGTGTCTTCCAGACAGGTGAGCAGGTCCCTCCCAGACTAAGTAGAAAATAAGATTAGAACATAAAGTTGATAGTACTGCCTCATTTTTATGAAGAAACAAGATTTTAAAAGTCCTTGGAGGAGTAGAGATTAAGAACTTTTTTCTTTTCTCTTTTTTAATGTTTATTCATTTTTGAGAGAGAGAAAGAGAGACAGAGCACGAGTGGGGATGCAGAGAGAGAAAGGGAGATGCAGAATCCGAAGGAGGCTGCAGGCTCTGAACTGTCAGCACAGAGCAGGACGCGGGGCTGGAACCCATGAACTGGGAGATCATGACCTGAGCCCAAGTCAGAAGCTTAATCGACTGAACCACCCAGGAGCCCCAAGAACTTTTCTCTTAATCTGTATCCTTAACTAGCATGAATGGCAATAATAAGAAAGGCAACAGTGATAATTAAGATTAAAAAAAAAACCTATGAAGAGACCTTGTACACAGAGTGGGGTGAGCCAGGACACCTGGCAGCCTGGTCCAACTGGGGGGCGGATCAGGAGCCAGACACTGAGGCTTACTGGTGAGCCTGGGACACATGAGCACAGAGCCGAGCATGAGGTGACAGAGGATTTTTCTAGTGGCCCCAAAGACAGAGCTGTGACCTGTGGCGAGGCTATTCCTGAATGCTATTCTCTGCCTCCCCCTCCCCTGCCCATCATCATGGGGAGGTGAATGGGGGCTTGTGGGTGTAAGATGGTGCTGCCCACCCCTGCTGCCCGGTCCCCTAAGATACCCACGTTTTGATCCCGAGTACCTGTGAATGTTAGGTCATGTAACAAAGGGGAAGTAAGGATGCAGATGGAATTAAGGTTGCCAATGAAAGTGACCTTAAAATAGGGAGTTCATCCTGAATTATTTGGTGGGCCCACTGAATTCTTCAGAGCCCTTGAAAGATGAAAAAGGGAGGCAGAAGAAAAGTCAGTGTGGGAGTGATTCCACGGGAGGACTCAACCTGCCATTTCCGGCTTTGAAGATGGTGGGGGATTGTGGACCTCGCCATGCAGGTGGCCTCCATAAGCCAGAAAAGGCCAGGAAGTCGATCCTTCCGTGGAGCCTCCGGAAAAGATCATAGCCCCTCTGGCACCTTGGTTTTAGCCCAGTGAGACCCATTTTGGAATTCTGACCACAGAACTGTAAGAGAGTACATTTGTGTTGCTTTAAATCACTAAATTGAGTGGTAATTTGTTACAGCAGCCATAGAAAACGAAGACAGTATTGACCTCTCTTTAAAGGGTTAAGGTTTTAAGGGTCAGGAGTGAATTTCATCCAGACCCATCATGCCTTCGCGTGGTATCGAGCCTCAGTTCCAACCCATGTCAGGGTCTGTGTGACCCCCAAACACGCCTCTGTTCAAACCTGAAGTCTAGAGATCGAGCGGCTGGCTGCCTGAGGGACGAAGGTACAGATTTCCAGCCTGTTGAGCGGGCATGTTGGAGGGTCACAGAACGGCTTCTCTCTTTCTCCCCCAGTGTATTCCTTGTAGCTGCCTGGGAAGGTACCACTTAAGATCTGAATGTGAGTCCCAGCCACACCACCTCCTCTGTGTGACACTGAATGAGAGATCTCCTCTCTTTGAGCCTTGAAGTCTCAACCTATCAACTGAGCAACCTATCAACTGTCCTCCAGAGTTGACGTGAGTCGGGTGAGGCCCTCACGAGGCCTGCCATCCCAGGAGCCCCTGCAAAGACTCCCCAGATATTCTGCAGGCACAATCCAAGGCTTGCCTGTTTGATGGACATATGCCCTACGCTCGGCTCTGCCCGTTATCCTGTTGAGAGACACGTCAAAGAAATCCCTTTTCCATTCCAAAGCACCCTGACACGGTGTTTCCTGTAGCATGGGGGCCTATTGTTTCACAGGGAGGCATAATTAGGCATTTCTAATGCCTTTTTTGCCAGGCCCCAGGAAAAAATTCCAGAGTGCTGCCCATGAATTGCGTTTGAACTAACCAAGGGACAAAAGCACAAACTCTCAGCTTCTATTGGGCCCAAGAGACGCAGGCTGGCCTCATGCAGTTGAGGTCAGGAGGGGAGGTCGTATAAGATGGAGACTCTCGGCCTCACCCCAAAGAGGTTCCAGTTCTGGATGTCTGGGATAGTCTGGGAATCTGCCTCCTAGAGCAGATGCCCAGGAGATTCAGAGGCAGGTGTCCGTGTGCCGTTCTTCCAGGGATGCTAGTATAGTGGACATTGCGAGAGCTCGGTGCAGGCAGACCTGGACCCAAATCCCACTGTAGCAGCTGTGTGACCTCAGCTGTGTTCCTTCACCTTGCTAGGCTCCGCCTTTCCCGTCTGTAAACTGTCCTTGGTTTCAACCAACAAGACAGAGTGTTTTCCAAGTGCCAGATATAGTGCTAGCCCTTTGTATCGGCTTCTTTGGTCTTTGCAACAGCTCTCAAGGTAGGAGCTATTATTTCCTAACTCTGGAAGCCTCACTCGAGACCACCTCCTCCCCTTGTAAATCACTGTGGTGCTGAGTCGCAGTGAAATGAGCTATCTGTGGAGTACGTAGCACAATGCTGGGTTCATGGCAGGTGGTTGACACAGACTCACTGCCCATGCCCCGGCCTGGTGCCCCAGCACTGGGTGGGTTTGGACCTGTTGAGGATCTGGGAGTGGGGCTTGCAGGGCAAGGAGGGCTCAGAGGCCAGGGGTGAACATTATTAGTCTATCGGTGGGAATTCACCAAGACTTCCTAACATAGGTGGAGGTGAACTTGGAGAAGGGAACACGGCATACATCCTGTGCTGGCTTTGTGGGGATAATTACCCTAGAGGAGGAGTCTTCCAGACAGGAAGCCATACAAGGGAAGGGTCTGCAGGGAGCTGGGACGATTCTACTAGAGTGGGGACCCCCAGGGTGGGTGATTCTCGTGGGCTTTTCAGAGGCCATCCCCGCCCCTGTGGAGCCCGGCTTAGTCCAATTAAGCCTCTGCCAGGGAAATACTGCGTCGGCATTGTGGATAAATGGAGCTAGCGGACGGACACAAATAAAAAGTAATTTACTTTATCAACAAGAAAGCAAACCATGCCAAAGGAAGCAACTGAAAATGAGGGCAAATGAATGAATAAGTGAGGGTCATTGCTTTATGCGATCATCTTATAACAAGTTAGGCTTTGCTTTTCTCCCCCACAGCCTTTCCCAGCTGGGTTTAAATCATCGGAGTCCCATGATCTGCTGTGCTAAATACCCTCTGTGATTCTCGTAAGAACTTCAAGGTCAAAAGTCCAGCATCGGCTTTTCTCTGAGCTGTTAGAATGTAGTTTCATTCATCCAACAAATATTTACGGAGCGTTTGCTGTGAGTGAGGCAATGTTTCGGGCACTGGAGATACATCAGGGAACACAATAGATAAAGACCCCTGCTCTTGTGGGGATTACATTCTAAAGAGGGAAGAGAGAAAGAACCCAAAACAAAAATGAACCAGAGCAAACATTAGGGGGAAACTGGGTTAAGCATATATGAGAGCTCTCTCTATTATCTGTGCTGTTTTCCTGTGCATCTAAAATTAATACTTACAGAACAAAAAAGTGTATGTGTGTATACATACATGTGTGTGCTAAACACACACATATATAAGTACTTGTGTATACACACACACACACACACACACACACACAATGAAGAATAACTCAGGAAATAAAGAAATCAGGGAAATGCTCTGAGGCAGGAAGAAGTGTTGTAGTTTTTAAAAGTCTGGTCTTTTTGAAAAAATGGTATTTAAGCAAAGGTTTGATGGAAGAAGAAGGGCAAGCCATGGGCCACAGGGATATCTGGGGAGAGAATACACCAGTTAAGGAAAGTAAGTACAAGGTCTCAGTGGTGGCCGGCCCTCAAGAGGGCCCTCAATGACCCCGGTGTTCAGACCCTCCTGTAGCCCCCTTCCCACACTGAATGGGGCTAACCTGTGTAATAAGACTTTGAGGAAATTGGACTTCCACGGCTAGGTCACAAGAGACATCACGGATTTGGCCTCGCTCTTACTTGGATCGCTCTTCCCACAGGAAGCCAGCTGCCATATTGTGAGGATGCTCATGCCGCCCTACAGAGAGGTCCACGTGGGGAGGGAGTAAGACTCCTGCCAACAGCCAGCACTAACTTGCCAGGCTGTGAGTAAGTCACTTCGGAGGAAGATCCTCTAGCCTTTAGGTAACTGTGGACCCATTAACATCCTGACTATAATCTCGTGATGGACTCTGAGGCGGGACCATCTAGCCAAAGCCAGTCCCAGATTCCTGACCCCACAGAAGCCCTGTGAGATCAAAAGAGGAAAAAAAAAAAGTGTATTGTTGTGAACAGCTACAGATTGGATTAATTTGTTATGCAGCAATAAACAGCCACTCCACGTCTCTAGGTGGGAACATGCTTTGTTGATCGTGGAACAGCAGAGATGCCATGTAGCTGGAGTAGCAGGTGTAAGGAGGAAAACAGGAAGAGATGTGGGTCGAGGGCCTGAGTCAGTCTTCCTCCTGAAGAAAAGACTTCCTCTCTGTGGGTATTATTATTATTTTTTTTAGCAATTGGCCTCTCCTGAGTTTTTCTCAGGCCAGACCTTGGGAATGAGTAGTGATGCCCATTTTCTTCGCTCCTCTGGTCTTCTGAGATGGATTTAAATCTTCTCTTCCCAGGAAATCTGTGGTGTTGTCATCCTTCCTGAAGTGGTTTCAATGAGACCTCATGTTGAAACTGGGCCAATGCCTCCTTGGGTATTTTTTTTTTTTTAAGGCCAGATTATTTTGGTAGAGAACTAACATAGATTTGAACAACAACGAGAGAGAGAGACAGAGAGGGAGAGAGAGAGAGAGAGAGAGAGAGAGAGACAGAGAGAGAAGGAATTTGATTAATTAGAAACAAGTTGTGGCTCTGGGAGGAGTGAGAGGTGGGGGAGGCTGAAAAGAGCAGGTGGCTAAGACGGTGGGTGAGGACAGTGGGATCAGGAATGGCAGAGATGAGGGCATATGAGGAGGGTCTCTGCGTTCTGGGACTTTGACATCGTTGGTGTGGTGGCTGGGAAGATGGCAGGGAAATAGGTGAGAGGTGCGCAGGACTCTTGAGTCTGAATTCCATCCTCCAGGCCAGACGTTCTCCCTCCTGGTAGCTTCCAATCCTTCAGAGGTGAGCTCCAAATGGTGGCCCTTTAGTCCCGGTCAGTCATAAAATCCATTCAAAGTTGGAGTTAGGATAAAAGGGAATTTACTGATTTACATAAAGGAAAAGACATGGTCTGATTTAATCATTGTCCATCTATTCACTCTCTTTTGTTCTGTCTTCTGCCATATTGGCAACACCCTCTCTTAGGCTCTCCCCTTGTGGTTGCTGGCCTCTTTCTAGGGTTGAATCCAGGAGAAGAAAGTACTTGTGTTTGTCCCGGTGGAGCCAGACACAGTCTTGATACTTACTGGATGGATGATTCAACTCATGTAGATCATGTACCTCCTTCTAGGCCAATCACTGCCATTGGTGGGTGTAGAACTTTGGCCAG
Organism: Puma concolor; assembly: GCF_028749965.1. NCBI lineage: Eukaryota > Metazoa > Chordata > Mammalia > Carnivora > Felidae > Puma > Puma concolor. The sequence goes on along the minus strand of NC_141669.1, from coordinate 121,959,172 downwards.
GCTTAGAACCCCTAGACTTAGAATCAGGATGGGATGGATGCTCAGATGGAAATCAGAGGCTGACACCACCAGCAGGTAGATGGGTCATGTGACAAGATGGAAATCGGGCATATTTAGTAGGATAGTCAAGAAGGTTGCCTCATGAGTATGTAAGAGAGCATGGTTGGGGCACCCAATCTATTCACACTGACCTGTGGTACCGAAAGGTCTCTCACTGAATCATCAGAAAGTGGTAGGTCCCTTTATAGATTCTATGAGGTATTGTTACACTGTAGCCATGATCACATTGTCATTATTATTGATTTGTTTCACGCCATTTTGAGTATTTTAACCCCCTTTTATTAGTTAGGGTAATTCCAGTCGCTATGAGAGATAAATTCTGCAATATTATCGGCTTAAAGAAATTTTCTCTCTGGGTAACTGGGTGGCTCAATCAGTTAAGTGTCCTAACTCTTGATTTCAGCTCAGGTCACGATCGCACAGTGGTGAGATTGAGCCGTGTCAGGCTTGGTGCTGGGTATGGAGCCTGCTTAAGATTGTCTTTCTCCCTCTCCCTCTGGCCCTCGACCCCACCACATGCTCTCTTTCTCTCAAAACAAAACCAAACAAAAAACCCCCACAAATAAATGATTTTCCCAAAGGTGTAGTCCAAAATACGAATTATTGATTGGCGGTACTGGGGCTCTGCTCTACAGAGGCATTCAGGGATTGAAGTAGCTTCCATTCCGTGGCTCCACCATCTCCTTGTGTCTTAGTCTTTTCCTGCAGCTGGCAGTTGGGAAAAGAGAAGTGAAGGAGGGGTGCCTGCTTCCTAAACATCTCTGCCTGGAGGGGAGGTGCATGTCACTTTCATTCCTATTCCACTGGTTCCATCTAGGCGGAAGGGGAACTGGAATTTGTGTTCCTGGCTGAACAACGATGGTCCGACAGCTCCATGCTGTGGAACGGGAGCGTGCATCTTGGTGGGCAGCTAGCTAACTTGCCGCAGCCACCAAGCTGCCCCAAACTATAGGTATTAGAGTTATAGCCTGAAAATATAGCAAAGAGTTATTGTCAAAGGCGACTGTGGGGCTGCTGAAGCATTTTAGGCAGGAGAGTTACACATCTGGTCAATCTGTGCTCCAGTGACACGAAGGGGATTGTGGCAGTGGAATGGAAAGGAAGGAGGAGCCTTCTGAAAACCTCAGTCAGTGAGGTCCATGTTGTCCCCTTCTCCCCCAGTTTTGAATGGTACAATACCTTGGCATGCCTCACGTTTATATTCCTACCACGTACCAAGGGTCCACCATGTGCCTTTTTTGAAATAGTATCTATTGATAGCTTAGCAATGTTATGAGGTAGGTGTTATTACCTGCATTTAAAAAAACAAGTAAATTGAAGTTTATGGAAGAGAGTGACTTGTCCAAGGTGTGTTGGCCCTTCAGTGGTTGTCACTGAAGCTGTTGATCTGTGTTTGGAAATTTTGGGGGACTCTACAGTGCCAAGTATGCATTTACCCTGTGACGTGTTGTCTTCTTGCTTAGGGAACAAAGGGGTCTGAGTATCCAGTGGTGGTGGGGCCTGGCTGGCAGGTGGACTAGATAGCCCTTCGTACCTGCACCTCCCCCAGGGACAAAGCTTGAAGCACTGCTCTCCCTGCCCCTGCCCATCCCGTTGAGTCACTTCCAATTTCCTAACAAAGATACTCTGTGAGTCCTCTCACTGGCTCTCAGGAATCTGTTCTCTGGCTCCTGGACCTGGTAGGGAGGGGGACCATAGCCATACTCCCCAGGCTAGAGGAGCCAGTTCTGCTGACTGGGCAGATGGGGCCCACGCACCGGGACCTGGGGAGATTGAGAGGAGAAAGTGGCTGAGCGCAGCTCTGCGAGGCCTAGTGATTTATGAGGAGCAGCTTCCGCGGGCCATCTGGACCAGGAACTTCAGGAAGCACATCCTGTGTGGAGGCACAGGCAGCGTGGGAGCCCTGCCAGGGAGGAGGGAGGGGATGGGGGAGCAGGGATGGGGCAGAGCCAACAAGGAAAGAGCCCCGACAGCAAAACGAGACAGGTTCGGGTTCTTCCACTTCCAGAAACTTTGGGCAAGACCCTAACAGCTCGGGGCCTCACTCTCATCAACTTTAAAATGGAAGGATAATCATACCTGCTGTGCTGTTGAGAAGTTTAGATGGACTGTGGCTTCTAAAAGTACCCAACCCATTGGAGGAAAGCTGATATTACTGAACATTGACCATGAGCTACGCATGCAGTTGAGGGTTGGCAACATAAAGATTTCCGGTTTGCAGTCGAGTGGGGGAGGTAGACTATTTTGTATCGTGTGGGACATTTACTACAAACTCTGGGAGCACAGAAGTAAGAACAAGTAACTGGAGGTGAAGGAGAAGTTTGGGGCCTTAAAGGAGAAATAGAAGCTTAGTGACCTACGGAGAGGTAGCAAAGGGAACAGTTTGAGCACAGATACGCCACACTAAGGTCAAATGTTTGTGCATTCATTTGCAACTCCAGCCCTGAGCAATCTACTGGGTTCCAAACCCATGTATCCAACTGCCTACTTATATCGCCATTTGAATGTCTAATGGACACTCAAACTTAGAATGACTGAAACAGAGCTACTGGTCCACCTGCCCTCCACCCCCTACCTCCACATCAGACTTCTTCCTCCTAGGTCATCCCTATCTTGGCCTGTCTACTCAGTCACATAAGCCAAAAACCTAGAAGACATTTATCTCTGCTTTCTCTATTTCCTTCACTATGTTGCAAGGTACCTTGTTGCACCACTGCATATATATGGTTCCTCCCAGAATTATGCGACGTGGTCTTGACCTCATCTCCCCAAATTTATCCATCAGCAAGTTCTGTCAGTTCTGATCTCCCAAGTACCTCCAGAATCTGTGTCATTCTCTTCATCTCCACCACTGCCATCACAATCTTACCCAGGAAACTGCAACACAATTCTGTGTTTGTTTCCACATCTGTCTTTCACAATCTAATCTCTTCATGGCTACCAGAGAGGTCTTTACAAAACCGAAATAAAATCAAACACTCCCCTGCTACAAGCCTTTATCTGACAGCCATTTTCAAGGTAATTCTGTGTAATAATTCACCCTAAAACTCAGTGCTACACAGTAATAGACATTTTTTCTTGCTCATGTGTCCAAGGGTTGGTTGAGGCTCTGCTGATCTGGGCTGAGTTTGGCTGCAGACTGTAGGTTGGGCCCAGGGTTGCTCTCTATGTCTGTCTTTCTTTTTGGTCCAGTGGCTACTCAAGGCATATTCTCCTCCTGGAGAAAAACAGGGACACTAGAGGGCAAGTTTGCCTGACAAGAACATTTCAAGCTTCATTCCCAACACATCCAACACCATCTGATTGCTCAAAGCAAATCATGGGGCCAAGTCCAAGGGTCAAGGAGAAAGGAAGTACACTCCACCATAACTCCATAAGGAAGGTGTGGATATATAATTAGTTGTGGTGAGATAAAGACTTAGGACAAATAATTCAATCTTCAACAAAGGCTTTTAGTGGCTTTCCATTAAACTTAGAATAAGGTGTAAACTTCAACCCCCTCAGGCTCTAGCCCCAGGCTAGCCCCTCTAAACTTCAACTTCTGCCACTTTTTCCCTCACCCATTTCTAGCCATGCTGCCTTTGTGGCTGTTCCTCGAACTTTCCAAACTCTTTTTCTACCTCAGGACCTTTACATTTGCCATTCTCTCTCTGTGTGGATCACACTGCTCCTAGAGCTTCACATGACTGGCTCCTTCCCACCACCAGGTCTGAGATGCAATGCTATCTATACCTGGGGGTGTGTTAGAGATGCAGGTGCCTGGGCTCCACCCCCAGAGATTCTGAAATGGCAGGTATAGGGGTGTATCTCAGGGGTCTGTTGCTAACAAGATACCCACTGTTGATGCCAGTGCCAGTGTTCCATGGAACTTTCTGAGAAAGTCTGCTGTGAGAGGGAAGCGTGCCCCAGGGGTACCGGGGAGGATGTGCAGGGCCTGAGTCTGTTGGGATTCAAGGAAGTCTTGCAGAAGGCGTAGCAGCTGAGCCGAGGCTTGAGGGATGTAGAGGAGGTGGTCAGGCCGACAAGACTATGTTTTAGGGTCATCCCACAACTCTGTGTGCATCTTGGGTGTGAGCTTCCAAGTAACTTTTCCTGAACCCCTCACCCCATCCAGCCCAGGCCCTGCTGGAACAGCCTCCCGTTGGGAACTAGAACTGATGACATTATATACGACCACCATCCGAGCTTCTTGAGACAACCAATCCCACAGGAAGTCTTAGAAAGCTTTTTTTCCCTCTAAATGATCTTTTTTAGTGTCTGTCACCCGGAGTTGTAGAGATTTTATATCATCTATGAAATCCTATTAAGATTTTATTTCCTTATTTTCCTTTTATGATGACTGGGATTTCCTTCCTGAGAGAAGGCTTCAGGAAGTGGCCGTGCCTTGGCAGGAGCCAGGCCCTGGGGAGGGTGTGTTGCTGATGCAGCCACAGCCTCCGTGGCAGAGTTGCTGACAGGCATTCAGAGCTGGCAGCATCCTTCAAGGTCCTGTGGCCCATTTTCCCCCTGAAGGTATCCTCTCTAGAGCTTTGAGCATCCCATGACCCAAGAGAGGCAGTGATGGGGCTTTGGAGTCAGGTGAGATGGTCTAAGAGTCAGAGGGTCTGGGCTGAGACCTAGAACTTCTTGGAGGGCTGGCCTTTTGGGATGCTACCTATTTGGGTGACTTCAGACAGTTGTTTACCTGCTCTAAACCTTATCTGTACATGCATGCACACATGTTATGGTGAAGATAAGATGTGATAAGTGCTTTGTAGGCAGGGACCATAGAAGGACTGCTACTCTCTCCTTGAACAGATCCATTGATGGGCAACCCGCTACTTTGAAAAGTGGAGTGTTGAGATCCGGTTGGATCCAGATGCCATCAGTGAGTCCATTGGTGATCTTTTCTGACTTCAGGTCCTCTTACACATGAACCACAAACCTGGAAAGCCTCATCAAGGCCACTGACTTAATATTGACCAAGAAGGAATCAGAGAGATTCCTCATGGCCTCTTCTGGTCCTCTTAGGCCACTGTTCCTCAGCCGTGGCTGCTTATGAGAATCACTTGGGATGATAGGAACCCTAGTTAAGGCTCAGGTCTCCTCTCATATTTATTAAATAAAAACCATCAAGGGTAGAGACAGGCATCAGTGTTGTCTAAAAGTTCTACAGGTGACTCTAATTATTCAACCAGGTGACAGTCTCCTTTTAGATACATTCAATCAGTCGTGGATCCACCTTGGAGCACTAGCACCAACTCACAGAAGGACATCTTGAAAGCACCTGTTACATGGCTGCCTGCTTCATTCCAGACACAAGATGCAGAACCCAAATTTATCCAGGTTACCAGGTTGGAGTTAAACCTGAGACCACGTTAATTAACCTCCATCTGTTTTACTCGCTCTGGCCCTGCCTAGATGGGCCTCTGAACAGTCCTCCCAGTCTTGTTGGGAAGTCCCTTGTGTGCTTAGGAGTGTCTCCTTCCCCAGATAATGGAGTTGGCCAAGTTCTTTCTCTCCAGCTCCTCCTTTCCTGCTGACATTCGCAGTCCATGCACCTCACTACTCTGCCTGCTGCTGGGATGGCCCACAAGAATGCAATTCCCATGTTCAGTGTGCATTAGCCCAGACATTGGTACCAGTCCTTGGTATCCCATTGATTAAACCGCATTTAATCTGGTGCAGAAGTGAGAAGTGTAGCCTTCCTTTCTTGGGGTCACATGCTGTTGTGTGGGTCCGTCAGGAGGATGGCTGGAGCACTAGCTCTCAGCAACTCCAGCCTCTTCCTGAAGCTTCTTCTTAGAGGACCATGGGGCATGAGGTCTTGATTCAGGTCCTGGACCTGAATAAGGCCATCATGGCCTCTGTAGCGTATGTCTTTGCTCCTTTCACTCCGAACTTAAGAGATGTGACTGATTCCAATCTAAATTGACTTGTACAAATCACCTCCCAGCCAGTCTACCCAAAAGTTTGCCTTAAGAGCCCAATATAGTCAGCAGTCTGTCTTAGAAACCCAAGTCCAAATGAACCCCAGGTATGGACTCAACTTAGGTCAAAGCTAGGACTGCAGATTCCAAATCGGTTTCATTCTTCTGGTCTCTCAATTCAGCCCCACCATCTGAGGATAATAATGTTAATAGCTGCTGTTTATTAAGTGCTTAGTCTGGGCTGGCATGATGCTAAATGCTTCTTGTGGTTTACTTCATTTATTTTTACAAAAGTCCTACAGAGTGGGGGTTATTATGACCTATCTTACAGATGAGGTAATAGAAGGGTAATAGAAGGTCGGAAAGACCTTGTCATTTAGCATGCAGGTGGTGGAGCTGGGATTTGAATCCAGATCTGTATAACTCAGATGCCCCAACTAATGGTCTGGCTGAGTTGTTTCTATAGCACTCATGTGGAGTCCTGATACTTTCCTCTCAAGGGCTCATGGGTCATTCAGAAAATAAGCAGGTCTTCAGACTTAGCAGGAGTCCAGGATCATTGATCACAGTTTCATGTTTTCTATTGTAAAATTCAATGGCATTTGCCCATCTGCTTCTTTTTTTTTTCTTCCAAGATTTTATTTAAATTCAAGTTAGTTAACATATGGTGTAGTATTGGTTTCAGGAGTAGAATTTAGTGACTCATCACTTACATATAACATCCAGTGCTCAACCCAACAAGTGCCCCTCCTTTGTACCCATTGTCCATCTAGCCCGTCCCCTTACCCACCTCCCGTCCATCAACCCTCATTTTGTTCTCTATAGTTAAAAATCACTTATGGTTTGTCTACCTCTATGTTTTTATCTTATTTTTCCTTCCCTTCCCCCTATGTTCATCTGTTTTGTTTCTTAAATTCCAGGTACGAGTGAAATGATATGGTATTTGTCTTTCTCTGACTGACTTATTTGGCTTAACATTATACTCTCTAGCTCCATCCATGTCTTTGCAAATGGCAGGATATCATTCTTTTTGATGGCTAAGTAATACTCCATTGTGTATATAAACCACATCCTATCCATTCATCAGTTGATGGGTTGTTTCCATATTTGGCTGTTGTTGATAGCGCTGCTATAAACATTAAGGGGGCTCACACTTGTCAGAATGGCTAAAATTAACAACTCAGGAAACAACAGATGTTGGCAAGGATGTGGATAAAGGGGAACCCTCTTGCACTGCTGGTGGGAATGCAAACTGGTGCAGCCGCCCTGGAAAACAGTATGGAGGTTCCTCAAAAAGTTAAAAGTGAAACTACCCTATGACCCAGCAATTGTCCGTCTGTTTCCTATATTTCTCCACACTCCTTCAAGAGTCCATTTAGACCAAGAGCTCAGGGTTGAATGTCAGTGTCAAAGACAGCAGTGCCTTAGTCACAGACCACCAAGTCCACCCCACCCCCCCTCCCCACACCCCGGTCACCAGAGAGGGGAAATAGATTGGTCTAAAGTCACACAATTAGTCCGCAACAAGTCAGTCTAGGACCCAGGGTCCTTCTCCCAGAGACTTGGACTCATGGTGCGACCTTGCATAAGTAACTATTCTCCAAAGAATGCAACAGGCAGATAGGTAACCATGGAAGCAGTCTCTGCATTAAGCTAAGCTTTTAGAGAGGCGGAACCTGGACAGGACACCTGAAGTGGAGACTCTACTTTAACAGCTGAAGCTGAGGTGAATCAGGGGTGTGGACCTGAAAGGTCTGTTCCTCCCCTTGTCACTTTCCCTGCCTATCCTTGGGCATTTCTGGGAATGCTAGATACTTGCTGATGCTAGTTAGAAAGTCTGGGGCTTGAGTAGTTTGGGGACCTTGAAAGAGAACTGGACAGAGTGACTCTAGCCCTTCTGCTGACTGATCTCAGGTGAAGAGTCCTCCCACCAAAGGTTTTAGTACCTGCTGAACAACCTGCTCTCTGAAGAAGGGGAGAAAATCCCATTCCCTCCATGTAAATATTCCCTTGACGTGGTCACTTCCAAGTTACCAACATATTAACTAACTTGCAAATTTCCTGAAAACTTGACATTTGGCTCTGTGAGGCACAAGTTGAGTCCAGCACACCATTGCTTCCAAATCTTCAAACGCTTCGCTAGATTGGGATGGTGAAATTGTAGTGGGCTCCCATCCTCATGGGTGTATGATGATACGTTGGTGGGTGAGGGTGCACAGATAATTGGATGCCTCATTGATAAGTCTTTTCTTGTGATGTCACTACCTCTGTTTCCTCTCTTGATGGAAACGTTGCCGTTCCTACCCTGTTACAGAACAAATAGATGTGTGACATGCGGGTCCCAATCCCTGGTGCTGATTTCATATGCTTTTGACAGTTTCATCACATTTCTCACAGTTGTGATTTTTTTTTCTTTCCCCTCCTGGGATGGCAGAGTGGCATGTTGGGATACCATGCTGGGAACTGTTTCCCTCTGATCCTTTCTGTCAGGCTGGCTTTCCCTCTTTCCAAGCTTATACTTGCCTAAGTTCAAGGCTTTGCCACATGCACCTTGTAAATTTTCCCTGCCCCCAGACTGGTGCATCTGGAAGGGGGAGATGAGACTTTGTGGTTCTAAATCTCTCCTTGGCACATGTTCTCAGGCATGAATGAAAAATCAGTGATTTGGTTTGAACAGAGAAACTGCAGACAGATGTGCTGTTTTTCACATCTGGCTACTTGGAGGCACAGCTGTATGTGGCCACCCACTCTTTTTTGCACGTGTGGGGGAAGGGATTGGTTCCTTCATTGGGCTGCATGGCGAGGGGATGCTCAGGTCACAATCCGAGGTGCCAGGCTGAGTCTGGGGGCAGGGCGGATATTTTCTTAAATCTGGGTGGTCTGGCAGACAGGTAGAAGGGTTGAGGGTAGGAGACATCCTTGAGTCCTCAGTCAACTCCTCATACTGGCTGTCGGTTTGTGAAAGCACAACCCTCTTTTTCTCCGGGTGACTCCAATCGAAACTCTGGGGGGGTTATGTAAACCCATTCCCTAGATGGCACTGAGCCAGAAAATTAGCAATGATCAATGAAAGGGGAAGGATGATGAAATAAAAGTGGAGTCTCAATTATGCTCTAAATGAGCAAGGCGATGTTAAGTCTTTAACAGAGGAGGGGCCAGAGACGGGAGGAAGGGAAAAACGATTACTTGGAAGAATTCCGCGCCCTAGTCTGGACTTAGCCATTGATTTCCTATTGCAGTTCCACAGATGGACCATCAAGGCCTTGTAGAGTGCATGCCTCCCTGCTATATTTCTCCACAATCTGCATAAAGGAAGTGTAAGTTCCTCTGCCCTGCTTTTCTGTCCACCAACATTGGATCCTGGGTGGGTCGAAGGGAACAAACTTCTGTGGGCATTATGTTGGGGATTCACGTTTACCAGCTGCCGGGAAGTTGGATTTGTGGTTTCAGGGTACAGGATGTTTCTGTGCGAACCATGGTGAAAGTTGCTTTTGTGAAATTATGAAAGTAATTTGTTGTTGTTTGTACGACATGGGAGGCTGAAATGTTTTTATGAAATTTTGGTGATTTAAACAACAACAACTTTTTTTTTTCTCTTAAGCTCTGCTAAAAGGCAGAGTAATTGATGTTGAATTTGGTGACCTGCCCTGAAAAATGCAGTCATTGGGACAGCCTGGATCAGTCGTTCAGAATGGAAACCAAATGTTTTCTTCCATATATGTCTATAACGTAAGACTTATCCCCCATCTGGCAAAACCTCTTTCTGTTGAAATGTTCAGAGTGGAATTGCATTAATAAGGAGACATCAAGCGAAATTTACTACATGCACGTTCAATGGTCTCTGTAAACCGAGTTGCACGTAGGGCTTGTATCAATAAACATCTCTACCTGCGGGTTTTCAAGACAGATTAACTGAGAAGAGCCATTATGGGATAAAAGAAAAGGGCATGCTGGGAGAAAAATGAAATCAAACATTCACCCGTGCAAACACTTCCTTCCTGGATACTGTTCGGATTTTAATTTCTTTCTTTTTTTTTTAATATAAAATAAAATACAAGATGTTGGTGCTGTTTGGAGATAGCCCACATCTGTACGGTAATGAGACAATTCTCCCAAGTGCGGTTCTCAGTGGGATATTTATTTAATCCGTATTGGTTTTGGACCACAGCCTGTAATGAGGAAAGACACGGGCAGAGGCAGGAGACAGCAGTTGGAAGTCTGTCCCTTTTTGAACATGAAAGTACAGAAGGGTCGTGCATGTATTTAGGTTTTAGTGAAAATTCAATAACTTTAGCTGCAGACGCTTTGCTCCGGAACACTAATAAAAATGGGAATGGTAATAAAGGGGCCGAATTCGAGCTTCTTGGAGATGAAGGCTGGAGCAGTGCCAGATGCAGCTGTTCTGATGCTAAAGAATGTTCTGGTATATTTTCCAGGAGGACGCATGGGCCAGTGGAGGACTAGGTTGATTTTAAGGCATCTTGTGACAGCACATGAGCCCCAGGGACCCACAGACATCAAATAGGCCTGGTTGAAAAGGAATCCTTGAAGGCAGCTTCAGGAATGCTCGAATTCCCTGTCAGCAAATGTCCTGACCAACAGACACATCAGAGTTAAAAACTGGAAGGTCCTTCCTCAAACCAGTCAGCCTTTGCTAGATCTTTTGGTCTCTCGAAAGGGCAGTGGTGTGAGAATCTCATGGATGAAGTGGAGTTTGAGTCAAAAGGCCTCAAGGAAAGAGCCACCAACTAGCAACAAGCTGTAGTTTTGGCCTTTGGAAGAGTAAGGACTGTTGTCCCTGAATTATCTAACTTCATCCTCATCACCACCAGCCACTGTCACTTTCTCCCATTTTTGGATGCTTGCTTGTCCACCATCACGCCTTTGCAAGCGGTGGATTCAGGACCTGAACCCGGGCCCAAATTATAGAAGGCATTGTCTTAGCCTTGCCAAGCTCTCTGGGGACTCTGATCCCCCAGTCTAGGAGGAGATCAGCTCTGCAAAGAGAAATCAGGGATAAGGTCCGACCTAATGACTTGCTTTGGTCCTGGGTTTCACCATATTTGCCGAGATTTGTTTGAGAACCATCTTTTTTTGTTTTGTTTTGTTTTTCAAGTTGTATTTACTTTTTAAGGAATCTCTACACCCATCATGGGACTCGAACTCATGACCTTGAGATCAGGAGTTACATGCTCTTCTGATTGAGCCAGCCATGCACCCTGAGGACCGTCTTGAAATCCCACCTCGGCCTTCTCTGCTGCAGGCTGGATGCCCTCAGCTTACACAAGGGTTGATACCGTGTTGATGGGTTTGCCTACATCGGCAGAAGGCTGCCTGAGAACCATCTGTCTGAGATTCTAGCCTTCTTGTCAGGCTGGAGATTCTCAACCTGTGCTGGCTTTGCCTGAGATCTGGAAGCTCAGCACGCTGGTAGTACTGATTATTGCTACACTGCCATGTGTGGGACATGGCTCATCACATCCTGGGTGACTAGCTGTGATAGCCCCGGGAGCTTAATGTATCATTTTTTCTCATTTTGTCCCTGAAGGAATGATTGGATTCCGGGTCTCTCTCAATTCTGAGCTGACCAGGGAGGTTGTGGGGTGGGTCCCTTCTGGAGGGTGCTCTTCCCATTTTGTCAGACTCCTTGCTGTGAGCTGAGATACACACGGGCGGGGTGGTGAAGCCTGTTCCCAGGAGGTATTATCTACACCTGGCTCTTCTTCCCAGCCCACTCTGGAGTCCCCAGGCTCTGCTCTGGGTCCTTTCTGTCTGCTCCAGCTGCCTTTCCCTTCCCTGCGGAGACCTGGTGCCTCTCACCCAGCAGGGCTGACCTGCCAATGATAAATACCATTTAATTACAGAACAGGCTTTTCTGCTGTGTCTCTCAGCACGGCTTCTATTGCTGAAGATTAAACTTCATTCCAATACCACTGAATTACCTTTTTAAACCTATTATTTCAATGTGATTAACTTCACTTCTTTTCATTTAGCTGTAAGCAAAATCTTGTTTACAAGGCAAAAAAAGTCTTTGCCTTAATATCGGCAATAATAATACAAACGAACATTGCAAGAAAATAATTTATGTGAAAAACAGGAAGAAATGGCATTGATACATGAGGCTCCTCTTCAATTAATAAAAAGGAGGAAATATTTAAAAACAATTTATCAAAGAAATATATACAGTTCATACATCATGCATTTGCAAAGAATGTACTAATATCCATTCCACAAATAGCTGCGTGACCCCGGGATTCTAATTTGTGTGTGTGTGTGTGACGGAATCTGCGTTGTGGTTAAAATCCAGAGCTGGGTTCGGTGAACGAAGAGCCATGGGAGGACACCTGTCATGCATTCTCATTATACCGCGTTCTCCCTTTGAATGTGGCCAAAATGCATTTGAAGTTTTTAGAGAAGGTGGGTGTTGACTGCAAGCCTGGGGGAACAAACGCAAACCCTAGGATACTTTCTAAGGCGCCAGTTATAGAAGGCGCACCCCCAGCCTTCCATTTGTGCCTCTTTTTTTCAGGACTGAAATCTAAAGCACTTAAAAAACATATTTGTATTAGGAATTGCAGGGGCATTTGGGTGGCTCCGTCGGTTAAGTGTCCGACTTTGAATCAGGTCGTGATCTCACGGTTTGTGAGTTTGAGCCCCGTGTTGAGCCCCGTGTCGGGCTCTGTGCTGACGGTCTGGAGCCTGCTTCAGATTCTGCGTCTCCCTCTCACTCTGCCCCTCCCCTGCTTGCGCTCTGTCTCTCTCTCTCTCAAAAATAAATACACATTAAAAAAAAAAGAAGAATTGCAAAAGGAAGAAATGCTTGACGATTAAAAAAAAAAAATGTTTTTGTTTGAAGCAAATCTGGCAGACTGTTTCCCGAAAGTTGTCAAGGCCGGGTGGCCGCTGGGAAGCGGTGGCATCTGTCGCCGCAGTTATGCAAATCCTCTCTTGTTGAGGCCAGAGCGTGGGGAGGGACTCACGGCTGCGTGTTGGCAAAACACACACCGTATGCTACCACCCGCGTTCCTCCCTAATTTATTTTGACCATTTTCTTTTATGGCCCTTCCCCGAGATGCACTTCACAGGGCGTTCCTTTACGGGGCGATGCAGAGAAATTAGCATTTACATCATATTTAACAGTTTACAATGAGTTCTTCTGCCCACACATAAAACAACGTGCTTTTATAAGGAGAACATGGGTATCAGAATGAGTATTTCCACATATGGTACTGTGTTTAGCTGACGTGCAAACTCCTTGATGGTTCAAGAAGAAACATGGAGAGTTAGCCAAAGGCACTGAGCTCTAGCCAGCATGCCCAGCCCACTGTCCACCCAATTGCACCCTGGGAGGAGGAGGCCGAGGGGATGCACAGACCTAGGGCTGGGGTAGCAGGTACAATTATTCTGTGCCTCATCTTCCCCCTCAACTGCTGTCTCCTTGTGGCTCTCCCTTGCCCCTGACCAAATGTTCTTCACTTTTCTCTCTTCGTCCCTCCCTTCTCCCTGCCTTTCCTTCACCTGTTTGATTAGGCATAGTAACTGAGCACCCGTGCCAGGCTGGCCGTGATCTGGGGGTTGGCGTGGTTGGAGGAGAATCAGACAGCTTTAGGCTGTCTAGTCCCGGAAGATTTTTTGACATATAAAGTACACCCAGATATGCACAACCAGGCTGACCAACTTTCCCTACAATGTACATTGTGCTGAGATCATCTAGGAACTTCCGATGATGGTGACTCGAACTGGCCAGGAGAGGGGGCAATGGACCCCCCAACCTGGAAAGAAGCCCTGATCTCACCGTGGCTCACGGAGCTTCTGTTAACGCTCTGTCTTGTTCTACCCAGAAGCTGATGAATGCTGACTGTCAGCATCTTTATTTGCGTATTCTCAGCTCATCTTCAATACAACTTGTATTTTAGAAGAGAAAATGGAGGCAGAAAAGGTGTGGCCTCTGGCCACGCAGGTGCCAGCCCTGCTCCATGTTGGGATTTGCAGGACTGAAACACACGCAGCCCCTTCCGAGAGTTGTTCGCTGTGTCTGTGACCCTCTAGGGTCTGCACCCCACTCGCCACCTCAGAGGGGGCTTGTTGGAGCAGTGGGCACCAGCAAAGCAGCAGAGCAGACTGAGGAATCTGTACCCTAGAGAGGGGGACCACCCTCTGTGGCAGCCAACTCTAAAGGTGCCCCGGGATGTCCTCCGACGGGGTGGGGGTGGGAGTGGGGCAGGAACTGTTAAGCCCTGTGAGCGTGACTTCTTCCAGGATGGGGGACACAGTATCTGAAAGGCTGGGGGATGTGCCAGAAACCATCAGGGCAGGTTGACAGATGTGTTTCCAGCATCTGCCTCGCTCCTGGTGCTTGGCAGATGGGCTGCAGGGACCAGGCCGCTGAAAACCTGGATCGGTTTCAAACAGCCCCATTTCCCAGGCTGAAAGCAGAGAATTTCCGGAGGGCAGCCACGGAGGCTGCAGCTCCAGGGTGCCCCCAGCCAGAAAAGTTCCGCTGGAACCCTGCAAAAGCCTGGTTCTGTTGGCTCAGGGAATCTCGGGTCTGAGTGAGCACTTTCTGGCACTCCCTGAAATCCCTTATCTCTGCACCTCCTTTGCAGGTCTGCATTTTACTTTTGGTGCCTTCAGACGCCTGATAACCTTGAGATAGCCCACTTTCCAGATAGGACTGTCAAGCTAAAGCCTGGCTTGACCTTCTAGAGCTATGTTATCCCATATGTAGTAGCCGCCAGCCAGAGGAAGCGGCTGACCCCTTAAAATACGGCTAGCCCAAAACGAGCCACCCGGTGAGTGTAGTCGCACATTCACCACATTTCAAAAGAGAGCATAAAATATCTTAACATTTTTTTTTATTTTGCTTACACATCGAAATGTTAGTATTTTAGATATATCTGGGTTAAATAGGATATATCACTTTTCACTTTATAAAAAAATGTGTCTACTGACACATTTAAACCTGACATATGGGGCTTGCATTCTGTTTTTTCAGACAGTACTGTCCTAGGGGGCCGATCTGGTAGCATCCTTCTCAATGACGTTGTACTTGCGTCCTCAGCAAAATTTTCCCAGTAACCCCTATTGCTGAAGATGGCCAGGTTGGAGGCATGAGCCATCCCTTCCTCTCTTGACCAGACTGTGAGTTCAATTAGATCCTCTGGGACCCGGGCCAGCTGTTTCCAAAGAACAGTGGCTGTAGGTGCTGTTTTGCTTCCTCTGAGAAGTTTCTGCTGATCAGGTACCAGCAGTATCTAGACACAGCCTCTGTGCTAGGCCCCAGGGCTCATGGTTTCTCCCTCTGGATCCAAAGACAGGCTCCAGAGGGGCCTCATGGGACCTCTCTTCCTGCTTCCCATGGTGGCTGGCCTTGTCCCTGGCTGACCCACAAGACCAAGCTGCTGAGCCTTTTTTGCTTCATACCTTTTCTACCTTGACAGGCTGCCAGGTTCCAAGCAGGGGCCCCAGCAAGCTTGAGCAATCTTGGGAAGCAGGTAGGAGGGAGCGTCTTGCTGTAGACATCCCTGGGTGACCCCTGCCCCTATCCCTACGTGGGGCATCCTTTTGGCTGGGGACAATTGGAGACACTCATCCTTAGGGATGGGGGCCAGCAGGGACAGGGTGCTATCTCTTTGCTCTCTGTGCTCTGTGTCAGCCAAGCCGACCCCTCGAAGAGGGATTCTTTGGCTCAGAGGTGCATCCTCTTTGGACTCCCCAAGGGCAGCCAGAATTCCCCATCTACCGAGGCGGACTCTCTTTGGGGTGGGTGGGCAGGGATGTGCTTTGTTGTTATGTCTCCTTCATTGAGCAGGTGTTTATTGAGCACCTGCCCCACATACGGAGCTCTGGCAATATCACAGCAAACAGGGCCCGCAGTAGCCTGGCCTCTCGGAGCTCACTCTAATGGGGGAGGCACATGCTCATCAAGAAATCGCACCGACGATATCTCGTCACAAACTGTCAGAGCTAGTTGGCCGAGGATGCTGGAAAGGATTTGGTCTTTGGTGGAGGTGGTTGGGGTGGAGGGGAGGCTTCTCTGAGGATGGGATATTGGAGCTGAAATTGTATTTTGGAAGCTTTGCTTTTGTCCCCCTCCAGCTACTAGGAGGGTGTCCTGAGGATCAGGTGAGACTGGAAAATGTTCACTAGCATGGTGGGAGACAGGAGCGTCCGGAAGGAAAATTTTAATGAGAATAGAGAAGCTATCCAGAAAATCAGCACATCGTGGCACTGAGTCTTGAGGAGGAGCCGGTGGTGAGTGGGAGAGGGAGATTAGGCTGGATCTCCTGGTGGGGTGAGGCAAGAAGTTCAAGGCTAGGGTGATGAAGGGTCACAGGGTGAATGCCTCCCTCCTGCTTAAGAGCCCACTGCTGTGCAGCAATGCCTTAACGAGTATGTGCAGGCCACGTATTGAGTAGTTGGTGTTTCAATGGGCCTTGTGTTTTACTGGACCTCAGAAAAACATCCAACGATAGAGTATGCCTGATGGGGCACCCCATGTTGGAAAGAGGCTTGAACCAGGAGACCTGGTTCCGGCCCTGATTTTGTCCCCCGACCCACCGTCTGACCTTGGATGAGCCCCTTGCCCTCTCTGGGATATAGCCTCCTCATCTGTAAAATGAGGGGGCTGGACTGAATGACCTCCAGGCCCACATGCACATCTCAGGTTCCAGGGCCCCGGGAGTCAATGACGTGCTTGACTGAGCCGTTCCCAGCTGTAGCTGAGAGGTCGGGGTTCAAGCCTGTTACGAAGCTGCCACTCAGACTCTGCCACGTCTGATATTAATTTCCTCTCTCCCCATGAGGCACGGAGGGCTTTGTGAAAGACTCCAAGAATTGCCTCCGGCTTTGAGGACGGAAGCTGGCCCTGAAAGCAAATGGTGCTGAAGTCCTAGAGCACCCCCACCCCATGCTCCCTGTGAATTGACCCAAATCAACTCTTCAACGAGCAAGCTGTATGTAGTTGCGTTCCTGAGATCGGGGAGCAGGTGACCAACTTTGGTTCTGATTGTCCTCCGAGCCGGGCTCAGCCCCGTCGGAACCCTGAATGAGCAGGCTTTCAGAGCGGAGAGAGCCCCGACTTCATCAGAAGTGCAAAGTCATGGGTGTAGGGCTGCTCAGTTGCGACTTAAAACCCTGTAACTAGTTGAGTAACTGCAGGTATCTCCCGTGAGCCCATTTCTTCCTCCACAAAATGGGGACAACAAAGTCACCCACCCTCACCGTATAAGGAGGAGGATTAAAATGAGCTCACGTCACCTTACAAGACATGTAAGCACCTGGTAAAATGTAAAGCGGCCTGTCGATTATTATTATAAAACAATAACAATACTAAAGTTATATATCTCTCCCCGATGAAAAAAAAATAGAGCTTAGAGATGTTATTGCTAATAAATATACCCTTCACTTAGGCACAGTGCTTTAACTTCTAAAATGTCACTGTCTTCATTATCTCATATTATTCTCACCGGGACTTGTGAGGCAGGTATCATTCCCCCTGTATTTCAGCTATGGAAGGCCCAAGGTCACAGCTACTGGACAGGCATAAACCCCTATCTGATTGCCTCTAAGGGGGGCATTTCCCCAGCATCGTATGCCGCTTGGACTGGACCCACAGTTCTTGGACTCATTTTCCTCTGCAGTTCTTGGGAAGGCCACTGTTTCTTTACTGGAAGGTCTTGGTCACTCAGAGCCTTTGAGAGTGGGCACGCACATCTCTCCTTTTACGTGGTCAGCGCGGGGCTATGGGCTTAGCGCAGTTCTTCGGAAGCTCCCTCGGCCAGATAGCCAGACCTTCTCCCACCATCCCAGCTTCAGTCAATCTCGGGTGAATGGTGACTGCATCTGGGGTGAATTTGCCTGTGTCCTGGGCTGATGGGTGGGCCTGGACAGGGGTTGGCAAAGGTGAAGAACTCTAGGGAAGGAGGTCATGATATCATTGCCTGGTGTTTCGGTGAATGGAAGCCCCTCCCACCCCCACAGGCCCACCGTACCCTGCATGTACTTGTGGGTCCCCCAGGCCAGGGACCCTACACTAGTTCATGCCACACCTTCATTCCTACCCTTGAGACGCTCGCAGTCACTAACCGGAAAAGCTGTTTGGGTGGCCACCAGACACAACCGGCATGAAATTTTCTGATTCCTTTCCAGCTAAAAACAAAAATGTCTTCTCAGGGGGAAAAAAAATAAATAAATAAATTGAAAAAGCCCCCCGGAAACAACACCTTATCAGAATAATAAAATTAAATTATAACAGGGCTGTCAGTGACACAATATCTGAGGGTGACAAGATGTAATCTCAGTAAAAACATCGGATCTGTCTGTTTATAGATCTAATAAATTATGTTAGAATTGTGCTCTTATAAATCCAGGCTGTCGAGGAAACCCAACAACTAATTCATCAGTTGCTCTGAGGAGAGGTCTGCTTCTCCATTCCGATCGCTCACCATGTAGATAACGAGGAACCTTACAGACCGGCTGGTTAAATGTCATTTGTTTCAGAGCTGGAACACGCCACGGATCATTGCTCACACATAGTCACCCAATTATATTAACCTGTGCAGCAATACGGTGTAATGACATGACATTAAGGCAGCCACTTCAGAGGGGCGCCAGCTTCCCTCCTGGCAGAGGACAGCCCAGCCAAGGGCTTCTCCCAGGCAGCAATCTCGTCATTTAAATGCAAAACAAAAGCTCTGGGATGCAAGGAGCAGAGTCACTTCTCTCTGGCAGCCTCTGAAATCTGAAATATTCTAGGCTATATCCTCTCTCAGCTCTGAGGGGCTGCCGGCCAAGTTTTATTATTTTTTTTGTAATCCAGTGACTCAGTTTTCCCAAAGGACAAGATGCTCCCCTTCTCTCTCTCTGAAATTCACAATGTCTTGTCTTGGAGCGCAGCTGTGAGGTTGTCCCAAAGATACGGGACAAGGGGATGAACGGAAGGGAGCACAGAGAGAGCCCTGTCCACCACGGTCAGTTCTGTCAGTTCCAGGCTCAGAGCTCTTCTGGAGGATTATGGCACAGGGGGTGGGGTTCTAGTTTTCTTTGTTTTGTCAGGGGTAAAAGGGGAAGGGGGACTGATTTAGCCAAATCCAAAGCTTTGTGTTTCTTACTCTTGGCACTACTGTTATGAGGTTGGATAATTCTTTGTTGCGGGGCTTCTGCCCTGTTGGATGTTTAGCAGGGTCCTGCCCCCGACCCCCTAGATGCCGATAGCATCCCCCCTCCCATTGTGACAACCGACAATGCCTCCAGACATTGCCCAAATCGCCCCCAGTTGAGAACGCCTGATCTAGGGCAAGGCTCTCACTCTACAGACATTGGGCAGATATTCACAGTGCACCAGATCTGTGCTGGATTGGGGGCCCTTTACGTTGCTCTGGAACTTTCTTAAAGGAGTGGCCTGTCTCTGAACTCCCAGAGTCTCTCTTTTCTTCAAAGAGAGAAGTGGCTCTGCACTTCAGGCTTTTCAGGTTTGAATCCCAGCTCCTCTGCTTACTGGCAGCGAAACCTCTAGGTCTTTGTTGCTTTGTCTGTTTGGTGGGGAGGATAATAGCACCAATCCCTTTGAGCTGATGTGAGGGTTACCTGATTTGTGCAGGCGAGGTGTTGAAGGCTTGCACACACGGAGCCCTTGGCACTTGGTCATTATTTTCATTAACACCCATTCCTAAAGGATGCTGGCGATCCTGGGGATAAGGAGTTGGCTCAGGCCTCAGGGGCAAAGTCTGGCCAGGG
Organism: Puma concolor; assembly: GCF_028749965.1. Taxonomy (NCBI): domain Eukaryota; kingdom Metazoa; phylum Chordata; class Mammalia; order Carnivora; family Felidae; genus Puma; species Puma concolor. The sequence continues at coordinate 121,939,466 of NC_141669.1, read as the reverse complement.
GTCGGGGCAAGGCAAAACAGGTGGCCCTGAGCAGAGCTCCAATCTGAGCAAAGGAAATCAAGGATGTAGCTCATGAAGATAGGCTGTGCTTACCCAGAAGGGGCTCAGTGGTAATCATTGCTACCCACTTTCAATCAATCAATCAATCAATCAATCAATCAATTAATCAGACACATACATAGCATTTTGTTATGTGCCAAGGGCTATATAAGAGCTTTTCAAATAGTACATCATTAGTCCTCACAATAACCCTATGAGAGAGAGAGAGAGAGAAAGAGAGAGGGGTTCTATCACTACCTTCATTTTACGGGGGGTGGGGAGTGGAACTGAAGCACAGGAAGTTTTGTTTTAATAACTTGTCTAGTGTCATTCATTTACTATGTTGTAGAGCCTGGGTTTGAACCCAGGCAATCTGGTTTCAGCGTCCATGCATTCAACCGTCACATTTTGCTTCTAACTCCAGCTCACCTTACTGATTAGGGGGATAAGAGATGTGCGGGTAAGGCAAGGCTGGGAGTCTGGGAATGGCTGGCTTAGCGAGCTGCTCATCCCTCATGTGAGCTTGTTTCCCTGTTCCTACGTTGGCCAAACCAGTTTTATCTCCCCACCTTTCCGATGGAATGCTTATGAAAACACACAAATATGGCCATGTTTGACGGCTCCAGGTCCTGGAGCACCATTCAGCGATATGTACATATCAAACCACCAACCGAAACTCAGAATAAATCTTGAGGCAGAAAGTGGGGCCGAATGGGTGAAAAGGCAGGAGGCAGGTTCAACCTCCCATCCCCATTCTGTGGGACTTGTGTTCTCAAGAGGTCAGAATCCTCAGTTCCTACTCCTCACCCAAGCCACACTCCCCCCACCACGTAGAGCTACCCGCGCTGTCTGCTACCGGGGTGGGAGTGCATCAGGGGAGCCGATGGGCATCTGGGGTGTGATGTTGGCTCAGGGAAGAGGTTGACCCTGAGACAAACATGGGAGTTCAGGGGTTGGACTCTGAAATTACACCTTGCACAATTTCTTTAGGAATATGTGACCTTCTGACATGGCCAGCTGGCTGGTTCATGAGAGCCTCACTCTGCACGAGCCATCAGATTCACATAAATATGAGGCAGAAACTGGAAAGTTAGAGACAGGGTTAGAGGGTGTCATTTGAGCCAGCTCACTGGCATGTGTCTTGGGTCCGAGGACTCAAATAGCAGACAGGTGGACAGTGAGGAGGACTCAGAAAAATCTCATTTCATTTACCAGAAAAATCTTATGTCTGGACAGACTTTTCTTCCCTGCCTCCCTTCATTGTCAAGGGTGAGTAAATACGGAGGAAAAAAGGCTGTGGGATCTCTGAGAAAATCGTCGCCATAAAATAGAGAACTCATGATGCAGAGAAAGAACTTACTTTTGAAAAAGACCGATTATGGTAAACTAAAGACCATTTTATGACACATCTAAATGTGTCTTTTCAGCAAAATTCAGAGAAACATGCAGTTTCGTGATGCAAGATATGAAAAACTAGTTGATGATACACCAATATAAGACACGAAGGGAGCAAAGTTGAGAAGAGTTAGAAATAAAAGAAAACATCAACAAAATCGACAAAGATGAAATATAAAGAAATAAAATTAACATGAACATTAGATGCAGCACAAAGGCAGAATTGGCAATGCAGAAAATAGAGTCAATAGTCACTTAAACTATATGTGCTTCAGTGTCATTATCTGTTCAATGCAGATAAAAGTGTCTGTAGATTTGAGTAGTAAATGAAATAAAGCATATAAAGCTCTTAGCAGAATATCTGGGATGAGGCACGCCTTTAATAAATATTTGCCATTAATTTTACAATTAAAAACCTTAATAGGGAGTGCCTAGGTGGCTCAGTTGGTTGGATGTCCAACTTTGAATTTTGACTCGGGTCATAATCTCAGGGTCATGAGATCAAGCCCCAGGTCGAGCTCTGCGCTGACATGTGAGGCCTGCTTGGGATTTTCTCTCTCCTCTCTCTGCCCCTCCCCTGCTCGTGCTCTCTCTTTCTCTCTCCCTCTCTCTAAAAACTTTTTAAAAGACCTCTAATAAAAAAAAAAAACTAATATGATCACAAAAGAAATGGTTTTAAATATATTTTATTGTGCATTTGCACGAATAGTAGGCAAAGTAGATATTATTAGACTTGAAATCAGAAATCTTGCATAAACTTGAAAACCAGCAAAATAGTAAGAGAAAAAAGCAGAGATTAAATATATAGCAGACAGAAAATGGTGCTCCATCAGAGATCACTGCCTTTCCTAAAGAACAGACCATTGAGTATATTATTTCATATACATGCAATACTTTAACACATTTCCAAAAAATTCAAAATAAAAGCAAAATTTTTATTTTTATTTTTTTATTTTTTTATAAGTTTATTTATTTTTGACAGAGACAGAGTGTGAGCATGAGCATGAGCATGAGCAGAGAGAGAGGGAGACACAGAACCCGAGCAGGCTCCAGGCTCCAAGCTGTCAGCACAGAGCCTGACGCGGGGCTCGAACTCACGAACCGTGAGATCATGACCTGGGCCGAAATCGGATGCTTTAACCGACTGAGCCACCCAGGTGCCCCAAAAGCAAAATTTTAAAAGGAGTCAGAACAACAAATGAAATAACCATCGAAGGTGAACTAGAGGAAACTTTCTTGATCTTAAGAAAAAACAAAGTACATTAATGGGATTCCACAGACAACTTAATTTTGCTTAAACTTTGCTTACCACATCTCCCTCTTGGAGAGCAAGACCCAATGCCTACTTTCCTTGGAACCCCAGCTTGGCAAAGGCTGACCTACATACAACCAGGTTAACTAGACCCTCTATGATCTGGCTCTCTGTTACAACTCTAATCTTAGCAGCTTCTACTCTCCCCCTTCTCATTCTACCCCAGTCACATTGTCCTTCCCATTAATCCTTGGATATACCAGGCATGCTCCCGGTTTAGGGTCTCTCCATAAGCTGTTCCCTGTCTGGAATGTTCTTTGCTAGAGCCACACAACTAGCTCCCTCACTTCCTTCAGGTTTTTATTCGACATCCGACTGCAGGGTTCCCTATGACCCTGTTGAAAATGTCCACATGTCCAACTCCCTATACCTTTCCTCAGCTTTATCCTTGCTCCAACATGTATCACCATCAAAATCTCTATTTGGCTCATCTCTCCCTCACTAGAATGCCAGCTCCATGAAGGCAGAGATCTCTCTCTATTCCATTCACTGCTGTTGAGATCATTGCTTCACATACAGTAGGCACCCAAGAGATACATGTTGAATATGTGAAATAGTAGATGAATGAATCCTACAGGCAGACAGGAAAAAAAACCTCAGGTTTCCTATAAAGGACAAGGGTCAGACCACTGGCAGACTCCGCCACAACTCTGAAGACTACAAGACAATAGGACAATATCTATGGGTTTTTAGAGGAAAAGGTTATGACACAAAAACACTATTCTCAGTCAAGTTGTTCATTTGTGAAAACAACAGAAATATGGATGTGCAAAGCATACTGTTGATGAGCTCCCCCTAAAATACGAAAACAAAGCAAATAAACTCTTTGAAGGTATACATACATGAATGAGATGAATCAAAGTTGGAGACCTACCCAAAGTTGGGTAAATCAAGATGTAAAGTCAGAGTAGAGAATATTAAAACCAGTTAAACATAGAACTGAGTCCGTTATATTATTTTAATAACCATAAATATGGTTACTTAGCAATGGTGCTATTATCTAAAAACAATTCCTGGAAAAGATGAGCACAATATAAACAAATATATAATTAAAAATTATTAATCCAGGTTTAAAATTTCTAGATTATATTAATGAAAACATGAAAGTGAGGAAGGAATTGGAGGTAAATTTAAAAATTTTTTTTAATGTTTATTTATTTGTGAGAGAGAGACAGAGTGTGAGTGGGGGAGGGGCAGAGAGAGAGGGAGACACAGAATCTGAAGCAGGCTCCAGGCTCTAAGCTGTCAGCACAGAGCCCGACTCAGGGCTCGAACTCAACAAACCATGAGATCATGACCTGAGCTGAAGTCAGACGCTTAATCGACTGAGCTACCCAGGTGCCCCTTGGAGGTAAATTTTAAAATGCTTCTTTGCTCCTTGTTTAGAGGAGGAGCCAATAAAAATGACTTAATTCATTGCACTGATGAACAGACAAATACAGGTTCAAGTACAAATTTTACAAAGAAAAGACAATCCCTTAGAGAAATATAAGAAAGTATTATACTCTTCAAAAGAAAGCACAGAACACAGTTAATGGGAATATTTTTGTATATTATTACTCATGCTTTTTCATATTTTAAACATTTTTCAAAATTCAGAAATTAGGCACAGTGCTCATAGAAAATATAACTAATGGCAAAAAAAAAATCGAAGAACAGAAAGTATAAAATAGCAGTGCAGTAAGACCTAAAATTCTGGATCTTTAAATGGAATAAAATTTTATCAACATATAGCCATTTAGATTAGATTAAGGCAAGCAAGTAGACAACAGAAATTAACTATAAGTTTTGTACAAAATTTAAACCTAAGTCAAAATGACACAGAAAGATAAGATAGGATTTAACATGAAAAACACAAAGCTACAGACAACAAACTGAGGGTTGCTGGAAGGGTATTGGGTGGGGGGATGGGCTAAATGGTGATGGGCATTAAGGAGGGTGCTTGTTGGGATGACACTGGGTGTTATGTATAAGTGATGAATCACTGGGTTCTACTCCTGAAACTACACTGTATGTTAACTAATTTGAATTTAAATAAATAATTTTTTTAAAAAGCACAAAACTAAAATAATTCCATTTTAATAAGGAAGCAATCCATAACAAGAAAAATAATAGTCATGAATCTTGTTGTGCCAAATAACATAACATTAAAATTCATAAAATGAAGACTGTTAGCAATACAAAGAAAAGTGATAAAACAGAGGAGTGGCAGTGGCATTTAATATACCTCTCTCTGTCTTTGACAGATTGTGTAGATAAAGTATAAGTAAGGATATTGATGAGTTGAGAAACATGTATTTTTTGCCTGTGTCTATCACACCAAGGGCTTCTTGACCCTTGGAGATATAGATAAAATTTTTCCAGTTCCCACTTCCATGACTTAGGGCTGTCAGATGCTCCCTAAAACCTATCAACCTCACCTTTCCCTGTTTCTCTGGGTTTTCTTTTTTGAGTTGTGTGATCTGTACACAGGTTTCTATGAAAAACCCAGTTAAGCCAAGTATTTTTGGAGTTAGTAACTCTCTAGAAGATTTTGGCCATGCCATATGGAAGGATCACATAGCTCAGTGCCCAGTACTCTGCCCATCCCTTCACAAGTGATTTCCTTTCCATAAGCCCATACTCTTCATGTACTCTTCCTAGGGTATGATATGACCCTAGGAAATACATCTGGTCCCCCTATTTCAGTGGGTTCTTTCCAGATTACCAGCCCCTATGAATCCAAATTGTTTTCCCTACCTTCCTTAGAATTCTGATAAACAAAGCCTTTCAATCTCTTGATAAAATTATTATTATTGATAATGCAACTGCCTCCAAATTTTGTTTTTTTTAAATTTTTTATTTTAGAGGGTGGGGGAGAAGGACAGAGAGAGAGAGAGAGAGAGAGAGAGAGAGAGGGAATCTTAAGCAGTTTCCCATGCTCAGCACGGAGTCTGATGTGGGGCTCGATCCCATGAACCGTGAGATCATGACCCCTATTAGATAATGCTGTGTTCCCTTCTGTGATGCACATCCTAAAGGGGATACTGTGTTCTAGAAAAAAACTTCTTTTCAGGAACTCTTGTATAATAAGACAAATTGATCCTATATTAACCAGAAAGAAAAACCTCAATGCTTTACCTACAATAAAAGCTATAGAAGTCAAATTGTTAGAACTCAAAATAATAAAAGTAGGATACATTAAGGAAAGGAAAGATTAGAGGGAAAATATTAATTAGTGGAAAGGAAAACCAAACCTTTGGGTTGAAGAGAACCTCAGCTACCTAGCAGTCGTGAGATATTTAGGTGAAAGGAATGAGAACATTATTTAGGAAACCTAAGGAACGTGGCCAAAACTGTACACAAAGATAAATACATTTCATCAAGTGAATTCATTGTTAAAATAACACAAAAATCAGAGAAGCATTTTATTCAAGAAATTAGCAGAAAACATGCATTTTGGGAAAACAGGTGAAAAGTGATATTCAAGGGCAAAAGCAGAAACTAATGATGTAGAAAGTAGAAACAGAAAAATTGCCAACTAAATGCAAGGGAAGTTCTGGATATGTCAATAAGATCTCTTTCATAACTAATAAAAAGATCAAACTATGGATACAGAACATTAGAAGTGAAAAAGGGCAGTTAACATCACAAAGATAGTTTTTAACAATGATAAACCAAAAACCAAACCCAGGTGGTTTTACAGGTACATCTTTTCTGATTTATAGTCTAATTTTTAATCTCATTGATAATTGTTTCATAGCATAAAGAGAAAAGCAAAATTAGCAAAATTTCATACTCGAACCATATAAAGACAGAAAACTCAAGGTCAATCTTACTTTTGAATGTAGATACCAAAAAATGTAAAACACCACGTCTAATATTAAAAGAATAATAAACCATGAACATATAAGAATTATTTTAGGACTGCAAGGGTAGCTTAAAACCAGGAAATATATATTAAAAAATTAAGTTTCTGTCTGCTACTCTGTCAGGTGAAAATGCTTGGGTGAACTTTGAGATTTGAGATTGTATGCCCTTTTATTGACTGTCTCTGTGGAATATGAAAAATTCACACCATGGGATGGAGAATTCTGAGACGATCTCAGGAAGGCTGGCAGTCATCCTTCAGAGGAGCTGAGAACAATGAGAGGCCCATGGTATCCATATTAAAAATCAGAGTGGAGGAAACAATGGCTTCATATATGAGTCCTCATTGAAAGCCACAGGATAGATACTCCAAATTACGGGCATTGATTTGTAACCAAGCTACTACTCACATGTGCAGTGTATGCCACAAGGGATGAAGCAATGGGGATTTGCTTATTTAACAATGGCCAATGATTTTATAAAGTAATGTCAATGGAGCCAAGAAGTCAATTATAATGTAAGAACAGGTCAAATGTAAAAACAAACAAACAAACAAACAAACAAACAAAAAACAACACCCAATATTACATTTTGATGAAGACTGTAAAAGAAGTTGGTAAAACTCAATATCTATTTATGATTTTAAAATTCTTAGTTAACACAGGTTTAAAGACTCCTTACTCAACAAAATTTTGGTCTTAAAACCAATAGTCAATCCATACATAATGGTGAAACACAAAAACAATTTTCACTGAAATCAAGAAGAAGAATGCCCCTCTGCCCAGTTGAGGCCAGAAACATCTCCCTAGTTGTGATAAACAAAAATATCTCCAGATATTGGTCCCTGGGGGGCAAAACCATCCCTAGTTGAGAATCACTGTTTTAGAAGTTCTGGTAAATGCAATGAGACCATTTAATTTAATCTAGTAAATGCAATGAGACAATGTGATTTTTTAAATTATAAATTACAACTTTTGAAAGAAAAAAATCGTCATTCCTTGCTGAAGATGTGTTTAGCAGCTTTCTAGAAAGCTGAAAAGAATTAACTACCTAGAATCTTTATTGGGAGTAATGAAAAGAGTTCAAAAAGTGGCTGGATATGGAATAAATATGTACACAAAAATGTTTCCAAAATTCCAATAACACCTAGTTAGAAAATATAATGAACCAAAAGATTTTATCCCAGTAGTGACTGTAATAGAAAATAGAAATAGTAATAGAAAATTGTGAGAAATAAATGAACCAAGATATGTACTGGAATACATATGAATTATATATACATATCCAATATATACATATCCAGTTTTATGGAAAAGGGTATCCTTGGACCCACTTCCAGAGAGTGATCTTTTAAAACTAAAGATGTGTTACTGATTGCTAAACACTGTCAGTGGCTTGCCACTGCCTGCAAGATAAAGACCTGTCTATAACATGCCCACTCTGGCCATTGCTGACCCATGCAGAGGTTTGCTCCTGCTCCCTCCCGGGGCTTCAGGAGGGCTCGGGACATTTGAATGCACTATCACTTGCCATTTAGTTCTGCTCTTTCCCAACCTGTACACCCCCAGAACATTCATTTTATATAACATAATTTTCAACTCCTGGACCACCCCCATTGCCCTTCTCTGTATACATTCCATTAATCAAAATCTGTCTTTGAAGTGTGGGTTCTAGCTCTAAAAAATAGTGTGGAGGTTGCTCAAAAAGTTAAAAATAGAACTACCCTATGACCCACAATAGCACTGCTAGGAATTTATCCAAAGGATACAGGAGTCCTGATGCATAGGGGCACATGTACCCCTATGTTTATAGCAGCATTTTCAACAATAGCCAAATTATGGAAAGAGCCCAAATGTCCATCAACTGATGAATGGATAAAGAAGATGTGGTTTATATATACAATGGAATACTACTTGGCAATGAGAAAGAATGAAATCATGCCATTTGCAGCAACATGGATGGAACTCAGGGTATTATGCTAAGTGAACTAAGTCAGAGAAAGACAGATATCATATGTTTTCACTCATATGTGGATCTTGAGAAACTTAACAGAAGCCCATGGGGGAAGGGAAGAGGAAAAAAAATAGTTACAAACAGAGAGGGATGGAGGCAAACCATAAGAGACTCTTAAATACAGAGAACAAACTGAGGGTTGATGGCGGGGGGGAGGGAAGGGAAAGTGGGTGATGGACACTGAGGAAGGCACTTGTTGGGATGACCACTGGATGTTGTATGTAAACCAATTTGACAATAAATTATATTAAAAAAAATAAAGTGTGGGTTCTAGAATTGAATGTGTGTGGTATGACCAGAGTAAAGCATTGTCCCCTTTTTTGTCTTAATACTTTACTTATCTATTCATTAACATTTCTAAAATGTGGATGGACCTTCATTTAATTCCTGGCTTTGCTTGTTATTAGCCACACGTATGACCTCTTTGAGCCTCAGTTTCTCCTTTAACAAGAGGTGAATAACAATGCCTCCTCACCCTGTTGTGATAGTAGTTCATGACACTTCTTCTTTTTCCCTTTCTGTGTCTCAGTTAGTCATCTCCTCAGTCTCCTCCCATCTTTCCCCCTTCTTCATCATCACGCTGTCCATGCAAACATGTTGTGTTTGCTGGGCTGTTGTTGAAGCTGACGCCTTGGATTCCCTGCCTCCATTTGCTCCCCATCGAATCCTCTTTGCGAAGCCATCATTGTAAAACACAGCTTATATATATGACTCCTCTGCCAGTACTTTGATGGCTCCCCACTGCCTCCCAAAGCTCAAACTTTCCATCTACAGTTGATCTGTGTCTACCTTTCTGGCATCATCTCCCACTCCCTTCCTCAGGGCATCCCACACCCCAGTCTTGGTCAGAAGGTCCTTGACTTGACAAGCCATGGCCTAAGAGAGGAGATATTTCTACAAAGATCATAACAGAATGTCTTTCCTTGGAGATGCACCAAACTGCTTCTTACCAGAGGGAGGGACCAAGGTAAGGCTGCTGGACTGGCTGGAAGCAACAAGGATTCCAGGAGGATTTCTCTCCCAGAGCTGGAGAACCAGCCCTGGGGCTCTGGAGGCCCCATTTCTGAGCACAACAGCCTTCCCCAACCCAACACCTCATTGGTCATGGATGCTTCCATTTCACGGTCAATTGGCCATAATTTCAATTATGTAGGAAGCTTTTATTTTACATGCAAATTCCAAAATGACTCAGAAATCTGTGGAGAGGCCGAGGTATAAAGGACTAGGAGTTTAGGCCCGGGAGATGGGAATATCCCTATATTCTACATAACTATCCCTACCGGCCCCAGCACACTCAGAGGGTGCTGTGAGCAATGCCTATTAAGAGAATATGGAAGATACAGTATCTGGAACATTGCAGACAGTAAAATGTATATCTAAGACATGTTTATCTTTTTTTGCTGTTTATTTATTTATTGAGGTGGGGGGAGAGAGGGAGACAGCAGGGGAAGTCAGAGAGAGAGGGAGAGAAAGAGTCCTAAGTAGGCTCCACACTGTCAGTGCAGAGCCTGATGTGGGGCTTGAACTCATGAACCATGAGATGATGACCTGAGCCAAAATCGAGTCAGATGCTTAACCATCTGAGCCACCCAGGCACCCCTCTTAAAACACCTTAATATCAATACAATCACAAATAAAAAACTTTTTTTCATTGGGCAGAGTCTTGCATTTTGATTTGGAAGTCCAAGCCCCAATCAAGGGAGAGGATTTTAGCCTCTGATGGGATGAGTTTCTCCCTCCTCTCTGCCTTGGCTTAAGCTGACAAAGCAGACTCAGGCAGAGGGGCTTCGACGCAGGCTGTCCAAGATCTGTCCCCACGTGGAACCTAACAAATGGCAGGGGGAACCTATGTTCGAAAGGTTCTCAATCTCAGTTGTCCATTAGGATCACCTGGGCAGCTTTTTTAAAAGCCCTGATTCCCAGGCCAGGCCATACCCCAGGCCAAGTGAGTCTGAACCTCTCAGGTTGGGGCCCAGACTTCAGGAATTTTTCAAGCTCCCTTGGGACTGCGACATTCAGCAGAGGTTAAACACCCTCGTCCTTCTCTCCCCTGAGAAGGAGTCTACGAACACTGCTACATATGCTGAGACCCTACTATGCTTCAGGCACTGTGCTGGGAGATTTTCTTACACTGAAACTTCATAACAATGCTGAGGAGTAAGTATTATCTTCTCCATTTCCAGGAATTAGCAGCCCAGGGGAGCGAAGTGGCTTGTCCAGTGTTACTTCTACCCAAGGAAGGGGTGGGGTCGGGAGACAAAGCAGGTCTTCTCAGCTCCAGAGCCTGTGCAAGCTGCATGCGCTATGAGAATGGAACCACCCATGCTAGGCCTAGGGTAGGTTTTGGGCTATCACCCTGCCTGTCCTAAATGGGTTTGAAGGGTGTTTATGTTCCTCTGTGTCCTTAGAGGGAAAAGTGCCAGCTGAAGCAAGAGCTGAGAGGCAAGAAGTAAGCACATGCATCCCATTCCTGATCTCACTGAATCTTCTGCAATAATCTCAGCGTTCTATGCCATCCGGCACGTACGCTCACAGGCGCTTTCACCCACAAACCCAGACGTGCACACACGTGCACTCGGGCATGGAACCAATCTTGCAGGGAACGTACTATATGCCAGGCACTGGATGCGTGTATATCATGCCCTGTGTACAGGGAGGTGGTTTATTGAACAAGAGGTTAAATGTGTAAGCTCGGAAGATGTATGACTTGGATGTTGAGCGCAGTTTTCCAGCTGTGTAAACTTAGTCAAGTCAGTTAAGTCAAAATTTTTTCTTTTCCTGCCGTTCTTGTTCTTCTCGAGAATTTATGCGCACGTTTCTCTGGGCGAGGAGCTGGAGGCAGCTCGTAAGCCAGTGTCCTCAGAGTCTCTCCCTGAAGTCGGCCAAGGCTCTGGTGGCGGCAGCTGTGTCTGTCCTGATCCCTCTCATGCTGAGGTGTCAGCTTCCACGGGGATCAGGTATCAAGCCAGGACCAGTCAAGGCCAGCCAAAGGTGACCTGGAGGCCGGGGTGTCCGTGCGGGCATGTAGTACTGTGTGGGCATAAACTCAACTCTTCCTGATACCTTGCGTGGTGGGGGCAGGTGTGGGCCTCCTTCCTCCCTCCTAGGCTTCACCTGGTTGCTCAGAGTGCTGAGGCCTTGTCTCTACCCTCTCAGACGGACAGACAGATGGACATCCCCAGGGACGTAGCCCAGTACAGTGGCGAAGAGCATGGGCTCTGGCCTCAGGCCCATCTGACCCATCTGGGTACTCCCAGCCTTCCTCTGTGCTCAGCTCACAGCCTGGTGCACAATTATAGATCTCTGATGTTGAACCATAGGTATGAGTCTATTCCCCTTATTTTAATGCCCAAGTTTGTTCAATTTTCCTGGCTTTAGTCCTTAAAAAACAGACAAACAACAACACCCCCCCCCCACAAAAGGGATTTAGAAAATGTGGGATCTATCAGAGTCCTTTCCTCCTTGCTGTCACTTATCTGGGCTCTGCAGTGTCACAGTGGAAACAAAATGGGCCAAGCTGGACAGCTGAACACAGACCCTTTGCCTAGAATCCCCAGAGACCCTCAGGAAACCGCTGTGACAGAACAGCTACACCAACATGGGCTGGGGAGTCGGTAGACCCAGAATCTGGATTCCATTCCTGTGCAACCCTGGGTAAATTACTTAATGAATCTGAGTCTCAGCTTTTTGCTACACCCAACACAAGGTCATGTTCCCCTATTAGAGATGTTTACTCTATAGGCCTTATCCTTTCTGCCATCAGACTTTTATTTGCGGGGATGACTTTATTGCTATCTATTCCACTCAAATCTGAGCTCTCTGAAATAGGAACCTTGTCTAACTTGCTCACTGCTATAACTCCAGGTTAACCCAGAGCCTGAAATTTGGTAGGTGCTTACAAATATTTGTTGAATGATGAACTCAAGAGTGCCCAGGCTCATGCAGTCAGACTCACTGATTTAACAAGTGGCCTGCGGGCATCATGACAACAGGCATCCCAATAAGTGGATCCATTTTACAGATCAGACAACAGGCCTCTTTGCCTCCAGACTGATCTGTGTCAGACAGAGAAAAAGAGTGCTGGGGAAGTCAGGCTTCCCTCCACCCTGTAGGCCCATTCACATGGGACTTAGAAACGAGGTCAGAATATAAGAGATGGGTGAAGCAATGTGTAGCCTCCTGTCTCCCCAGCAAGGACATCTAGCTACAAGGACAGAGCCTGGGGCTGGGAGTCAGGAAGCAGAGTCCTGCGGATGTAGCTGAAGACCTAAGAGGATAATCTGGAGGTCGCTGATAATATCACCCAGTTGTCATAGGATTAAATGAGGTCATGTGATTCAAGCATCAAGTAATGATAGCAGTGGATTAGGACACATTGAATAAAAGAAGAACTTCTGAGTCCATAGAGTTAGAAAGAAATAGACTCATGTATTATATAGTCACATAAATAGATGGGGAAAAGGGAAAGTTCTTATGGTATTCTTACAGTAGAATGTTGCTGGGAAATGTAGAATACATGACAAATTTAGAAAAATCACCATGTTGCCACCATTACAGTAATAACCGATTCAGGCAAGAGTCATCAACAGACAATAAAACGAGTGAGTGCAAGGATAGTTCTATATCTCTCCACAAATTACTTACAGATAACAAAGGGAAAACAATACCTTGTACAGTGGAGGAACCTGAGGTCCTCACATTAACCAAGTGACCGAAGTCAACATCACCAATAATGGGGCAGATACGACACACTGAGAAAGACACATCACTTCTGTTACTTCAGCCCAAGATTCGTAACGCGGGTCTAATCAAGCCAACAAGCTGATGGACCTTCTGCAAAATAACAGGTCTGAACTCCTCCAAAAATTTCAAGGTCATGAAAGACAGTGAGAGGTGAACTGTCCTAAACGGAGGGAGTCTGGAGAGACGTGACAAGTAAAGGCAATATGTGATCCTGGACCGGACTCTCAACTAGGAAAATAAGTCAACTTGAGCGTGAATGGGAGAACTGGCAAAGTTTGAATATGGACCATGAACTACATAAGAGTATTGCATCTGTGTTGATTTCCTGATCTCGGCCATTGTACCACGATTATGTAAGAGAATGTCCTTGTTCTTAGGAAACACACCCTAAAGTCTTTAGGGGTTAAGAGGGAAGTGAGATAATGCATCAGAGGCCATGGCTCCGGACATAACTAGAGACTGGATACGAGGCTGCTTTCTTGGGTGTTTCCCGGAAATATGCCCCTGGCTGGAAAAACTCAGTCTTTCGACTGGTGCCTCTGTGCCCTGTGGACAAATGTAAGCAGCCTAGAATAAATCCTCAGAGCTGTCACCAATTCATGGAGACTAGGGAATGTGGATTCTGGTCCATCACAATCCCTGGACCTTCCCACCCCCATGCCATGCTCCCCATTACTCAGGGAATGGGCCAAAGACATAATGTTCTTCTGTTTATGTACGATCTATGCTCCCAGTCAGAACCCACTAGAAAATACGTTGAAACAAAATTAACTTGACAGGGAAATGGATATTTGAATGAAGCTTCTCCTTAAAACAATAATTTATCATGTTCCGCCGTATGTCTTCGCAAAACCAGGATCACGGGTGGTTTAGCTGAAATGAGGGAATTCATTACTCCCCGAAACATCTCTGGGACTCATTTCACAGGGGTTAGGGATTGTGGTGAGTGAGCCGGGGAACAGACACCTGCTGTCTGAACCCATCGGACACTGCTGGGCCCTTTGCACACGCAGCCCCCTCGAACCCTCACAGTTACCCTGGAGATAAGGATCGATGCCGGACTTCACAGAGGTGAATGTCTGGCCGGGAAGTGACTGGCCACTTTTTGAGGTGAGAAGACTCGTCATCACGCTCATCAAGGCTGTAATGGGTTGCCTCTCTCCCTCCATAGCTTGCCAACCTCCTAGGTGAGCCAGGCCTGTTCCCGGGGATGTGAGCAGCCACAAACCCAGTCTTGCAGCTGGGGAGCCCTCAGCCCGGTTCCACCACACGTATTCCTCCTGGGCGCTCTTACAGATGTCTCACAGATGTTGTGGAATGAGGAGCCTCAGTTAGAGGGCTCAGGAAGGCAGCTCATGTAATTTAATCAATTATTCATTCTTTGACCAGAAACTGTGCACCTACTATGTGGACTCTGGGGAGGTTACACGGAGCTTGGAATCTAGTCTCAGAATCTGCTCCTTGGATCAGAGTGTTACCTGAGAACTTGATAGAAATGCAAATTCTCAGGCCCCACTCCAGACCTACTGAGTCAGAAAGCCCAGCAGTCTTGTCTTCGCAAGCCCTCACGGTGATTCAGATGCAGGCTAAGTTTTGAGAACTATACTGGAGGGCACGTAAAACAATGACAGACTGTTTTTGCAAGAGCCAGGGACGGAGGTCTCTGATAACTTGAAGGTTCTGGGCCTTGTAAACAGAACCCAGGATTGCACAGAAATGCCCATCTCACTTCCATCTTGTGTGGAAGTCTGCTCTCTCCTTGTCCGTAGACTGAGCAGCATAATGGAGTATCCAGCAAGTGACTATCACCTGGCTCAGCCTGAGCACACTCGTCCTGCTGAATACCCAGGGATGCCCTGAGAGATCTAGGATGGGGGCAGTTAAACATTTTCTTTCTTTTTTAAGTGTTTGTTTATTTTTGAGAGAGAGACAGAGCATGAGTGGAGGAGGGGCAGAGAGAGAGGGAGACACAGAATCCGAAGCAGTCTCCAGGCTCTGAGCTGTCGGCACAGAGCCTGATGCGGGGCTCGAACTCACGAACCGCGATTTCATGACCTGAGTCAAAGTCGGACGCTCAACCGACTGAGCCACCCAAGTGCCCCTAGGATGGGGGCAGTTAAAAAGAAGGGACCCACCTGGGCTTCAAGATAGTGAACACCTTCTTAGGTTGTGTCTTCTCTCCTTCTCTCGTTGTCAGTGAGGCAATGAGAATTAACGGTAATCAAAGATTCAATCTGATAGCATCAAAAGTTGCGCAGGGAGTCCGGAAAGTATTTGGGACAATAGGTCACGAATTTTGGTGCACGCACACAAAATTATACAGGGATCTTATAAAAAATTCAGGCTGTCAGGCCGTACCCCTGGCTGATTCTGTGGCAGGCCTGGGGGAGGCCCAGAACTCGCATATTTTACAAGCCCCAGAGTTGTAGTTTGAGGGCATCCTTTGAGAGACATTGTCTTGTGAAATGTGCTCATGGCTTATCACCTGACCCTGCCTGGCTTCTGGGTACCTGGAGACAGGTCTGTGGTTCCATACAGGTTTGTCAGGACAGGATGAGTAACTACTGTCATCTGATGGGTGATAGGGATGAGAAGGGCCTTAACCCTGGCCAGGAGTGGTTAAGGGCACCATAAGCAGCAGAGAAATAACGGAGGTGTTCTCATTTTATAAAAGTTGCTTTGAAATCTCATTAGAATATGAAAGTTGAGCTCTTGGTCTATTTTTAAACAAAGCATGGGTTCAGCAGAAACAATCAATAGTGGGGCTGCGGCAAGCCATGAGCTTTCCTTCAGGATGAGTCCTCGATGAGGGACAAGTGGGAGGAGAAGGAGCAGGCTTGTCAGGGGCAGATGGGGGTTTGCGGATGTGGGGAACAGTTAGGAGAAGAGATGGGGAAGGTCATGGAACCTCCAGGCCCTCTCCACGTCCCGTCTGGTTCCTGAAGGCCAAGAGTGGGGGGCGGCATCGTGGGTGTTGTGTGGCCTCCCCTGCTCGAGCAGAGGCAGCAAATGCGCCCTGTTCCGAGCGTCGAGCTGTGGCGGCGGTTTAGTGAAAAAGCATGACTTTTTGGAGCCATATCCTCAGCTGAAGCTCGGTCCTGCTCACGTACTCACTGCGCCATTCGACAAGTCTTGCAACCTTTCTAAGCCTTTGTTTCCCCATCTGAAAATGGTGATAATAACACCTGGAGCATGATTGACGGTAATTAGAATAGCAATGACAGCTAACATGTGTTGAGCATTGACTATGTGCCTGTATGATTTCAGTTGGTCTTTGCAACCACCCTGTGAAATTCAGAAAAGTAGAAGGGCTTGCCTTACTTATTCAGTGCAAATAAAGCATTCAGCCTGGTGTCTGATACAGAGTAGGTGCTCAGTGAATATTTGTTTCCTTTCCCATCCCAGAAGGGGGGGTGGTTAGGAGGCTCCTTCTCAGAGAATTGACTCCTACCTGCTGGTCCTCACCCAGCAGGCGGTGACAGCCCATCGCTGAAGTCTCCTGAGCCAGAGCAAGGCTTCCAGAACCACCGGTGGGGTGTTTCTGACCCTGAGGCTGTCAGTGGCAGAACTGGCTGCTTTGGTAGCGCCTGCATGAGCCCGCGTGCACAGAACCCAGAGACGCTCGTGTGACAGCTACGGTGT
This sequence comes from Puma concolor, assembly GCF_028749965.1. Lineage (NCBI taxonomy): Eukaryota > Metazoa > Chordata > Mammalia > Carnivora > Felidae > Puma > Puma concolor. Next base: position 121,922,473 of record NC_141669.1, on the reverse strand, counting down.
CGCTTCCCAGGAACATCCCACGCAGATTTGCCTTCCTTGAAGAAAAGTAACGGCACAAGGCCATTTTTCACTTTTAAATAGCCTTCATTCTATGTCTTAATAAATGCACGTTTGTTGATTTGTGTAAGCATGATGTGGGAAGTCTGCAAATGGATGTAATCTGCACCGAGGGCACATGTAAGCACCAGTGAGCACTTTTGAATAATGAATCCCTCCCGTAAAAGACGGACGCTATTCATAATAATTCCTTGCTTTTCTCATTTTGCCCCGTACGGTAGCGATTAATCAATTTGCAATGTTATGTCACCCGCAACAAATTGCTAGCACCAAGACAAATTTATTGCTTTATGATAAAAGAACTTGTTTAGGTAGAAATAAATTAAATTTGGGGGGCTGTTGTTTGGGCTCGATGTTCACCTAGGTGACCCATAGAGACTGGGCTGGGAAGGTGAGGGTCCGGATGACCCTTGCATTAACCTGGCGCCCAGAGAGGAACACAAAAGCTGGTTGCCGTGAGCCAGAGCAGCTCTGGCGGGAGACAGCTCCATCCGGAGCTCGAGGCGGTTCTCGGGAACGTCTGCTGGGCTCTCCGCGTGAGCAAGTGTAATTTAGAGCTTTGCACAGAGAGGTTTGGACAGTCAGCAAGGCTGCGGGGAAAGCACACCCTCTCTTCCTTCTATACTTCATCTGAATGATAAGATCCCAATTTACCTCACATCACGAGGGAAGGGAGCTTACGTTACAGGAGCTGGAGATGGGGTTCAGAGATCAGAGGGTGACACGGGCACCAGTGCTTCCATTTATCGAGATTCACTGGAACAGTAAAATAGTGGGGGCAAAAGGCCACGATGGTGTTACCAAAATTTTGGTGTAGTAAGTGTAGCATTCAGGAAATGATGTTTTTAACACGGGCAAAATTTAATTCTGTATAACGGCTCTGTTCACACAGACGCTGTCAAATCTTAATTTAATGCCCTTCGTAGAATAAAGGCCGGGCCGAATGGGTTCCCACCACGGCCTGGGTGACTTGGGGGTATACAACCCCCCTTCCCTGTTATCATGTTCTCAGAAAAGCAGCTCGGGGAAGGGAAGCATTTTGCCTGAGGACAGCAAGGGGGTGTAGAGAAGCATCTGACTTCCAGGATATCACACACGTTTGTCATTAATTTATACTCCATTAATTTGGAATCTGGAGTGGAATCAGGGGCTGATGCGTTAATTCTGCTCTGCCCCGTCTCTCTCCCTCTCTCCCTCTCCCCCCCTCTACCCACCATGTGTGTGTGTGTGTGTGTGTATGTGTGTTGTGTTTCTCTCGTGTGTTGTGTTTCTCTCGGGACAGAGTTTTTTTTCCTTAAGCAATCCGATAGTCTAACATGACTTGTGAAAAGCAGGTTTCAGTTAGGAAGGATGTCAGTTCCCTTGCCCACGTAAGTGGATTTCTCAGCCCCAGCTCATCAAAATCCATTCCTCTTTGCTCTTAAAGTAGGCACTGGGAACCACCTTCTGGAATACCTTGATACACCCGTTCCACCTGTCAGAAAAAGCACCCCAGTGGCTTTCTTGGGCCATGGTCTCTGTCATCTTGTCTCATTGCAGCCTTGAGGGAGGGGGCACGGAGGCCTCCTGTCTGCAGAGGCTTTGCAGACATTCTGCAGTGTCTGAGCAGACTCTTGGCCGGCCCCAACCCCAGCGCTGACATCCAGAGCCCCGTGAACAATGGGGAACAGAGAACTCAAGCCCTCTGCTGGGACCCTTTCCATACCTTGTGGCTGGAGGGGTCCCAGGGGTTACATGGCAGCCCCAGGGGTTGCTGGACTCACCTGGCGATGGCTTCTTTGTCTTTCACTGCGCCTGCTTGTTGGGCTCCAGCGGCCCAGGTCCTGGCTGCAGGAGTAGCACCCCTCGTGTGCCTGGCCAGGCCTGCCCACTTCCTGGCCGCCTCCCCAGCCGGGGGTCCTGCGGGGGCTCCCGGCCCTCTGTGAGGCTCAGTTGCCCCTGCTCACGCTGCCTGCCCGCTGGCTAATTCTGATTATTTCTCTTTCTCCTTGCTCTCTTGGGCGCCTTTCTTCCTGACCGTGCATTTTCTCTGGGCTCAGGATTAAAAAAAAAAAAAAACCCACACTGCTAATATCCTTGTCAGCCTTTTCCTGAATCATTGCTGTGCAGCTCCAGGGAGCCACGGGCCAGTGCCTTCTGGCCGGCAGACTCTGTCCCTGGGCCTTCCTGTCCTCGGGGTCCTGGACCCCCTTCTGCGGGTTTCCTCACCCCCTGAAGGCAACACCAAGAGGGCCAAATTCTCTAAGAAATGCCCAGCCAGCAATGCAGACCAGGCCAAGAGCTGAGAATCCAGCTGAGATTTTCCGTCTCACAGGTGACTTCTCTCAGATGCTATTTAAAAAAATTTTTTAAAGTGCCTTCCTCCACATTATCTCATTTGCTGCTATTATCCCTGTTTCACAGATGAGCAGCCGAAGCCTCAGAGGGCTTCGTGATTTGTTCGAGGTTGTATAGCTGCTAAGGGTCAGGACTCCAGCCCCCATGTGCATAACTCCATGGGAGGAATAATCATCCCCATTGGGCAGATGAAGAAACTGAGGCTCGCGTCGCTGAAAGGGCACATAGCCATGAGAGGTGGTGCCAGAAGGGGTATTCAGGTACCACTGCATCCAGGCCAGTGTCCAGCTCTGGGTAGGGTTCTGTCTTTCTGTGTTGTGGTGTCTTTCTGAGTCTTTCAGCTCAGACTTCGAAACACCCACCCACGAGAAAGTACTCAGAAGCTCCAGGTCCAGGAGTCCAGGCGGCCGGGCAGCCAGCGGTCTGTCCTGGTTCCTCTTGTCTCCTCCCATGTGCATGGGGCCTGGTGGGAAGCACATGTTACACTTCTGGGGAGACAGCTGGTTAACTGCCTTAGCTCATCATGCTGTGTGGCCTGGGCGGTGTCCCCATTTCAGTCTGCTCTGGTAACAATAGAGCAAATATGATGTTGGTTGGCAATAGAAATTTCCACAAATTCTGGCTCAAGTCTGTCCCATCAGGGACTTGGGGAGAAGTTGCAATCAACAAACGCCCCTCCCCCAGACATCCCTCCCTGACTCTTCAAGATAGAGCAGACCCTCCCTCCTTGACCCTGCGGCACAGAATTCTCTGAGTGGTCACATTCCTATTATTGAGAGGGCCAAGTTCCCCCACTGTCCTTCACCTCTGCTGGGCTGTGGCCATTAAACCTCTCATGGAGGCATAATAGCTTCACGTGTCCACAGATATGCAGACAGGCAGTCTGAGTAGCCACAGTCACTAAGACACATGCCCACCACCCTCCTCCTCCTCTCCTGGAGACACAACTGCACGCAGAGACACTGTCCCACATATCACGATCAGTGTCATGTGCTGCACATGCACACACACACACACACACACACACACACATGCACACACATCCCTGCAGATGAACACAGGCCCACCTGGAGACAAAAAGTCTGCCCATGTCTATACAGGCCACTTTTTTCCAGGTTATCCAGCTCCCCTACCCCGATATTCTGAGCGTCCTCCCTAGAACAGAAGCGGTAGCTGACTGATTGGCCTATGGGAATTGGGAGTTTGGCCTGCTCAGGCCAAAGCGTATTGGGTACCAAGCTCTAACGTTGAGAAATTTTTGGATAAATAGCCTCTTCTAGCTGGGCCTCTCTTTGTCCTCTTTCCCAGAGAGACCAGCCTCGACTATCTCCAGATGGCATCTACCCGCATCACGCTCCCTATCAGATACCCTGCTTCCCGTGGGCCCCCAGGGACCTGTCACCACCTCACCTGCCACCTCAGCACTTTCTCAATAACTCACCAAGGCCAACTGTTGCTCACTCAGTGATTTTTTTTTTTCCCCTTCACATCTGAAGCTCTGGACAAATGCCTTCCTGTCCCTTGCCTGCCACTAGGGCTGTTGATTAATGGAAGAGCAGGCGAGAAAGGGAAGGAGAAGCAGGGTCTCTGAATGTTGGTTTGTCCCCTGCTGCAAAGTTACCTCCAGTCCTGGGAGGGGAGTGGGAGTGGGGTAGGCACAGTGACAGAACACAGATCCTGGGGGCTGATGTGCTTGGGTATAAATCCCAGCCCTGGATCTTCCTAGGTTTGTCACTTCGGACAGTCACTTGGACTTCACAAGCCTCAATTTCTGCTTCTGTAAAGTGGGCATAACCATCTGAACCTTACAGTGTTGTTGGGAGCATTAGACAAGGTTAAATGCATGTAATAAGCCCTTGATAAATGACAGAGTGCTCTAAAAACGTAAGTGAATAAGATTATTGTTTTAACAATGGCCTTACCCTCTTCCTTGTGGCTTCTTAGGTCCTCTGACACTCAGGCCAGGACAGGGTCTGGGCCTCTCCTATACAGCAGGAGAGAGCTGGGTAGGTAAGCAGCTCCCTTCACTAGTGTGAGCTGTCCCCAGCTCCCTGTCATCCACCAGTTACTGCCTGTAGGGACCAGGGGATCACCATTGTCCTAGAAACCAGGAGGGAGGGAACCGACAGATAAGAAGCCCTACATGGACGAGGGCTGCATCCAAGCCAGTCATTTTTACCCATATAAACCCACTGCATCTCAAAACAATCTGGCAAGGGAAGGATTATTACAAATCAGGAGGCTGAGGCTCAGAAAGATGATCTGACCCCCAAGTGACTGAGCCGAGACTTGAACTCTCTATGTCTGACTTCACAGGACAGGCTCCTCCCCAGGCTCCTGGCTCCCTTTGGAAGGTGGAGAGGGGAAAAAGGGAACTGAATTGTACTGAGGAAACTGCCTTCCTTGTCCTCAGATGCAGGATGCTGAACAAATCCATCCTGTAAGCACTACTCACAGCGAATCTTACTCCGCAGGACGATTCAGACAAAGACCTAGTTCATGCAGCTGAATATGAAATATGGTTCGTGTCTTAAGACATTTGTATAAAAAGACTATTTCTTCAGTGTCACAGCTTCAAAGCCACCTCTTATAGGAGTCTTGCCTTCTTACCAGAGGCTGATCTGGAAGGCGGAAGACTGGGGACTTTTTCCATGAACTCACTGGGGGGTCTCAGGTAAGATTCATTCTCTCACTGAGCCTCAGTTTCCCCATCTATAAAGGAACATGGTTTTCTGGAGTGATTTCTCTGGGTAGCTTCTAGTTGCAAAAAACTATCTTCATTGTAGAACTCATGTTAGATTAACAAAGTATGTTCTTCCAACTTAGAAATTTACTTACTAGAAAAGCCTTAACAATGGTGGACCATTTTAATGGTATTTGGTTAATGCGTTTAGAAAATCCAAGAAAAAGTTCATGTCGAGTATAGTAACCGAGGTAGAAATGGCTGCCCTGGTCTGACTCTATGAGTTTCAGAAAAGAAGAATTTTTGGCTTCTGAAGCTGTGTCCTTGTCACTGATTTAAGTCCTGGCTCTCCCTCATTTAGAGAAATCAGCTGCGTTCCTGGTCCGAGGTGAGGGGCCCACATTTATCCCTGTCTGAGGTGACTGAAAGCCTTTGCAGGACCCTTCCTTCTTCTAGAAACACAAGTATCGGGGGTCGGCACTAGAGTTGGTCTCCTGGCTGTCAGAAGGGCTTCTGGAAGGAAGACACAGCCCTGGAACTGTGTTCTCCTGGCACTTTCTTTGGCGGGTGGGGTGGGGGAAGGGCATCAGCATCTGGTTACTGCTACCAACAAATCAATATGTTGATAGAGCCACTCTCCTGTGTGTCCGTTTAAACACCGATCCCCGCGTGGGACTCAGGCCGACCCACTCCGTTTGCCAAATGCAAATGCATTAACCTTACAATTGGGTAATCTAATAAAAAGGATCAATGGTCTGATACGGTGCTTATGGAGTCATTTACTGCAGGCGAGAGCAATTTAGCCAGGACCCAGACGAGCAGCTTGGGGGGGAAGCCTAGGGAATGGCTCAGGCTGGCTGTCCGAGCTGATGTCCCCAGGCGAGGCCCACTCTGCCTGGAGACGCTGGGCCCAGCGGGCGAGGGAACGGGGAGGGTGTTATTCATTCATTACTGCCACTTTAATCACTTAGAGGTTCAATTAAGTATAAATCATTAGTGGTATTTCAAGTTACTTTATCCAGACCCACACATAACACACTTGACTGGCGGTGGGGAGCTTTCGTGTCGAGATTTAGCGTACGAGTGAACAAGGCAGTCATATGGGTTTTTCTGCTATGAAATTGATAAATGAAGCGGGCATTCGAGGTACAGCAGTAATTTCTGTGGTGCAGCCAAGTGCTCGCTCCCTTGTCTCCTCCAGCGATGAGGGCATGGGCCCCTTTAATACGGCAGCTTTCCCCTGGGGGCCCAGAGGCCAGGCTGGGCGGCGGGCAGGCCTCCGGGTTTATTTCCTTGCAGAACTTCCCATGGCAAGCCCCGGTTCATTAGCGGGAATATACCTGGGGAGTAAAAAAAAAAAAAAAAAAAAAAAAAAAAAAAAAAAGGAGGAGAGAGATGGGGGAGAAAAGCCTCCTTTCCCCTCATTCTGGTGTTGATTCTGTCCTCATTTCTCCCCAGCAGCGAGGGCACAGGATGAGAAACCCAGAATCGGGCTGTCTCGGCAGCTGGACCCCCTCTTCCCAAGGATGCGCGTGTCCCCGGTGGCCGGCATCCCTGTCTGGAAAGCATATTTTCTCCTAATCGGTTTTACAGCTCTTTTAAAGTAATATGTCAGATCATTTTCCCCCATATACATAGTTAATGAAAGTAACCCTACAAATTCATTTTAAATAGATGGAAGTTGTTATAACCCTGATCCAGAATTTATTACGTTCATTACAATCTTGCTGAAGTAGGTAATGTAATGGACTATTACTTTTATTATCTTTTTAATCCCTCAAAATTATTAGGAACTGACTAATATTTGGCATCACCCTGTTAATGTTTAAACAGAAATTGATACTTTAATTCGTCTAATAAATGATGGGGGCACTCTGGGTGGAAACAGAAGCCTGATTGAGTTTATCTCGATCAGTCCTAAAGACTTTTAAGTGGGACTCAGGGGTCTGAATGCAATTATTTCCAGGCAGGGTATCTTCAGCAAGTGCTCAGGAAAGACAGAAGAGCAGAGATGGAGACAGTGACAGAGAGACCCAGACGGCGACGAAAACGAGGCAGAAAAGCGAGAAGGAAGGACATTTCACTCACACATCCAAGTTGTAATTCTGATTCTCCAAAAGCTCCGCTTGGGGCTGTAACCACACCAGCGGGCTCTATGTCTTTCCCATTTTGCCTCCGTCCTCCCCTCCTTCCCAGATTAAAAGATTCACCCCCGCCCCACTCCCCACCACTCCTGTGTTAGTAATCAGCTTTATGGCTAAGAATTCTCAAGTGCTCTAGAATCCGTGCGTTGCTGTGACAAATGATTGGGTCACATTCTCCTCGCAAGGAGTGGAGACCCTGCTTGTGCCTCGGAAAATAATGAAGGCTGCTCAATTTGCAAATTACCAAATCTCACCGTGAAATGGGAGGCGGCGGGAGGGGCACACAATCGTGTCTCTTCCAGAAGCGCCTGGGCTGGGTACTGTGTTTACCCTTCAGAGATCACTGACTGGTTCCTGCCGGGAGGGTGGCGGGTGGAATTTAAGAGATATTGAGCTCTTGCCCTTTCTAGGTTTTACAAGGCAAAATGCAATGGTAGTTGCTTAAATTAAAACAACAACAACAACAACAACAAGTATTAATTCTAACAGGGTGAGAGGAACCGAGGGCTTCCTTTTGTGGCTTGATGAAAGCTAAAGGGAGGTACGTTTGGGAGTAGAAAAGCTGGCATTTCATGTCACTCCAAGGCAAGGGTGTGTTTTCTAACAAAGAAAGCTTCCAGTTAGCAAAGTCACTAATTAGCACAGAGAAGCTCATTAGACTTTAAAGCTGCTTTACTGTATCATGGCTTTGCTCTCTCTAAATGCCCTGAGTTTCCAAAGCAAGAAGTGTATTGATTAAATTGACTCAGCATGAAATGGATCTCGTTTGTGCTGACCCATAAAGAGGTGGCTTCCCAGCTTTCCTGGCCCAGGAGCTTGCCAAGAGTCCCGTGAGCTGTGTCCAGGCCGGTGGGCTGGGGACAGCGTCCTGCCTGCCCGACTGCCGGAGCTGCGTCAAGGGACCGGTTGCCCACCATTGGGCTAAAACCCGTTTTGATCAATGGAGGGGAAACCCGCCCTTAACTAAGTTTGTTCCTGACGTCTTATAAATCGTGCTGGTTGCTTTCGTCAACGCCGAGTTGACAAGGGCTACACGTCGTTTGGGGCTTGATAAAGAGACTAAAAGGCAGCTTCTCAGCATGTTTATTTTTAATAGACATAAAAAATGAAAACAGGGGCTTTCTCACTCCTCCGAACCCTCGTTGACAGAAAAATACTGAGTGCACGGAAGTGGTGATGTACGTACAGTGGAGATCCTGTGTGTGTGTGCGTGTGTGTGCGTGTGTCAAAATTTCCTTGTGAACACAAGGACAGCTTCAGAACTGAGGATGAGAAGGACTGGGCCCCAGAAAGCTCCATTATTTCCTTCCCTGGCGTGAAGTGCCAGGTGCAGGGTTCAGGAATCACCGTGTCCGAGCTGTGGCAGTGTTCTCTCTGCGTCCCGGTGCTCAGGCTGCATTTGTGGGTATGAGAAATCCCATCAAGTCCTATCCCGTCTGTGAGAAATGCAGCCTTGTGAACTGAGGTCACGTCTTCTGAGGCACACCAACCCCCCTTCCTTTCTCTACATCTTTTCTTAATAGAAATAACTCCTAGATGCAGCCACACTAGATATGTATGGCACTAAAATGATTTGATTTAGACCATCAAGGCAGAAGGAATACACCTTTAAAAGCCCACTCAAATATATTCACCACAAATGTCACAAAGGGCTAACAAGTATCTTTCATATAAAAAGAGCTCTTTCAAATTGATAAGAAAGATATCAAGAGTCCAAGAGAAAGATGAGAAAAGTGTGTGAAAAAGAATTTACAAAAGAAATTGAAGTAGCTAATATTTATTAAACATCTATGTACCGGGTATAATTTGCATGGGATCTCTTCATTCATTCTTTACAAAGACTGGAGGAGGCAGGGGTTACTATTCTCACCCCTATAGAAAGATGAAGAGAAATAAAGCTTTAAAAGTTACATACAGATTGGAAGCAGGGAGCCAGGATTCGAGGTCAGGCATCTTGATCTAGCAGGTGCACTTAACGAGTCTGCTGTAATCCCACGAATTCACAGATATAATCAGATGATGAAGTTGAAAAATAAGTTCATGTTCACCAGTAAACACAAATATGCTAAAACAGAGAAAAATTTCATTTATCAAATTAATAGAGAATTTAAAAAATGTTCATATTCAATGCTGGCGAGGATAGGTTGCAACAGACATTCTTGCATAGGAATTGCAATTTGACAATCTCTAGCAAGAGTCTTAACAAATGTACAAGTCACTTGACCCGGTAACGCCACGATAAGTAATTTATCCCAAGGAAATAAAAATATAAACAAACCTTTAGGCACACAGCTGTGCTATAGCACAGGAAAATGGTTAAATCCTCCACATTAGGGGAATGGTTAAGTGGATTATGGTCAACCCATTTAGTGAAATAGTAAAAAAAAAACAAACTAAAATGATGTTGTCAAAGGGTTTCCAATACCATGGAGAAATACCTATCCTGGGGGAAAAAGCAGGATTATAAAATTGCATGAATAATGTCAATCACATAAAATATGGAGAGAAATCAGAATGGAAAGAAATGTAAAACGTGAACCAGGGGCATTCTCTTTGTAATGGGATTCTGAGTAGTCATAGCTTTCTGTCATAAAGTATTTTTGAAATTTTCTACAGTCAACATGGTTGGCTTCTAATTGGAGGCAGGAAACATCCTTATGACTCTCTTGTTGTTTTTTTTAATTTTTAAAAATGTTTTTATTTATATTTTAGAGAGAGAGACAGAGCGAGTGGGAGAGGGGCAGAGAGAGAGAGGGAGACACGGAATCTGAAGCAGGTTCCAGGATCTAAGCTGTCAGCCCAGAGCCCGACACGGGGCTTGAACCCACAAGCTGTGAGATCATGACCTGAGCCGAAGTCGGATGTTCAACCGACTGAGCCACCCAGGCGCCCCTTGTTGTTGTTGTTTTTATGTTTATTTATTTTGAGAGAGAGAGAGAGAGAAAATGAGAATGCAGGAGAGAGCATGAGCAGGGGAGAGGCAGAGAGGGAGGGAGAGAGAGAATCCCAAGCAGGTTCCATGCTGTCAGCGCAGAGCCCGACACAGGGCTTAATCCCATTAACCATGAGATCGTGACTTGAGCAGAAATCAAGAGTTGGATGCTTAAGCAACTGAGCCACCCAGGCGCTCCTCCTTTATGACTTTAAAAAAAATTTTTTTTTCAACGTTTATTTATTTTTGGGACAGAGAGAGAGACAGAGCATGAACGGGGGAGGGGCAGAGAGAGAGGGAGACACAGAATCGGAAACAGGTTCCAGGCTCTGAGCCATCAGCCCAGAGCCTGACGCGGGGCTCGAACTCCCGGACCGCGAGATCTTGACCTGGCTGAAGTCGGACACTTAACCGACTGCGCCACCCAGGCGCCCCATATGACTTTTAAAAGTCAACTTCACAACTTAAATTTCCTGCCTAATGGGGGTGAATCACTGGCCCCACATTAGAGTACCGCATGAACCCAAGACACTGGGTGCATTGCTCCCTGCACAGCCCGGGACACCTGAAAGCAAGCTGTGTATCCTTCAGCTCTGAGTCTCCTCATCATCTGTAACATGCCCACTCCTAGGGTTACTGTGAGCACAAAATATGTGTAAAGACCCTCGAACAGTGTTGGCACAGTATCGGCACTCAATAAACGTGAACGGTGATAATAATAGTAAGATGGTAAGGATGTGGCTGTTGTTGTGTTAGTAGGAAGGAAGACCAAGTATCCCGTAGGCAGCGAGAAGTGTGCATAGACTGGCTGGTCCTGAGATGGGACTTAAAACAGTAAGCAATGAAAGTATCCCAGTGCTAGACCCAGCCTCCTGGTGCTATCTGCCTCTCCAGGCAGGTGCCACAGAGGCAAAGGGGAAGGGGACACTCTTCAAGTGCACCATGGACCTCTATGGAGACGCTCACTCAACCCCCACATTGTGGGTATCTCCTCAGGGCCAGGCACAGTGCTGTACCTTTTCCCACGAGGATTCCCCACCCCCCACCCCCCCCCCGACACACACACACACACAACTTTGAGAAGCGGATTTCATTAGCATCTCGGCTTAAGGCTCAGAGACTAGAAGTCCCTTTCTCGGTCATAAAGCCAGTAGGTGGCCAAGCTGGAATTTGAGCCTGTGTTGATTTGGCTCCAGAGATGTTGAAGAGGAATGGCAATTATGGCTGAGAACATGGCTCTGGAATCAGAAAGATCTGGGGTTTTGACTCTCTGTGTGGCTTCGGGCAAGTAATAAAGGCATCCAAACCTCAGTCTGCTCATCTTTAAGATGGGACACTACTGTATCTCTCAAAGTCCGAGAAGCCAATGAAGGTACGTTGCACCATTGTTTTTTGTCACACAAAGAAAAATGGAATCGTTGCCAACTAAAAACTATGATACAATACTTTCTTACCCCTTAGAATTTTAATTTTACAGTTATGGAAAGTACCTTATTTAGACATAGATTTTTATCATGAGACCTTTGTACATACACAAAAAGGAAAATACAAGTGAAGTAATTTAAGGTATTACTAAAACCTCTTCATGTTCAGAGATGGACTTAGAATTGGCTCCTACACGTTTCTCTTCTGTAGTGTCGCAAGTGTTAGCAGTGGAGTTTCTTTAAAACCGCTCCTCTGTTTTCCTCGGGACTTTAAGCCGCAGATACCCGTTCTGCAAGTTTTGATGTGTGTTCCCAGATGTGACAATGACAATGAGGCTGCTGCCCGGCTGACAGTGATTGCAAAAAGCATCTCGGCTTCAGGGATGTGAAAATGGGAAAAAGGAAGTGTCCATCTTAGAATTGATGAGATGTGGTGGCCACCTTACAGGGTTCTGGGAGGATTGAACGCAGTACCTGGAAAGGACTTCGACACAACTCGGGACACACAGTAAGTTCTCCATATCACCATCGCCATAGTTGTCGTTGCGAGCCTCCTCTCTGGCGTGTGTTGCGTGTATATGTGGCTCCAGACCGAGCCAGCGTGCCGTGCTGGTGAGACGCCAGGTGCTGGGGAAAGTCGGTTCCATTTCCCTTCCCGTCTCTGTCTCTCCCTACCTGCTCTAGGAGCCTCCGCCTTCTCTCCCTGCCTCTCTCTCCTGTCCCTACTTTTCTCCTCCTCCTCTGCCTCTCCTTTCCACCCCCTCCCCAATTCTTCTGCAAATAAATGGCCCTGTCACTCCAGCTCTCCTGTAGGTTTAGAGTGAATGGAAGTGTCTTTTTGAAGAGCTTGTTCTGTCTGACATTCCTGACCAGCTCAGGGGCAGGGTCCTTTGCACTCTCCTCTCTTCCGCTCAAAGATTTGCTCATGTGGTTAAAGATTTACAGGGCTGCCCCCTGGGCCTTGAGTGCCCCACCCCAGAGCAGAGGCAGCTGGGCTGTGCCCTTCGGAGGAGGCAGAGGGCCGTCTTGGCGGGGTGTGTCGGCCCTGCCTCTGGTGGCGGTGGGCAGACCGGCTTAGGGCCTGCCTAAAAAGAAACGATCTATTCTCATTTATGATTCTTTAAAAAAGAAGTTCACGGCTTTTATGACGAGCCTTGCACATGCATTTAATGACATCAAAGTATTTGATTATTGCATTAAGAAGAGGTCTGAGAGCTGTCTGGTGTCCTTAGTTTTAAGTGTATTTTAACTGCCTACAATGAAAGGGACAAGACAAAAAATGAGCTGTGGTGGCATCTTCATAAATTCTGAGCTGTGACTGACACACCTTGGCTGGCACCGGGAACGGTCCAGGCAGGTGGACACAGCGAAAGGAACAGCGAGGTTTCTATTTTCTCATGGGGCCTGGGTACCGAAGGGAAAGCGGGACCAGCCACCCTGCAGTATTTTCTCTTTAGCCACCATCCAAGCCAGGGGTGAGCATGGGATTAAGATCAGCTGGGGGTCCCCTTTGTGCCCAGCATTTTGCTAGGCTCCTGATATGCGTTACTCTGTTCAGTCTCAGCAGGTCCTTGTTATTAGCCCCATTTTCCAGAGGAGGAAACGGAACCTCAGTAAAGTAAGGCCACGTGTTCCCGGTCTGCAAGTGTCAGAGCCGTTGTCCCCAAACCAGTCTTTCTGACTCAAAGTCTGCACCGTGGCTGTGGCCTCAGAGCTCAAATGGCTCCCGTCTGGGAAATGGTTAATGGAGAAGGAGGAGGGAATTAGGAGCTGAGCCCAAGGAAGCACAGACCTTCAGAGAGAAGCTTCTTCCTCTCGCCCTCAGGGCCCCTAGCCCCTTGGATCGCGGTGGAAACGGAATCAGGACAGAAAAAGCCACTTGAAATGAACTGCGCCCAGACAGGCCGCCATGGTGGCATGATTGATACTGGAGCATGTAGGTGTAATGAAACTGATGCCGGCTCCTCTGCACCTGTGATTTATTGAGGACAAATTTAAGATGAGAAAGGGCCCCATACCAGGAGCTGCATCTTCCCCTCCAAGGGAGGGTGGTCATCCATCACCAGCCATTGCAAGGGCCCATCGCAAGCGGCTCATCAGATGAGCCAATAGTCTCTTTGTTGGGGTTCCTAACAAGTGTTGGATCAGCAAAAGTCTATTTATGCTGGTGGACCTTTCAGGACCAATTTGTAGTGGGTCACTGATTCTGCTGGGGTATTATCTTCTTTACTACTCGGGCCGGTTGGGGAACGCGGCAAAGATTAATGGTTTTGGCTGCTGACTTACCGCCACAATCTACTGCTTCTGGACCAAAGATTAAGTTTTTTTGTGTTTTACCAGAAAGGGCCCACCTTGCGTACGAGACGCGGTTTGATTTACTGACTTGCTGGAGGGGAAAGGAGTTGTGGAAACGTGCCTGGTTGTGGTGAGGATTTGGTAGATGGCTGTCAGGCCCGGCATCCACACTCTTGGCCCGAGGGCCCTGGACAGGTGACAGGCAGCTCCTGGTGCCACGGTGTGCGTCCTGCAGGCCCTGGGCGGCTGTCCTCAAGCCCGCAGGACATCGAAGCCTTGTCTGGCACCCAGCAGCTGGCTCTGGGTTCAGAGAGGCAGACGGTGCCCTAAACTTTATCTAAAACTATGTTACTAAAAAATAATTAGGTACGGCCTTTCTTTATTCTTTGGGAAGTTGCACATGCTCTGTTAGTACATTCTGGAGAAAAATGAGGGAAGCCGGTAAAACCCCGCAGAAGCCAACGGCACAGTGATACGACTGTTAGTCTTTTGATCTGCCTTCTCCTCTAGGAGTTCTTTGCACACATGCATGCTGTTTGACACAATTCAAATCAGACCGGAGTTACATGGGCTATTTGGGGTCTGCGGTTTTGCATTCTGCTTCTTACAGTGGACACCATACTGTAAGCGTGTCCCCCCACCTCTTCTTCAATGTAATAGCCATCCCTCATTTTCCTTTCTCAGTTGGGTCTGTTGTAACACCTCCGATGCCAAAGGCGCATTTCTTTATTCAGCAAATGCTTGCTACGTGCCTCCTCTGGGCCAGGGCCTGTGCTGGGTTCTCTGAGCTGAATCAGACACAGCACTTGCGATGGGGAGGGGCTGGCATCCACTCACAGGGATGTGCGTGTGCCCTGCAGGGAACCACTTCACCTCTCACGATGGCTCAGAGCTCTGCAGATGGCTTGGAGGCGGAGGCCTGTCCCTCATGACCCCTCCAAAGTCCCTGCAGAATCATAGTTTCAAAGGAGGAAGTGAGGTCCCTGCTTCCACAGGAGAGAAGGCTGCTGATGGCTTTGGACGGCTCAGCTTGGTTTTTAGGGTGGACTGGAAGCCGGGAGCCAAGTTTTCCCGCATGGGCAACAGCAGCCCAGTCTCAGAAACCCGGAGGAAAGGCCCTGTGGCCCGCACGGGACCAGCCATCCCAGGCAGCTGCAGAAACAGCTGGGGCGGCAGCCAGATACGACAAGAAGAGTGTGGCGTCAGAACTCAGGAACGCAAAGGGACGCGAGTTTGAATCTCCTGCCCAGTGACCTTGAGCAAGTCACTGTTCCAAGTGTCAGTTACCTCATCTGAAAAGCGGGACGTGTCCCCCTGAGCTCCCAGGCTTCTGTGCCCGTCGACCACATGGAAAGTCCACGGGAAGACTGGGCCCGTTTTCCGGATACGGTGCTGACGTCGGCAGATGGATGGGCTCTGATTGTTTCAACAACACGTGTACGCTTCCCAGGGCCTTTCCTGGGAGGCTTTGTCTCGGGGCCATAAATCACTGGACAACTGTCTCCACAGTTGGCCGGGACTTCCTTCCCCCGGCGGGGCTGGCTGACGGAAGGAGGGGCTGAGTGGGGCACAGGGCTGCTTTTCACCCTGGGTTTTTAAAACTCTAATTGGGAGTCTTCCTTACTCAGCGATTCCAGTGGTTCCCTTTGTAGTGGCCTCCTCTCCGCCCCAGGGCGGGCTCCCTCCCTTCCTTTCCACCAGGCTCCTGGATTAACACTCTCTAAGTAAGTAGAGCATTTTCACTAGATGGCACTTACACCAGCTTTCCCAGCGCTTGTGTCAATAACTTGCATTTGTCAGCTGGCCCAAGGCTACGTCTCTACATGGCATGTTCTGTTTATGGGGGAGAAATTTCTCTCGGTTCAGGCGAAGCTGTTGACACTCCCAGACTTTCCCCATCATCTCACACCTGTCTCCTTGCTCCTGCTGTCTGTCCTGCCAACCCTCCCAGACTTAACCGTCCTGAGACTCCCTCCTGCCCCAGGACATGTGCTCGTGCTGTCCTGTTGGCCTGAACGCCCCTCCCTGGGCTCTTCACATGGTCGTCTCCTCATTGTTCAAGTCTCAGCTAGAATGTTACCGACTGCGTTCCCTGACCATCCCCCACCCCGGAACAAACCGCATCCCTCCACATTATGCTTCCGGCTAGTATGCAATGGTCTCTGCAGATATATTGGTGTGATTTTACAAGTTGAACCCCTTCCCCATTACTGACTGTCCGTGTCTCCAGGACAGAGGTGGTCACCTTTGTTCCAGTGCCTCTCTTAGCATCTGGCACATCGTAGGCTCTCAACAGGTGGATGAATGAATGGACAGATGGATGGATGAATTGGAGAGTAGATGAGTGAGCACATGAATGAATGGCTTGTAGAATGAATGAGTGAGCCAATGAATGAATGATTTTTAGGGTCGTGTGCAAAGACCTGTTTTTCCCATCTTGAGCCAGGGGGAAAGGGAGTCTCCCCCGTCCCTCTCATCTCCAGGGGGACCAAATCTCACTCAAAACCAAGGTTGCTGAGACCTGTGCATGGAGCTCTTCCTATATAGTGGCCTGTTCCATTTTCTGCCCTTCTTTTCCCTTTAAACTGTTTATTGTGAACATTTCCAAATAAGCACAAAAGTAGAGAGAATTATAATCAAGCCTTGCACACTCCTTACCCCCACCCTTCCTTCCTGGAGTATTCAAAATAAATCCCAAACACCATCTCACTTCATACGTAAATATTTTAGGGGGACATTGCTAATGAATAATGACTTAAATTTTTTTTCATGACCACAATACTATTACCACACCGCAAAAAAATAATTTTTAAAACCCCGTTCCTTTAATATCTACTATTTGGTCGTTATTCAAATATTCTCCACCGTCTCAAAAATGTCTTTTTAACATTTAGGTTATTCAAATCAGGCCATAAACCCTGCATTTGGTTAATACATCTCTTAACTTTCTTTTAATCTATAACAGTCCCCACATTTTAAAATGTTACCCTCTCTTTCTTTTCTTATTTTAATTTTTTTAATGTTTTATTTATTTTTGAGAGAGGCAGAGAGAGAGCGTGAGCATGGCAGGGGCAGAGAGAGAGAGGGAGACACAGAATCCGAAGCAGGCTCCAGGCTCTGAGCTGTCAGCACAGAGTGCGATGCGGGGCTCGAACTCACCAAGCTCGAGATCACGACCTGAGCTGAAGTCAGAGGCTAAACTCTCTGAGCCACCCTGGTGCCCTTCTTTCTTTTTTAAAAAATGTTTATTTTATTTATTTATTTTGAGAGACAGAGAGAGAGAGAGAGAGAGAGGGGGGGGGGAAGGGGCAGAGAGAGGGAGACAGAGAATCCCGAGTTGGTTTGTGCTGACAGCACAGAACCCGACACTGGGCTCGAACTCACAAACTGTGAGATCGTGACCTGAGTTGAAAGCAAGAGTTGGATGCTTAAGCCACTGAACCACCCAGGAGCCCTTCTTTCTCTTTAAAATAACATTTATTTCTTGGTAAGTCTGAGTCATGTATCCTGCATACTGTCCCCCGTGCCAGCTGAGGGCCTCCTCATGGTGTCATCTAGCATGCTCCTCTGTCCCCTGTGTTTCCTGGAAGCCAGCAGTCACATCTGACTTCGGCTAGAAGCTGTCGGGGAGAGCACTCTGCACTCCCATTGTCCTAACCATATGTTCTTTAAAGATGTTAGGATTGATCAGCGGCTCACCTGCCTTCCCAATGAACTCTTGCTCCCATCTCTGTTTCTGCTGCTATATGACCTTGTTTTGCAGAAAAGTCAGTCGAGAACATTGATGGTATCGAGCAGCTGTGGGAGAGGCAAGGTCTGGTGGCAAATACCCTGATTTAAAGTCTCAGTTCCAGATAAGACGTTTAATTTATTTGCCCCTCAGTTTCCTTGACTGTGAAATGGGACTAATAGTAGCAGCTTTGAGAGCCAACACATGGGGGAAATGTTTGGTACCTAGACACCCAGAACTGAGTGCTTCCTGTGTATTAGCTCATTTAATGTTTCTAACAGTCCCATGGGGTGTATGTGCCATTAGCCCCATTATACATGTGTGGGTGGGGGAGACACAATGGTTGGGTAACTTGCCCAAAGGCAGCATAGCTTGTAAGTGGCAGAGCTGGGATGTGAACCCGGGCAGTGGGCTCCAGAGCCCGTGTTCTTCAATGCAATGCTGTATAATGCCCACCGAGTCGGTGGGAGGTTCCCTGCTTTCTCCCATGCTAGATGCTTGTCTGGTCATTGCAGGGAATGGTTTCTATGCTAAGGTGTGTATGCGGGTGAACTAAGGTACCCCCAGTGGCCAAAGGCGGTTTGCTCTTTGAGCTTTACAAAGTCATAATTTCTGTCCTTTCACCACTTTGAGATGGGCCAGAACCAGCTTGACAAACTCACATGCTGGAGAGCCGTCTGGAGACGTAAGGTCCCCCCTTCAGTTTGGTAGGATTTTATCTTCCCAGAAAAACTCTTCCTTTTTGAAAAAAAAACCAAAAAACAAAAAAACAAATTTATTTATTTGTTTGTTTATTGATGAGAGAGACCGCCTGAGTTGGGGAAAGGGGCAGAGGAAGAGAGAAAGAGAGAGAGACTCAAGCAGTGAGCATGGAGCCTGACGTGGGGCTCGATCCCACGACCCTAGGATCATGATCTGAACTGAAATCAAGAGCCGGACGCTCAACCAACTGAGCCACCCAGAGGAAAACTCTTCTGCCGCCCTGAAAGGTTAAGCGACTTGCCTGAGGCCACGTAGTAAATTTGCCACTGAGCTAGGATCTCTCAAGCCCTGGGCTATTGTGTCTGGATCTCCAGGTCCTCCCATGCCTGTGTAGCCAGGGCTCTCCCACGCTCCCTGAGTCATGTGGGCAGAACTCTCTGGGGGTGAAAATGGACAAACATGCCTGCCGAAGTCACTGTAGCTGTTTCGGTCTTTTCTGGTACATCATAGACATCCCTTTCTTGGTCACCACTGTACGTGTCTCTGCCTGTTGACCTCACCCTCCCAAAGGCGTTCCGGAACTGACCTGTCCTCTCCCTTGGCCTTAGTCTTAAAGCAAAATCCAACCCTGCTGAGCCAGGATTTGAACCCAGTTCTTCTGACTCCCAGTTCCGCAGGGCCAGAAGTGAGGCCAGCATGCCTGCCATCTTCTAGATGGGGGAAGTGAGGCCCAGAGGTCTCGCGGTGAACTCACACAGCCTTGCCTGCAGTTGGGCTGCAGCCTGGGCTGGCTGTTCTTCCTATAGCCCTGGAGGTGCACAGAGTGGTCCCTGTTGGCAGACATCCAGACCCGGAGGGTGTCCGGTGAACTCAGGGTACTGGGGCTGGTAGCTGGGGGGCTTTCTGAGCCCAGTGAGCCAGCCTACAGTCTGTAGGTGCAGTTTGCTTACGAAGGACAAGATGATAATTAAAGATGGCTTTGGGTTCCCTGGGCAGGATCTGGCACCAATGCCTGGTGTCTCCGTTGGCGCCCTGAGCCCTGGGCACTCGCTAATGGACTGTGGCTGATCCCGGGTCTGATTGGCCGCCAGCCTCAAGGTCCTCAGGGGAAACCTGGAAAGGATTGCCTCCAGCCTGGAGACACTTTCCCTTCTGGGAGCCACAGGGGGGCTTCTGGTTGCATCCAAGCAGGAGTGCCTCTGAGCTCACCGGGTGAGGGGAAATAAACAGTGTGCCCCCCAGCAACAGGGCAGAAAACTAAATGACCCTCCCAGACCGTAAAATACAGAAAATTGTCAAAATCCTGGCTCCTCATTTCTCCTCCCTGCTGCTCCTCTGCTCTACAATCGTGGGCTGGCTAGCTGTTATTCTCCACCACTGTCCCCGTGATAGTGGACCCAGGAACAGTGCTCAAAGATGTCCTCAGATACCTTATCGGGGCGCAGTGTGGTCCCAGGACAAGCCAGGTTTCCTTTACTCCTAAGACAGAGGGGAGAGAACTTAACCCTTTGGGCCACCCCTGAGACCGCCCTGGCTTTCCAGGCCCAGGGCACAGCACAGACAGAGGCACCGAGGCACAAACACACAGAGAGCAACCCAGGGGAAAGGGAAGATGGGGCATTAGGGAGGTGAAGCTAGAGGAGGAATGCAAAAATCTCAGACTTTACCCGGTTGGCAATAGGGATCCATTGAAGGTTTCAAAGGGAGGGCAGAAGACAGGAAACTGGAGTCAGCCCAGAGTCATGGCTCTTCCGTAAGCACGGCAATACAAAACGGAAGCATCTGACCTTTTTCTAGGACACCCAATACTTAGGCGCTTCGCTCATCGCCCAAATTTTATTCATTTACCCAAAGAGTGTGGAAAAGGCGCTTTAGGAAACTGCTGTAAACCCAGCGCAAGTCACCATGGTAACCTGATTAGCGGCTAAATTAAGTTCACGATTAAGAAGAAATAAATAAAAATAACTCTCCTCCTCGGCTGGGGCTACCCACTGGGCCACTGGCGGCTGAGCAGATGCCCAGGTCTTGGACGGCCTGGGACTGGGCCCCCCGCAGAGATGCTGGGGTGGGGTGGGAGGCATGGATTTATTGCCAAGAAGCAAGGACCAGTGTTAACACTGCCTGGGGGTTGACGAGGCCCCTGGCGGCCAGGCTGGGGAATGCAGACTCCTCTTCTGAAGGCCAGGGTCTGGTTGTCACAAGGGGCCCATGCCCTCTAAGGCTGTCTTCTTGGTGGCCTGGACTTGTCTTCACTTGCCAGAGTTTCCTTTCCATGCATTGACACCTGTCCAGTCCCGGGGCCCTACGTGCTGAGTACCAGGTACGCCAACATGACTCACACCTGATTTGGGTCCTGGAGGGGCCCGATTTGGTAGTGGAAACAGATTGAACAGACATTCTGGGCACAGTGTGATAGATGCACTGATGGAGTTCAGCATAAGGTGCCGTGGAAACACGAGCCAGTCAGGGAAGGCTTTCTGGAGGAGGCGATGCGTGAGAAAAAGGCAGATAGCTATATGGCTGCTGGAGAGTGCCTACCTCAGGTGAGCATTCTGGGCCTTTTGTTTGGAGCTGGCTGGCAGACGGTTGGTATCCAAAGGCCAGCTTGGAATGGGTTGGCAGTGACCCCAGATGAGACCTGAGGGGTCTTCTTGGAGGCTGTCTTGTTAACATATCACAGGAATCAGCAGCAGGTGAGACAGATACAGAGAGGAATGAGCCTCCCATTTACCCTTTCTAAGCCTCTCCTGGCCAAAACAGTCTAGAGCCTGCTTCCTCTCTGCCATTTGTGAGGTGTGGCCTCTAGGAAGTGATTTCGTTTAGTTGAGCCTCAGCCTTCTTGTCTGTAAAATGGGGGATGATAATGACAATAGCTCCTATCTTATAAGGTCATATTGGAGGCTGAAGTGAGATGATGCTAGCCCTAGATAGCACAGGCCCTCAGGTTGAGAAAATGCTCCCTAAGATGCTTGCTGCTATGATTTCACTACCTGGAAAGCCTGCAAAGACTGGGTGGACAAGAGAGCATATGATGGTCAGGGAAATACCCTGTGTAGGTCTCTTTCAAGGGAAACTGCTGTGGGGAGCACCGCTGATGGACACTCCCCCACTGTGCACTTCCTCCCAGGTGCTCCCAGCCAGTGACTGAGCACGTGGTGGGAGGGCGGTGTTCGTGCTGGCCCGTTCCCACAAGATGTGGGGTTCTCAGGAGGTGACTTTGGCCCAGGACTGTCCCATGAGCCTGGCTGACACTTTCTGAGACAAGCCTGAAGCCTGACAGGCTTCCCTCCCAAGCCGCCTTCTTCCCCTGCCCCTCCCACAGATGTCAGGCCTGGTGTTGGTCCGAAGGCTCTCCCTGCCTCCCCCTGCGCCCAGCACTTTATCCTTCACAGGTGTTTCCCCAGTAAACCTCTTGCATGTCAGATCTCATTTTGGCATTTGCTTCTCAGTAGACCCAAAATGACACAGAGGGTCAGAGGCAGAGTCTGAGAGGTGAGTGGCAGCGGAGGTAGAAAGGAGAGGGGTGCTAGGGTAGCTCGGCTGGTTGAGTGCCTGACTCTTGATTTCAGCTCAGGTTATATGATCTCATGGTACATGAGTTCGAGCCCTGCATTGGGCTCTGCACTTATGGTGCAGAGCCTGCTTGGGATTCTCTCTCTCCTGCTCTCTCTGCCCCTCCCCTGCTGTTACACCCACACACACTCTCTCAAAACAAATAAATAGACATAAAAAAAAGAAGTGAGACCCAATACCAGGCCACACAGGTGCCTCTCTGTAGGTGGGGGTGGGTGGGTCAAGGCCTTCAAAGACTCCAGTCTCTTCCCAGGTCTTGTCCTGAAGTGCGTGTGCGCTCACACACGTGTGTGTGTATGCGTGTGTGTGTGTGTGTGTGTGTGTGTGTGTGTGTGTGTGTGGACAGCCCCCCCTTCGCCCCGTGCATGCTTCCATCCCTGCATTGACTACGGTGCAGTGAAAAAATCTGTTTCCACCAGAAGAAGATGAGCTCCTCAGTCTGTTCCCAGACCATGGTCCTGCAGAAGGCCTCATGCATGGAAGATGTTCAGTCACAATACCTGAGTGCCTGG
This sequence comes from Puma concolor, assembly GCF_028749965.1. Lineage (NCBI taxonomy): Eukaryota > Metazoa > Chordata > Mammalia > Carnivora > Felidae > Puma > Puma concolor. Next base: position 121,900,084 of record NC_141669.1, on the reverse strand, counting down.
GACCTGTATCTATCTTAAATTTTCCTTTGAACAAACTTCGTCTTCATTTTCTGGTATTTTGAATTGCATCGTTGGCTTATTTAAGCTTTTTAGTCCTTTGTGTGTGTGACAGAGACATACATATAAACGTATGTATACGTCTTTACGCCCACCCAGAGGAGAAACAGCAGCCTGGCTTCACGGAGGCTGCCCCGGCCAGCACACCTTACAGTCTGCCTCTCTGTCTCTGCTGAGCCCTCTGCCATCCCCTCTCTAGAAAGGAGCTTAGCGTCTCTCTCAGCTCTGCTCTACTGGATGAATCTTTTCTGGGCCCTCTCCCCTCCCCTCTCCCCTCCGGCTCCCAGCTTCTCCCCCATCTCTCCCTCCCTGCTCAGCAAGATCAGGGAAGCTGCAAACCCAACCCTTACATCAAAAAGGAACTTGAAAAATACTTGGAGCAAAAAGTGCTAACTGTGCATCCTTGCTCTGTGCTGGCTCTGATATTAAATCAGGAAATGGCACTGAACAGCCGCTCCAAACACAGAAACAGGGCTTGTCAACACAGAAACCAAAAGCAATCTCTAACAGGCAGAGGTGAAAGGGACCTGGCACCAGGCCGGAATGGGGGGCTCAGGCCCAGGAATGGATTCCTGAGCCCAGCTTGTCTATGCCATACCTCTGGCATGCAGAACTCAGCCAGACTCACAGTCCCTGGCACTAAGCACAGCATGTCTCCGAGGGAAATGAAAGCCAGTTAACATGTTGCTTAAATGCCTTTGGGTTGCTCCTTCTCATTTCTACAAATATTTATTGAGCACCTAGTATGTGACAGATAGTAAACCAGAAAGGATGCCTGCCCATGTGGAAAGGATCTTCCAGCCCTTCAGACGGGGGTCTGACTTGGGGCACCCAGGTGGCTCAGTCCGTTAAGTGTCCGACTTCGGCTCAGGTCATGATCTCGCGGTTTGAGAGTTCAAGCCCCACATCAGGCTTGGAGCCTGGAGCCTGCTTCAGATTCTCTCTCTCTCTGTCTCTCTCTCTCTCTCTCTCTCTGTTCCTCCCCTACCTGCTCTCTGTCTCTGTCTCCCTCTCTCAAAAATAAATAAACATTAAAAATTAAAAAAAAATGATAGGGGTCTTACTCTTTGACATGCCATTCCAGGTCCTTTAAACACTGGTTCCTGCGGAAGCATGAAGGTCTATCTGTAGCCTCTCAGAAATAGCTCCCCGAGTGCCCGAGACGTTGCCTCTGCTCTGTGCCTTTGGGTTGAGCCTACCACTGGGCCTTCTTGCATTTCTCTGACAAATTTCTGCTTGGCCTTCAAAGCCTTAGTTAAGTGTTACCTCTGCTCTGCAACCCAGATCAGCCAACTCCTTTCCCCGCCCCCCACTGAACCAAGGGCTCATTTGCTGGGGATCCACCAGCATTATGGATGCCTCTCCATTACGCCACCACTCCAGCTACAGCGGGAAAGTTTGCAATTCCCTGGAGGGGAAGAACGAAGCCATCTCCCAGTCTGGTCATTGAAGGGACGTAGACAGAATTGGCACAAAAGTGAAAAATCTTGACAAAATCCATTGTTGGTGTGGCTGTGGGGAAACAGTTTACTTTCACATATTTTGGATGGGAAATTAAGTAGATACAGCCTTCTTAGAGGATAATTTGACAGTGTGAACATTACAGATTGTGTTCATCTTTCAATCGGGAAATTTTGTTTCTTGCTATCTCTTCTAGAGAAATACTTGCCCACATGCAAAAAGGAGCATGTACAAAGCTATTCGTTGCAGGATTGTTTGCAGTAGTGAAATATCAGAAATAGCTTAAATGTCCATAAATACAAGACTGGCTAAAAAAAAAAAAAAACAACCCAACAACTACAGAGCATCCACTGGACGAATTGCCATGCATTAGTTAAAAAGAAAGAAGATCTCTGTGTATTGACGCAGAAGTTGCTGAGTAAAAATAAAAAGCAAGCTGTAGCTCTAGACAGAGATGTTAAAACTACATTGTTGCATTTTTTACAATGAGAAAGGAGGCTTGTACGTCTTGTAGAATTCATTTTCAAAAGACGAAAGGTAAGAAAGAGATTGAATGACCACAGCAGCCCTGGGCTGAAATGAGCCTGGGCTCAGGCACAGCCAAACAGCGTTATTCTTTCCATCAGCCCCAGGCGGCAGGTCCCAGTGGTGGGACAGTGCCACCCACGCCCCTGTACCCAAAGGCTTGCTCCCCAAGCTGTGATGAGCATTCGGTGGGAAGCTAGACCCCTGAGGCCCCGAAGAACTTTCAGATAGAGGGGGAGAAAAGAGGGAAGGCCAGCAGGGCAGGGCCACTCATCATACCGATGTCCTCTGAGTTGTTCCTCAGTCTGAGGAGGAAGGAGGCAGGACTGGTTCAGGAATGACTGTTAACTAGGGGAGAGGAGAGGACTGGAGGGCATGCAGAAAAGACCTGAGGGTTCTGAGACGGTCATACTGCAAGGAAGCATTGGTGTTTGCCTTCACTCATTCATTCATTTATTCATTCATTCATTCATTCATTCTTCCACAACTGTAACTGAGTTCCTCCTGGGATGGGCATTGCAATGGCCACTGGGGACACAGACAACTCCATCACTGTGTCTCCCTCCAGGAGCTCATGGTCAAGTTGCATCTAGTTTCTCAAAGTGTATTTCTTGGACCCCAACCATCAGAGTTACCTCGGGAACTTATTAAAATGCAAGTTCCTGGGCTCTCCTTTGACCTATAGAGTCAGACTGTGGCTCAGGAATCTGTGTCTTAAACACATTTTCTCGAGTGGAAAGCATTAGGACTAACTGGCCAAAGCCTCTCCTTGACCCGTGTTATCTTCTAAGTCCTCTCCCAAAGCTAAGGTCTGCTTGATGTAGCTTGGAGAGGGAAGGGATAGAGGTAAGAGCTCTGCCTAAGACCTCAATATGTGAGATTTCCCTAGAGTGACTGGAACCTTGCTGTGGCTCCTGGACTCTTCTCCCCACCTCTGTTCCCAGCGAGGTCCCTCTGAGGCCTGGCAAGAGCCACAGACCACCTCTTCTAAGTCTTTTCGAACAAAGAGACTGCCTCATTCTAGGCAGGGAGGATGGCATGTGCAAAGGCCCTGTGGAAGAATATTGCTTGGGCTGTGGAAGAATGTACAGAAAGCAGTGTGCTTGGCACACTGTGAGGGGAATTTCAGGGAGAGATGAGGTGGGATACGTGAGCAGGAGCAGGTCATTCAAGGCCTGAAGGCCATGCTAAAGCATTTGGGTTTTTGTCTAAGTACTGAAGGAATTTGTAGGTAAGCCAGGGGGCAGGGGGTGAAGGTGATCAGATTCATATAACATGAAATCTGGCTCCATGACACTGTGGAGAAGAAGGAAGTCTGAGCCAAGGCCTCTGTAGTCATTGAAGCAAAAGCTGAGGGTAAAGGCAAGAGATGGAGAAACTGAGATCTTGAGGTAGAGGGATGGGCAGATAGGTGATGGTTGGGCTTCGGGAGGTGAAAGCCTTGGTCCTGAAGAACAATGATGAGGTTTCAGGATCTCCAATGCTGGTCCTGGGGTCCTGGGCAGGTAGTGGTGGGAAGGCCATCCTCACCAGCTCTGAGTGGTAACGAACTTCATCAGCATTGGGCCATCTCTCTCTCTCTCTTCTGACACTTAAGAGATGAATGAATGGAAGCTGAAGGTCAAACTCAGACCAGAGAGAGGTAGGACCAAGGATCAAGGCCAAGATTGAAGGTCATGCTGAGGCCAAGGGTAAAGGACAGGGTAAGAGGACTCTGCAAGATTTCTCTCCTTTGGCTTGCATGCAGCCTTGGTTTCTCTCCCATCCTGATATAGAAGGATATAGATAGATATAGAAGGATATAGAAGGCGAAGAAGCCCAAGGATGCTTGACTGGCCTTTGACAAGAGGGCAAGTTCATCTCTGCCCTTCTAGCTCAGCCCTCAGCAAAGACTTGGCACTGAGCAGAGGCTCTGCTGTGACCTGAATGGAACCACCGTGGAGTCTGGAGAGCTGGGAATCCTGACCCAGAGAGCAGCTGGGGAAATGTGCTGACACCTGGGTCCCCAGGATGCCACCGGGTCCAGACAGGGACCACGTACTACATAGTATTCAGAATACCGGCCTTGGGGCCAGAAGCTCTGGCTAATATTGCTGCTGTGCAACTAAAGAAATCACTTAACCTCTCTGAGCTTCCTTTGTGTAGGTGGGGGTAATCCTCCCCACCTGAAAGTGCGGTGGCGAGGACAGAATGAGTTGATACTCTTAGGACACTGCTATGTATCTGTACTTACCTACCTACCTGTCTACACATTTCTGTAAAATAAGGATAACAATAGTTGCTACCTTATAGAGTTGTGAGAATTAAAGGAAAAAGTGAATGCTACAGGCTTTGCAAGTCCCCATAGAGATAGGAGTGAATATTATGATCAAACGCTTCATCTCTATTGGAGGCAATACTGCCCGGGGGTGTCTAACACATTGCTGTCCAATAGGAATAGAATGTAAGGCACAAATGTAATTAAAAAAAAAAAAAACAACTTCTAGTATTTATGTTAAAACAAAGTAAAAAGAAGCAGGTGAAATAATTTTAATAAAAAATTTCCACTCCCAAGTGTGTGTGTGTGTGTGTGGGGGGGGTGTCTCTGGTTTCCAAGGGAGGGAGTGGGAAAAAGGCTCTGCAGAGGAGGGGGGGATCTCTGGCCCCCTACTGAGACTCACTGAGTCCTTTGGGTGCTCAAGGCTACCAGGATCCAGAAGCCCAAGAATACCTTTTTGGAAGCACTGGGTTGGAATCTGATGGGCATTGTGTGGGGCAGGGGGCAGTGGAAATGACAGGTGCCTTTGGGAAAAAGGAAGAGGAGGGAGAAAACGTTCCTTCCTTTTCTCGGAAGCCCTGGGCCTTGGGAATCCTGGAGTGAGGGCAACAGAATTCCCTTCCACCAGGCCTGGAAGAAGGGGGCAGAGGCCTCAGGGCTCCTTGGAGGAGACTAGTGTTCGGCCTCCTGGGTGATGCCCGAAGCAGGGAGCTAGTATCCTGAGGCGTTTGGGAACATGGGCCTCTTTGGAGACCCCGGATAGTACAATTGGTGCTTAGGTCAGGGGCTTCCGGGCTCTTGGGTTGGAAGCATGCCTTATTTCCCCACTCAACACACAAGCGCGCGCACACACACACACACACACACACACACACACCTCCTGCACACCTCCCACCTCACCCTTGCACGCACAGAGACGCCCACTCACGCACCAAAACCCTGCCGCTCTCAGGGAACGACGGGTGTACAATGCATCTTGGGGCTGAACCGGGCTGCCGGCGGCCGGCCGGGAACGCCGCGCTGGGCTGGATGCGCACAGCGGAACGCGCCGCGGGGCCACTCTCCGGTTAGCGGGATGGTTGAACAGGAAGGGTGGGAACAGCGCAGCAAACTCGAACCCGGCGGCTGGCGGTGGACCCCGTGCTCCCTTGAGGAATAACTTCTTCGCACACCCCCACCCCGAGCACCCCAAGGTCGCGCAGTGGCACGGGCCGCGCAGAGCCTCCTCGCTCATTAACTGTAGCTGAAGAATTCCCAGGTGGTGCGCCCAGGATGCATCCCCTCTGGCCCAACTTGGGGTGGGTAGCGGGAGGAGGTCGCGTCAGGGTGAAAACTTCAGGTTGGAGTTTTGGGGGCAAAAGACAGCAAACTGCTCGGTAGAGGGCTCTGGGCGCCGCCGATAGTCCTCGGCTCCAATTCAAAAGAGGCTTGGGGCTCCGCGCGCTACTCCTGTGTCTTTGGCCTCCTTCCCTTTGCCGCTCCTCCTCCACTCTCCACTTCTCCCACCATCCCTTTTCTTTTCTTTCCATCCCCCCCCCCCCCCCCCCCCCGCCTCTCTCCCAGCTAGTCTTTTAGGCAAGGAGTGCAGCCTCCAGGAACTGCCCGTAGACCGATTGACCGGAAGCCCCGCACGCCCCAGGCGCAGGGAGGCGGCGGCGGGCAGCGGCTGTCGGGAGCGGGAGGCCGTAGGGTTTGGGGCGCCGAGATTCCGCGGCGGAGCGTAGCAGGTGCCGGCCTGGGGTATCACTGAGAAGTGGGGTCGGCTGTCCTGCAGCGGCCTTCACTCCGGAGCAATCTTCGTGCCTCATTTACTCCCTCAGTTCCAACATTTTTTGGAGATGGTTGGGGGTGGGGTGAGAGAGGAAGGACTGGTTTGGCTGGGACAGCAGCACAAAACCGCGTTTGGCGGGACGGTGGACCTAGGGCTGGACGGAGATATCGCAGTCCGAGCCCAGGGAAGGGGACTGACCGCAACGGAGACGGAGACACAGGACAAAGAGGACAGCATCTGCCCAGACAAAGCCCGAGTTCTAGAGACCCTGAGACGGCGGCGGGACGCCCCAGGAGACGGGGAAGCTTGGAACCGCGGAGCCCGGGCCGAAGGAACCCTTAGGGCCTAGTTGGCCACACTGCTGAGATTCCGGTTTCTGTCCTCGACAGCCAAGGTCAGGCAGACCGGGGGTGACCCTGGCCCGGCCGCCGCGGTGCGAACGCAGAAGTCCACAGAGTCAGGCGTTTCCTCTGCGCCACCGGGTTTCTTTAGTGCCCAGAAGGAGGTCGCCGACGGCTGGGGGTCAGTCGGCACCGAGAGAGCCTAGTGCGTTTGTCACGCCCTGTCCGCCTCAAGCCGGAGCCCTAGTCTGTGCAGACCCCAGACGGCTTGGAAACGTTCCCCCGCTGAGCCGCGGTGCGAGTGTCCTCTCACCGCCTCCAAACACTACCGGGCCAGGGAGGGTGCGCGTCCCTGGAGCCCAGCTTAGGGCAGGGGCGCAGCAGCCGCAGGGCCCAAACTCTCCCCGGAGATCGCCGAATCGTTTCTGCGGAGAGCACGCTTCTCGCAAAGGGTTGAAGACGGGCTCTTGCAGAATAACAGTTGCTGATCCAAACCTTTCAGTCCAAGTTTTGGTTCAAATATATTCATTTTACTAAAAATTGGGCGTCTCAAGACCACACCCCACCCCAGCCTGACCGAGGGCGCAAAAGAAGAGAGTTTTCAGATTAGCTGGAGGCAAACTATTTTACCTTCTAACACTGAAAAAAAACCTGGCTGTCTCCGCACTGGTGTGGCTCACCTGGCCCCTACACGCGCCGTCAGTCGTGCTGGCTCTGCACAGGCAGCGGCTGGGACACACTCACCCATTGCACGCTTCTCCTGCCTTTCGCTGCGCGCGCCCAAAGCTGAAGAGCAGAAGGCGACGCGGGAGGCGGGTCGGGTCTCCGGGTACAGCGAATCTGCGATTTATCCGGTTTCTGCGCCCGGGCCGGAGTCTCGGGGAAGAGGCTCTTATTTCGGGCCAGACTGAGTCCGAGTTGGGAGGGTGCACGGCGCCCGAGCCCTGCCTGGATCCCCAGTGCGGTGCGCTGTGGGCTCCCCGTCTGCGCTCTGAGGTTTCTCATGGACAGCCCTGGGCCCCCTCGCTGTGGCGTTTCGGCTTTCAGCCACAGACTTAACTCGGCCCAGGACCGTCCCGCGCAGGGGACTGCCGAGGGGGATCCCAGCACCCCCAGCCCCTCTCCCCCGCGCCCTGAGCTGGGGCTTGGAGTTTCAAGCGCCGTGATCCGCGCCGAACTCGCGGCTGAGTCCCAGGACGGGACCCGGGGACCGTGAGTGGCTCTAGGGGAACCTGTCCTGGGCCCCGGTGCACACACAGCCTCCGTTCTGGGCTGGCCCGGGTTGGACAGGTTAGGAAGACCCAGCTGGGTCCGAAGCGTCGTCCAAGCCTTCCAGTCGCGGGCCGGGCTGTTCCGCGCGCCTTTGCGCACAGTGGCCACTTGGGGTCGCACTTTATGCCTGTTTGAGCCTCTCGCGGCCCGCTGACGCCGAGATCTGCTAAATCGTTACAAAACGTTCAAACAAAAACAGGGTCGGTTCCCCAGCAGCCGAGAGCCACCCGGAGCACCGTCCTGAGCTGGCCTCAGCCCCCAGCCTCCGGAGCTCAGGGCTCCGTGCGTCGGGCTGGGGAAAGGAAACCAGAGCCTTACGGCCGATTCTTTCCCGCTTCCTTCATCCTGTGCTTTTGTGCGTGGGGCGAGCGCGGGGGAGCGGCTGGGCAAGGGAGTCCCATCTCGGGTCTCGGCCCCTGCAGCCGCCAGGAGGGGAACTGCCCCTGCTTAGCCCGAGGGTCCCCTGAGGCTAAGAGTTGGATTTGAACACAACTCTTGGAGCCGCAAACCCACCCCCAGCACACAAATTACGCGCAGACCTGCGGAAACACAGGCAGGCACCACCGCACACACTCGTACGGCCCCGCAGCCGCGCGGCGCACGGAACGTCCCCCACTGGGCGGGGGACGCTGGGGAACAAAGGGCCCGAGAGGTGTCGTCCCGGCGTTCCTTTTGAGCCTCCTTGGGGGTGACAGGGGCTGGGGGTGGGGAGCGAGGGGTAAAGAGCGAGGGGAGCACGCGAAGGGGGTGGAAGCGGCGGCCAGGCCCACGGAGGGGGGGGGGCGCGCCCCAAAGGCAAGCGGGCGGGGACCGGGACCTGGAGGGTGTTGGGGGCTGGGCCGGGGCCCGCCGTCCCACTGGGCTCCAGCCCTCGGCCAGGCCTCCGCGGCTCTCCGGCGGCTCGGGCCGCCAGTCAGCTGACGCGGGGGGCGGAGGAGCTGTCAGGCGCGCCCCGCCCTGCGCCGCCGGGCCGCGGGGGCCGTGCAGCCATTGGCCAGAGCTCTGGGCCGCCCTGGCCCCCGCGCCCCGGTGACATCAGGAAGGCGATAAAAGGCGGCGGCGGCGCCGGATCCAGCACAGCTGCGCCGCCGGGCTGCGAGCGGCTGCGACCGAGAGAGCCCAAGAGCAGGAGAGCTAGAGAGCGAGCGGCGGGCGCTTGCCCGGCGCCTCCCCTCCGCCCAGCCGCGCGCCCCGCTTGCTTCTCCGCCCCTCCCGACTCGGCCCGGCCCCGGCGCGGCCACAGCCCCGAGCTCTGGGGCGGCGCAGGCAGCCTCGGGACTCTCCGGCGCGCCGCCGCGTCCCCAGACAAAGGCTTGGCCGGCGGCCCCGGCCCGCTGCGCCCTCGGCTCCCCGCCTCCCGGGCTCGCGGCTCTTCGCCCCCGCTCTCGGCTCGGCGCGCCCCGGCCGGCCGCAAAGTTTCCCGGGCGGCAGCGGCGGCTGCGCCTCGCGTCAGCGATGGCCTCGGAGCTGAGCATGGGGCCCGAGCTGCCCACCAGCCCGCTGGCCATGGAGTACGTCAACGACTTCGACCTGCTCAAGTTCGACGTAAAGAAGGAGCCGCTGGGGCGCGCGGAGCGCCCGGGCCGGCCCTGCACGCGCCTGCAGCCAGCCGGCTCGGTGTCATCCACACCACTCAGCACGCCGTGTAGCTCGGTGCCCTCGTCGCCCAGCTTCAGCCCGACCGAACAGAAGACTCACCTCGAGGACCTGTACTGGATGGCGAGCAACTACCAGCAGATGAACCCCGAGGCGCTCAACCTGACGCCTGAGGATGCGGTGGAGGCGCTCATCGGCTCGCACCCGGTGCCACAGCCGTTGCAGAGCTTCGACGGCTTCCGCGGCGCGCACCACCATCACCACCACCACCACCCACACCCGCACCACGCATACCCGGGCGCCGGCGTGCCCCACGACGAGCTGGGCCCGCACGCGCACCCGCACCACCACCACCATCACCAAGCGTCGCCGCCGCCGTCCAGCGCAGCCAGCCCAGCGCAGCAGCTGCCCACCAGCCACCCCGGGCCCGGGCCGCACGCGGCCGCCGCGGCGACGGCGGCTGGTGGTAGCGGCAGCGTGGAGGACCGCTTCTCCGACGACCAGCTTGTGTCCATGTCCGTGCGCGAGCTGAACCGCCACCTGCGGGGCTTCACCAAGGACGAGGTGATCCGCCTGAAGCAGAAGCGGCGGACCCTGAAGAACCGGGGCTACGCCCAGTCGTGCAGGTATAAACGCGTCCAGCAGAAACACCACCTGGAGAATGAGAAGACGCAGCTCATTCAGCAGGTGGAGCAGCTTAAGCAGGAGGTGTCCCGGCTGGCCCGCGAAAGAGACGCCTACAAGGTCAAGTGCGAGAAACTCGCCAACTCCGGCTTCAGGGAGGCGGGCTCCACCAGCGACAGCCCCTCCTCTCCCGAGTTCTTTCTGTGAGTCGTGGCCGGTCCTGGCCCCCGCCCTATGCCCCGGGCCCGGACTCCCCGTCCCGTGTCCCCCGCCCCGGACTCCCCCCGGACCCTGTCCCTGCCACGGCCCCAGCCTTGACCTGTTTGACTTGAGGGAGAGGGAGGAAGGGCGCGCGGGACGCGGGCGACGGGAGGGCGCGCGGGCAGGCAGGGGACCGTGGCCAAGAGGAGAGCGGCGCGCGCCAGCGCCGCCTCCTAGACTCGAGCAGAGCCAGAGCCAGACGAGGGGGTGGGAAGTCCCGGAGCAACTTTCCTCCAGGCTGGAGGGCGGCGAGGCATAGTCCCGAGGAGTCGCCAAGGCCGTCTGGAGACTCCTGGCTTTCTGAACTTCGCGCGTTAAGCCGGGGCCGCTGCGTCGCGGCCCGGAGCGCAGTCCAACCCAGGAAGAGAGCAGCGAGGAGAGGAGAGGAGAGGAGAGGGACCCTGGCGTCCGGCAGGCGCGAGGCGAGGCTGAGCGAAGGAAGGAAGGAAGGACAGACGGACCTGTCCAGGGTCCGGAGAACACTGGCTCTCAGCCCCGAGACGCGGGCCTCAGTTAGGACGTTCTGCGCGCAATTCTCATCAGTTTTATTGCCTGCTCCATTATATAGAAAAAATACGAAAATCTGCATTAAAAATATTAATCCTGCATGCTGGACATGTATGGTAATAATTTCTATTTTGTACCATTTTCTTGTTTAACTTTTAGCATGTTGTTGATCATGGATCATAACCCCCTTGTTTCTTTGAGTGAGAAGGGATGGCAGTTCAGAAACTCCGGCGGCTGCTTGCCGGGGGTTCAGTCCCGGCTGTCGGCTTGTAAATACCGCCCCGCCAAACAGCTTAGAGAACGTGGCAGCAAGCTGAGTGTCTTCGTTTGGGTTTATTATTATGGCATTATTTTTTTGTAAGTAAAAAAAAAAAAAATAGTTCTGGGCATTTTGCATCAGAAAACAACTTTGTCTTGGGGCACCCTTGGAAGTTGCATGTTTTCTCCCCTCTCCCCGTCTCCATTCGGTCCTCTTGTCCCTTCCGCTTCAGTTTTCAGTTTTGTGGGTGTCGACAGAAAGAGGACCCGGGTCCCAGTTCCTGAATATCAGGAGAGGGTAGCTGCCCAGTTCTGCACCCAGGAGGAGCACGGCCCAGGAATGTCTTCACTCCTACCTTGCTAATTTGGGTGTCCCAAACTGACACCCTTAACAAGAACGGAAAGGAAAACAGATCTTATGTGCTTTTTAATGCAGTCGGAATCACCCCAGGGTCCCTTCACAGCCCTCCAGGTCCATCCCCACTAATTGCTGTGGCTGCGGTGCTCTTAGGGTGAGTAGCTTCACCAGCCCGGACACTGCCCAATGGTGACCCAAACGTGTGCTGAACCTACCGCCACACTCAGAAAGTACCAGAAACCCAACCATTGGCAAGTAATTTTGCAACTTTCAAGCGCGTCCTTTAGACCAACATGTTCTGTGTGTTTCTTTCCCTGCTTTTGAGCTAGCAGGTGAGTTCCCCCCCCCACCCCCTTCAGTTGTATAGTAGTTATAGGGAAAATCTGGGTGTTTTTCTTTATTACCTTTTTTTTTCCTGCAGGTCAGTAAAAGGGTTTAAGTTGCACTGACAAAAATACCAAAACGAAAGCGTATTTTTTAGTTCCCATTTGAGATTGCTGGCGCTGCTGGCCGGATGCATTTTTGAGTTTGTATTAGTTGATAAATTAACAGTAATAACAAGATTGTATGAACCGCATGGTGCTTGCAGTTTTAAATATTGTGGATATTCGTCCTGCATCAGAAACGAGCTTCGGTTTTTACGGATTCAACTGTGTTGAAATCAAATTTGCTGCAACAGAAATTTGTTTTTATTTCATGTAAAATAAGGGATCAATTTCAAACCCTGCTTATGATATGAAAATATTAAAACCTAGTCTATTGTAGTTTTATTCAGACTGGTTTCTGTTTTTTGGTTATTAAAATGGTTTCCTATTTTGCTTATTAAACCCATGGAAATGGTGTTTATTTAGAGGATTCTGCGTGCGCCTGACTTTGACTTTCTTCTCTTGCCTTTTCAAGAGTCGAATCACTTTGGGGACACTCACCCTCCCTGGCCAATGGAGAAACAGACCAGGTCTGGGCAACTCTCTCCCTTGCTTGTGAGTGTGTATGTACATGAGTCCCAAATATGTTCCTGCTTCTCACTCTAGGTAGAGACCTCATTTGGGAGCGGGTTTGTGAGCTGAGAGGGGACACATTTTGGGGAGGCTTTCAGGCTTGAGGATCAGGACTGGCCTGCTAGCCTGCGGGCTCTGAGGTACAGATCGGCCGATCCCAAGAAGCCCAGAAGCCGGAGCTTCCTGATGGGGAAACAGGGGTCTTTTTGGCAATCAGGCTCAGTTGGCCCTGCCACTCTGGCCTTCCTCCCTGGGCTGCAAGGCTCTCAACTTTCTCCTGCCCAGCGTATCTTGCTGCCCAGAGTGAGAACGCCTGCCTGCCCTGAGTGGAGGCCTGTGCCTCCTTCCCCAGGACTTGGAGAAGCAGGTGGAACCCAGCACCAGGGCTTTCAGGGTAAGGCTCTTCAGACAGGAAGCCCTTCCTGCGGACCTATTTTCTGGGGGGTGGTGTGCCCTGGGCACACATGCCACTCAGGCCTGGAGCCCTCAGACCCACAGAAGGGCACTGCATGTCCTGACCAGGATTTCAGTGACTTGCCAAACTGGGAGGTAGAGGGGGCTTGGGGCATCATTCTGGTGTAGCCACCCTGCAAACTGGACATCCTTGACTGGGAGGTGGGCCCAGACCTTCCCTTTTCCAGACGCTCAGAAGAGTCAAGATCTCCCGTCTAGGTTACCCAAAACCCCTCTCAGCCTTCTTGCAGTCCTGTCTATAATTCAGAGTTGGCCTCAGATATTTCTGAGAGTGGGAGTGGGATTACCCACCCCCTGCCCCCAAATCCAGAAAGCTTCTCTGCTCCTTTGGCAGTGGCTGGGTCCAACGGGCTTCTGGTATCTTCAGACCCTATATCTATAGTCCAAGAGACTCAGCCTTCCAGCCCTGGGGTTCTGTGGCCCAGAGTTCCTAACATGGAACTTCAGGACCTGAATGGGGAGAGGCCAGAAACCCCAGCAGCAGATCTTGGAACTAGAGCTGGGAAGAGCCAGGGAGAAGGAAGGGAAGGCTGAAACTAGCAGGGAATAGATTTTGGCCTGGGATTCCCGGAATCCTGGGCGTGGTGGTCCCGGTCTGGTAAGGACAGACCAGGGGAAAAAAATCCGGAAAGTAAGGATGCAAATACTACCGGCAGTGATATCCATTTAATAGCGTTTTGGTGTTGTTTAGTAGAATTCTAGCTTGAATTAAGTTCCAAGGCCCAGGTCATTTCACCAAGCCAAAGATACGCCTGGCACAGAAGGCTTCGGCTGAGGCCGGGGAGAGGGATGGTGGCCGCGTCTGCCTGTGAAGTCGCTCTACCTGAGTGCACATGGATGAAGGAGCAAGGGGGTGTGATTAGTTGGGTAATTGTGTGTTCAAGGGCACGTCCACAAATCTGATAAGAGCACGGCCAAATGTACAAGTGTATCCCCTGTGGGGCGAAAGCGGTTTTGGCCAGGCTGAGAGCTTGAAGAAACCCCGCTGTACGAACCTGGAGACCAGGGGGGATCACCTGGGTTCCATTTGGTGGAGGTTTGACTCCCCTTGGAATAATCCCGAATGGACTGGCTTCTTCCACTTCTAGAGCCACCTGGACTCTGCTTGAAAAAGCCTCTGGGCCGGGGAGGGTCACAGACTCCAAGGCGTTGGTTTCCCTTCCCCAGAGCACGGAAACACAGACACCAACCCAGTGAGCCACCAGCATCTAGAATGACATGGTGGGTCAGGCAGTTTCAGAGTGACCAATTGCATCTCTGAGAAGCCTACAACCACACCTCGCAGTCCTACACACACACACACACACACACACACACACACACACACAGCACCCACACCGACGCCCTCGCGGGCGGGCGCGGTCAGTCCCAGCACCCACCCGCTGTTTGGGCACCAATCGGCCCCGGGACGCACGCGGGCGAGAGCCGGGCAGAGCGGGCGGCGCACCGGAGGGGGCCGGGACCTCGAGAGACTCCGGGGCGGGCAGGCCCTGGCCGTGTCTCAGCCCGCAGCCCTCCGTCCCGACCCGCCACCACGCCGCGGAGCCGGCGCCGGCGAGCGCAGGAAGAGCGAACTGGGTCCCGAGGCCCTCCGGCCCGGCCCGGCCCGGCCCCGCGGCTCCTCTTCGGTTCCCGCCGCTGCGCCCTGCTCGCGGGGTCCTCGCGCTCCTCCACGACCCCGGGGGCCACATCTCCCTGCGCCGGGACTCGTCCCTGCCCGCACTGGTCCCACGTAGACACGCTGGCGCCTGCAGCCGGGGACGCACGCCGAGTGAGACGCACACGGCCCCGGGACGGTGGCTCGCTCCGGGCCGAATCCCTGGCTGGGGCGGCCCCCGTCGGGTCGCGGGAGCGAAGCCCCCACGCCCCCCCCCCCCGGGTGGCACAAAAGTGCGGGAGGCCGTGCGGGCGGGATCGGCCGCCGCCACCTTCCGCGAGGGGTCGGGTTGGCGCTCGGCGCGGCGGACCTGCAGCCTGGGGTCCCGGCCCGCGCGCAGGGGTGGCGGCGGCTGCAGCCCCGCTCGGTGGGGTCTCCCGCGGCCCTTCTCTTTGCCATTTCCCTTTCCTTCAGCCCTTCCTTGGCGAACTCTTCACTGCAGAAAACTTTCTCCCTGCGTTTTGGCCCCACGTCCCTTCTGCCTTCAGACTCCGCCAGGCGAGGAAGGGCTAAGGCAGCCGGGGCCGCGGTGTCCGGTAAGTGCGGGCAGCGGCGGCGAGGGGGTGGAGTCGGGCTCCGGGGTCCCCGAGCCTCCGTGGGGCACCGGGCCAAGCCAGTGGCTCTGGGCTCTCCCGCCTGGACGGCTTCAACTCCCCAGCCTTCCCTCGCGTCGTCCGCCCCGCAGCCCGGCTGGTGGGGATCGACCTCTTGCAGGATCCCCGCCGGCCAAGCCGGGCCCTCCGTGGCAGAAGCCGGCGCAGCTGGGGCTGGGCCCTAGACCCACATCCCTCTATTGGTCCCAGCCCGCCTTCCTTAGATCCAGGGTCTCTGGGCACTGTTGTGGCAGGGCCAATCCCAGCCCCGGGCAGAGGTGCCCACCTCCATGCCACCCACTCTCCTGGTCCTCTTAGGAGACCTAAGAGGACTCTTAGGTCCTCTTAGGCCTAGCGTGGGCGTGCCAGGAACCACACCAGTGTGGTCATTTATTGGGCTCTTCTGTGACTAGAGTCACAGCTTTTGCCATGCCAGGCAAACCCTCCACTCCTGCTGCCACCCACCCCTACTCAAGCTCGGTCTCGTAGGGCCCTGGAAACAGCTGGCTTGGGAGATTCCAGCGGGGCCCTTGCAGACTTGCAGATGCAAACCCCGCTTCGTTGCCCCTCTGTTTTCAGAAAGGAAAACCCAGAAGTGGCTTCTTGCGTAACCCTTCCCTGTACAGCCTGCTGTCTGCTGGCCTGGCCTTCCATCCCAGAGATAGCAGTGTTTGGATTTGTTATGTAAGGAAGGGAGGATTAGAGGTTTACTCTGCTCCTCCTCCCCCCACCAAAATAAAAGTCCTCAAAAGGCGCCTTTTGCAGACACCGTCTTTTCCAACAGCAGCCCTCCTAGAAGAAGTCAGTCTGGTTCCTAGAGCTGCTCCCAAGCTTGGGCCCAGCGCAATCCTCTGAGGAGACTTGCCAGCTTGCAGCGAAGGGAGAGTCCCTGATCCAGGGTGGACCGGCTTGTCGGAGGAAGTCACCATAAGGCTTCCGAGGCTGGCGCTTACCTGGCTCAGAGGACTAGCTTTCTGTTGGAGAAGGCTGCTGCTAGAATTTTGCCCCTTCTTCTGTGTCTGCTCCTAGGAGCAGGCATCCAGACCACGGAGAGCATTCCTCTCAGCTGGGGAGCACACATTCTCTGTGCTTTGAACGCCTTCGCTGTGTTCCCCATGCATTTTCCACACCTTATGTCTCTCCAGCATCTAAAGTCCCCTTTTCCATCGTGCGACACAAATTACCTTAAAAGATGAATTTAGATAAGAAGATCAGAGCTGACTGTTCTCACCTGCAAGAAATTAAATGTATGAGATAAGTTGCTGCTCCAATTTGGAAAACCACCTAAATTATTAATAAGGGTTTGTTCCGAGGCAAAATTCAGAATGCCTTTCTGCATTCTTTGCCTGTGAAGTTATTTTCCTGTAAAGTAGCAGCCGCTTGTTACACATTCCTTTTTATTTGTATCAAAAAAGGGGATCCTGTCCTCAGGCTGGAGGGGCAGCCGCAGAAGCAATGGGAGGAGGCCTGATACTTTCTGGAAGAAGCCAGTTTTGGCGTGAGAAAGGGGCAGAAGTCCACAAATTCAAAACTTCTATCGCCGTGCCTTCCCTGTGGGGCTCTGTGCGTTTTACAGGGGCTTACACTTCTTTCAGTAAACAGGCAGGGGGGTGGGAAGCTTAGGGGTGCTCATTTCAGAGCTGGAGAGAGCAAGGCAGGCATTAAGCCTGGCCTGTGACTCCATCGGGAATCAGGAGCTCACTCTCAAGTCCCCTTCTTTCTTCTCGTGTCACTTTCACTGCCTTGACCCTGCCAGGGTTACGTGCACCTGTTTCCTACTCAGGCGAGGCCCTGGGCTTGGATTGGTCTTGGGGACTCAGCTCTGCTTTCCCTGAGTGGGCAGCCCTCAGGGCATTGCATCTCCCAATGCAAGGCTTGGCATTGGCCCTCCTTGGTGTCCTGGGAACTGGAGCCCGGTACACATGTCCCTTTGCACGGACAAGGGGCAGCGAGTTCACGAGGTCATGGGGCACAAGAGGTGTGGCCAGATCATGACGTTAGTCCTGTTAAAATGGTTCACTTAATTCTCTGAAGTGTGGGCTACTATTGTCCATGAAGATGGAGAAGTAGGCCCAGACCAGGCACCTCTTGCCCAGCAGAAGATGGAAAACTTGAGTCCCCCACCCCATACCAAAATTTGTATTTTTGGCATCAGATTCCACAAGTTCACATCCCTTATCTGAAACACCTGAGGGGGGTGGTGGTGGTGAAGAGCGTGGGGGAAAATATGGAGGGGTGGCAAATAGCCCTTGTGGAGGAGAGTTTCCTTTCTAATTCCCTTTGCACAGGGTAGTCTCTTTCCTGGGGGTATAATTACCATTTTCCACCCACAAGTCTCCCTGCCCGGACACACAGATGGACGATGGGCTCCTGGAGATACAGGAGGACAAACATAAGGGGATCAGAGGGAAACTACAGCATCAGTCTCTCACGGAGAAGCCAGCAGCTTATGGTGGTCCTGGGGTGTGTGTGTGTGTGTGTGCGTGTGTGCGTGTGTGTGTGTGTGGTGGGGCCCACTTGGGCATTGCTAGCTTGGGACATTGATGCTTTTCATAATCAACAGACCCCTCACCTTTCATCTGTTCTCAGTTGAACTTTCCAGCAAATGGATCATAATTAGCAGAGCAAGTGTCTATAAAAGCAGCAGCCTCTAGGTGAGGCAGTTTTGATGGAATCATCCTTAGTTTAACCAAAGCTGTTTCTGGTGCAGTATGGAAACTTCGAACCTGCACACAGATGTGCTTACACTCTTAAGGCAGGCACGCGCATAAACACGTATGCAGCTCGCTCTTAAATTCACAGAGGCAGGCAGGCATGTATGTGCACACGCTTAAATCCCCATGCGCTTATCTGCTGTATCTGCACTCTCACACCGTGTGCACGAAAGGCACACGATTGTGCATATACCTGTATGGATTTATGCTTGCATTGAAAGCCAAGGATTACATACGTGTAAACACCCTGACAAAATGCATTTGGGTCCATGATCGTCTTTACATGTTCTCATCCACAGACATACGTGCTTTGTGTATCGGGCACTGGCCTTCACACTGCCCCCGCCCCCCAAGCACCATGTAACAAGTGAAATGTGGCAGTGGCGGGGTTAACGGAGGCCCAGACTCCCATAAATATTTATATGAAGCACTCGAGATCTGGAAGCAAGAGAGGAAAGCTCTGGAAGCAAGAGAGGAAAGCTCGCCCCACAAGCCCCTGTCAATCATGTACTGCTGCATGTTACCTGTCACAGCCAAGCCATACGATATGATTGTACAGTATGACCACCGTGAGGGTCACTTTTATGCTGGTGCACAGGGCCCACTCTGTGCCTGGCCAAGCAGCCCAGCAGATGTGCCAGGTTGGTCGCCACTCCTAGGATTCTCCTGCATGCTTCAAAAGGAAGCCTTTCAACATTGCTGCTGCAGGTGCAGAGTTGAAGGCGGAGCAAAAGCTTCTTGAATATCTGAGACTTGGCTTCTCCAGTGAAGACAGAAGCTATCCTGGCAAGACGGCCTGTGGGGGGCGGCTTGTGAACAGGTGGGTGCGAGAGAGAGGTGGGGCTCCTGGGCTGATCCGATCCAGCTTTGCTATGGCAGGGGCTCCAGCTTCTGGAGCTGCTCTGGCCCACCAAAACTTTGGGTCCCAAAGGAACCTACTGTCCCAGTTCTCCACAACTGCTACAATCCTGTGTTCAGCGAATAATCTGCTTCCGGGCCTGCCACCTAAGACTATCCATTCAATCGCTGAACAAACATCTGTTGTGTGTCTTCCATATGCCAGGCATTGTGCTAGGGGTTGGCAATACAACAATGAACAAAACCAGAAATAATCCCAGCAAACAATCCTCATGGAGTTTACAGTCTAGCAGGAAAGAGAGAGCGTGCGAGCAGTTAGATGTAACAGGAATCGGTGTAGAGTTTCAGAAGGAGAAAGCACCCCGGATCTCTGAGAGCATCTGTACTAAAGTGAAGCTGACCTAGCCTGGGGAGAGTGATCAGGGAGGGCTTCCTGGAGGGGGTGATATTCGAGCTAGGATATGAAGCCTGGATAAGCATTATCCAAGTCGGATGGGTAAGGGAAGAACATTTTAGGTCTAAATTTCTTTCTGGAATGGGAAATTTCTTTCTCCTTGCTCAGGACATGTGCTTGGTACTCCCTCTGCCTGTACCGTCTTATTTCAGAGAGAGCTGTGGCCAGCTCCCTCACCCCCTTCACTTCCTTGCTCAGATCTGTCTCCCCTTCCTGATGAGGTTTATCCTGACCACCCTACCTGATCTGGCAACCTGCTCCCTCCCACCTCCCTGGGCACTCCCGACCTGCCTTATTCTGCTCTACTGACCCTTTTCTTCTCACCCCTCCCCACCTAATGCTAATCACCTTGGAACACTGGATTATTTACTCATCTAGGGCTTATTTTCTGCTTTTTCCTGCCAGCACATAAGCCCTGTGAGGTCAAAGTCTGATGACTTTTGTTCACCCATGTCCCTAAGCACTATGAGCGGTGCCTGGCACTCAGTAAGACCCCAATAACCCAGTAGTTGGTTGAATGAATATGTGTTGAATAAAATGTACTTAAAAAGGAAAGGGGTAATGTCTGTGAAAGCATGGCTTTGAGGTCCTGGCTATCTCTCATCTATCTATCTATCTATCTATCTATCTATCTATCTATCTATCATCTATCAGTATCTAGTTTTTTGATACTCCTTGAAATACATACTGCTAATTAAAAAAAAAAACAACAACATTGTTTGTGTATCATCCACTAAAATCTTGCATCCCTCAGTGGTACCCTTTGGGACACATTCTGGTATCTGTGTGTGAGGAGAGAGGCTGACATCTGATATGAGAGGCAGGTCAGGGAGCACTGGGCGTTGGGGGGGGGGCACAGGAGGGAGGGAAGGCTGGGAGGGGGAGCAGAATGGAACTCAGTCTGGTTGTTCCCTCTAGATTCTTGGAGGGTCTTGGAAGAGAAAAAGGCAGGGGTGGGTGGATCAGAGATGAATCTTGTTGGGATTCAGAGGGCAGGGAACTAACAGCCTCACTCCTGTTTCTGATCCCCCTCCCTTCTCCAATTTATCTACCCCTCCCTCCCCCCCTCCCTTTTAATCTCATGCAGAAAAAAAGGCTCCTTTCCCTGTTGCTTTCTGAGCTAAGAAGAAAACCTCCTAAATACTTTGTACCCTTGACAAGTTATTTTTAAAAAGAAATAATGTCTCTAAATCTAACATTTGTGATGATTTTTTTTTTTTTAAAGAAAACACTGCGCAAATCAACAGCTTTCTTGTTTTAAGCAATTGCTAGGGTTTGGAGAGCCGGCTGCTTGGTAAACACTTTGTAAACATCCAGAAAAGATTGTATTCAGTGTCCTCAAGTCAAAATCAACCTCCCCCGAGCTCTTGCTTTGTGTTTCATTGATGCAGGAAGAGGCTTTCTAAAAGTGGAAGGCAGGGGGGCCTGGGTGCTCCAGTTTGGTTAGGTGTCAGACTCTTGATTTTGGCTCAGGTCATGATCTTGTGGTCATGAGATCGAGCCCTGGATTGGGCTCTGTGCTGAGCATGGAGGCTGCTTAAGATTTTCTCTCTCCCTCTCCCTCTGCTCCTTCCCCGCTCATGCTCACTCTCTCTCAAAGTAAATGAACCCCAAAAAAACCAACAACAACAGATAAAAGCGGAATATAGAGGAAGAGAGGTTGACATGATTCCAGAGGACATTTCTTTTGGATAATTGGGGCTGGGAAATTGATATACATCTGTGAGCAGCCCCGGGCCCCACCCCACCCTCTTGCATTCTTTAAGACTTTTGGCTCTTTACCTCATCCTGGAAAGGATCAGGCATCGGGGCCATTTCATAGCTAGGTAAATAGAGTCAGGGGAACTCCTGTTTCCGGGCAGAGCTGGGAGAGAGTGTGTCTCCAGGTGATGGCTAAGACCACTGGCAAGTGAGCCTTTCCAAGTTCGTGCTGTTCTAGTTCTTGAGAAATAAGCCAGTTTCTTGGGGGCAGACCTGCTTTCATATCCCCTCTGTGATGCACGCTTCTGGCTTTTTCCACCACCGCACCTCAGTTTGGAATGTCCCCACTTTGTTCTGGGTCAGTTCCCAGAGTCTCATAAACTCGCTTTCCAGGCCCCACCCAGCACTGGCCCCTCGCAGACTGCCAGGGTCCTCTTCCAAAAACTTACCTCTGGTCTCGTCACTGTCTTGTTTGCAAAATCAACAGCCCCACTAGTTTGTCCTTGTCCCGGAAGAGAGCAATGCTTCAAATTTCAGTTCCACCTACACCGTGGCTTTGGCAGTCCAAGATGCTGAGCCAGATTCTGGGGCGAATTGGGGAAGGTCAAAGGGCAGGAGCAAAGCACAGAGGCCCCTGGGAAGAGTCTGTCCTGACCCTCAGATGAAAACCTCAAAGGGAACCCGTATTTGCCTGCCCATCCAGCTTCTGTCTCTTTCAGAGTCAGCAGGGAGTGACCACTCCCTGGGTTGTATACTTTTATATAGTAGGGAAGTCACGTATCAGTTGGAAATCAGGCTTCATATATCTAAAACACCTTTCTTTTGCTCGAGATGGCCAAAAAGGTTGATTCCGTTGGGTTTTCCTGGATGGCCTGCCTTCCTTGCTCCATTTGCCTGTGGGAGGAGAGTGCACCAGACTAAGAAGGCTCCAGAAATCCTGCTCTCAAAAAGTGGAAGCATTAGGTTGAATCCGATGAAATTGTTGCCATGAACTGGATTCATTCTGCAGATTGCAGACCTGTGAGCCTGGCTTTGGTTCCTGGGATTCTGCCAGGACTTGTTAAAGCGATGGTATGTGGGTAGCAAGGCACTCGGTGGTCACCAGGACCCGGGTCAGGCTCCATGTCAGGCTCATCCTGTGTCCACCTCTGAGGGGCAGACCAGGGGCTGTGGCCCCAAAGGTCCCTATCTTCCAAACGCTTTCCGTACGCCTGGCAGTGAAGTGCTTTTGCAGCTATTAGCTCACGTAACCCTTATACTAACTCTAGGAGGCAGGGAGATAGTCGCATTCTGCTGGATGAGGTTAAACAACTTGCCCAAGGATGCACAGCTAGTAAGTGGCAGTGCTGGGATTCAAATGCAGGCTCTTATCCAGAGTCTGTGCTTTTAACTATTATGCTCTTAAGCCTGGGGGTTGGATGATAGGTGAGGTAGAATTTGTAACTGGGTGAAAAATGCTTCTGGGGTTTTATTCAGTGAAAACTTGACTCTGAGAAGAGAGCACCTCCCATCCCTCCAGACCACCCTCCACCATCCTTTTGAGCCACCTGGGCTCCACTAGGGACATTGCTTTTTCACAAAATTCTTTTTATTGAGGTATAATTAACACGTAACTTTATATTAGTTTCAGGTGTGCAACATAATGATTCAATATTTGTATATATTGCAAAACGATCACCATAGTAAGTCTAGTTAACATCTGTCGTGGTACGTAGGTATAGTTTTCTTTTCTGGGGATGAGGAGAGACTTTGCTTTCACATTATTTTTTCTGAGATACTGGCAACTAGTCCTGCTCAGAAACCATCTATGGCTCTCCATCACATCCAGGACCTATTCCAGATCCTATGGCCTGGCCTTCAGTGCCCTGCGTTGTGAGCCTTTGCCCCTCTCTTCTTCACTCAACATCCTGAGCTCTGGCCACACTGACCCCAGCACCTGCCTTGGCTTCTCCAGCCTCTCTGCCCCTTGACCTGAGCTGTTTCTCCATGAAGTTCTCTGCCACCCCTAATCCACCCCTCTCTAGGCCATCTCCTTCTCAATCGCTTCTGGGTCACAGATGCCAAAAGGAAGACTTTGTCTGGTTTCTGAAACCCTCACTGGAGCTGAAGCGGGTGGGGGGGTGGGGGCGGCTAGAAGAAATTCGGATTGTGGAGCCAGACAGACCTGGGTGTAAACCCAGCACCTCCTCTCCCTGGCTCTGGGGACCTGGGGAATTCAGTTCACCTCTCTGAGCCTCCGTTGCCTCTTGGTAAAGTGGAGAATATGTTGCCCTCTTCTTCCGGCTGCGGGAGGGATGTGCAGAGATGTCTGGTGGCTGGTGGGTGCTGTGGTTACCGCAGGCAGGGCTGGTCTGGTCAGGGGTCACCCCAGGAAGATGCGAGCTCGGGAGAGGGCTGGGAAGGAGGTGGGACTTCAGGAAATGCTCCCAGAAGCAATCTGGAAGGATAGACTTAGCCGCAAGCCCAGACTCCTGCATTGCAACACGGAGACTGTCAGGCAGGTCTAACCGGTTCTGCTGGCCGGGATCTCTGGCTGAATTCACACTGAAATTGATTGGCAGGGAAGGCCCCTGGAAGGCGGTGTGCAAACCCCAGCAGGAGCTCCTGGGAAGTAGGCTTTACAGCTGTGAACGTACTGTGGGAAAGAAGCTGGAGTTTCAGCCCCGAGTGCGAATATTCTCACCCCCACCGGCTTTTTCCAGATGCTCAGAGCCCAGGGAGCCTTGACTGACAGGGCTTGCCAGCATTTTCTGGCATGGTCGCTATGCAAACTTGCCTCCCACTTAGGGAGCCACTTTTTGGAGAGAACATCTTGAGTCTTCAGGCCAAGGGCTGGGGTCCCTCACATGGTGACAGCACCGTTGCGTTTTGGAAGCTGTGTTTCCATCAGTCTGCGTGGGGCAAGTGTGGCCTGGTACACATGTGTGCATGTGCACGTGGACTTAGGCAAGAGCGTGTGTGCACACGTATACACAGCTGCAGAACCACTGCGTGTCTGTGGTTAAGATGGGGGACCCAGCGTCAGGCTGGCTGGGTATGACAGCCACGTCTGAACTTACTGGCCCCATGGAAAGGCTGCTTTCACCTGGAGGTTTCAGATTTTCTATCAGCTGAACAGGAACTCTGATCCTGTCAGAGTTGAATCTCTTTTGTGCCTGCAGAGAGTGCTTAGCACGGTTCCTGACCATAGTAGGGGCTTGATAAATAGCGATAGCTATTTTCACTGTAGTGTAAATCTAGTTAGTCATATTACAGGTAGGGGTGCAGACTCTGTAACCAGAGTGCCCGTTCCAACATGCTCTAGCTGTGTGATTCTGGACCAGTTACTTCACTGCTCCCCGTCTTAGTGTCTTCATCTGTAAAATGGGGTGATAATATTTGCCCCCGCCTCACAGGGTTGTGTCAGAAGGCGCTTACAACCGTGGATACGTAGTGCTCTGTGTGTTAGCTCATGGCCGCTATCATCACCACCATCATCTTCTCCATCTTCACTCTCATGATCCTTACCTTGTCCGCCATTTTCGGTACCCACTGACTTTTCCAGAGGAAAATTGGCTGGTTAGGAGATTTCTAAGGCACTCCAAGCTCAGACCTTCGAGAAATATCCGGTGAAGTCTCCAGGCATCACCCAAGGTAACATGGCTCCGAATTCAAGTCCTGCCCCAACGGCCCCTGCCTTGGCCCCTCTGTTCACAAAGCACTGTCAGCTTTGGCCTGTCCCTCTGAAGGCACTCTGGGTAGGGGGTGAGCAATGGGCCCTGTGCCCCAGAGTCTGCCTCCTGGTGATGACACTTGGCTCCTTCCCAGCCAGCAGGGGTGTGCCCAGGTCCTCCTGCGAAGTGGCTGAGTCAGGATTTGAACTGAGGTCCGTCTGTCCCCAAGGGACGTGGCTTTGCCTCCTTGCTTTGGAGTCCCTGCCGTCTGGCAGTCCAGCATCTTGAGGAGGCTGTCAGAGCCTTGTGGGAACTCGTGGTGCAGGGTGGAAATAGGGGACAGCACAGCACAGCACAGGGGGGACAGATGGCACCGAATGGGAGCAGGGGGAGGACCAGAACTGCTGGACTGGACCAAGCCGGCTCAGGAAAGGGAGGAGGCAGCATTTGGGCTGGTGATCCACCGGGACAGACAGACGGAGCTGGAGGAAGGGGCTGCCCCGGGAGAGGAGTCAGCCTGGGTGAAATCCCACAGGCGGCAGCGGAGGAAGTTTCCAGAACAGCAATTGGATTATCCAGGTGCCCTATTTGGCTGGAGAGGGAGGTGCAGGAAGATGGCTAGGATTGGAAAGAGGAGGCCGCACGCAGGTCCTAAGGGGTTGACTATGATGACGAGTTAGGGTGTTAGCTGCCATGTTGCTTCTGGGACACGCAGCCCCCCACATGTGCCCCTTTGCACGGTCCAGCACGCGGACGCGGCTGCTTGAACTGCGAGTGGACACCTGACCCAAGCTGGGCCAAGAAGCGTGTGCTTCCCCGGAAATTAGAATTTGGGTGCTGGGTTGCCGGTCAGGGTGTGGTGGGAGCTCGAACGGGGAGAAAGGGTGAGGACAGGGAGCCAGGCGACATCACCTGGGCCTCATGCGGGAGGAGTCAGAGAATGCTCTCTGCAGACAGGTGGGGAGGAAGCAGTCATGTAGAGAATGCTGAAAAGGTTGAAGGCGGCTTAATATGGCTGGGGGTAGCGGGGCGGGGAGCCAAACCATATCACAAATTAGTAAAAAAATAGGAAATTAAAAGCAGCATAGAAGAGTGAGGTTGAACAGAAGTGACGTTACGGTTCCCATCCGATATAAAGTTGTGTTGTGATGGGCCCCCATGTGGACTCTGGGCTTCCTGGCGGCCAATGGGAAGAGGGAAAAAAGATCAACTTTGAGACCCTACAGTGCTCCTTAAAGAAACACAAAGAAACCCACTGCTCAGGAGAAATGTAGGCATTGCTGGTTCTGGGGCTGGAGGGAAATCTCCCTGGAGGACTGCCACGTACCTGGAGAGATTCTGGTCAGGGAGGAGGTGAGTGGAGGCAGCATCTTGCTCTGGGAGTCAGAGACTGGATTCTGCTGCCAATTTCACTGTGACCTTAGGTGGTTGCTTAGCCTGTCCGAGACTTCGTTTCTTCTACTGTAACATGGGGCACCTGCTTAGAGGGCTCTGAAGGTGGCTTGACATTTGTGACAGAAGTCCCAGACACACTGTTGTTGGTCAGAAGGCCTAGCCTCTCTCTCGCCCTCCTTCTGAAAGCTATCTCCCTTTAATTACACTTTTTATTGCTCTCCTGCCCTCTCCCAGCCATGGGCTAGCTCCTCCCCAGGTCCACCCACTGCCTCTGGGACCAGGGCACCGCCAGGTGGTTGCTGGCATGGTGCCTCCTGGAGTCAGCAGGGCCCAGCCGATGTCCGCAGTGGAACAGAATTCAGAGACAGGACCCCCCAAGGCCACGTTCTCCCAGGGTCTCCCCTGTGCCTGGCCCCGGGTGGGGCAGGAAGTTTCCCCAACACAGCTCAGTCCCCATCATGTGCTCCTTAGTATCCTGTACATCTTCCTCACGCAAATCCCAGGAATAGATACATAATTCTGCGCAATAAGTTGTGTTAACGGCGATTTCCCTGCTAGGACACGTGTGTCATAAGGTCTGGTCTGTTTTGTCCTGTACTGTTCTGCTGGCCTGCTCATTACTTGCTGCGGAGTGAGTGCTTGAAATATATTGGCCGAATGCGTGAATGAATGAATGAATGGAATGAATGAATGAATTGAACGAAACCTCGTAATGGTCCGTACTGTAAGGTCCTGTAAGACCAGGACTCTTTTTTGGAGTTAAGAAAACTATCATTCATCTTCTCTTTCTACGTCTTTTCCAGGTCAGTTTTGACTCATTTGTCAGGCTCAGCCAGAAAGGTGCTCTCTTAGGAAAGTCACAGCGCAGCTCAAGCATCCCCCACCCATTACCTTCCCCCCCCCCCAACCTCTCCAAGGTTTGCTCAGGTTCCTTTCCCTGTACATTTTATCTCCTGGGGACTGGTTATTCAGTTTCGTGACCTCTTGACTCCATCACTTACGTGATTTTCAGGGCCCCTTGCAAGATGAGGATGGCGGTGGCGGGGGGGCCTTGTTTCACAATTATGAAGAAGTTTAAGATGGCGACAGAGTGAGCATTGCCCCTTCTAGCTTCAGGGCCCCCTGTGACGGCACAGGTCCCATGCCCATGAAGCTGGTCCTGATCCTGTGATGACAAGGACGTTGTAGGTGCGGTTTACTGCTTCTTCCCCCTGCTCTGGGCCTAACACAGTGCCTGGTCCTTATTAGTATCTCATTTAAACACCAAATGAACGAATGAATGAAGACAGATGTATGAGTAGACGTTACAGAGCCTCTCTGAGCTCCCATCTACAAAACGGGGATATCTTGCTTTCCTCCAGGCAGGCAGGGAAGACCCTCAGCCTTAGGGCCACGGGATCATGTGGTACATGTCCCAGAACTATTCAGATGTAGGTAGTCAGAGGGCAGAGGCCAGCTCTCTGTGGGGCCGGTTCAGGCTGGCCTGATAAGGCCAGCGGACTCTGCTCTCTCTGGGCAACCCGCCTACTTCTGATGACGAACTCCTACCTGGCTGGAGGCCAGGGCCCGGGGAGAGGCTAGGACCTTGCTTCTTTAGAAACCCTATCAACTGGGCAGCTACTGCGCTGGGCATTTTTCATGCATCATTTTTATCCTCATTTGGCAGATGGGGAAATCAAAGGTCAGAGAGTGAAAATGGCACGTCTCAGTAGGCAAAGGGCAGAGTCAGCCACAGATGCCTGATCTGTCGTCTCTTAGGCCGGTGCCCGCTGAGGACGGAACGTTCGCATCACACAGGGTGTTTGTTTGCGGAGCCGCGCATGGGTGTGTGAGCGTGAGCTCACTGGAGTGCGCAGGCCTTGGGACACTCGCGTCTCAGCTCCAGACCCTGCTGACCTTCCCCGAGGGCCGGACGGTGACTGCGTGGGCAGGGCCCAGCCGCCCCTGAGGCTGGAGGAGGCAGCCCAGATTCCTGCCCAGCCTTGGTCGGTGTCCCCATCAGGTGCCCTCGCCCCATCAGCATCATCGGGTTTCCTGGTGTACCATCTTTGCACAAATATTTGAGTGTGTATTTACCTCTGTGTCTTCATTTTTTATGATTAGAGAAATATTGGTTTTTAAGCTTAAAACCGTACTGAGACTTTTGTGATACCTGTGTAAGCTTGTTTCAAAAGATTAAGGAAAGGCAAAGTGTAAACAGAAAAGGAAAGGGCTAGAGGCACTGAAACCCGACATTCCCACTGTAAAACCGTCATTTCTATACCCCTCCCAGACACACACACACACACACACACACACACACACACACCCTTCTACAGACTCCAGAGGCCAAAAGCTGACTGTCCACCTTGAGAGCTGGCATTCGAATGTTTGATGTGGAGGCCCCCTGCGCCACATGACTTGGTCTAACCCCCCCCCCCCCCCCGCCGCTGGAGTCTTCTATCCGCCCACTTTCTGCCTTGTACCTTGAAAGCATTTGCATTTCTGACACTTGGCAAGAGGGGCACTTCTTTTTTAAAACCCAAATGGGTCCAACCTATACCCAGTGTTATGAAACTCCCTTTTTCCTTTTGCTTCATATGGTTTCGACATCTCGCCTGTACAAAGTCTGACTTACCTTTTTAACAGTTGCATAGTGTTCCAAAGAGCTGCCGCTTGAAACGTTGTTCTTTATCACAGAGCAGCAGTGGATGATACGTGGAGCAGAATGTGTGCGACAGGAAACTTCAAAGTGTCCTGCCCGGGGCATCTCACGGTGGTCAGGCTCCCAGAAGGATGGGGTCTGTGGGTACGCCTGCTTGGGCCTTCCGACTTAGCGGGAGGCCTTGGCCCGGAGGAGAGAGCACAGGGCTAAGTTCTCCGTGCAGGGAAGCATTCTCTTACACACCTTCACGCTCACACGTTCACACGCTTTCCTCCACACACACATCCACACACACACACACACACACACAGACACACACAACCGTGTCTCACACTCCAACTGCTGTCGTAAATGTGAGCCCGACCTTCACGTCCCAGGGGTGTGGAACGGGTGTAACGAAACGCCAATTGAGTTTTTGCTCTATGCCCAACACTGTCCCAGGAATGTCATGTGCCATTGTGCGCGGTCCTCAGAATGCTTTCCAGAGGAAGAAATTGGAGGCTCAGACAGGGAGCGTTGTCCCGACAGACACACAGGGCAGTGTGAGGGCAGAGCCCCATCTGTACCTCGCCACACTTTCAGAGTTGCCCCAACCTGGCCAGATGACCCGAGAACTGTAGGGGATGGTGGCCTGTGCATTGCCAGTCTGCCTACCTCCAGCCTCTGGCAGTGCCCAGAGCTCCAGAAGACAGACAGATGCTTACAGTGTGATTCAACACATTTAGACACATTTAGAGCGGCGGGCGGCGGGCGGCGGGGGGGGGGGGGGGGGTGCTTTTCCTGCGGGCGGGGGGCAGAATAATGGCCTCCCTACCATGTCCGCATCCAAATCCCCAAAACTTGTAAACATGTTACCTTACCATGGAAGACAGGACTTTGCAGATGTGATGAGAGGTAATGACCTTGAGATTGGGGAGATTATCTTTCGTGCCCTGGGTGGGGCAAATGTCATCACAACGGTTCTTAAAGGTGGAGGACCTTTGTGGCCGGGAGCAGAGAGAAGAGGTATGAGTAGGGAAGCAGGCTCGGGAAGGGGAGGAAGAGTGCAGGCGGCCTCCACCAGCTGGAAAAGGTAAGGAGATAGATTCTCTCCTAGAGCCTCCTGCCCGCAACTTGATTTTAGCGTCAAACTTGCAATCTATAGAGTGGTAATTAAAGCTGTCATATCCGCTCTCCATTTGTCCATGAAGATCCATTTATTCATCTGCGGGGTCCTTCCTTGGGCATATGACACAAACACACACACACACACACACACACACACACACACACACACGCGTGCGCGCGCACGCAAACATGCCCGGTTGATGATACCAATGGGAGGAGTGACAGGAAGCACTGAAATGAGGCCCACCATGGGTCCTCTGCCAAGTGCATTTATGAATTCCTTCAGTTCCCATGACAACTCCAGGAGACAGGTAACACTTCGTTTGCCCATTTTACAGATGGGGAAGCTGAGACAGAGAGGTCATTAACTTGCCCAGGGTCTCACAGCTAAGAAGAGGTGCAGGTGGGATTTGAACCTAGGCTACGTGGCTTACGTTTATATGCTCACACACACGTCCATCGCATTCCCACTCAAAATACACAGTGACTTGCCACTGCTCTGACCTTTCTCCTTTCCTCCTCTCCTATCACTGGCTAAGGGGCATGAGGTGGAGACAATCGAGTCTGGGAACCCTGGCTATCAAAGGGATTTTCATGGGTTGTTTTCATGTCCAAGCTTCAAACAAGGTATTTGTAAGAAAAAAAGTTGCTAATCCCCCCCCCCCCCCCAATTTCACACCTCCTTTCTGAGACTTCACTCATTTCAACCAGATGATTGGTTCCATGTGTAATTAAATGTGAGTCAGTGTGTCTGGCCGGGCAGAACTCCGCAGACTGTCAGGTCTCAGAAGAGAGCTCTCTGAAGCTGCATCCGTGGTTGGCGGGTTCGGGGACCGCGGGGTCTGGAAGCACAGAGCCTGCATCCAGGGTGTCCTCCTCTCTACCCCGCCCCCACCCACCCCAGGCCATGGAGCTGGGCCGGCAGAGCAGGCCAGCGGACTGCAGAGATAATTGGTGTTTTCAGGCAGCCGGCAGCTGGGGGGGTGGGGGGGATCACCGCTCTACCTCCTTACCTGCCTCTGGGGCTGGGCTGGGTCCCCCAGAACCTGTCTGGCTGGTTTGGAGGCTGTTATTACCAGGGCTCCCTGGGAAGGGATGGAGAGCTGGAGGGGTGAGGGGGAGGGCTGGACAGGGATGGGGGATGGGGAGCAGTGGGGGAGACGGGGGATTGGGGCTGGGGATGCAGAGGAGGAGGGTGGGGAGGAGGAGGAGGGGGAGGAGGGCCAGGGCTCTGCCTGGGCTCATTTGTGACCTGGCCTGCAGGTTTCCCCACTTCCCACCCCTCCCCCACCTCTAGTCCCAGGAGAAGGATTAAATCTTGTTCCCTGGTTCAGCACGGGGTCTGGTCTGTCACGAGGGGGAAGGCCACTTCGAGAATCCCCCACATCCCAGGGAGCCCAGCTCTGCTTCCTGAGGCCACCCCTTGGTCCAGTGAGGGGTGTTGGGAGCTCCAAGTCTGAGGCGCCTTGGGTGAAGGGGGCACGGGGTCCACTCAGTGGGGACCCTGAGCAGCAGTGGGACCGGTGGCTATTGGGTAATCAGGTTAAGTGCACTTGCCTTCTTCCTGCCCCCAGACACTTTGGGCCTAATTAGCAAAATAATTAAGGCTCAAGTCATGTTTCTACTATTAATCTCCATGTCCGGACCTATTACCAACCCCAAACTGCCCTCTTCTGATGCATTTCATTCTTTGTCCTCCCTTCCCCCTCCTTTTCCCTCCCTCCTTCCCTCCTTCCCTCCTCTCTTATCTTCCTTCCTTCCTTCTTCTCTTTCCTTCCTCCTTCCTCCCTCCCTTCCTTCCCTCCTTCCTCCCTGTCTCCTTCCATCCTTCCTTCCTTCCTTCCTTCCTTCCTTCCTTCCTTCCTTCCCCCTCCCTCCCCTCCTTCTTTCTCTCCTTTCTCCCTCCCTCCTCCCTGTCTCTTCTTTCCTTATTCCATCCCTTCCTTCCTTCCCTCCCTCCCTCCCTCCCTCCTTTCTCTGTCTCCTCATTCCAACAATTCCCTCCTTCCAACAAACATCACAACACACACAGCCAGCCCCACATTTTGGACTGGGGTCCAAAGGAGACTCAGATCCTCCCAGAGCTCACAGCCCAAAGGGCAAGCCACTGCCACTGTCTGCGGGACTCCCCAAAGGCATCTCAGAGGAGGTGATGTGCCTAAAGGGTAGGAGGTAGTCATGGTGATGGGGGGGCAGGTGGTGGAGGGGTGGTTGCCTAGAGAATGTCCCTGGAATCCCCACTCTGTGCCTATACCTCTACCTATACTTTCTCAGTGAATTCTCACGCAAACAGTACGAGGTGGCCTTGTGGCTCCGATTTTACAGTTAAAGGAAATCAGTGTTTAGAGAGGGAAGGTGACTCCCCCAAAGTCACACATGTTGGACCCAGGGGCAGAGGTGGGATTCAGACTCAGGCCAGACTGTCAAAACGCCGCGTTCAATCCACTGGAGAACTTCCTCTGTCTGGAAGGGTGTCCCAGGCTGGGGGAACAGTGGGCCCAAAGGCACAGGAGGATGAATTGACACGGGAGTTTGAAGAATCATCGGTGGCTCTGAATGTTGGGAGGGTGCCTGATGGGTGGGGGCGGGGGCTGTGGTGAGGCGCCTTCATAGGGCTTGACAAGGGCCAGGTAAGGACAGGCATGAGAGTCAGGCTAGGGAATTGGGACTAAGGAGACACTGAAGAAGCACCCAGGACTCTGGAGCCAGCCATGGGGGTCTGAACCCTGACCAGGCGACTTACTGCTGTGTGACCCTGAGCAAGTCCCCTAACCCATAGGACTCCCTTGTGCGGCAAAACTCCAATTTTGTGGAGTTGTTCGGGGCATTGAGGAAGTATAGTGTTCAGCACAGAGCCCGGCATAGATTAAATTGAAAATCATTCACATTTTCTTTCAGAAAGCTAAGGACTGGGGCTGGTAGGGAGGTGGGGAGTTGTCAGGAAGCCCCAGGAAGGGTGGCTTTGATTTCTAGAAGAGAAGTACAGATGCTGAGGGAGACTGAGGGGGACGTTGAGAGGGGGTTGGGCAGGCTCTGGGATCCCCCTCCCCACCGTGTCCCCTGTTCTTGCCCAGGAGCTCTAAAGAATAGGGGTGGGGCTAGGTACAGAAGACAGAGGTCAGAGATGCCGAAGGTCACCCATGGGCCTGTAGCTCCTCCCAGGGAAGAAGTTCCAGGAAGCCAGGCAAGGGTGGAGGGCAGAGGGCAGCCCAAGCATCTCCCCACCTGCAATGCTGGGGGAAGGGCAGGGCCGGGACTTGGGGCAGCCTGGATTTTCCCTCTGTTTCTCCGTGTGCATAAAATTGGCGTGGTCTGAGCCCCCCCACCCCCACCCCCGCCCCCACCATTGACTGAGCTTTTCCCTTTCAACGGTCCAGCTGAAGATGTGAACATGTTTCAAGGTCTGGGAAGACCCCTGCAGGGCTCCGGCATGTGCCAGGGGAGGATTCCTCTGACCTTCTGGGTAGCTTCCAAGGTCTACACCCCAAAGAGTGGCTTTGGTTAGTTTGAAAGTGGACGGACCAGTTTCTTAGGCGCAGAGATCACATCCCTGAGACATCCTGGTACAGACCTTGCTCCCTGCCCTGCAGAGACGGCAGATAATGTTTTTTTTTTTAAGTTTATTTATTTATTGAGAGAGAGAAAGAGAGAGAGGGAGGGGGGAGAGAGAGAGAGAGAGAGAGAGAGAATGAACTGGCAAGATGCAGAGAGGGGGACAGAGGATCTGAAGTGGGCTCTGTGCTGATGCAGGGCTTGAACTCATGAACCGTGAGATCATGACCTGAGCCAAAATCGGAGGCTTAACCCACTGAGCCACCCAGGTGCCCCTGGGAGCCCCATGGATGTGTTTTAATTTCTTTAAACTCAGATGAAAAATATGAATATAATTCAGCCTGGATTACATTTTCCTTTATGCCAACACAGTCATAAATTATAATTTTTAGTATATTTTTATGAAAGTAGGATCCTATTGAAGCAAAGGTTCCTAGGTCACACGAAAGTCATGATGTAGCCTTGTCTTTTCACTTTCTTCTCCTGCAGGACAAAGTCCCAGGAGACAAAGAACTTGGGTTCTCTGGACTCACACAGAACTGGTTTAAGTCCTGATTCTCGCACCTGCCAGCTTTGGGACCCTGGCTAAGCCACTTAGTGTCACTGAGCCTCAGTTTCCTCACCTGTAAAATGAGATAATGAATGAATGAATGAATGAACGAATGAAGGCCTTTAGCTAGGTTACCTCTGAGCACATAAAAAGCCACCTTATCAAAGCTTAAAAAATAAATAAAGCCATCAGCCTGGTATTCAAGATCACTCATTTAATAGATTTTTGCTGAACACTTGCTATGGATTAGGCTCTGTGCTGGTCCCTGATTATTTGGCTCCTGCCTGCTCCTTGGCCTCTGAATACCCTGGTCCCTACCCCACCCATGTCTGTAACGCCCTCACCACACTCCTCATTCCTGGATTACAGAGACCCTGATGGTTCCTGCCTACTTTTCCTTCCATTTCTTCTACCTCCCTGTTTGCCACTGGATCCTTGGAATTGTTTTCGTGATCTGACCGCGCAGCTCGACCAACCTGAATTCAGTGGAGGTGGATTATGTGCTCCGGATTTCTGCTTACCTGCCAAGGAGTTGTCCCAAGTTTTGTCCCCCCACCCCAGTGAGCCCGTGGGTCCCACCTGCACCCGAGACCCCCTGCCCACCCTCCTCCATAGAGCCGCATTCAAATTCAGCTCCCGAGTTGTCTATGTTCACTTTTCCCCAACAATCTGCAGAAACGGAGGTCAGGCAACCTCCCGTTTGAAATGTTGACAAGCTCAGCTTCCTAATAAAATAAAAGCCTGTTTTTTATCTTATTGCTGCCAAAGACATCACGAATGATTGATTGATTGATTGATTTAAAGAAATTAAAACATGTCACATATTTTATAAGCAACGTAACTGCCCGTGCTGGAGTCTGGGTACCTGACATACAGATTCCAGCTTTAAATGTGGAAGTAAATATTTTTCAATACAGAAATCAATATAAACTATGAAAAGATGAATAATTTCTTTTTTCTTAAATGGCACTAAAAACTTCTGGAACCCTAGAGGTTCCATGGTGGTATCCGTGGCTTGAATTAGGGGAAAAACACATGAACTAAGAATACAAAGGTAACCAATGACACAGTCAAAGACACCAGGCCATTGAGTTGAAAAAACCCTTCCTTCATTGCCGTCTGCTGTCAGGCACCCAGAATGCTCTGGCCCCTGGGCCCACGGCTCCAGTCATGTCTTCTCAAGTCTCGGTTCTACCTACCTCGCCCAGTGAACCCCATGTTCTACATCCCCAAGATACGCCTTCCCACTTCTACCTGTGTGGTTCCTTCTGCCTCCGGTTTCCTCTCTCTCTGATCCTCTTGACCTTCATTGATGGAAATGCCAGGCACACAATAGGTGCTCATTAAATATTTGAGGAATGAATGAATGGTCAGCCTGGGCAATGCCTATCTACACTTCAAAACCTCAGTCAAATGTTCTTATTCTCTGCGCCACCCCTGTCCCCCTGGGAGCCACGCTTCCATACTCCTTTGCACGGACTTCTCTTAGAGCATTTGACACGTTGGCAAGTCAGAGAGCTCCTGGGTCTTTGCAGGAAGCAAACCTGGGCACCTGGGTTCTCATCTTGAGTTGACTCTTCCCTCATCCACTCAACAAAGATTCACTGGGCATCTGCATTTGATGTGCCGACCGCCGGGAATTAAATGGTGAGCAAAGGCAGACCGGCGGCTGCTTCTTGGAGGATTTCCTATAGACACGTCGGTTAGCCTTCCTGAGCCTCAGTTTCCCTAGCTGGGACATGGGAAACACCCCCTCCCTCAGGGTGTTGTTGGGCAGATTCTTCTAGAAGTCTCATCTTGGCGCTCGGTGCACGGCAGGTGCTTATAGCTGTTGCCCAGGCCCCAGCTCCCTCACTGGACTGTCAATTTCTTCTCGGCGTAGAGGAGGTTCCCATTTACTCTCTCTTCCCTTGGGCACAGGAAAGGCGACAATAAACTGAGGGTGACAGAGCGGCTCTTTGTGCTTGTCCCTGTGGCTCTCTCTGACACACACACCTGGTCAGAGCTGGCCTGACCTGACCACACAGGCTCTTCCAAGTCCCAGTGCCATTCTCCATCTCTGAGCAGGCTGGTGCTAGGGACGAACACAAGTGCCAGAAATCCAGGACTCCCCGACCTTGGAGGGCGCAGGGCTGTCCTGGGGCGGGGTGTGCCCAGTCTCTGCCCCGTGGTGGCTGCGGCCTAAGATGTGGTACACTTTCACCCAATTTCTCAGAATCTCTGGGGGCAGCTCCTCCCACCCCCACCCCTGCGCCTCTGCCTGGCCATTCACACTTGGATGCCCGACATGTGGCCAGAGGGCCACCGGCCTGCCCCCTTGAGCAAACAGCCGCGCATGTGAGCAGCGTTTGGCCTCAGGTGTGGACACGGCCAGCTGGCCACTCAGGACTCCTACCCCCATTCTGCGTGGGTGGAGGGACAGACGGAGCGCCTGGATGCATGGGTTCTCACCCCAGCCCTAACCTTAAGGCCAGATCTGGTGCACATCCCTTCTTGCCTCTAGGCCTCAATTTCTCTGGCTGTGCCAGGGTCTGGCTGGCTGCCGGGAGGAGCAAACCTTAGAGTCTTTTTAGCCCCTTAATTCTTTAATCAAATTCTTGTGTTTGGGGTGGAGACGAACACACGGGCGTTTCTTTCAGATTTCATCTCTGCCCACCTTTCTTGGGGTCACCCCCAAACTCATTTGAGTTCCAACCTTCTCAGCCTGCTGTCTTCCTCAGGCCCCTCCAGAACTTCTCGTGCACCTGGGGGATCTCCCGGGATGCGTGCCCCTCACCTCGAAGAAGTGGGGTCGGAAGCTTGGGCCGGGAGTGAGAACTTCCGCTCCAAAGCAGAGCAGTGAGTCTCATCCCTGAGAGACGGGGTGTCACCCTCTTGGGAGCTGTCACTGGAGGGGCAAGGTGGAATTCAGAAGGTGCATATTATAGAATTTTATTTGAAAGTGTGAAACAACTTCGTATTTGGAAGATTACTTGAGACTGCAAACCCCAGTGAGTAACGAGTGTGGAGTCTCGATTTGCCAATTGCACCTTGTGCAAAGTATCTTGAGAGAGACATCGGCTCATATTAGGCTGAATTATTGAAGTTGCTGGGGTTTCTTTCAGGTGAAACATGCTCGTGTATTGTGACTTCAGAAGTATTGTGACTTCATATAGTGTCTCTTAAAATTTGGGGGTTACCCTTGAATGCCCCCTCACTCCCTTGCTCCCAACCCCGATCTCCCCACAGGCTGTTTTTTCCACCTGCAGCTCTCTTTCCCCTCCTCTTCTCCTTGAGATGGGCTCTGCCTTGGACCCCAGATGGTCACCTTTGTAGGTGTTCCCTGCTCCCTTCGCCAGACAAGGTTAGATGCTATGTGTCTCCGTTTCTAACCTACAATTACTTGTCTGAGGTCCGTCTCCTGCCCTGGACAGTGAGCTCCTGAAAGCAGGACCTGTGTTCATTCTGTTTGTCACTGTATCCTCATCCCTAGCACAGGGCCAGACACAATGCAGTGATGCAATAGCCACCGAGGAATGAATGGAGGAGCCCCCCAAATCCTCAGGACGCCGGAGTCCAGGTCTCCAGCAGGCCTGGCCTCTGGCTGGACCCAAACGCCTGGGTCAGACATGTCTTTGTGCGTGGTCCGTGTGGAGCTTGCGACTTTGAAAATGACCGTGCATTTCCACCGACAAGCTCAGAGCACAGAGAAATGAGGAACCATTGCCAGAAGGTGTTCTGATTATCTATTGCTGCAGAATAAACCCTCACAAAACCTACCGGTGGGCTCACAGGTTCTGTGGGCCAGGAATTCTGGAAGGGCACAGGGTGAACAGCTCTCTTCTGCTCCATGACATCTGGGGCCTCAGCCTGGATGACTTGAATGGCATCCATTTCCAACATGGCTCCTTCACTCCGTGTCTGGTGCTGGGGCTGGGCTGGCCGGAGGCTGGGCTCAGCTGGGACCATCACCTGCCTGTGGCTTCTAGCAGTGTGGTCTCAGGATAGCAGGCCAGTCTGACTTCTTAACGGTGTCGCAGGACTCCCAGAGCAATTGAATGAAGTGTTATGACACAGCCTAGGAGGTCAGATAGTGTCACTTCTGCCATATTCTGTTGGTCAAAAGTGGTCACAAGTCCCTGTTCCAAGGGGAGGGAGCCCGGGCCCCACATCTCAGTGGGAGTTGTGTCAGAGTATTTATGGCTGCGTTTTAAAACCACAACACCTTGGGGCACCTGGGTGGCTCAGTCGGCTAAGCATCCGACACTTGATTTCGGTTCAGGTCATGATGTCACAGTTCATGGGATCGAGCCCCACATTGGGCTCCATGCTGATGGAACCTGCTTGGGATTCTCTCTCTCCCTTTCTCTCTGCCTCTCCCCCCGCCTCAAAATAAATAAATAAACATTAAAAAAATAAAACCACAGTGCAATTGCAGATCTGGGGGACTCTCTGGCTGGCGAGCAGACTGTGATGTCTCCCTCGAAACTTTGCATCTGAGAAGGACTTTGAACTCTGCCGGGCAGAGGATGGGAGAGGCTTGTACCTACATAGGCCAGAGTTCAAATCCTGGGATTGTCACTTAACTTGGCTGAGTCTCAGTTTTCCTACCTGAAAAACAGAGGTGAGTGTCATCACTTCCTCAGGCTGGTGCTGCAGCAGGGATTTAGTGAGCTAATAGAGGAGGGTCTAATGCATGGTCAGTGGTCAACAACGGCTACCTTTTGGTATCATGGATGCTTTTGTATGTAAATGACAGTAAGAATAATACCTTACAAGCTTCCTGCCATCCACGCTTAGGGGTGAATTCAACTTCTGTTCTCGGACCGCTCCACAAGGATCTGGAGATACAGAGATGACCGCAACAGAGCTTGGGACGTCCACACCCAGGGCCCAGGGGAGATGGGGGGCAGGTGGTGCAGAGCACTCCCACAGCGCGGTGGCCCCTGGACCCGTGGACCCTGGGTCACGGCAGAGGTCTCCTTTGGTCCTGTCTCAGTCCACGTATTGATCACCCATTTCATCAGAGTCCGACAGCTTGCTGACGTCATTGGGAATGACCAAAGATGGGAGAAAGCCAGTTCAAGAAGATCCCCTGTGAATAAGGCACAGCCATGTCTCTTAGCTGGCTTCCCATGCTACCTACTGCTTCTCCAGTACTGTGCTAGGTTGTTCATGCAGCACTTAACTGATAGCTTTATGAGGTAGGGCCCTGTATTGTGCCACTTCTATAGATAGACCCTGAGACTCACAGAAACCACACAGTGGTTCGTCCAGGGCCACATGGCATGGAGCTGCCGAAATGCTAATGCAGCCTCTGCATGAACGGAAGTGAAGTGTCCTGAGCATGGCAGAGACTCGTTGTGTTCCATGGCTATTAGATCCCTCGAAGGGGTGGTTCTCACTGAGTTTCGCCGGAGTCCATCCAAGGGAGGGAACGGGAAAGACCTTGAAGACATAGGACCTCAAAGCATGGGGGTGGGCACTCTATGGGAGACAGAGGCCAATGAGGCAGATTACTCCCTCAATCTCCGAGGGGAACTTGGGGGCCAAAGAGAGCTCCATGCTCACCGAGAGGCAGAACTTGACCTGATATTAGCCAGTTGGAGCCGTCTGGAAGCTGATCTGGTTCCCCTGTGAAGTAGTGAGCTTCTTGACACGGGGGGTATTCAAACTGCACAGGGCTAGAAGTGCTGCTGAGAGCAGGTCTGTAGCAGATGAGTGGTCGGGTGTGCATAGCACCTCCAGCGCTGTGCTTGGCATTGAGCAGGTGCTCACACTCGGGGGCCGTTCAGGATCAGAGCTCTCTTGGTTGCTCAGTAAGAATCATTGCTTAGGGGCGCCTGGGTGGCTCAGTGGTTTGAGTGTCTGCTTCTTGATTTTGGCTCAGGTCGTGATCCCAGGGACGTGGGATCAAGCCCTGCATCTGGCTCCGTGCTGAGTGTGGAGCCTGCTTGGGGTTCTCTCTCTCTTTCCCTCTGCCCCTTCTTGCCCCCCACTCGTGTGCATGCTGTTTCTCTCTCTCTCTCTCTCTCTCTCAAATTAAAAAAAAAAAAAAAGAATTGTTGTTTGGATCCAGGTAACCCCTCAATTGCCAAGGAGGTAGGAATTATTTTCATGATGACCAAGCATCTCACATACATCATTTCATTTGAACCTGGTCTCAGTGCTAATCCTTTTGCATACCTCATGGGATGATTACAGTTGAGAGAACTGAAGCACAGAGAGGTTAAGCAACAAGCCCAAGGCCACACAGTCATTGGTAGAGCTGGGATTTGAACCCAGGCCTCTGGCTCTGCTCACTATTGTCCTTGCCTCAGGACCTGACAGGGGCAGGAATGACCCTTGCAGTCTCCGGCCAATGCTGATAATAACGAAAGTTGTTCAATTGATAGGACCCCTGAGCCACTGCTGGGCTGGGGGACTCTCCCTAAGCAGGACACAACTTTGACTTGCCCAGTACTGCGCTGGGCTCGGGAATTCAGCCACAAACCAGACAGGACAGCAGGGAAGAGGCAATGGCTGGGCAGGTGGAAGGGCCGGAAAGGGGGAGAGGCCCAAACAACAACAGGCCTGGTGGGTGGACACTGGGCTCCTTCCCCCAGGGGAGGCAGATGGTCCAGGACGCTGCCGACTGAACCCTCAGCGCCGGCAGGGGTGATGTCCCGGGTGCACACCCTTTCCCGGCTGCCTTCATCCCCGGTCTCACTCCCTACTTCCATAACTAAGTGATGGCATAAACCTGGGGGACTCTGCCAGCCCAGGAGAGGGGCACATTGCCTAGCTGGGACAGAGGTCCAGAAAGGATCCCCGAAGGAAGAAAGATGGACATTGAGAACTCAAGGGAGAGTAGGGAGTGAGCAACTAAGGAGGGTGGCAGGAGGGGAGGACTGTTCCAGGTAGAGGCACTGGCATTGGGGAGGTTTGGGGCAGGCACATGGTGTGCCAGGAATGGCCGAGGCGGGCAGGGGAGCAGGGAGAGGTGAGGCAGACCCCAGACCACACAGAGACTTGGATGTTGTCCCTGGGGACCAGCCCATAGGCCTGTTGTTGGGGGGCGGGGCATGTGTGCTGATGGGGCCAGTTAGAGGGCCTGGGAGCTGGGAGAGGGTCTGCGGGGGTCTGGCGTCGCGGGCCGCCAGCTCTGCTTTTCTAGAGCCCCCAACAGTGGGGTTGGGACAGGGGCCCCGTTGAAAAGATTCCTGGGTCCCTTTCAAGGAGCTTCCTCCTGCCGTCTGGTCCCCCATCTCCAGGAGCCCATAAAGCCAGTCCTGCGGGTAATTATAGGCTGCAAGAGGCCCAGGGCAGGGAGGCTGGGGACGTGAGGGGGGCGGGTGGGGTGCCGGCCAGCAGGAGCTCTCACGCCGGCCTGGCTGCCAAGGAGAGAGGGTGCAGACACCAGGGCCCCCATAAAGTTACTCCAGAGCAGGCCGCTCTTACGGGCATTCTGGGTGGGGGCCTGCCATCACTGGGCGCCAGCTGGGGGCTCCCCCTGCCCTTTTGTCTCCTCTAGGGCCTCTCTCTGCGGTTGTCAACGTACGTTTTTGGGAACGTGTTTGCCTTCCTTCGGAACGCTTGGACCCAGTGGGTTTTGCAGCCACTGGCTGTGCTGGTCCTCTTTCAAGAGAACCAGCCAACCCCTGTTTCCTACTTCCAAGTCCTCCCTGGCAGACTGAATGGGCCGCCTTGAGTTCCCTTCAGGCTGCAACTTCCGGCTTCTTTTAAAGAATCAGCTTCTTTTAAAATGTATCCACTTGAGAAAAGTCACCCACATGGGTTGGGAAACAAGACAATAACAAAGCAGAGACTGTGGAACAAAGGGACGTGGATTTGAGTCCCTGCTCCACTCCTCACCGCCAGTGTTGTTCTTGGTTAGATCTCCAGGGCATCCGAGCCTCGGTTATCCCATCTGTAAAATGGGGATAATACCATCCACTTAGCGAGGTGGCTGTGGATTGGTATTAAGTGTTTGACAATCCTTCCCCAGTATTTTCCTCATAGCACTTGATTCAAAGATTTAAAAAGCCTTCCCAGGTCTGCCTACTGCCCACATGACATTTATGGGGCAGATGATCTTAAGGAAGACGGAAATGGGGCCCAGACAGGCAGAGGGTCTTGTGAAAGCCGTGTGCTGTCTAATTAAGCTCTGTTTCTGTTCTTTTGTGAAGCACGATCATTTGTTAGCTCCAGTTAAAAGGAACTATAAAACCCATATACGACCCAACTGAAAATTTAGAAAGCGAGGGGGAAAAAAACCCATCCTTCCCATTAGGTCACCAGCCTAGTATCGCAAGTGCAGTGACTTCTATGTTAACCCACAGTGGGTATGTGCGGGTCTAATTGATAATAAACGGGAACCGTGAACACCGCTTTCTCACCTCCCATCTCGAAGCACCTTTGCCTGCCTTCCTGGCCTTACAGATGATCATATCAGTGGACACCTATTATTTCATGAAATTGACGTTGAATTTTGCTTTCAATTTCTCTCTATGCTAAATAACGCTTTAATGAACAGGTTTCTTTTTCCACAGAGTGTTTCTCTTTATTGGTCTCATTTCCTTAGGATACATTCCCCGAAGTGGAATCAGTAAGTCTCAGGGTAGGGACATTTTTGTGGTTTGTGATACATATTTTCCAATTTACTTTCCATAAAGCCTGTTCTAATTTGCTTTGTCTGTTTAGCAGTTTCAAGGCAACCTCACCAGCATTAGGTGTTATTGTTGACGATTTTGTTTGCTAGGAGATATATTGTGACTCCTTTATGTTTTATTTTAATTCATGCTTCTTTGTGAATGAAAAATGCACATATATGTTATATGTATTCATGGGTTTACATTCTCTTTTCAATATTATCTGATATTTTTGGTGTATTGAGTAAGACAAGTCTCTTGCTACAAAATGCAAGAATGCCGTTCCTAGGTGCCCGTATTGTCTTCCACGCCTGACAGTAATAATTGTAATAAACTGGGGCTGCCGAACTTGAAATAAACAAATGATTACAGCAGACAATAGAAGCGCAAACCTGACCCTGATTAATGAAATTGCTAATGTGGCTTCCTGGGGTGGATGTCAGCCAAGGGCTTCCCCTGTGACTTGCATTGGGTCCTAGTGACAAATGTAAGTGGTTTGCGGGCTTGGGGAGGTGACAGGATGCTTGTGGGGCTAGGGAGTGGGGTGCAGTTTGGAGTGGGTGGGTGGAGTCTGGTTTCTACAGACAGCAGAAAAGGACCAATCTGGAAGAACTTCACAGCGAGAGGAATCTGCATGAGATGCATGAACACAGGTCCATCGGGAGGATTTGCAGCAGGGTCACTGGTGCTCAGGTTGGCCATCCCAGGCCGAGTCCCATAGCCCAGCCCAGAACTGAGCATCCCTCCTGGGCCCGACAAACAGAGAGATATGAACAGCCAGACCAAGGTTCATGGTGGACTGAGGGACGTCAAGGAACCCAGGCAACATGTCCTGCCCCCTCTGCTTCCCAGCTGGGCCTGTCCCTCCCAGGCTGGTGTCCTCACTGTCCTTACCTGCACTGCTCTCTTTAGTCACACTCACAAGGCTTCCCTTGGACAGTTTTCTTCCTCTTGGTTCAAACGAAAGCTTCTCAGATTGCTGTCCTCAGAGCTCCCGTGCACTCGATGGGTCACAAGCAAAACCCATGTTCGTCACCCCTCTTGTGTCACCCAAGGCATGCCGACTCTCTAACTAGAGGATGAGCACCTCACTCAGACTCAATGCGCGTTCACCCCTGCGGTGCCCATGCTAGGTCCCCCTCCCCCAGGAAGCCCGCTGGCCCTCTCCAGTTAGCAAATGACCCCTCCTTTGCCCGCCTTTGTGGAGACTTTGACGGCTGTTCTTGTCACACCGGGCCCGTGATCGCCTGTTCACAAGTTGGCCCTCCTACCCAGAAGCTGCCAGGACCTGCGGCCACATCTGTGCCTTCTGACCCATGCCTGGCACCTGCCAGGACACATCACAGACGCTCAAGGGACGTCTGCCGCAGGAGTGAGTGATAAGCACTCTCCCATTTACAAGACATTCTCCCCACATGTTACCTGTTTGATATGAACACTGTAAAGGCAGCTAGCCTGAGAGTTGTTACATGCATTTCACGGAAGGCAGTAACATGTGACACAAGCTGACAAATGGAGCATCTCAGCGTGCCCAGACAGTGCTCAGCATTTTACGGGCGGTTTCCTATCGAATGGTTCTGGCAACAAGTGCCCGTGACCCCCACTCCACTGGGTGAAGGCTGGGCCTTGCTGAGGACAGTAACTTGCTCAGGTCACATTGCCACGACAGGACAGAGCCGGAATCTGAAACCAGTTCTGTGTGTTGCCGAAGTTTCCGCTCCGCTAGGGCCATACCTCCAAATGGCATCGTCATGTTCCCAGTCTCCATGTCTGGATGTCAAGTTCTAAAGCGTCTTACCTTCCCCTGCATCTCCCGTGTCTAGCACAGGGCTGGGTGCGGGTAGGCATCAATAAATGCTGACCGACTGGATGGATAGACGGACGGACAGATGGCTGGATGTCCTCCCCAGCTCTGTTGCAAGCAGGGAGTTTCTGCTTTTGTGCAGCGCAGTTGGGCGATGGGAGCTGGGTTTAACTTGGGGCTGATCCTGTACTTGAGTTGTTCTGGTCATAAAACACGAGGGTGTGTCCTCATTGGGGACACAGTGAGCAATGTGCCTGCCAGTACATCAGATCCGTCCTGCCAGACACCGAAGGCGAAAAATGACACGTCCTGGGAGAGCGAGCAGCCACCTCCCTCCCGCACGAGGCGAGCAGGATCATTTTGCTGCACATACATATGCGTTCCTCTCCCTGTGACGGCCTTGGGAGATAACGTGTCCCGCGTATGTCCCAGAGCGTAGGGGAGCAGCTAGTGAGTGTGACGGGTGCTGCAAGGGCCCACGTGTCTGGGGGAGGGGTGGGCTCAGCCTCTTTTCTAGGCAGTAGACAGTGGAGGGAAGTAGGAGCCCCCGTCCTGGGTCTGCAAGATCAGACAGGGCCTGCTGGGGTCAACATTTGTCTCTCCGCCCAGCGCTGGCCAGAGTGCCTGGCCGGCGGATCTGGCCCACCAAGGCTGGGGCTGGAATGAAATGGGTTGTTTGCTGTAAAGTCTCATGGACCCCACCAGCTGGGCATTCAGCTCAGCTCCCGATCTGTACCTGACGTCCAAGTACAAAACGCAGGGCCCCTGTTTCCACGTATATCCTGTCAGGGCGCCCGGCTTTGCCAATGTG
This sequence comes from Puma concolor, assembly GCF_028749965.1. Classification (NCBI taxonomy): domain Eukaryota; kingdom Metazoa; phylum Chordata; class Mammalia; order Carnivora; family Felidae; genus Puma; species Puma concolor. The sequence continues at coordinate 121,855,222 of NC_141669.1, read as the reverse complement.
ACCTTCTCTGGGTTCTGAGGTGCCCAATGAGAGATACGACCAAAATCGGTTGATGTTGGTTCCATGTTCAATGTGAATCTCACTCAGGCTGTTGGTATTTCAAAGTGGTTCACAGCATAGATACGGGAGCTGGCAATGCTTGGGTTCAGATTCTGACCCTTCTGCTAATATCGGGTGACTATGGGCAGGGCATGTCGCCTGTCTGAGCTTCATCCCCTCACCTGAGTAGCCACAGGCTTTGAACCTCACAGGTGGCTGGGGTTAACGGGGAGCCTGCATAGGCTTTTGCACCATATGCCCAGCACACTGTTGGAGAGAGACAGAGACAGAGGCAGGGAGAAACAGAGAGAGGAGAGAGAGAGAGAGGGAGGGAGACGGAAGGCTGGAGGGGACATGAGTGAGGAGGCATGAAGGGCAGAAGGGAAGAGGATTAGCCTGTCAGGCCCCGGCTCTATGCTGCTGGGGGTCCATTCTTAGACTCTGCTCAGGACTGCAGGGTAAGGGCAAGACTCTTTCCTGGGAGGACAGTGGCCAAACTCAGCTGCTCCCTATCTTGCATGGCTTGTTCCAGAGCTAAGTGCCACAATTCTCTGAGCAAGAGGGAGGGCCAGGGGGCAGTCAGAGGAGGAGGAGGGCTGGGGCTGGGGCTGGGGCAGGCAGAAAAGAAAGGAGATCTACCCCACCCCCACTCCCCTTCTCACCACCCTCCGCCCTCCCCTCGCCCCCACTGCAGCCTGGCTTCCTAGGGCTCTAGACGGGGGGTTGGGGAGGGCGGTGCAGGCCTGCTCTGCACACTTTGGTCTGAATTCAGCTCTCCTGCCCACTCACAGCCAGGCTCTCTCCAGTCCCCCTTGTGGCTTCCCCCAAACCGGGTTAGGAGCCACAAAGCGGTGACAATGACTCTCTTCCCCAACTGTATTCTGAAGGCCATGGGTTCATCTCATCCTCTCATCGGATGTCCTGGGGAATTTTCTTTGTAAGAAAAAAGTTTGTTGAATGAATTAACGAAGTGTGACAATGCTTATGGCTTCCCCGGGGAAGTAGCGTCTGAATCAGGCTTATCCCACAGCACGTGGGGCAGGGCATGCATCACACTGGGTAGAGCGTGTGTGTGTGTGTGTGTGTGTGTGTGTTTACACGTGGGTGTGAAAGGTGGAGGGACACAGGTGGCCACTCCCCTCGAGCCACTCGCTGCCCCCAGAGCCTGAGGTTTCCCGGGGAAGGATCTGTGTCCACACACCCGCCCCGGCTGCTGGGGGGCACGGCGGGGGTTGGGGGGCTGGGTGTCAGTCGGGGGCTCTTGTCTTCCTGGGAGGGGCACCAGCCTCCTCCCCCCCTCACGGGGGGGATTTGTACCAGCAGCTAAGCAGATAATTGCTTGTCAGATTGATTGAAGGCTTTTCAAAATGTCTTTTCCTTGAAATGTCCTCCCATCCCCCCAATGAGCAGATTATTTGAGTTGGAACGTTTCCCCCTCAGCTTTTTCCCTCCTTTCTCAAAGTAGTAATTACTGCCCAAGTAGCCCTCCGTGGCGTTTCCTGTCATTTGGAGGCTGCAGCCAGCGGCTGTTTCCTCTGCTGGGGGAACGAGCCAATTAGGGAAACACCCTACCCCCAGCCTCAGCTCTGGCGGCTCCTGGCAGCCTCGGTGGGGCCACGGGGCCACGTGGGCCTGGATGTCCCCCGTGGGGGGCGGTGGGTGGGAAGGAACTGGCCAAGTGACCAACTGAGGTGGCCCCAGAGCTCTCCTTATGCTTCGTGTCCTTGTTCTTTCTGTGTGCACGCTTGCACTTACACGTGGACACACCGGTGCATCTGTGGACACCTGTGTGTATACAGGTGAACTGTGCAGGGCTCTTGGATGCAGTAAAAACCCCAAATCACTGCAGTGATTTTCCCAAGGGAGCTCAGCCTTGTCTGCAAGGTGTGGCCCCGTTTTAAGCGGATCAGCGGCCGGGAGGTTGGACAGATATGCCATAAAGCCAGCCGAGTGAAATGCTGATCGCCAGACTTACGTGGTGCCTTTACGAGTGTTTGTGGCACAGTTCTTTCCACTTTTCTATATTTCTGAGTATTTCCAAACTATTCACAATAAAATAGATGTGACAAGTGTGCAAGACTCCTCTACCCACCTCGTTCGTCCACACTCAAGGATTTGTGACGGCCAAGAGCCTTAGATTTAGGCAAACTGAGCAGGACGGAGCCCAAGATGAGATTAACGGCTGAGGCTCGTGAGTCCAGAGAGTTTGGGTCTATTTCAAGCCCTGCCCATCTGTGACCTTGGGCAAATGACCTAGCCACTGTGTGCCCCACTTTAGCCACCGGTAAAATGAAGGTAATAATAGAAGCTTCATGAGGTCGCAGTGAGCATTGAACAAGAGGAAGCATGTACAATGTTTAGCACTAAGCCCTGACGATAATCTGTGCTTTGCAAATGTCTGATAAACAAATAATAAAAACAGATCTCGAAAGGAGGCACATACCGCTGGAGACTCGCAGGAGGGAACGTGCGACAGAGATGGGTGTGTCAGGGAATCGGGTGTTTGGGGGATGGATGCCGTGTGGCTGCGCTAACACGTGGCTGGGTGGAGCGTGGAGGGGTAGGGGTAGAGGGAGGCTGGGGGTGGCGGTCAGGACCACTTTGCTTTGCTAAGACCGTGGGCCCTGGGATCAGACAGCTTCGTTCAAATCGCAGCCCCTGCTGCTTGCGAACCTTGAACAAATGACCTGCATCTCCGTGCCTTACTTACTTTGTGAAAAATGGGACCACAGCCCGTCTTACCTTAGGGCTGAGTTGATAAATGCAGAGAATGTAGAACAGTGCCCAGTCTCCTGGCCCATGGAAATGTGTGATCAAAGCGTTTGCTATTAGCATCCTTTGTAGACACATGGACACAGACTGCACGCAGTTGCACAGCTCTGTGTGTCGGGGGCCCACGTGTACAGGTACGTCTTCAGCCACGTGACCCGCGTGGGTTCATACTTAGGTGTGTGGTGGGTAGAGGGCACAGGGAGTCTGTGGGGTAGTGAACCCCTGGGAGATGGCCCATCCACCCTGGGCAGAGGCCCTGCTGTGAGAGGCAGAGTCCTGGGGGTCCCCAGAAACGGTAAAAAGTATGATTTATCGAGAAGAGTCGCTGTCACTTTGCTACGTGAACGCCTCCCGTGGCCATTCATGCATTCATTCAGCCGACAGACCTTTCTGGAGCACCCATTATACACTTATTATACACATTATACACATTATACCCTCTGCACTTGCTGGTGGTTTTGTCTAACTTGCTCTTCCACACACATTCTCTTTGGCTTTTTAGACTCAAGTCCAATGTCACCCCCTCTGTGAAATCTTCTTGACTGCAGCAGGCCATGTTAGGGGGTTCCCTTGGTACCAGGTTTCGATCCCTTCAATGAAACCAGTGACGCTCGCCTATTCTCCATGAAGCCCGGCACCAGGCACAGCCTCAACACATGTGCTTTGAATGAATGAAAGAACGAATGAGCGAATTGTTCAGCGTGAAAACACCACCGGGAGCCCAAATCCTGCTGACCGGTTCAACAGAGGGGCTGGGAGTCAGTTCAGCAACTTCTTAAGCACTGCCTTCCGTGCCACCAGCTCCCAGCCAGGCAGGTGGCAGAGGCTGGAAGAGGGTTGCTCAGGAGGCAGCAGGCGTTGGCCGCATGGGCGTGTGGCATGGTTGGGGGGCGGGGGGGGCGGCGAGTTCCTCAAGGCTGCTGGATGTGTTGGGAAAAGCAGGGCAGGAAGGTTGTCGGTGTCCTTCAGATAACGGGAACGTTCTGACCTCGGGCTGAGCCCAAGGTCCTTCCCTGGAGGCCCTGTCGGCCCTGGCGCTCGAGGCCCTGACACCCAGGGGAGGCCAAGGAAGCTGCCTTGGTGGCAGGAGCATGGACACCGAGCCGCGCTTCATCTCGCTCCGGGCCCGCTAGCGGCGGTGGGCGCAGAGCGCTGTGGGGGCTTGCAGGAAGCTGGAGGAGTTTCCGTCCCTCCGGGGGTCAGAGGTGGCTGGGATTTGGCAGCCAGGGAAATGGGGAACTTCCCGCGGCCCTCCTCAGAGCTGAGGCTGGCAGCAGGAACCTAAGCAGAGCTGGCAGCCTGGAGATGCCAAAGCGATGATTTTCATGGCCAGTTCCCCCTGCAAGGCACATGGTGGGGCTGGATTTCACGGTATATGCGGATGTAGTGTGTGTGTGTGTGTGTGTGTGTGTGTGCAATGCTCTAGTGCATTCATATGTGTGCACAAGCGTGTGTATAGTTCACGTGTATGTGTACATGTGTGTAGTTGCACGTACGTGTTAGTGGGTCAGGTACACACACATATATGTGGGGGTGTGGGTGTGAGACAAGAATTCAGGGTTTGTGTGTCTCTACCTGTGCCTGTGTTTGTGGCCAAGTTTGGGTGTTCTTGGCATACTTGTGAAGCAGGAATTCGTGTGTGTCCATGTGTGTGCTTATAAATACACCTGTCTTGGCGGATAAATGTGATACTTTACACTCAAATATATGAACACTCGTACTCTCTATTAAATAAGATTCCTAGGGGCGCCTGGGTGGCTCGGTCGGTTAAGCGTCCGACTCTTGATTTCGGCCCAGGTCACGATCTCACGTTTCGTGATATCAAGCCCCACGTTGGCGTCTGTGCTGACAGGGTGAAGCCTGCTTGGGATTGTGCCTCTGCAGCTCCCCTGCTCCTTCTCTCTCTGTCTCACAATAAAAAAATAAACTTAAAAAAAAAATAAGATTCCTGGTCCCACCCAGCCTCGGTTATTAATCAGAGGTGGGCAGTTGGAAGGTGTGACAATAGGATGGTCTTTAAGGGTGAGGCGCGAGTCGAGTCGAGCTTCCCCTCTGCTAGGGAGGGACCTGGGCCTGGCAGTGAGGTGGCCCGCAGCCCGGCCCCACCTGCAGCCCAGCCCCATCGGCTGTCAGCGAGCGCTGATCTCAGGCAGGATTAGGCACAGCATCAACCGTGGGTCCAAGACCTCTGGGCTGAAAATGTAGGTCCCTGCCTTGAACGACCACAGATATGTGCTCTAAACCCAGAGCTGGGGGAGCAGAACAGAAGGGCCATTGACATAAGGCCTCATGGAGAGGAGGAGCTCCAGTAGAATCTTTGCCTTTACAACATTGAACACAGTTTACTATTCACAGTTACTAGGGATCTGTTGTGGTGCTTGGGTGGCTCAGTCGGTTGAGCATCTGACTTCTGCTCAGGTCATGATCTCACCGTTCGTGAGTTTGAGCCCCGCGTCGGGCTCTGTGCTGACAGCTCGGAGCCTGGAGCCTGCTTTGGGTTCTGTGTCTCCCTCTCTCTCTGCTCCTCCCCCACTTGCGCCCTGTCTCTCTCTCTCAAAAATAAATAAACATAAAAAAATCACAAAGTTATTAGGGATCTGTGTGATATATATTTGTGTGATATCTGTTTCTAACACTAGACCCAGAGCTGGTAAACTATGGCCTGTGGGCCAAATGCGGCCCACATGTATTTTGTAAATAAAGTTTTATTGGAACACAGCCACACCCACTTGTTTATATATTTTCTGTGGCTGCTTCTGTGCTACAACAGCAGAGCTGAATAGCTGTGACATAGACCCGATGGCCTGTAAAGCATAAAATATTTACTATTTAACGTTTTTAGAAAATGTTTGCTGACCTCTGTACTATACTGTTAACTTCATGAGGGTGGGGCTTATAAGGCTGATGCAAAGCCAGTGCTTAATAAATATTAGTTACATAAATGAATGACCTGATCAGTTTTGAAAGGTGTTTTGGAACTCCAGGCAGAGAGAAGAGCATGTCCCGAGACATGGGACCAAGAAATAGCAAAGGGTGTGCTGGTGATGGGGGTGTTTGGAGTGGTTGGAGTTCAGAGAATATTCCGTCTCCCCCTACCACACACACACACACACACACACACACACACACACACACAGTGGGGACTGTGGGAGGGCCCAGAGATGGATATAACAGAGGGGGTTTTGGGTGAGGGAAGGCTTCCTTGAGATGGTGATATAGAGCAGAGTCTCGCAGACGTGTAGAGATTTTCCAGAAGGTAGAGGAAGGGCATGTCAGGTTGAGGGAGCGACAGAGGTAAAGGTCAGAGACCCAAGAGGCACAAAGTTGGATGCTGAGTGCAGGACCCTGCTAATTATTCTGAGTTTAGATGACCGTGCCATGAGGACCCCTGCGGCCAGCATGAAGCTGGAGAGGTTTTGAGGGCAACATTTGCAGGGCCTGGAAGCTTTCCATCAGGAGCTTTGCACTTTGTTTTCTGGGTACTGGGGAATCTCTAGGGGGGGCTCCAGGGAATAGTAGTGCCTGCCTCCCAGGGCTAGGCTAAGGGTTACATGACATTGGGAATATGAACACATCCACCCCGTTGCCTGGCACACAGTGACAATAAACAGGGTTGCTGCTGGATACAATACGGGATGCCCAGTTGAATGTGAATTTCAGATAAATGAGAAATCATGTGTTCGTGTAAGTATGTCCCAATATTGTGTGGGGCATACTCTAACTCAGTGTCTTGCGTTTTTATTTGTGAAATCTGGCTCCCCAACTACTGTGGGATGTAGGCTGAGCCTGGCTCTTTGTTGGTGACTTCAAGGCTGGGAAAACTTGCCAGTGAAGCTAGAAATGAGATAACAAGCCATGGGACTGGACACTGGGTCTGGGAGCCCAACCTCTTGGCTTATGGGGAAAAAAATAGAGCCTCAGAGAAGGGAAGAGGCCAACTCAAGGCCACCCAGCTAGAGGTGGTCCTGGTATTCTGCTTTTCTCAGTGATTGGTCAGGGAAAGCTGTGGCTCTTGGGGGAGCTCCCCAAGATAGTCCAAAGGCAGGAGGAAGGATCCAATCAGAGAGCATGGGGAACTCAGGGTGGCTTCTGGAATCTTCAGAGCCATCCCAGTCTTGGCAGTAGATGCAGTATGTGATCTCGGTCACATCCCTTACCCTATCTGTGCCTCAATTCATCCAGCTATAAAATGGGGCTAATTATACCTACCTCACAGGTGAGTTGTGAGGATTAATTAATGTTTGTAAAGGCTTTGTGATCCTTGGATGAAAGACGCTCTTTACATATAAAGGGTCATTATATTTATTATTATTATACAACTGCCAAGTATTATTACCTTAATTAGCTTTTCTAGATATCAAAAGCAATTAGACTGATCACTTGCTGAACTCCACTTTGGAAACTCAAGTCAAAGAAACTCACACACTGACCTGTCAGCTGGCATTTTGGCGAGGAGCTGCCACATGCCAAAAGTGTGTGTGTGTGTGTGGGGGGGGGGGATTTACAAAAGAAATTTGTTTCTGGCTCTGGCTATGGTTCATCCCAAAGAAATTTTTCCAGGCATTTAAAATTCCCTGAAAACAGAGGTTTTTCAGTGGAAATGATGATACAGGAAGCTCTAGGAGGGAAGGTTTAGCTTTGTGGTCAAAACAGGCTTGGCTGGGGGTGGAAATGTGTCCTGTTTTCTCTTCTGTGCCTGGAAGCTCAGGCCTCAGCTCCCAGGGCCAGTGCAAGTTGGGGGGAGGCAACCCCATCTTTGATGGGTGCCTACTATGTGTCAGGCGCTCCCCGATGTGTGCATACCTTTAATCACAATCCCATGCAGTAGGTAGGGACTTTCTGACCCCCATTCTACAGATGAGGAGGCTGTGGCTCAGAGAGGTTAAGTGATATGGGAGTATCACACAGCTGGGAAGAGCAACCAGGATACAAATGCACGACTTGCCGATTCCTTAGCCTGCATCTAGGTTTGATGTAGCTGACTCTGTGTTACCTGCAGTCTATCTGTCTTGGGTCTAACCCAGTCTATAAGTCATCAAAAGACTGGCTCATATTCAAGAGGGTGGATGGTACCATATAGGTCTAAGTGGCTCACTGCGGTGCTGGGGCCACCTATAACCCTAGGTCTTGGTCCAACATGGCTTTTCCTATTCAGAGTCTTTGGCCCCAGTTCAGAGCCCCAAGCTCTGGCAGAGGAGGGGCCTGTGGCCCGAATGTGTCCCATCAGGGCAGGCAGGACAGGCCAGGGCAGAAATCAGTGGGGTGAGGCTTCCTCTGTACTGTCCAGTTAGCTGGGAGGGTGTGACGATGGCTGTAATTAACTTTACCAGCATCCCGAAGAGCGGTGAGAGGGTCTTTCTCCCACCCCCCTTTCTACTCCATCCAGCTTCTTTAGTGGCCTTGAGGACTCTCCCAAGGCTCCCAAGGGGGAGCCCTGGACCGAGCCCCATTGCCAGCATGTGCCAAACCAAGATCATATGCCAGGTGTGCAGCTCCACAGAACCCTTTTCTTTTCACTGAGCTGCCCTGAGGGCTGGGTTGGGGTCTTTGGGAAGTTAGTGGGTGCACTGAGAGGTAGCTGAAGTGTTACGGGCTTGGTGGGTGAAGGAGTAAGCATCGTAGGAAGAGTGGCATATTAATAGAAGGGCTGCTGGCTTCCTGGCTGGCTGGGATGGTGGATGAGGGTAGGTATTGGACAAGGAATTGTACACGTAGATGAAGGGAGGGACAGTGCCTGAATGGATGTGTGGGTGTAGGTATAGATAAGAGTGGGTAGTAAGCATACAGGGAGGTTGGAGATTTGGGGGGAGAGAGAGAAGATTTGGAAAGGGATAGAGGGGCTAGTAGTTGGGAAGGTGGAGGAAGGGGGAGGGTTGGCACATGTATGGAGAAGCTGGCAGATGGGTGGAGGGGTGGTGGGTGGGTAGACAGAGGAGTCTGGAAGGTAAATGGAGAGTGGTGCATAGGTGGAGGGAATATCAGATGGGGAATGGGTTGGGAGACACAAGGACTGAGTCAAAGATGAAGGGGTTGGCAGAGTGGTAGAAGAAATGGCGACTGGAGGTTTTGCGAGGCTAAACCGATTGGTGGAGTGGTGGAAAAGGTGGTCGATGAGGGAGGGTGGGGGTGTGGAGGAAGGGTCGTCAGTTGGGTAGAGCAGTTGGCGGATGGGTGAGGATGGGCTGAATCATGGGGCTTTGGATGGATTGATGGTTTGGCAGATGGGTGGAGGTAGGTCAATGGAGGATGGTGACTCAGCGGAGGAGACGACAGATAGGAAGTCTCCTACTGGCAGATGGGAAGAAGGATCGGCAAAGAGGTGGCAAAGATGGCAGATGGGCGAGGGATTCAGTGGAAAGACGAGGGGTCGGTAGAAGGAGGGCTTGGTGGAAGGTTCAGACCATTGTCAGAATGATGGGGCGTTGGCTTTGTGGCCCAGGCTTTGGTCTGGACAGGCCTCCCTTTATCTCTTGGGGCCTCAGACCCTTTTTGTCTGTGGGTGCTTGAAAGCCTATTCCAGAAACTTTCAGTGCCCAGCTCAGTGGGTGGCTGTGAGCATGGTCCCCCTCGTGCCTGCCCAGCCCTCTAGCAGCCGGGCTCTCTCTGGGCTCATAAATCCCCAGTCGGGCAGGCTTTCTGTAATTATCCCTGGAACATTAGCCCCAGAGGTGGGGCAGGTGGGGCTATGAAGAAAGAAGCTGACTCAGTGGTGCTGTCTTTGAGAGGTGTGCCCAGTGCAGCCAGTGTCCAGAGCACCCGGCCTGGAGCCCCGCAGCCCCTCCCTCCCCTCCCGGTGTCTTGGAGACCCCCCAGCCTCCCCCCAGGAACTTGGAACCAAGAGGAAGTGTTATTAGGCAGGATCCTGACAGGCATGTCTCCCTCTGTCCCTCTGTCTCTCTCCCTCTTTATCTCTCTGTCTCTGTCTCCTCTTCTGTCTTCTCGCTTCCTTCCTTCCTCCAGCTCTATCACTTCCTCTGGGCCTAGTGCTCCCCTTCTATTCTGTTTTCTGTTTCTACTGTCTCTGACTCCTTCTCTGTTTTCTCTTGTGCCTTATCCCTCTCTCTCCCACCCCGTCTCTTTGTTTCTTGTCTTTGCTGTTTTTGTTCCTTTCCTGTCTGTCATGCTGTCTGCCTGATCCGTTGCCTTCCCGCCTCTCCTTCTGCCCACCTTCTGGCTCTTCTCTCAGGGGCAGGCCTCTGCACCTGTTCCCCGCGGGGGCCCCATCCCTTGTCGGTATGCGTCTCACACATGACAGCAGAACAGCTTTGGCAGAGGTGCTCTCCTGGGCTTTGAGTTATGTTTAGGATCTTCCAAAAAAGCCTTTTTCTATCTCCTATTGATTTATGATCAAATGGTGTCATCGACCCACCCAGAACTCTGGCCAGAGCTGGAGGGGCAAGAGGGAAGGGAAGACAGTGGCCACTGGCTCTCTGCAGGTAGCAGACCCTGGTCCAGAAGACTCCTTCCCCAGCGCCATGGGGGTGGGATCCTGGCCTAGACGTAGGTTAGGACCCAGTGTTGACCATCTCGTGGGGCCCCAAAATAACACAGTGGTGAAGAGCACTTTGGAGTTTGAGAGGCGTAGGCTCAAGTCCCATCCCCCTCCCCCCTCCCTGGCTGTGGGACCTTGGACGAATGGCTTAGCCTCTCTCATCCTCCTTTTGCTCATCTCTAAAATGGGAACAAGACCTTCCTTATGGGTTGTTGTGGAAATTAAATGAGCACATGGAAAGAAAAGCACCTGGCAAGTTTCAAGCAGAGAAGCAGAACCGTTGAGGGGGATGTGAAGCAAGGAATTGAGTGTGAGGATTTGGTCCCACCCGGTGGCGGGGGAGGGGGAAACAGCCTCCAGGAGATTGTTGCCTCTGTGTTTGGGCTTGAAGTCAATAGGGCAAGCGGTCAAGAGGGAAAGACAGACGTGAGCGGAGAGCAAGGGCAAATGGAACCCAGGCTGGAACACACAAGGACTTGTGGGTCCCCAACTTCAGTGATGCAGGTGACCTCCTGCAGAAGCTGAGGCCCCGTGTCCCAGAGCTCAACATCTCCACCAGCTCTGAGCCTACGGATTGGGGGAGCTGGGGGGCACCTGGGTGGCTCGGTTGGTTGAGCGTCTGGTGTCGTCGGCTCAGGTCAATATCTCACGGCTCATGGGTTCGAGCCCCGCGTTGGGCTCTGTGCGGACAGCTCGGAGCCTGGAGCCTGCTTGGGATTCTGTGTCTCCCTCTCTCTCTGCTCCCTCCCCTGCTCTCTCTCTCTCTCTCTCTCTCTCTCAAAAATAAATAAACATTAACAAAAAAAGAATTGGGGAAGCTGGGGTAGGAGAGCTGGTTGGGGGCTGGAGGAGGTGTGGTCCGGGGGTTACGTCACATCTCCCAGGTGAGCCTGCAGACCAGCAACGACATTGAGGCCCTACAGCCCTGCGGGTCCCTTGCAGACCTTCTGAGTGTAAAAGGGATCTGCCTGTCACTGCGTCACTTACCTCATGCAAGATGTCTCCTGGGGCCTGAACTGACTCCAAACTATGTGGGGAGGAGTTAAATGTAGTCCCAGCTTAGCTAAATTTCACTCGGTGGAAATCTGCCACAGCACCGCCACCAGCCATGAAATCACTGGCTTCCAATATCTGTTCTTGTTTGAATCACCTAGTGGAGTTTTGGGCCCAGAGATGGCTTCCTTTGTTGCCAAGTGATTTAGAACTTCAGGATAAATGTAACATTACATTTTTTTTTAAATGTGCATTTTATTTAGAGAGAGAGAGAGTGAGAGAGTGCAAGTTAGCTGGGGAAGGGCAGAGAGAGAAGGAGAGAGAGAATCCCAAGCAGGCTCTGCACTGGCAGTGCGGATCCTGACTTGGGGGCTCCGTCCCACAAACTGTCAGATCGTGACCTGAGCCGAAATCGAGAGTTGGACGCTTAACCACTGGGCCACACGGGCGCCCCGAAATGCAATATTTTAAAATCAACTTTTGCTTTACGTGTTTTTAAAGCTCTCCAAGTGTTTGTGATGTGCAGCTGAGCGTGGGAGCCAGGCGTCCACATGCGAAGTGACTGGGAGTGGCGAAGTTTACATGGGGCCGGGGTGCTGGGCGCTTGGTGAATGCCAGGACTGGAGAGACCCAAGGTCGTACAGTGGTCGGTGATGGTTCTTCCGTCTGGCCACAAGCCCGTGGTCCTGCTGCATCACTCTGCACCCTGAGAGGACAGGGCAGGGGGTGGAGACATCGGTGAGCTCATGCCCCTGTCATTGGGAAGGGACCCGTAGAGGGGCAGGGCCGGTAGCCACCTCTCTGTAGACTCTGCTCCTCTGTCCCTCTGCTGCCACAGTAGCTCTGCTGGCCGGAGGCTTTCAGCTCTGGGGCTGTGGCTGGGTTCACCCACTTGCCAGTGGCCAGGCCAGGGCTGGAGATGGGAGAGAACTTGCTACTGTGCAGCAGGGGCCATTGGCTCGTTCTGTCCTTGCACAGCCAGGGAAGGAGTGGATTATTAAGGAAAAGCAACTGCCCGTCCAAGGACTGAATTTCCCGGGTCCTTTTGCATAAGGCGGGGGTGACCACAAGTCCTTGCCAAGCGCGTCTGAGAGGAAATGATGACGACACAGAGCCTCCAGCGTGTGACTGAGTGGAGAAGCCACCCCCCACCCCCCTCCCGCCTCACCAACCAAGAACACCTGGATCGGACAGTTCCCCGGTGGGATATGAACTTTCACGGCGACAAGCCATGGATGTTTTGGAGTTTGTTTATTACAACATCTGGCATCACTGTAACGCAATGGTTCTCGAAGTGTGGCCCCTGGGCCAGCAACACCAGCATCTCCAGGGAACGTGTTAGCGACGCAAACTCTCAGATGCTACCCTAGGTTTCCTTAATCTGAAAACTCTTGGGTGGTGCCCAGCCATCTGTGTTTTAATAAGCCCCCAGGGGATTCTGAGGCATGTAAAAGTTTGAACCCCCCGGCCCCAACCTATACACCTTCCTTTTTCATAACTCCTGAATGGAGAGCCAGACTTAGGATCCCCCAGGTGGCTTCATGCACACCGCACCCCCACCCCCCCCCATCCTCACCTCCACCCCAACCTTGCCTCCCAGGGACCTGTTACAGAACACAGCAGTGGCACAGGCTCTTGAGATGAAGGCAGCCACAGGAAAGTGGTATTCTCAGGAGACAACTCATCCATTCCTCTCCTTTCTTCATTCTCTCGACTGTCCCAGAGATGGGTTGGACACCAAGCCGTCAGACAAACTTCCCTTGGGGGCCACAAAGTACAGTTTGGACCAACAGCCCTGTAGGTAGGTTTTATCGTCCCCCAGTTTTGGAGAAGCAAAAGCTGAGGTTCAGAGGTACCGATAAGTGGTGGGACTTTGGGCCCTGTTATTTTTTCCATGTCTGCATGTTCCAGATGGTTGCTCTCTTGCAGACAGAACTCAGCAACTGCCATCTCTGCACCTGAGGAAGAATTACGTCGGGCATCCAGGCCATTCAGGGAAAATTTGCTTGTCTGTTTTTCTCAATATGTTAGATGGGGGCATATGTTTGCTTTAAGTCTGTAACTGTGAGTTCAACGCATCTTGGAAAAGTGAATGAGTTAACCCATTAATGGGCAGTTGGGCGGCTTGCTAGCGTACCTCATCTAACTTTACATATCTAGAAACTTCTTGGATCCTTATACCCGACAAAACCCTTTCCGGATTGCCACAATTGTGGGGGACAAATGGACGTGGTCCTTGCAGGCTGTGAGTGACATGGTGTACGTTAGAGCAGTGGGTCTCCGACCGGAACACGCGTCAGAATTACCTGCTTGTTAAAACACGGATTGCTGGGACACCTCCTCCCTGCCTCCCACTCCTGGAGTTCCTGACATGGTAGGTCTGAAACTGAGCCCAAATTTTGCACTTCTAAAAATTTCTTAAATGCTCCTGATGCTGCTGGTTGGTCTGGTAACCATACTTGGAAAGCCATACTTAGGTTTGAGTAACACCACCTGCTTTAGCTTACAAATGTCAGTGACTTAACGCTGTGGACGTGTATTTCCCACTCATTAACAGGGTAATGGTTGAATCTGTTGTGATACTGCGTATGAATACAGCTATTGGAAGGGATCACGTATGAGTGCAACGTATGATCCCTTGGCTGGGAAAAGCAATTTGTAATTTACATAATAGGATCCCATGTTTTGTAAAACCAAAGCAGAAAACAAAACAAACCATTTCCCTAAACCTCCAGCCCTGTACATGTTTTATGAATATAGTAAAAAGAACATACGACTCTAGCAGCTTATTAACACAAAGGGACTCTGAAAGTTAAGGGAGATTATTAGCTTTTTAATAGTATTCCTGTGTGACTTCAGAGGATGTGATTTTTAGAATAATATTAAGAGGCACCAAAATGATGAAAATGATTCAGCTCATTAAAGGATGGATTTGAGTCTGCAGTGCTTTTTTTCTCTTTTTTACAACAGAATACAGGACACGTTTCTTCTGTTACAGGTCAGGTGCTGTTGGGACTCATGACAATTTTTTTTAAAACTCATGGCAGTTTTGATGAATGAACGAGCATGTCAGTCACCACATGCATAAGCTGCTCTCGGGACCTGGACGTCCCCCCCTCCATGGGAGCAAACCAACAGCTCCGGATGGGCTGTTTTGAGGGGGCAGCTACTCCGGGGTGTCCTTTAGGTCGCCCTGGCCGTAGAGGAGTGAGTATGTTCCCGCATTCTCCCTTCCTGGGTCCAAGCCTCTGCTGGTTTCCGGAGGGTCATTCCTGGAGCTGACGGTGGATGACAGGGGCTTCAGCACAGATGGGCAGGGAAGTATTTCTCCCAGAGGAGAGAAGTGGAGCTCAGACTTCATCACACACGAAGGGGGACGAAGTACCTCTGGGAAAATCTCTGGGGAAAGGATCCGGTCGGCGAGGTTGGGATGTGAAGTCCCTTATTGGAATCTAGCTCAGGAGCAGCATGATTCCAGCTACTTGGTACGGGGAAGTGAGCACTGAATAGGACATCTGGATCCCATTTCTGCCACTTTTTAGTCCTCTGACCACGTGCCAGTCTTTCTGCTTGTTTGAAATATTGTAGATATTGGCTGGTTTCCTCTTCACAACAGTTCCATACGCTCGGGGTCAACACCCTTCTCCGTCCGCATTTGCCACTGGGAAAACAGCTCAGATGTCAGATCCAGCACCTGTTGGGGTCAGACCTAGCTCCAGGCTCTGAGCTGGTATTGCCTTTACTGATATGTCCATGCCTTCTTCAACTTCTCTGAGCTTCGCTTCAGGGTTCATCTGTAAAATGGGTTGGTATTAGTCAATTTCCAGCCAAGAAATGGGAATGGCTTTTGGTCCTCCCCAACCGAGGGAATTTAATACAGGGAGTTAGTCACATAGGTGACTGAAGACACAGGAAGGCACCCCACACGTAAGTGGAGAGCAGGAAGCTGCTGCTGCCCTTAGGGCCTGAGGAACAAAGGAGGAGGCATTATTATTAGATCCTGGGAGTTAGCACCATCAGCAGAAGCTAAAACCAAGGTGGTTTCTGCCCAGAAGGAGGGGGCTTCACGGAGGAGATGTAGTCACTGTTAGAGATGCCTCAGGGAGCAGAAAGAAGGGAGGGACATACCCTGGTTTCTCCCCACCCCCACCCCCCCACCCCATCCCCCCTTTAGTGCTTCCCATTGGTCCAAACTACCAGGAAGCCAGGGGACCTGGGACCCTGGGGAAGGCTGTTCCCAGAGCGGAGCAGAGGAAGGGCAGGAAGGGATCTGAGATCAGATGGGCGATCGACCAGCTCAGAGTTAAGGGTTGTTGGGAGCACTGATGAAAGGCCGTGAGCAGCAAAGTGGGACACAGGGTGGGGCACGTTGTGTCTGACCAGCCTGGCTGATTACTGGCCACCACTGTCATTCCACTGTCAGGGAATAATGGGTGAAGCTAGCATGTTTGGTTCATGGCTGTTGAACCTCCTTGAGGCATGCAACGGCTATTTAAAAGAGACACAGAAGAAAGGGCGCCTGGGTGGCTCAGTTGGTTAAGGGGCCGACTCTTGATTTTGGCTCAGGTCACCATCCCGGAGTCGTGGGATGGAGCCCTGATTGAGATTCTCTCTCTTCTCCTCTCTTGGCTCCTCCCTCACCCTGTCTCTGAGAAAAAAAAAAGAGAGAGAGAGAGAGAGAGAGACAAACACACACACACACAAAAGGAAGGTGGTCATCTCCACGGCCAGCAGGGAACTTGCTCATATCCCTGACATGCTGCCGGCTTCCCAAACTCGGTTCCAGTCTTCCAGGCTGTTCCTTTACTCTGTATGCTACTGCAGTTCCGGAGTGCCCGGGGCGGGGGCAGGGCGGAGGCGTGCTTTGCTTAAACCAATCAGGGTCACTCCATGACCTCTGTCTCTCCATCTTTCCCTACATCCTCCCCTCCTTTTCTCTCTTCCTCCTTCCCTTTCTCTTTGTCTCCCAATCATCTTCAATCGTTTATTGTACACCAGGTCTCCTGCTCTGTAAGTAGGGGGAATACCATGGTGAGTAAGGTAGCTTAAAAGTACACGTATTTTTGAGCTTAAAAAACCCATTTCTAAATAACGCATGACTCAAATGAGAAACATAAAGTATGGAATATGGTTACGATTTCTAACTGAATAGCAATGGCGATTCTGCGTATCAAAACTTGTAGAATGTATCTGGCCAGTACTCGGGGTGGTGTTGGTAGCTTCTTACAGGAAAAAATAATAGATTAAACTCCCAAAAGGTTTCGTAACCGAGGCAGAAGTATCATAAGAGCAAAAATTAATAATAAACACAGACAACATTGGGAAGGATCCGTACATCAAAAGCTGACTACCAAAGCAAGAAAGGAAAAAGAGAGCCTGACTTCATCTACAGGAGATAGACATTGCAAAAGAATATGTGAATCCGTTTATACTAAAACACTGGAAAATCTTTTTGAAGGGGACACTTTTAAGAAAAATCTAATTTACCAAACCTGCCTTAAGAAAAAAAAAGTCCAAGAGATCTGTAGTCATCGTCTTATTGTTCCAGATAAAATGTGCAATTTCTGTTCTGTGTATAAGGAAACAGAGGGCCGGAGAGGTGAGATCCTACAGGTGGGAAGCGGCCGAGGCAGACCTGGGTGTGGGTGCAAGGCCTCTCCCCTGGGAGGGAGAGCTGATCCCCTGGGGCCTCTGCTGGGAAACCCCCATGGTTGCCCGCTGTCGGGGTTGCTCAATTACTGCACACTTTTAACGCACCTCTAGGAGAGGCATTTGGTACCTGAATCCTCCCTGAACGTTTCGCCACCTCCCAATTAGTGGGCACAGAAGCCGGGCACGGCCTCCGGGTCTCTCGGTACCGCCCGGCTGAGAGCAGCAGGCCTGAGCAGCCTGGGCCTCGGCCCGAGGCCCTTTGAGTCAGCAACCTCCCCGGCCCACGGAGGCTCAGTGCCCGACTCGGTGCCCACAGCCGCAGCCCAGGCCTCAGAGCCAGGTTGCCTCTGCTGGAAAGCAGGTGGCAGCTTGCCGGAGAGTCCGGGCGGGTGACAGACTCTCAGGGTCAGAAGCCTGCAAGGAGCCCGCATCCTGTGATGGGAAATGAGCTCTCGTGAACTGGCCTCTGTCATCTCTGTTTTTGCGTTCTTTCATCCCTTCTGTTGAGAATACCACCCAGCCTTCCGTCCTTGGAGGTCTGGTGGCGTCGCCGGGGACAGGATCTGGCCATCTGTGGCCACGTGACTCAAGCCAACCAGCCCTTCCCTCACTTTTGATACACGGGCACTCCCTCTTTCCTCTCGGTTTGCTACGTGGCAATGCTGTAAGCCCCGGGGGCTTGGGGGCGCATTCCCATCTGCCCCTGCCTCACGACAGCTAGACAAGAAAATAAGGGAGCACACAGAGGCAAGAACGCGGGGAGAAAAGTGGGCCCACTTGACAACAGGCTGCGAGCTCCTGGATACAGACGTGCCTGCAGCACAGCTTTCCCAATTCTCTCAGGTCGTGGGAGCCAATATCGTCTCTTTGTTCTTAAATTTGTGGGAGTTGGGCTTTTGTCTTTTGAAACCCAAAGGATCCTGACTAACACAGTTTGTCTTGGCTTCTCGTTCTCCCTCCGTCCCTTCTGAGTGGTGACTCACCTCCCTGGTACCTTCCACCCCCCCCCCCCCCCCCCCCCCAGCTCCTCCGCTCAGGAAACGGGCCGCAGCGCGTCCAACTCGCTGCATCACGTGGAATGCTTGGCCTGGTTCTGAATGCTCTAGTGACCGATGTGGCGATGAGGAACCATGAAGAGAGACCCTGCAGGGGTGGGGAGCCCATGAGACGCAGCTGCTTGGAGAAGGGACCGGTCAAAATGTAGTGAGTACGGTTAACAGTGGTTGAGTCAGAAACCGTGCCGTGTGCTTGCTACGCATTAACTCACTTCATTCTTACAGCAACCCTACGCCCAGGTTCGACGATTTCTCTTATTTGACAGACGAGGCAGCTGAGGGTCACGGGGCCCATGCAGTTCGCCTAAGGTCACACACAGAGTTTGGAAGCGGTGAAGCCAAGTTTTGAAGGGAGGAATTTTGCTACACAGTCTGTGTCCTTAAGCACTCTCTTGACTTCGTTAGGTGCGCGTGGTAGAATGAGGTGGGGTCTTTTTTTCAAAATGATGTTCTTTTTTTTTTTTAACGTTTATTTATTTTTGAGAGAGAGAAAGAGAGCATGAGCGGGGAGGGGCAGAGAGAGAGAGAGAGAGAGAGGGGACAGAAGACCTGAAGCGGGCTCTGCGCTGTGAGCACAGACCCCCATGTGGGGCTAACTGAGGCGGGGCTCGAACTCACAAACCGTGAGATCGTGACCTGAGTCAAAGTTGGACGCTCGACCGACTGAGCCGATCAGGCTCCCCTCAACCTGATTTTCAATGTCTTTTACATGGTTTTCCCAATGTAAGTGTACTTGAATAAACAAGTCTAGTTTGTTTGTGGAGGCGGGGAGGGGAGCCCATAAGAAACGTCATAAGTTAAAGGAAGAAACTAAAGCAAACCGGAAACCCCCCTACAACTTTCTATCACTGCCAACGTTACCCCCTAGAGCCCCGTCGTGCTGTTCTTTTTATAAAAGCAAGAGTCTTTGTAGCTCTCCACCGTATGGAAGTTAAAGACGAAATTCCATCATCTGGCATTCAAAGCCCTCCTCAGCCTGGTCCTAGCCACCCCAAATTACCTCGACTTGGCCCCCTTCCCGGAGGCAGCTTCACTGTGCACCTACTGAAGTTCCCGCTCAGGGCCCTTGCTAGGGGTCCTAGCCATGTGTTCCCAGGCTTGTAGGTCTCTGCTAAATCTGCAAAAGTAAGATATTTTTTAACAGAGGTAGTTTAAAGCCGCCGACTGTGTTCATTGGCTGAACTATCCCGCCATGTCTTCTTACTCTCAGGGTGGCTCCAGGGACTCTGCTGGGAGCAGTGGAGCTGGGGATACACCGACTTTGGGTTTATGGTTATGTGATTTGCAGTTGCTTCCCTGTATTGTTAAGTAATCCCTAGTCATCCCGGTGTAGAAATCGCCTCCAGGGAAACTTGTACCACCTATGTGCCGACTCCCATGGGACACGTGACGTGTTGTGACAGGAAGGTTCGGGGCCAGTGGCTGTGTCATGGCATGAACGTGTCCTGTGGCACCCAAAGTATGGAGGAGAAACCATGGAGAAATGTACAGAACCAGAAGCTCGTCTGTGGGAAAGTCTCATAAGTCCCGGACCCCAAGTATGAAAAAGCGTATGAGAGACTGCCAAATGGTCTAACAATCCTAAAAATATGGGAGACATTAATAATGCGTGATGAAGCTGGGGAACATTTTCTAAACGATGAGTAATAACAAACCAAATTGGATCAACCATCGATACTAAAAAAAAAGAAAATGGGACATTGACAAGGGCAAAGAGAGTGAAGCCAAAATATGTTGGGAAAAAAGTATTATAGACGTAGGTCAAGCCGTTGGCTAACGCACAGTATGGCTATTTTTCTGGATGCTGCAATGTTTATGGTATTTGTCAGTTTTTAAAACTTGCAAGCAGTTATTTCTTTTCTCATCCTAAATGGATATTTCCTTTGTACCTCAAATTTTATTTATTTTAAAAATCATCTTTAGTGAGGTATAATTCATAGGCAATGAAATAGGTTTGCGAGCTATGGTTTGCGAGCTCTGGCGAATGTATCACCCAGGTAGCCATCAAGACATAGAACATTTCCATCACCCCCGCCCGACCTTTCCCTCTTTTCCCTTTCATCAGCCTCCCTGCATGCTCCTGTTCCAGGCAAGCATTAGTGCACTTTTCATCACTATAGATTCACATAGTTCCAGAACTTCATATAAATGGAGTCACGCAGTAGCCTTTTGCATCTGGCTTGTTTTGGCGAGGGGGCACAGGTCAGCATTGTACCTCATTTTGTGTTACTAATAGTTTTGCATTTTTCCCTTAATTAAGACCTCCTAATTTGGTTACACTAGGCCTGGCCTTGCTCCCTCCGTGTCTAGATATATCAGGAGGGCCTCTTGGTCAATAAAGGTCCTGTGTATGCATCTGAGTTCATGCCTGGACGCTCTGTTCCCTCTGCTGGAATGCCTTCCCTCCTGATCCACCCGATGGTTGCCCGGGTTAAATGCCTCCCACCTTCGGCATTCTCTCAATAAGAACTGAAACACTCCTTTCTCTGCCGTGGGAAGCACTGGCTTATGCTTCTTGTTTATGCTCATATTATTGCTTTTTATTAGAATCGGCTTGTTTTTTTTTTTTTTTTTTTCCCTCTAGAGTCTGAGGTTTCTGGTGTAGGTGCTGCATGTTGGCCAACACGTGACATCCTACTCTGGCCGCTGCTCACCTTAAATTGGCAGGTTACCTGATTCACAGCAACAAGCGTTGGTTGAAAATGAAAACAAAAAGGGGCACCTGGGTGACTCAGTCAGTTAAGCATCTGACTCTGGCTCGGGTCATGATCTCACCGTTTGTGAGTTCGAGCCTCACGTCGGGCTCTGTGCTGACAGCTCAGAGCCTGGAGCCTGCTTCAGATTCTGTGTCTCCCTCTCTCTCTGTTCCTCCCCTGCTCACACTCTGTCTCTCTCTCTCTCTCAAACATAAATAAACATTTAAAAAAATGAAAACAAAAAGAAGGGTAACTCTTCCTTTGGGGTTATAGAAGCAAGACAACTCCCTCCTCTGCTGAGAGCTATTTCTCCTTGGTTTCTTACTCCACGTTCAGCGGGGACAGGTCACTCGATATTCTTCTAAAGGGACTTGAGTGAACGCATCTTATAGGGAACCTCAAAGGACATTCTGAGTGAGGGCCCTGCTCCAGAACTGGAGTGCATTGAATAGGGTCTCCCCGCAAAGACACGTGCAAGCCCTAATCCCCCGAACCTGTGAATATGACCTTGCTTGGAAAAGGGTCTTTTCAGATGTAATTAAGGCAAGGATTTGCCTGGACAGGCCACGAATCTAGTGACGGACGTCCTCATAAGACAGAAAAGGGAAGACACGCAGAGACACAGGGAGAAGGCCATGTGAAGATAGAGGCAGAGACTGGGGGATGCTGTCACCAGCTAAGAAATGTCAGCAGCCACCAGAAGCTGGAAGAGACAAGGACGGATTTTCTGCTGGAGCTTCTGGAGGGAGCACGGCCCTGCCTGCACCTCAATTCTAGACTTGTGGCCTCCAGACCTGGGAGAGAATAAATTTCTGCTGTAAGCCACTACGTTTATGGTAAGTTGTTCTGACAGCCTTGGAAACTAGTACAGATACGTTTTAAAAGATTGAACACGGGCCACCTGGGTGGTTCAGTCCGTTAAGTGTCTGACTCTTGGTTTCAGCTCAGGTCATGATCTCACAGTTGGTGGGTTTGAGCCCCGAGTCGGGCTCTGTGCTGACAGTGCGGAGCTTGCTTGGGATTCTCTCTCTTTCTCTCTCTCTCTCTCTGCCCCTCCCACTTCTTCTCTTTCAAAATAAATCAATAAACATTAAAAAAAAAATGAAGAATTGAACATATAGGAGTGTAATGTAAGCCAGTTGAAATGGGATAGGAAATCTCTGTGGAGCTGTATTACTGTTTTGTGACCAAGAATCAGAACTCCAGAGAACTTTGTGAAGTTCTCCAGCTATCCAGACAGTGGGTTGCTGCCTTTTCTATTTGGGTACTTTATTATTATTTTTTTAATAATTTAAATTGTTGAAATCATGAAACAGTTCAAATTAAATAAGAAGTATCATTTTCATCCATTGAGTTGACAAATACGAAAAAAAGAATAGATCCTGAAACCAAGATTGCACTGTATGTTAAAAATAAAAAAGTGTAATATCTAGTTTTCACAGGATGTGGGAAAAAAAGTAAAATTTTGTACTCCTAGTAGGAGTCTCAACTTCCTGAATTTGTCAACAGATAGAAAAAAAAAATCTTAAAAGGTACATATCCTTTGACCAATCCATTCCACTTCTCAGAAGTTATACTAAGGAAATATCAGAGATGTAAATGACACAAATAAAGACATTTTTTTAAGTTTATTTATTTATTTTGAGGAGGAGAGCGCACGAGTGGGGGAGGGTCTGAGAGAATGGAGAGAGAGAGAATTCCAAGTTGGCTCCCCGCTGCCAGCGCAGAGCCTGACTCGGGCTCGATCTCACGAACGATGATATGACCTGAGCTGAAACCGAGAGTCAGACGCTTAACCAACTGAGCCATCCAGGAGTCCCTAAATGAAGTCATTTTTAAGGTTATATATTAATGCATTATATGTAATAGTGGGAAATTAGAAGCAACTTTTATCTGGAGAGTGGATTGGTTACATATGAGTTGATACATTCACAAAAATGGAAAAACGCAGTCTTCCGAATTTACGTTGTAGAGAGCTCCCTCATAACTTGAGGAAATGCCTGTGATAAAATAATAAGCACAGAAAGGACAATACAAAGCATTCTTCAGTGCGATCCTGATTTACTTAAAAATATGCATGGAAAACTAGAGGTTTCATGGTTATTTCTGAGTACGGGGACTGAAGCTGGATTTATTTTTCTGTCCATATCTATTTTTGAGAAAAAAAAAAACAGGCAGGTTTTTTGGTGATCAGGAGAAACAGTAAATAGAACTTTGTTTTATTTAAAAATGTTTATTTATTTTTGAGAGAGAGAGAGAGAGAGAGAACACGAGCGGGGGAGAGGCAGAGAGAGGGAGGCCCAGAATCCAAAGCAGGCCCCAGGCTCCGAGCTGTCAGCACAGACCCCGACGCAGGCCTTGAACTCATGAACCCCAAGATCATGACCTGAGCCAAAGTCGAATGCTCAACTGACTGAGCCACCCAGGCACCCCAAATTATCCCTGTTTTAAAGGTAAGACATTTCAGTAAAGAAAGGGGAAATCCCTTGCATGCCATATAGCTAGTAAATGCTGAACACAAGTTTCAGACCCAGGACAGTGTCATACTGTTATAGGCTTAATGGTGTCTCCCCTCTCCCACCGCTACCCTCAAATTCATATGTTCAAGTCTTACACTCCAGTACTTCAGAGTGGACTGTATTTGGAGACAAGGTCTTGAAAGAGACAGTTAAGTTAAAATGTGGTCATTAGGGTGACCCTAACGCAGTATGATCCAGTGTTTGTAAGGAGAATAGAGCACAGATGCACGCAGAGGGAAGCCCATGTAAAGATACAGAGATAAGACAACTACCTACAAGCCAAGAAGAGAGTCTTAGAAGGAACCAGCTCTGCCAACACCTTGATCTTAGACTTGTAGCCTCTACAATTGTGAGAAGATAAATTTCTGTTGTTTAAGCCACCCAGTCTGTGGTGCTTTGTCATGACGGCCCTAGCGAACTAACAGATCTGCCTAGGACTTTCCCCACCATGCCTTATTTGAATTGTCTCTACAGCCGAACTGTCCAATAGAAAAATACCATGAATCACTTATGTAATTAAAAATTTTCTAGTAGCTGTATTAGCAAGGTTTAAAAAAGGAGGTGAATTTAATTTTGGTAATATATTTTATTTAACCAAAGAAATAGAGAATATGATCATTTTAACGTACAATGTATATGAGCCATTATTAGTAAAATATTTTACATTCCTTTTTTCATACTGAGTTTTTGTAATCTGGTGTGTATTTTATAGTTGGAGCACATACCAATTCGGATTAGCTACACTTCATGTGCTTAATAGCCATGTGTGACTACCATATTGGAAATCACAGGTGTAGTAGAAAATCCCTTTCTGCACACCAATTTCTTTTTTAAAAAAGGTTGCTGTTTTATTCTGATAGTACGTGATCATTGTAAATAATTTATAAAATATCCAGCAAGTCTGGCAGGGATGTCATTTCTGAAAGTTTCGTCTTTGCTTTGACATTAACAACTCTACTGGCTGAGTTAGTTGTTCTTCCAAGGACTAAGCCATTTGGGCATTTTGGTCCCTCATTTCCTGCCTGGCATTAGACTGTGAGCATCAGATTTGGAATGTTGCTGCGAGAAAGCCTTTTGCCCCTCATCCCCTCAACCACCTATTCCTACTAACTCACTTGGAAATCAGAGGCAAAAGTATGTTGCTACATGCACACATCCTCCAAACCTCAACCACAGCCTAAGTCTAGTGTGTCTCTTGGATGACCGTCACTGCCAAGTTTGAACCCAGAGCTTCTCTGGCCCAGTTCGGGTCTGGCCATCCCAACCTGTTGCTCACTGCTGGCTCCTGACTCCTGGAGCTGAGTGATCTGTGATTCTGGATGGCTATCCCAGGCAGGGACCCACTGTGCTGCCTAGGCTGTCCCCCTAAGCCAGGCCTCTTGAATGGACTTGCTGAGCTTCCTTTTGTGCTGGGTGCACAGAACTCATCTCATGGAGGGGCTTCAATAGCTGCAAAATCCAGAGACTCATAGCATCAGGTAGTTATCTCCAGACCTATTAGCTACCCCAGTGCTTTTCCAAGGGCATCCATGACCATGCTATGGCCCAGTGGTTAAGAATGTGGTCTCAGGTATCAGACCGTCTGCCTTTTAATCCTGTTCTGCCAGTTGCTAACTCTGATTTTGGATGCTGCTTTCACTTCTCTGGACCTCTTCTATAAAATAAGGATGATAGCAATAGTGTCTACTTTATTGGGCTTTGTAATAAAATTCTGATATAGTTTAAAACTATATAGTGCTTAAATACTATAGAGTACTTAACATGTTGCCTAGTACATAGGGAGCTCTCAGTCAATGATGGGAAAGAGCCAAGCACACCAGTCCAGGTCAGGCACCGTGAGTCCATTCCATCATTGTTTGGGTTCTTAAGTTGTAAATGACAGAAGCCCACTTGTATTAGCTTAAGCTGTCATGATCAGGCAATTGATTGCAAGGGACCAGAGCTGTTTCACAGAATGCAGCTTGTCCTCAGGGAGGGATTGGAACTACATATGGAACATTTTGGAACCTCGGGAGCTCTTACTTTCTGCCTCTCATCCCTGCTTCAGTGTATGTGCCTCTTCTCTTTTATTTGAACACTGACATTCTCTGTTTTTCTGGCCACATGTTGGGTTGATCTCAGGCTTCTCAAGATCTCCTTTCCAGTGACCAGTCTAGAGTGGAATCAGATGTTGACTTCTGTCTTCATAAGCTGGAACCAAGAGCAAGAGTATATAGTACAAGCATGACCTTCCCCCCCCCCCCCCCGCCCCTTTAATGTTGCATTTAGTTGGAGGAAACAGAATAGAGTTGATGAGATAGAAGAAATAGATAAACATGACTTGGTGAACAGGATGATCACATCTTGGTCAACAAAGTGAATGAAGATGTAGACTTAGTAAAGAGCCAGAAACTGCACAGTTTTGACTCCAAGTTGTGACCACAAGAGAGGAGGCACTGAGGAAGTTTTACTCCAAGGTCAAGAATTGAGACCTTGTAGACAGTGGTTTATGTTGTGGATTAATAAGGGAATCATTGAGCCTGTTTCTTGTGTATGGCTCGTATCTGTCATTCATTCATCCATCCATTCATTCATTTATTCGATCATTTGTCCATACTTCTTGGGTGCACTGGAGATACGATAATGAATTTGCTCTTACAGAGCTCTCCTTAGTTTCTCCTGTTGGTGTGGTTTTACCCAAGGAAATAAATCAATTACTCATGGAGCCCCGTTGTTGTGTCACTTTTTCTACTTGAAAGCACCAGTTCAGGAAAAGCAAAAGCAAAAGCAAAAACAAAAACAAAAACAACCCTGGATCTGAAGAAGGTGGAAGTCATCTCCTTGGAGATTTTGGAAAACTGGCTTGGGGTCTGATCAACTACGGCAAATTTTTGCTTTCATTTATCTCTCCCCACTCTTCCCCCCGCTCCTCAACCACTGAAGAGTTAAACTCACCCAGAGGAGGCAGCAAAGAAGGTAAGGGAGTGTGACATTGTGATTTATAATAAGAAATATATATTTGGTCTTCATCCCAGTTTCTGACACCGAGCTCCTAAAACCCTTGGAATTTCTAAGTGATAAGAGCGATAAAAATGTCTTGATATTTATAACAACCCCCTTTCAGACACACCTGAGTTTATGTTAATGAGGTGACTTTTGGAAAGCCCCTAAGGATGGGGGCTGGTTGCCAGGGGAATCAACCATGTGATTACAGAGTTGGAACTTTCAGTCCCCACCCCCTGACCTCCTGCGAAGGGAAAGGGGCTGGAGTATCATATTCAATCGTCAGTGGCCTATGATCAAAAAATCCCAAATTGTGGGATTCAAAGGTCTTCCAGGTTGGTGAACATGTGGAGTGCTGGAAAACTGGCATGTTCAGAAAGGGCGTGGAAGCTGTGTGCCTCTCTAAACACCTTGCCTGATGCGTCTCTTTCTTCTGGCTCCTCAGGATTGGGCCTTCTTGGAGTATCTTCTCTTTTGATCTTTGAAATCATCCTTTTAAACTTACTTGTCAGCTAGTAAGTGCACAGTACCTGTATATTATTTGTAGCAGTTATAGGAAAATGGTTCTTCTTCCTTCACAGACACCTCACATCCAAGTTTTAATTTGATGGTAACTGAGGCACACGAATCGGAGGGAACTGAATGGGTTCAGAGGGCCTTTGTAGGATCTTCGGTAGACTTTCCAGGATCTTCAGGCCTTTCCAGTGGCCTTCAGATGGTATTTCCAGGACCTTATAAAAACTCTGGAGTAAGCAGGGGTGCAGTTGAGTTAGGGAAAACTTTGGAACCCGGAGGCTATGGCTGTCAATCCATTCTGATTCTTGAAGGGACTCTTCATTTCTGAATGTAGTTGAGGACGTGATCATCTGGTTTCCACTGGAATTGTGAACACACTGATCTGTTTCCCTCAAAAGAACAGTCAGGGCAGGTGAATATAGATAGG
Source organism: Puma concolor (assembly GCF_028749965.1). Taxonomy (NCBI): domain Eukaryota; kingdom Metazoa; phylum Chordata; class Mammalia; order Carnivora; family Felidae; genus Puma; species Puma concolor. The sequence continues at coordinate 121,828,079 of NC_141669.1, read as the reverse complement.
CAATGACTCGGGCAGAATGTCAACAGAAGGAAGGGACAAATGAACCCCTGTGGGCTGAACGTATACTGTGTGCCAGCCAGCTGTGTGTCTCTGGAGCAAAGCAGTGTGGGTTCTCAAAGAAATCAGCTGGAACATTTCCAGTTTAAAATGGCATCTGGCTAGCTACAGCTACCCCTGGCACAGCCTCCCTTGCTTTCCAATTAACCTCTCTAATAAAGACGTAGAAACAGCACAGCATCACCACCATAAAAGTGGACACCCTCCTTCCTCATCCCCCTCTTTGCATTGACTTAGAAACATAGTATCTGCAGCAATTAAAAAATTGCATGGCCATCTCTCAAGCCTGTGAGTATTGCTTTTCTTGCCATCCTCAATATTTTCTTTTGGAGAATATGTTTTTTCTGAAGTTTTTAGGGTAGACAGTTGGGTCCATATTACACCGATCCTACGGAGAATAGACACCCCAGGGAAAGTTATATAGATGAGGGTTGAGACAAAGAGAAACTAAGTAGCAGGGTCTGCTGGAGACTATAGATTTTAATGTATTCTGCTGGTTTTGAATGTCAGAGAGTAAGGCAGTGGAAGATGGAGAAGATTCCACCTCATTAGATAAGAACTCTATTAGATACAAAGCTGAAAAAAAATGAACAACTGATTTTAAAATAACCCCCTTCCCCAAATACACAAATAAACAAATGCTAAATTCTTTATGTAAATGTAGAGTCAAAGAAGTTAAAAAGCCCTCCTTCTTCAAAGGAAGTTCCAGGTTTACATATTTTCACTGTGAATTCTTTCAACATTTAAGGAAGGAATAACACTAATCTCACACAAATTCTTTCAGAAGCTAGAGGAGGTGGAAACACTTCACAATTCATTTTATAATATTCATCTATGAAGTTATAATATGAAACCTCACAGAAATTCCTAAAGAGAAAGGAAGAAAGAAAGAAAGGGAGAAAGAAGTACTAAAATTCTGCATGAATGTAGGCTAAAAAATCCTTAACAAAATATTGCTAAACAAATCCAGCAATATACAAAAAGGATAACATAACACAACCGAGTAGGACTTATCCCAGAAAAGCAAAGTTGGCTTAACATTGGCAAATCCAATGGTACAATCCACCACATTAACAGACTTAAGAAGAAACATATGTTAAGGAGAAAAGGCATTTGACAAAAATGAACATCTATTCATGACAAAAACTCAGTACTCTAGGAATAAAAGGAGAATTTATCATTCTGAAAAAAGCTGTTTATTAAAAAGCTATAGCAAACATATTTACTGGTCAAATACTGAAGACTTTCTCACTGAGATTGGGAACAAGGCAAAATGTCTTTTCTCACCATTCCTGTTTAATACTGTACCGAGGTTGTAGCAATTGCAAAAAGAAATAAAAAGGTCAAAAAAAGAGCATACAGATAGGAGAGGAAGAGATAATATTGTATTTATTTTCAGATGTTATGATTGTTTATGTGGAGAATCCTAAGAAATCTACCCCACAACGACTAGAGCTAATAAGTGAATTAGCAAGTTCATAGGGTTCAAGGTTAATATACAAAGATCAATTTTATTATTTATATACCAGCAACAAGTATTTGGGAAGTGAAGTTTAAAGATCCCTTTGCCAGAGCATCAAAAACAAACAAACAAAATATACTGAGGATTAAATTTCCCAGAATATGTGTAGGACCTGCACTGAAAAGCATACACCATCGCTGGGGGTATTTAGAGAAGACCAAAATCAATGGGTATTTACAGATAGGAAAACTCAGTGTTGTTAAGATATTAATTATTTCCAAACTATCCACTAGATTCAACTTGATTGCAATAGAAATTCCGGAGGGTCTTTCATAGAAATTGGCAAACTGACTCTAACATCTAGAAATGCTAAGCACCCAGAATATCCAAAGCAATCCTGATAAAGAACAAAGTTGGAGGACTTACACTGACCTCAAAACTCATTTTAAAGCTTTAAGCATCAGGAGTGGAGTACTGGCTTACAGATAAACAAATGGATTAATGGAACAGAACCCAAAGCACAGAAAAGGATTCAACTGACAAACTAAATTTTTTTAATAGAAAATGATTATTTATTTATTTATTTATTTATATGTATAATTTATTGTCAAATTGGTTTCCATACAATAACCAGTGCTCATCCCAACAGGTGCCCTCCTCCATGCCCATCACCCACTCTCCCCTCTCCCCCACCCTCCATCAACCCTCAGTTCTCAGTATTTAAGAGTCTCTTATGGTTTGCCTCCTTCCCTCTCTGTAACTTTTTTTCCCCCCTTCCCCTCTCCCCTGGTCTTCCATTAAGTTTCTCAGGATCCACATCTGAGTGAACACATATGGTATCTGTCTTTCTCTGCCTGACTTATTTCACTTAGCATAACACTCTCCAGTTCCATCCACGTTGCTACAAATGGCCAGATTTCATTCTTTCTCATTGCCAAGTAGTATTCCATTGTGTATGTAAACCACATCTTCTTTATCCATTCGTCATCAACTGATGAACTAATTAAAAAAAATCTTGTTAAGTTTTAAATTTTATTAATTCCTGTATAGTTGATGTGCAGTATTGTATTCGTTTCAGGTGTGCAATATAATGTGGCCAACTAATTTTTGACAGAGGCACCAAAGCAATTCAATGCAGAAAAGAAAAATCTTTTTTTTTTTTTAGGAAAGTCTTCCCACCAATGAAGCTAGAATAGTTATTCATAAGGAAAAAAAGGGGGCTTCATTTCCTACTTCAATGTGTACACAAAACCAAAAAGCTTTCAGTAGAAAACATAGGAGAATGCCATCATGACTTCGGGATAGACCGCGTTCTTAGGACTCATAAAAGAAAAACCAGTAAGTCATCAAAATGTGAACATTTCTGCCTATAAACAGACCCTGCTAAGAAAATAAGTAGGCAATCCACAAACTGAGAGAAAACATTAGGGAAACAGATATTTTACAAAGAACTGGTATCCAGGAAAGATACCATTGAAAGAACTCCTGTAATTCAGTAACAAAAAAACAAAAAAAATTGAAAATGGACAAAATAATTGGGTAGGAGTTTCACAAAAGAAGATGAACATTTGGCCAATGGACATACACAAAGATGCCCAATATCTTTAGTCATCAAGGGAACTTCAAAGGAAAACCCCAATCTGGTACCTGTACATGTCCTTGAGAAGGCCTAACATTAAAAAAGACTGACAATCCCAAATGTTATCAAGAATGTGGAACGATTGTAACTCTCACACACCGTTGGTGGGAGTTTGGCGAAATCTGATATTTTTTCAAAAATCTAAATATGTATCTATGCCGTGACCTAACAATTGCACATCTGGGTAATTAGCCAAGAAACCTGAAACTACATGTCCACAAAACAGTTTGTACAAGAATGTCTCTAGCAGGACATCATTAACAATAGTCAAAAACTGGGAACAGCCCAGGTGTCCCTCACTAGAAGAATGGATAAACAAATTATGGTATATGCATATAATGGACTACTACGCAGCAATAAAAAAGGAACAAATCACTGATACATGAAACAATGTGGATGAATCCCAAAATACTTTGTTGTGTGAAAGAAGCTATATGCACAAGTCCATACTGTATGATTTCATTTGCATGAAGTTCTAAAAAAAAGCTAAAAATATGGTGGAAAAAAATCAGAATAGTGATTGACTCTGGGGGTAGGGGATGGGCATTGACAGGAAAGGGCATGAGTGAATTTTCTGGAATGATGCAATGACTATATCTTTTTTAAAAAAGGTTTATTTATTTATTTTGAAAGAGGGAGAGAGGGAGAGAGAGAGAGAGAGAGAGAGAGAGAGAGAGAGAGAGAGAGAAACCATGAGTGGGGGAGGGACAGAGAGGAGAGACAGAATCCCAAGCAGACCCCACGCCATTAGCCAAGAGCCTGACATGGGACTTGAACTCACAAACCTGAGCCAAGATTAAGAGTCAGACGCTTAGTTGACTGAGCCACCCAGTGCCCTGTGATACTTATATTTTGATAGAGGTTTGGTACATAGGTATATGGGTTTGTCAAAACTCATGAATGTACAGTTCAGATTTGTGTCTTTCACTATATGTAAATTTTACCTCAAAAGAAAAAACCTGTCAACAAATACTGAACTCTTGTTAATTATATGCATTGTGAAATATTTAGGGGGATGTCTACTGATGTATGTGATATAACTTGAAGAGCATCAAAAAATCAAGATGGATAGATGGATAGATGGATAGATCCATAGTAGAGTGAGTAAAGTGTTAATGATAGTGTCTCTAGAAGTGCTGCTATAAAATTCTCTCAACTTTTTTGTACCTGAAACTTTTTGTTATAAAGTATTGGAAAACTTAAAATCCAAGTTGCAAACTTCAAGAGACATGAAAAAGAAAGAATGCATGGAAAGACAGCTACATAGCCCGCTGAAAAGAGTGTGCCTTGCAAAGATGTTAGTCTCACATTAATTCAGATGTTTAACATAGTTTGGAGTTTTGATTTTCAGAGTGGTTCTAAATGACATTGAGATGTAATTACAAGAAAGAAAAAATGAGAATGTCAATAAATTTGTGCGCCATCGAATACTGTGAACTTAATAGAAGATAAAAGATGTGCTATGAATTGTTTGATGGGCAATTTTCATTTTTCAAAAAATGTTGGAATGAAATCAAATTAAGACTTTAGCTCACAGCATCTCCCAAATTAAGTTACAGATGAATTAAAGAGTTAATTTTTAAAAATGCAGGCAGTTTTCTCTTTGGGTGGTTATGATATGCACAAATTTTACTTAACACAGCATTGTGAAAAGTTAAGGTTGCTTGTTTTAGAACTAGAATAATGTGTAATAAATATTTAACTGATTTTCAGATGGTGACAGACCTGAGCCCAAGAGCAAGAAAAGAAATTCAGAGGATAAGAATAATATATTTGGCTGCTTAAAACAGGGAACTTCTACACCTTCAAAAATATTCTAAGCAACAGTAAAAGAAAATGTCAAATTAGAAAAATACTTGCAGCAAGCCTTATTACCCTTAATAGACACAGAAATCTGTCAGATCAATGTGAAAAACAAAAACTAAAGAAAGATCGTTATGACTTGTACATACAATTTGCTGAAGCATAAAGTTACAGTATTCTGCTCAAGTTTTCTGTGAACCAAAACGTGCTCTAGAAACATAAGGTCCCTTAGAAATATTCTCTAAAGATAATATAATAAGCTTACAAAAATCTCTCATTCTTACTAAAAAAATTTACACTAAAAATGAAAATAACAATTTTGTTTTATACTTAACAAAGTTCAGAAAGAACTTCTCTGAGATAGTTTTAAGTTTGCATTTGCTTTGCTGTGAAGGGTGATACCGTGGTGAGCATTCTCTTACGTCTTTGATAATCTTTGATTAGCTTCTCAGTGGAGTTATGCATATTGATGGCGTTTTATTTTGTTAATAATGTTTATTCCTTGAGTTGGCTGAGAAGCATGTAAGAGTTCGTTATATATGTATCTTTAAGATGTTTGAAATGGTACCTAAAGCATTAAAGGGTTTCTGCATGCCAAAGATAAAGAAAAGGCATGAAAATATAAATTGTGGCTGTCACTGGATGGTATGATTATGGATGATTGCTTTCTTTCTTTCTTTCTTTCTTTCTTTCTTTCTTTCTTTCTTTCCCTTTTGTTTTTAGAGAGAGAGAGTGGGGCAGAGGGGGAGAGAGAGAATCTTTTTAAAAAATGTTTATTATTTTGAGAGAGAGAGAGAGAGAGCATGAGTGGGAGAGGGGCAAAGAGAGAGGGAGACACAGAATCCAAAGCAAGCTCCAGGCTCAGAGCTGTCAGCACAGAGCCTGATGTGGGGCTCGAACTCACAAACCGTGAGACCATGACCTGAGCCAAAGTCAGCCACTTAACCAACTCAGCCACCCAGGTGCCCCAAGAGAATCTTAATCAGGATCCATGCTTAGCACAAAGCTGGACACCAGACTCGATCCCATGAACTATGAGATCATGACGTGAGCTGAAATTAAGTCAGATGCTTACCTGACCGAGCCATCTAGGCACTCCTGGATGATTTCCATTTTCTTCCTATGGTTTGTCTTAATTTTCCAAAAATTGAAGAATAATTTTAAAAAATGAAAGAGATATCATGTAACAAGATTGAAATGGCTTTTCTTTCAGCACTTGGCATATAGTGCCTGCCACATAGTAGGTACTCAATATACCTATAAAAACAGCTTTATTGAGATCTGATTCACATACCGTACAATTCAATTTTTTTCTTTAGTATATTCACAGATATATGTAGCCATCATCACAGTAAAGTTTAGAACATTTTTGTCACCTCAAGAGAAGGAATTCTGCACCACTGAGCTGCCACGTCCCTGGTCCCCTACCTCCCTCAGCCCTAAGCAACCCCTCACCTACTTCCTCCCTCTATGACTTGCCTATTCTGGCCATTACGTACAAACGAAATGACACAACATTTGGCCTTTTGTGACCAGCTTCTTTCACTTATCATGTTTTCAAAGTCCATCCACGTTGTAGCCTGTGTCTGTATTCCATTCTTTATTTTCATGGCTGAGTGATAGTCCATTGTGTGGATTTTCTACCCCTTGTTTAACCATCAATAGTGGATGGATATTTGGGATGTTTCTACCGTTTGACTATTATGAATTATTACAGTATAAACATTTGTGTAAATGTTTTTTTTGTGTGTGGACTTAGGTATATATTTCTCTTGGAAATGCTGGGTCATATTCGTATTCCGTGTTTAATATTTTGAGGAATTTTCAGGCTGTTTTCCAAAGCGATTGTACCATTTGACATTTCCACCAGCAGTGCGAGAGCCTTCCAACTTCTCCAAGGCTCCAACCCTGACATTTTGTTGTTTCCTGACTTTTGTTGATATCCAGGCTGCCTAGTAGGTGTGAAGTGGTGTCTCATTGTGGTTTTCATGTGCATTTCCCTGATGACTAATACTGTTAAGCATCTTTTCATGTGCTCATTGGCCATTTGTAGGTCTTCCTTGGAGAAAGGCCCATGCAGATCCTTTGCACATTTTTGAATTGGGTTATTTGCCTTTTTATTATTGGGTTGTAAGGGTTCTTTTATGTTCCTGTGTAAGTGCCTTATCAGATATATGATTTGCAAATATTTTACTCTCTGCCCGGTGTCTTTCTACTCTTGCGGTAGAGTCTTTGGAAGCACAAAAGTTTTGCATTTTGATGAGTTCAGTGTATGTATTTTTTTTCCTTTTGCTGCCAGTGCTGTTGGTATCATTTCTAAGATACCGTTGTCAGATCCAAAGTTGTGAAGATCGACCAGTATGTTTTTTGTTCTACGATTTTTATAGTTTTAACCTTTATATTTGATCCTTTGATTTATTTTGAGTTAACTTTTATACACGGCATGAGATAACAGTCTACCTTTGTTCTCTTGCAAGTAGCTGTGCAGGTACCTCGGCAGCATTTATTGGGAAGGTTATTCTTTCCCCATTGAATGGGCTGGCACCCTAGCCAAAAATCAGTTGACCATAGACACATGGGTTTATTTTTGGACTCTCAATTTTATTCCATTGGTCTATTGGTCTCTCCTTTGCCTCGATTACTTCCGCTTTCTAGTAAGTTTTGAAATGGGGAAGTGTCAGTACTCCGGCTTTGTTTTGTTCTTTTTCAAAAAAAAAATTTTTTTTTTGGCTATTCTGAGGGCCATGCAATTACAAATGAATTTTAGAATGAGTTTGCCAATTTCTACAGTGAAGCCAGCTGGGATTCTGATAGGGATTTTGCTTTGACTCTGTTGATCAACTTGGGGAATATTGCCACCTTAACAGAAGTAAGTCTTCCAATCCATGAACGTGGAAAGCTTTTCCAATTTTATAGGTCTGTTTTCATCTCTTTCAGCAATGTTTTATGGCTTTCAGGCTACGAGTTTTGCATGTCTTTTGTTAAACTTATTCCCAAGTATTTAACTGTTTTTGACGCTATTGTAAACAGGCTTGTTTTTAAAATTTTATTTTTGGATTGCTCATGGCGAATATATAGAAAATCATTTGATTTTTGTATGTTGACCTTGTATCCTGCAACCTTGCTGAACTCATTTATTAATTCTAAGAGTCTTTTGGTGGATTCCTTAGGGTTTTCTCTGTATAAGAGGATGTCATATATACTAGAGATTGTTTTACTTCTTTCTTTCCAATCTGGATGTTTTTATTTCTTTTTGTCCCTTATTGCCCTGGCTGAAACTGCCAGGACAGTATTGAATAGAAATGGTGAGTGTGGACATCCTTTTGTTTTTCGTCTTAGCGAGAAAGCATCCAGTATTAAGTATGATCTTAGCTGTGGGTTCTTCATAGATGTCCTTTACCAAGTTGAGGAAATTCCCTTCTATTCCTGGTTTGTTGAGTGTTTTTATTGTGAAAGGGTGTTGAATATTGTCAAGTGTTTTTTTTTTTTTCTGCATCTATTGGGATAATCATGTAGTTTTTGTTTTTTATTCTAGTGATATGGTGTTATCATATTAATTGACTTTCGGATGTTGTAAGTGCACTTTTATTGACTGTGTCCTGTGCTAGTTGGCACATTTGGGAATGCAGTTGAACCCACTATGTGGTCTAGAGGGTACAGGCTGTCGTGTGGCTGCTTTTGGATGAGGGCTGCCCTATCCCAGTCTCTACCTGGTCTTCCCCAGTTTTCTTTTCAGTGCTGATGCAGTGCCTTGCACCAGTCAAGTCCAAACTTACACCTCCAGTCAGGTAGACGTGTTTCAGGTTAATTAGGGGCCTCAGTCAATTTAGTTCATAGGCTGTAATTACAGGCACCTGAGACCTACAATTTCTGATTTAATTAAAATAAACAATGTGGAGGGACTGACATCACACCAGGGCAACCGATGTGCAGGGCATAGGTAATTACACCAAAGCTGAGCCTCTTGCTGTGAAGCAGTCTGTTGGGATCTGTGATGGAGCACTGGGCCTGGCCATCCTGGTGAATGCTAATTACCTGTTGCCAACCACAGCTCCAACCAGACGGGTCGGTTGGTTGTGGTGGTGATATTAAAACATGCTTCTTTCAAGTTGGAACTGAGCTGTGACCTTTGGGGCATGTGTGCCTCTGTGTGTGTGTGTGTGTGTGTGTGTGTGTGTGTATCTGTGTAGGCGTGTGTCTATTTACATATACGATAACCCTTTAAATTGATTTACCTATAACATGCATATATATATGTGCAGTGGAATGAAAAATTCTTATTTTAGCTGCTGATTTTAGAGAACCTCTTGAGAAGGGAGTTACCCTTGCTTAGAAAAATACTAGTTCACTTGGAGAGGGCCAGGCATATCCTAACTGCTCAGTTTTATCAGTTATAGGCATTTGGAGGTGGGGCGAGGTTAGCAGGGAAAAGGGAGGTGGTAAGAGAGAATGGAGACAAGTGGGGCTGGGCAATGGCAGGAGGGGACAGTCTGAGAAGAGGGTGGCTAGCGAGAGATGCCAGGTGGTTACAGTGGCTCAAGGCCATAGAAGAACAAGGCCTTTCATATTTACTAAAATTGCAAAGCACGACGCAAACTCCCTCTGACACTGCAGACCTTCAGTGAAGTCATCAGCACATACCACGTTTTGCGTGAGTTTCTTTTCTTTTCTTTTTGGTGGGGGTGAAGATCAAGGAAGGAAGATTTGATTCTATGTTTGAACAGCAGCGTAGGGGATCCTACGTGAAAAAGTGAATCCAGGGCAAGAGGGAGCCAGCAGTGAGCAAAGATTGCAAGTGTCTGGGACTTTTCAGAAATCTTGGTCTGGCAGCTGAACTTCCCACAGACACAGAGAAATCCACATTCATTTAAGAAAAGCAATCTCAGCATAGCACTCTGCTACCTGAAACCTTCTGATGGCCCCCACTGCTAGCAAGACAAGGTGGAAATGTACTTAAAAGGCCCCAAAGATATCTAGTCCTAATCCCTGAAACCTGAAGATGTTACCATTAAAAAATTTTTGTTAGTTAGTTAGTTAATTAATTAATTAATTAATTAATTTATAGCAGGGAGGGGCAGGGAGAGACAGAATCCCAAGCAGGCTCTGCACAGTCAGCTCAGAGCCTGATGCGGGTCGTGCACTCACGACCCGTGAGATCGTGACCTGGGCCGAAATCAAGAGTCGCTTAACTTACTGAGTCATCCAGGTGCCCCAGAAGTTACCGTTTTTAAAAAAGTCTCTGCAAGATGTGATTAAATTAAGGCTTTTCAGATGGGAGATTATCCTGGATCATCTTGATGGGCTCTAAATCCCATCCCAGGTATCCTCATAAAATAGAGAGAGGGGGATTTTGCCACACACAGAGGAGGAGAGCACAGAAGGAAGGGGGGAAGCAATGCTACAGAGGCAGAGGTTGCAGCCAGGTGGCTGAAACCAAGGGCTGCTGACAGCCACTGGATGCTGGAAGAGGCCGGCCGGGAAGAGATTCTGTTCTAGGGCCCCTGGAGGGAGCACAGTCCCTGCTGACACCTTGACAGTGAAGCTGATTTTGGATTTCTGCCCTTTGGAACCATGAGGGTAAACATTTCCGTTGTTTTAAGCCACCTAGTTTGGGAAACTAAACAGGTGGCTTCAACAGACCCTTTGGGATCTGACCCCTGTCCTTCTCTCCAGCCTCATCTCTGACCCTGTCCCCCAAGCACACACACCCCACACTCTGGCCATACCTCATATGTGCTGATCTCCCTGCCTGGAACACTCTTTCAGTCTCAGCCAAACTTGAGAGATGTGGTGCATTAGACCAGTTTCTGGCTGGGGAAACAGCATGCAGCCCTTGCCCCTCAGAGCACTGCTAAGCTGGCCTCTGTGTCAGTGGCTCCCTTGGCCGCAGTCTCGGGCTGGGACAGTGCCCGCTCGCCCGTTCTCGTTGGCTGTGGCTCCATGTCAGGGCAGATTGGGAAAGCCTAGCTGTCTTACATTTGACCTCACCGGATTGCCTGAGATTGATACCTTCCTGGGCACAGTGGAATAAGGACAGGCTTTGCTATAGGAGAGACTGGGTTGGAATGTTGTCTTTGCTGCTTCGATGCCGTGTGACCTTGTGTAAGTTACTTAACCTTTCTGAACCTCAGTTCTCTCATATATAAAATGGAGCTTTTTTTGAGGGTTGTTGATAAATATCTATATCTATATCTATATCTATATCTATATCTATATCTATATCTATATCTATATCTATATCATCTATATGTCTCTATCTATATATGTGGCATATATTTCTGGAGCATTCATTCTATGTGAGCAAGCCCAGGTCCCTGCCTTTGCGGAAGATGCATTTACTTAGACTCCTGAGAGAGTAAACTGGGACCCAAAGCAAGTACCCTGTCCCTCACCCCTTCACCTTGTCTGACGTCCCCTTTTCCTTAGGGGGTCACATCTGGCTCCCTCACCCAGTCTAAGGGAAATCTCCCAGTGGTCAGTTCTGGCCCATGAGAAGGCAAAGTGGGCCGGGCAGGCAGGGGGCTGAACGGGCAGGCTGTGGCTTCAGTTTGGGAGCAGACTTTCGCTTCCACTCATGCCACAGCCCAGACTTTAACAGCTGGGAGGTGACGGTCATCTCTTGCAGAGAGAACGGTTTAGAAGTACAGTAGGCAGATGGGTATGAGTGAGCTCTGGATACCTTTCTGGGACCTGCAGTGCATGACCAGGGGCAGAGAGGGGACACACATGAGTTCCGACTGAGTGTGCCTACTGCAAATGCACGTACACGCATGTGCATTCACACACCTACCTGGGGAACTGCTACACTCATAGACATACATGCGCACACAGGTGTCTACGTATACTCACTCATGCATTGTATTTTTACTGCATTGGTGTTTGTTACTTTAGGGGGTTATTTATCCTTCTCTTTCCATACTAGATGTTTGGAAAAAGTGATGAGGAACCTGAGGCTCAGAGATGTGAATTTCCTTCATCGAGGTCACACAACCTTCATAGGATGGCAAGAAGTCTCAAGGCTGAGGTTCCCAAAAGTCTCCACCAAATTAGCTGCCTTTCTATACACACACATACACACACACACACACATGCACACCCCACTCTCTGGAATGGCTGCCTTTCTATACACACACATACACACACATATACACACGCACACCCCACTCTCTGGAATGGCATCATAGTGGGAGAGTTTTGAGCATGGGCTCCTGTCAAATCCTAGCTCTGCTATATTTTAATTATGTGACTGTGAGGAAGTTACTTCACCTTTCTGAGCCTCAGTTTCCTTGCCTGTAAAATGGAGATCTTACTAGAACCTGCTTCATGAGGTTGTAGTGACCATTAGAGACAATGATCACAAGGTTCATGGCTCCTTGCCTCACACATGGTAAATGCTCAATAAATGTTTATTTATACTAAGTAGCAAGCAGGCACTGGGATCCTCACCATGTCTAGTATCTTGCTAGGAATATCACCGAAATATTATTTCAAATGTGACTGAAAAGGAAAGGCAATAAACTTCCCAGCAGGCCCTAGTTCTGGAAGAAAGACTAAGAAAAGACTAAGGACAGAGCTCTGTGGTGGTGCTGAAATCCTCCCCAGGGTCTGTTATCTGGGGATCCTATTCTACCCACCGCCCCAGCCTGTAGACCCCCATTCCCCACTCATTTCAAGGTCTTGGGTCTGGGCAGGCTTGGAGACATGAGCCCCACAGCGCAGTGCAGCTTCCTGGCCAGCACTGAGGACGGGAGGGCCAGTCCTTGCTCGCCTCATCCCAGAGACCCGCACAAGCTGCTACAGGCTCACAGAGGGCAGGAGCCAGCAGCTACCCAGACGCTTCTGTGGTCTGTCTGGGCAGAGCGCCTCTCTGGCCGGGCTGGGCTGTCTGTTCCCAGGGGCTGCTCCCAGGTCTGAGGAGCCTGGATCTGCCCTGCTGGGCTCGCTGTCCCCCTGTCCCGTCTGGCATGCTCCCCTGCAGCCCCGAGCCCGGTAGACAGATTTTCACAGCTCATGGTGGCAATTCGGGCCCCCTTACACCCACAGTCAAAGGGTGGTTTATGATAACCCCTGCCTCATTGGGTTGTCATAAAGATTAAATGAGATAATACCAGGAACACTGGTTTTGGTACATAACAGGTGCCTTGTAATTGTAGCAGCGATTATTGTTATTCATTATTGTTACTGTCATCATCATCACCATTGTCAGCGTCATCATCGTCATCCTGAAGGCAGTGAGCCAGGGCGGATACCCAGCCACTAGCCGTGCGACGTCAGGCAAGTAGCAGCTCTGTGCCTCAGTGTCTCACAGTGCAAAGTGGCTGCTCTTTTGGAAGCTTCCTGCCTCTGCCTCCATCCTTGTTCAGTCTCAGAATCTCTCGCGGAACAATTCTGGTAGCCACCCCAGTGGGAAGTTGGGCACGTGATCAGCTTGCTTCTTTGAACCTCAGTTTCCTCACTAGATGAATGGGACCAAGGGTAACGATTCAGTTGTGGTGCAAAGATACACGAGACAACAAATGCAGACCGCCCTACATAGGGCCTAGCCCGCAGCGGGTGCCCATGCACGTCTGTAGCTGAGTGTGCAGGTCTACCTTCCACGTTGTGGACAGCAAGGAGGCCGGGAAGGCGGGAGCTTGGCCGGAGCACTGCGAAGGCAGAAGCAGAAAGGTGTCTTCGTCTTGCCTGGGTCCTTGCAAAGCTCGCCTTTGAGTGCATCTTGGCGCACGGGCTCAGCTCTCTAGAGCCGGTCGTGGTTTTTTTTGAACTCCTGACGGTTTTTCTCAGTCTCTGTTGTAAGCAAGTCTTTCTCCGGTCATCTATAAATGCTGGTACTTTTCAGAATTCTATCCTTGGCCATTTCCTCTTTTCACCAGGGGGTTTCTTCTGCTCGCGACGCTCACTTACCACTCTGTTCTGGTCACCCCCAGGTCATCATCATGTCGCTGGAGCTTCCTCTTGACCTCTCGATCTCAATATCCAACTCTCTGCTGAAAAAGCTGTACCTGGAGGAAACTCCCACCCCACCCCCCCAAACCTGACTTCCCATTTCCTCCTTAAACCTGTTGCATCTTCTGTCTTCCGTGTCGAAGGGATGGGGACACCATCCACGAAGCTGTCCGCGTCAGAAATCTGTGGACCACCTTCGCTCTTTCCTCTCTTGTACCACATGCACACTGTTGGCCTATACCCGCCTCCCTTGCTCCCTCCTTCCCCTCCTTTCTCCTTTCCTTTCGTCCATGAGATAAGATTTCGCGTATTTACTAGGTATCTGCTCTGTGTCAGTCACTGTTCTAGTTGTTGGGCCACTAGGTCACGAAATCCTCTTGATATTGTCCCTAGATGTCTAAGAATCGCGTCATCCCTGTTTCTCGGTTGCAAATGGCAGCGCACGTGCCTGGGAAGAAAACATACGGAGTAGCTCCCAGAATTGATGGGTGAGAATGGAAGAGTTGGCCGGAGGCCAAGCCTCTAAGGACCTGTAAAATCACGGCGAACCTGGCTCGCTGGCGGGGCCGCAGTCGAAGCTGCCGCTGAGTACTTGACGCCAGAAACCCGATTTCTCTGCAAGCCACTGCCGTTACCTGCACTGGTGTAGCTTCTGGCTTGGCCCTTCCACTCGGCACCACGCTGGCCTGGAATCTGAATGTCTTTGCTGTTTCTTGCCTCCAGTGAGCTCCAAACAGAGCCAACCCTCTGACCGCGTTGTCCTAGGGCTTTGGCCACCCGCTGCGGTCCTTCACACTCTGTCCTTTGGATGGTTCTTCAGCCGGGACAGCCGTTGCGTGACAGTTTGGAGGATGGCATGCCAAGTCCTCTCATGGGCCCAACACAACTTAGAGTCCCAGCGGAAGGCAAGGACAATTCTGTTGACCGAGGGCGCATGCAGGGCACACGCGTGGCTCCCTTGGGGACAGTTGGGTGAGATTTTTCCCAGTATCTCCTCCACTGGGCCAGGAATCTCACCACTAAGGCCCACACCTCTGGGTTCAGCAGCCCCATATACTACCCTGATCAATGGCAATCTATCGACAAGGGCCCCTCGTGAAGCTCCCAAGGTTTTGAAGAAAGCGTTGGTCTCCTTCCCCCTTATTATGATTATTATTTAATGTTTTCTTAATTCCTTAGCTGGTGCCCAGTGCTCACTGCCCGGCTCCCAAACCAGCCGGATGCAGCTGCACCTGGCAAAATCCAGGAAGACTGGGAGCCATGAGAGCACAGGTCAGGAGAGGGGGACGGTTCGTCACCCGGTGAGTGGGGGCCACCAATCTTAAATAGAAGAGGATGAACAATTGTTTCAGGACCAAAGTCATGATTACGGGGTGTGATGTCACCCTCTGCAACCACAGACTCAGAGAAGCAGGGTCATTTCCAAAGATAAGCTTTCCTGGTGTTTTAACGAGGGGGAGAATCTGAGGTCAGAGGGAGCCGTGGGCATGTTTTCCACTCTGCCAGGAGTGACCTGTCTCACACTGACTGGAATTGAACAGCCACATTGGTCACCCTGAGCTCTCCAGGCTATCTTGTCCTGCCCTGCCCAGACTGGGAAGTCAGTTCCGGACCTCTGCCCCACCTGGGGTGCGGTTTGGAGTTTTCCTCGTTCCTGGGGGTCCCGGGCCTGGTGTGTGTTCCCGTGATACTCATGTTCCCCATGTTTCCCTATGTGTGCACATTTCCTTCAGCTCAGCCTCTGCCTGAGTTTCCCTGCCCCGTTCTCTTCTGACGGAGGTCTCTGATGAAATCTGCCCCATCCAGGTGGGGTTCAAGTTGGAGGCATCCCACAGACTCACGTGCCCGTGAGCTTTACACTTTCAGGGGGGTGCTTTACTTATCACCTCTGGAACAGTATCAGTTACAACCATGTATTGAGTGGGAATAACTTAAGTGCACAGAGTGGGTTTCCTCTGTGCTTTGGAGGCAGTAGACTCACAGGGAGAGCCTGAGTTCTAATTCTGCATTACTTATTAGCAGCGAAACTTTGGCCACCTATTCCACATCCTTCCAGGAGCCTCTGTTTTCTTCTCTATGAAATGGGAATAACATTAGTGTACATATATCAGTGGGCTGTTGAGAAAATTAAATGAAATGATACCCATAAAGGGCTTGGTGCAGTTTGGGGGACATAGTATATAATAGTAATAAAACCAACAGCTTCCATTCTTTGCTTGTTACAGAAATCATTTTGTTAGTAACTCGGGTATAATTATCATAGTATATATACAATGCTTATTTTAAGAGTCCAGTGACTTGACAAATCAGTAAACCCACTGACCACCATCAGTACCAATAGAATAGAACGTTTCCATCACCCCCCACAGGCTCCTTGGATCTCTTCCCAGGCACCCTGGTCTCCCACTGATCTGCTTTCTATCCCTTTAGATTACATTTATCCTTTGTAGGGGCGCCTGGGTGGCTCAGTTGGTTAAATGTCTGATTCTTGGTTTCGGCCCAAGTCACGATCTTGCAGTTTCATGAGTTCAAGCCCCGCATCAGGCTCTACCCTGGCAGCACAGCTTGGGATTCCCTGTCTCCCCCCACACCCCCCCCCCCAGCTCTCTGCCCCTTCCTTACTCACATTGTCTCTGTGTCTCTCTCAAAATAAATAAACTTTGAAAAAATTAAAAAATTTTATCCTTTTTAGAACTTATAAATAAAATCATACAGAATGTAGTCTTTTAGGTTCTGAATCATTTTGCTCAGCAAAGTGTCTTGAGGTTGATGCAGGCTGCGGCATGATATCAGCACTGTGTTCTTTTTTATTTCTGAGTATGATGCCATTGTAATGGGCGATCCCACAATTCATGTATCTGTTTGTCAGTTGATGGGAATTTGAGTCATTTCCAGTTTTCAGTTACTATGAATAAAGCTGACCTGATATTCACACACAAGCCTTTGTATGGACACCTGTTTTAATTTATCCTGGGCAAATAACTACAAGTGAGATTGCCGGGTTATATATACGGTAAGTGTGTGTTTAACGAAGACACTGGCAGACTGTTTTCCAACGTGACTGTACTGTTTCGCATTCTCGCCAACAGTGTGAGAGAATCCCACCTGTTCCTCCCCGTTGCCAACACTTGGTGATGTCAGTCTTTCGAATTTTAGACATTCTCATTTCAGACATGCCGCGTAATCTCATTTTGCTCTTAGCTTCTATTCCCTGATGACTAAGGATCATTTCATGTGCATATTGGCTGCTTGTATATCTTCTCTTGTGAAGTGTTTGGCCCATTTGAAAAGTTTGGTTTCTTTCTTTATTATCAAGTTGTAAGAGTTCTTTCAATATTCTGGACCCAGGTCCTTTTTCAGACGTTATGAATATTTTTTCCAATATGTACCTTATTTTTGTTTATGTAACTTAATGTTGACTTGCAAAAAAAAAAAAAAGAAGGCATTTTTAAAAATTCTGATGAAGTCCAATTGATCATTTAAAAAAGTGGGTCGTGGTTGTTTTTTATTTTTAGGTCCTATTTAAGAAATATTGCTTATCTCAATGTTGCAAAGATTTTCTTCTGTTTCTTATAAAACTTTTATAGTTTTAGTTTTTATAGTTATGTCTGCAATCAGTTAAAAATGTTTTTTTAATGTTTTTATTTTATTTTGAAAGAGAGAGAGACAGAGTGCGAGTGAAGGAGGGGCAGAGAGAGAGGGAGACACAGAATCTGAAGCAGGCTCCAGGCTCTGAGCTGTCAGCACAGAGCCCGATGCGGGGCTTGAACTCACGAACTGTGAGATGGTGGCCTGAGCCGAAGTCGTATGCTTAACTGACTGAGCGCCCCAGCAATCAGTTTTTAAGTTAACTTTATGGCTAGGGTGAGAGGCAAATCTCAAGATTCGAATTTGAGTTCGTTTTTTCTTTCCCCTTCTCTCCCTTTCTCTTTCTTTCTTTCTTTCTTTCTTTCTTTCTTTCTTTCTTTCTTTCTATCTTCCTTCCTTCCTTCCTTCCTCTTGCATATGCAATCCAATCATTCCAGCACCGATCGTGAAAAAGACTTTCTCTTTCTCATCACATTACCTTAGCATATTTGTCAAAAATCAACTGACCATGTATTTATGTGGGTTTATGTCTAGACTCTCCACTGTGTTTCTTTGATGTAGACGTCTGTCTATCCTGACTCTGAGACCACCCTGGATCACAGTAGCTGTATGGTACGTTTGAAAATCAGGTCATGTAAATCTTCCAAAATGTGGTTTTGCAAAATTGTTTATTTAGGCTCTTCACACTTTCACATAAGTTTTAGAATCCGCTTTCAATTTCTTAAAAAAAAAATGCGATTGGGATCACACTGAAATTATAGATCAACTGGGGGCAAATCTACATTTCAGCACTCTGGAGTCCTCTGATTCGTGAATGCGGTGTATCTTCCCACTTTTTTTGGTCTTCCTTGTACGCTTCCAGCAACGCTTTGCGATTCTGACCGCGTAGGCTTGTACATATTTTGTTGAATTCATCCTAAGTATTTCGCAATGACGCTTTAAGCTTCAGTCCCCTGTTGTTTGTCTCCGGTGTGAACAACTGCCGTTGACTTCCGCATTTCGAGGCGCTCGCTGTGATCTTGCTAAACTCTGTTCCACCAACATTCTCGTAGATTCCGTAGCATCTTCGTCACTTCTTCATCTGTAACATGAGGGGGACGTGCGTACACATATCAGAGGGCTGTTGTGGAGACCGTAGAAGATAATTCCATCTGGAGGACTTGTCCTGGATCTTGTCCTGTTACTACTGGCCTGGATCACACAGTAGTGACAGACCTAGCAGCCATCTTCAGTGCAGGCAAAACCAGAAGCAGGATTAGAGGTCACTCTTGGGAGGCAGTAGAGGCCAGAAAGGTGTGGAGTGGGGGGAGGGTAGGGACTTCTGGGATGCTGAGCCTGCTCTGTGTCTTGCTTTGGGTGCTGCATCCACGGGTGTGTTCAGTTAGTGAAAAACAGTGAGCTGTGCACTTACGATATGTGCATTTTTCTTCATTACTCTTCGGCATAAACTAACAACACGGTCCGACGACTGATGTCTCTTGGGTGCTCATCACGAACCTGGCTCTTGATGTGACTTATCTCATTGAATCCTGTAAGCTTCTTGCTCTTATCCCCATTTTATAGAAGACAACACTCAGGTTCTGATAGATGGAGCCATTCGTCCAAGCTCAGAGTGAAGGTCAGTGTCAGGCCAGGTCTTGTGCCCTTAACCAGTGTGCCTATGGCCTTGTGTAAGAATTTGATTGGAAAGTAAGATCTATAGTTTGGGGATGACAGGCGGGCTGGTGGGTTTGCCTTACCGGGACGGCACCGGGCGGCTCTGGGCATTAGCAGACGTGGCCGAGGGTCCTGGGAAAGCCCTGGGGGGCCAGCTGGCTTTCCTCACCGCCATCACCGCTCACTGCCGACCTGGTGTCTCAGATCCCCGTCCCTCCCTCCCCTCCCCCGACACACACAAACACTGTATAATTGCCTGATCTGGACTAGTAAGCAGGGCGGAGGTGGGGGGACGTTTATTTTTCATTAAAAGGTCAGAATGAAATGATAGGAGGTGGTGCTCAGCGAGGGGGAGCTGCCTCAGAAAATGTGCTGACCACTCCAAACTTATCAGACTGAAACACATGTTTCTGGTACCTTCTGCCACCCATGAGGGACTCACTCTTTTCAGCCTAGACCATTGATATTGCCGAACTTGCCAGGCCTCTGGGGATGATGGCACGAGCTAATGGGGGAGGGGAGTGAGAGAAGCAGGAGGCCAGGATTCAGATTGGTTCAGATTTTCTTTCTTTCACGTAGGAACGAGATGTTGGCGAGTTTGTTACGCCACCCTGGACCTCGGTTTCCTCATCTGAGAAATGGGGATACAGTGCCTATCCTGTAGGTTTGTTGTGAGGAGACAGCTTCATGCAGATGTTAACATACCTAGGAGGAAGCCCAGAGCACAGTCTGTGCTCGGAGAGTGTCAAAATGTCTGTAAACTATAAAATATGGTTAAAGCAGCTTTGCCCTTGTCCCAATCCTGGGTCTCCATGTTGCACGTCCTCGAGGAGATGACTCTTGGATGCTGGGAGAGATAATAAGAATCCCTTCCAGAAGGCTCTTTTGAGCACTTGCACAGAGCCATACCACATCTGACCGCCTACATTTGTGCCTGAGATACAGCCAGTCGTCTCTTCCTTGGGCCACGTAGTGACGAACAGCTTTCCTGACCGAACCGGCTAGGCCTTTGGATCTCCCACGCTCACCGCCACCCCGGATGCAGTGTTGTCCAAGATGGCGGCCCTCCTGCTAGCTACTACTGTGCTCAGAGTGGGGCGGGGAATGAAGGAGAGGGCCAAACAGGACTCCAGCCACGGCTGGGACTTTCCTCGTGTGATGAAGTCTGGGAGGTCTCTGAGCTGCTGGGCTGGGGTGATAAGAGCCACCTTGGCCCAGCGGGCTTGGTGGAGCTGACTCTCTAAGCCCATGACTAGGGTAAAAATGGGGTGTCATGTGCGGGCTGAGCCGAGGCTCTGCCTCCTGCTGTCCATTCTCTTCCTTGGCAATGTGTATAGACAGGCTGAAGCTGGCTGGCTCCATACTTGGACCTGCCCTGCTCTCCTCACATTCCCTTCCCTTGACTCCAAATCTTGGCACACTCAATTCCCCACCCCATCCTGCCTGGACCATGCATCCATCTTCCATTCCCCTCCCATGTTGTCTAATGGGATGTCTCAGGATCACTCCTCCAGGAAGCCTTCCCTGACCCCATTGGTCTGGCTCGAATGCTTCTTCTCTTTGCCTCTGTGTCCCCTTCTGCTTCTCCCTCGTAACACAGAGTGCCCTGCAGTGTAAGTCTTGGCCGCTGGTCAGCATCTCCCCTCTCATTTGACTGTTAACTCCAAGAGGACCCCTTGCTTGTTGTTGTACCTCCGGTATCTGGCACAAGGTAGTGGATCCACAAATACTTGTCAAATGAATGAATGTCCTGTGTGGGCATCCAAATCATGCTTTCATGTGTCAGGTCGGAGGCACCCAACTCAGTTACCCTTAAGTAGTAACTGGAGGGACTCTGTAATTTAGGACTTAACAAAGACAACAAAAATGCTACTAGAGAGCGTTGAGCCCATATTGTAGAATAAGAAACCTATATAACTTGGCAACTAGAGGACATCAGTATAGAAAAAGCTATGTAGGCCATACTCGGGTCTGTGCAAGCTGCCGCTTCACCTTCACTAGGCACCTGGTAAAAACTCCAGGTTTGCAACAGCCAATAGAATGGGTTCCGTCTAGTTCCTCCCAGAGACATGTTTGACTTCCTTCTGAAGATAGGTCATTCTGTTTGCTCACACATGTCTGGTCTCACATGACTGCTTCTTTGCAGAAAATTCTCTGCTTCTGCTTATGTTTTTGCCCAAAGTTTACTTTATGGCCCATCAATGATATTTCTAAATATTCACTGGAGAATGCCTGCATTCTTGTTTTCCAGTGAACCACCGCCTTCTCCCTTACTCACTGTGTGCAGAACTACACTTATGATCCATAATCTGGGCTTCCCCACTTCCTGTGGTCCATCTATGATTAGGGTTGTCACGGGGCGCCTGGGTGGCTCTGTCGGTGAAGTGTCCGGCTTCGGCTCAGGTCATGATCTCACCCTTTGAGTTTGAGCCCTGTCAGTCTCTGTGCTGACAGCTCAGAGCCTGGAGCTCGCTTTGGATTCTGTGTCTCCCTCTCTCTCTGTCCCTCCCTTGCTTGTGGTCTGTCTTTCTCTCTCTCTAAAAAATAAATAGGCATTAAAAAAATTAAAAAATAAAAGAGTTGTCATGAAGAATTTCTGAAGGTTCTAGCCTGGTACCTCTCTGGTAGGAAAAGTGACTTCCACAATAAGGTTTGAGCCAAAAATGGATTTTCCGACTGGGTGGAAACACGGCTACCATGACACTTCATGGTAACTTTTTAAACTGTCTCCCTCTCCCATACTTATGTGAAGGCTGGTCCTACGTTATTTACAGATACTACTCTGAGCCTTCCACTAATCCTGAACTGTATGCTGGGGATAGTAAGGTAAGATATCAGTCACATTGAGGAATTTAAAGTCTAGATTCAAAAATTAATAAGAATAAATAAGAGCCATTTTAATGGATATGAAGGCAAATGGAATTCCAGAAAGCATGTGCAAAGGCACTGGGGCATAAAAATGTCTGGTATGTTTAGGGAACTGGATGATACCCAAAGTGGCAGAACTCTAGGAACCCTGAGAGAAGTGATGGCTGGAAAGGCTGAAGCTCAGACCAGAGTCAGGGTCTTAAATACTTGGTCAAGGTGGGAGAAAGTCCTGGGACTTTCCAAGCATTGACATCATCAGATGGATGCTTCAGAAAGATCCCTCTGACAGCTGTGCAGGGGAGGGCCTGAAGTAGGGTAAGACCAGAGGCAGTGATGCCAGAGAGGGAGACCCAGGAACAGCAATTTTCAGGGAGGAGCATCCCTACATAAGCCGATTTCAAGGAAGATCACTTTGGTAAAACAGGTTTGGATTCCCTCGTTGAATCCCCCTCTCATGATCATTAAGTGACCCCTAATACACTGCCCAGGACAAACGCAGATCTTCATGGCCTTAGGGATAGAGGGATGGGTGGCAACCACAGTGTATGGAGCCCCATGGATGTGATAACTTGCATCTTTTCTCCACCCTTCCAGGTGGAGATATCCTGTCTTGCCAGGATTGTGTCTCATCCCAGCAGCTTCTGAATGAGCTGGAGGAATTGCAGACTCACTGGTTTCTGAACTAGGCCAATGGCATCTGGTGGCATTGGCAGAGAAACTTTGGAAATGCTCTGCCCATTAAGACATTTTAATCAACCTCAGAAAACTTAGTCACACTGATGTGGTCAACTGGTTTTACTACTATCTTTGGGAAAGAGCGTTCCAGTATGTTGGCCTCAGTTTCTCCATCTGAAAATGGGGAAGACAAGAGTAAATCTAAGGGTCTTCTGCTGTTACTTGCCCTGGAGGTCTAAGCTCAAGTCACCCTGAAGGGCTGGTAACTGGCCGATAGACCCTCATGACCAACTCATTGGCATCTCCTACCATGTTGTTGAAGTCAACCATTGGCAAACCCATTGGCTACGTTCATGGGTGTTGACTCAAGAAGGCGCACAGATTAGGTTCTGGAGAAATTTTGTACCAAAAATTTGCATATGTGATGAGGATACAAGTGGTATTTTCACTCGTGATTGGAAAAGAAAAGAGGGAATAGGGATATATGTAGATAGCTGATTATGAAAAGTTGGCCAAGGAACTTGGTGAAGCTTCCACTATGTGGACGATGGGCTTTTGTCCCTGAGTGCCCTTGATTTTAACTCCGTAATAATTCCCTCAATGTCCGTGTTTCCCAGATTCTCTCTAAGTTCCCATCTCATTCCAGAAGCCTCTTAATGGGCTCCATCCAACTCAACCAAGACCCTCACCAGGTCAGACTTCACTCCTGACCATTGAATGTGTTTCCTGGCTTCTGGAAACCTCCTCTTCTATATCCCACGGCTCCTTTAACTTGACAAGTCCCAGCCTGAATTGATCCTTTTTCCTGCCTGACTTGCTTCTCATCTTCGATTCCCTGTTTCAGGAATGACACCATTCCCCACCCAGTCACCATGGCTGGAACCTGGGAGTCATTCTGGGCTCCTAGCCAAGACTCACTCCTACGTCCGTCAGTTGTCACATCCCACCTGCCTGGCCCCTGCTTGGCTAGAGTCTACTCTGTTCTCTCCTACTGATGACTCCTTTCCCAAGCTCAGTTCTGACTTACTTCATCTTGTTCTGGACGCTGCTCTGACTTGGTTTCTCATCCACCAATCCCTCCTCTTCCAGGTTGACTTTCCCTTTGCTGCTATAGCAATTTTCCTAAAAGCCCAATCTAACCATGTCTCCCCTGCTTGAAGATACCATGTGAGGTCTTCATGGCTTATAGAATAAAGTTTAAATTTCCTAGCCTAAAATGAAGCCTGCCACAAGAGATCATCTGATATTTCTTGGACGCACCTTCTATTTTTGAATTTCTATGCCTTTCCACATGTTGATTCTACTGCTTGGTTTGCCCATCTTCCCAATTCTCTTGCACTTGATGCTGCTGACCTTTGATCCCTGTTGACCTCTCAAGCCTCATACTTTATTACTCTCCCCCCACCTGTTTGTAATCCTTGCTGCTGGCACCCAGGGTGGTTGTCTCATCCCCTGAATAGTTTCCAGAGGTGGCTATGCCTGCCTGCTTTGAGGGCTTTTGAGATGGCCAAAAGCCATCTCACCAGTGGCCTCCCTTGCACATGATGGATGTGTAATATGCTCTTCTGGGTTGGTCTTAAGTCATGTGGACAAGGGAGAGACATTTCTTGTGTGAATAGAACCACGCTTCTTGCTTTTCTCTCGGTCCCTCATCTATGCTCACCACTAGTACCTATGAGTGGAAGGCAGTCTTGTGGTCAACACTGAAAGAGGTCATGTTCTAGGAATGCAGTGATTATGGCTGAAAGAGTTCCAGATATGATTGGAAGATGTCTTTTCCTATGTGCAGTTTATAAAATTCCAAGTGGTAAATTTGACATAGCTGGAATGAATCATCAATCACATTTCCCTGCACATTCTGGGTAAGATTTGCATTTGTGGTCTTCATCAATGAAACTTAGTAATAACCTTTGAGTCATTGGAAGCCAGTATTCATATGTGGCATGATTGATGAGGCAGCATTGTGAGTAATGATGCAACTGGCATTAAAGACGTTACTAGGGAACAACATGGGTGCAAGGATCTGTATTGTCTCCAAAGAAGCAGGTTCTGAAATGCCATGTCACTGGGAGGAAAAACAACATTACACTTCTCTTTTCTCATTGTAGGAGATCTAAAACCAGCCAGAAATGGTGCATTTGACAATAAAGAACACAAAGAGGGGTGCCTGGGTGGCTCAGTTGGTTGAGTGTTCGACTCTGGCTCAGGTCATGATCTCACGGTTTGTGGGTTCGAGCCCCATGTTGGGCTCTGTGCCAGTGGCTCAGAGCCCGGAGCCTGCTTGTATTCTGTGCCCCTGCCCTCTGCCCCTCCCCCCGCTCATTCTTTCTCTCTCTCTCTCTCTCTCTCTCTCTCTCAAAAAAATAAACATTAAAAAAAAAAGAACACAAAGAATGGTTCCTGGACACAAACAGGAAGAGATCGTGCCTGGACCCTAAGAAAAATCTTCTTGTGTTCTATTGGACAGTAAATAAGTACATAATCACCTCTTCTTTACCAATTGTTCTAACTCTTCATTGATAAATCACTATATCTCATAAGGGTCTATGAATTTTATAATATATTTTTAAATTAAGTTATTTGTCAGGACCCCACAACAGTTTGCTCAGGGCCCCATACACTCTAGGAATAGCTCTGCTCTGGAGGAAGCCTTTATAAATATTTTGAAATGACCCTGACTCTCCAAAGGGAACATTCTGCATGCTGCATAGCTGACAATTATGTTGGACTATCTCAAAGAACTTCTTAAATTTGGTAGATATCTGTCCATCTGTTTTTAAGTGGTGTTATAGTAGGAGTTCAGGCAAATAGACAAAACTCTGTGTTCACTGAAGGGAAAAATACCTAAGATAAATTCAATAAAAGCCAGCCCACAAGGGGCTGTCACAAAGATACCCACACTGTGTAGCTCTATGAGATTGAATAGCTATTATTCTCCTAATTGAGAGAGAGAGCTCACACTGCTAATGAGAGATGCAGGTGAAGTTCAAGACCCTGTGAATCTGAGCCCGGCATCTGTGTTCCTTTCATTGTATAATCCTGATATGGGCGAACTAGAAAGCAACGTGACCCCTCAGCCATCACCTCCGATGGGCTTGGGTTCTAAAACCACAAATCCTAAGAAGGGGCACACAGCCAAGCACCTGGGGAAACTACCCATGTTTGTAAAAACGGTGTCTGAAAGGCTAATCTGGAAGGCAGCTAAGGCCTTTGAAAAGCCAGTGAGAATAAAAACGAGGGCTTTTCTTGTTCAGAGACAGATGGTGGAGAAGGAAGGAGAGCCGATAGCATGGTATGATGGCACAACGTTGACAGTCATCGGAGAGAATTGAGAGAGGTGCTCAATTCATCAAGACAAAAGCCTTTAATCTGGAAAGATTGAAACTGAAGATAGGGGAAAGTCAGAAGGCACACCTCACTGCTCTTAATTAATTCAGGTCTCCATCCCACATGAATTATAGCCCAGGGTCCTGAAAGGACTTGCAGAGGTCTTTGTGGGATCCCTGTCTGTCTTATTTGGAGAAGTGTGGAGGGAGAGACGCCAGCAGACTGGGGATGGGCACGTCTTGTCTTGATTTTCAAAATGTGAGTTCTAGAAATTATAGTCTTAAATCCAGTTTCTGACGATGAACTAGAAATGATTATTTAAATGGTATAGGGGTTATGTGCAATCAGACGAGGAAGTAGGAATCAGTTTGGAGCCATCATAGGTTCACCAAGAGTTGGTAATTCTAAAATATCTTTCGTTCTTTATTGAAAATGTCCTAGATTAGTGCTGTGGATATTTGTTATTATTTTTCATTTTCCCACCATTTGAACTGATCTGGGGGAACTCTCACTTTTATGGGTCTTGGTGAGATGTGGAACCTGTCTTCTGTGGCAAAACTCAAGATGCCATGTGCTCAATTTCCCAGGCTCCCTTGCAGTGAGGTCGTTGCCGGAGTAATTTTTCCAGGCTAGTGTCCAAGGAAGTCTCTGGTGACAAGCTACACCAAGCAGGATAATGGGCCTCCAAAGATGTCCACATCTTAACCCCTGGAAACTGAAAATATATTAGGTGATATGGCAAAGGGGAGTTAAGGTTGCAGATGGAATTAAGGTTGCTAACCAGCTGTCCTTAAAATAAGGAGCTTATCATGGATTATTTGGGCGGGACCAATATAAGCACATGGGTCCCTAAAAGTGGAAGAAGGAAGTGGAAGAGTCAGAGAAAGGAATATGATGATGGAAACAGGGCCAGAGACATGCTACATTGCTGGGTTTGAGGCTGGAGGAAGGGGGCCGTGAGCCAAGGACTGTGGATGGCCTTCAGCAGCTGGATAAAACAAAGAAGTAGATCCTCCCTTAGAGGCTCCAGAATGAAGGCAGCCCTGTACACTCCTTGGTTTTAGCTTGGTGAGACCTGTTTTGAATATCTGACCTACAGAATTGCTAGATAATAAATTTGTGTGGCTTAAGTCACTGCGTTTGTTATAGCAGCGATAAGAAATTAGCATACATTCAATGTGTCTCTGCAATTGGCCTTTTCTAGTGAAGCACTTTATTAATGACATGGACCAATAGTTTTCCAAACTAGACTGGGCAGGGTTCCAGTGGGGTGTCTTAGGAGACCACCAAGAAAGGAAGTTGAGAAGGGAAAGGCAGAAGCAATGGAACGCTGGGACACCTCACCCATGCTGTCACTGGAGAAATACTGCTTTCATCTATACTAAACATTGGAATTCTAGGAAAAATGTTTGAAAGCCATCATTGACATCACAGATAAATGTATTAAGTATAATAACAAAAGATAACCTTTATTGAATTTTTTCATAGACCAGACATCATGCTTAGCAGTTTATACATATTTTTTTACTCCTCATAATAGTTATAAGAGGCAGGTATCACCTTTGCAGATGGGGCAACTGAGGCTCAGGGAAATTAAGTCACTCAACTAAGGTCCCCCAGCTTGTAGGTGGCAGAGATGGCATTTTAATGTGGGGAGTCTGACTCTAGGGCCTGCACTCCTAAGCAAGTGCATCAAACATTTGATGGGAAAGAGCTAGTTGGAGTATCATATTGATGGTACAATTCAGAATCCAAATATATTTTGTGTGTTAGAAGACATTTGTTTGGGAAAGAGGCAAAGTCCTGTGATTGGGTTCAAAAACACAATGACACCAGAGCATGGGAAGTTCAAGGTAATTAATCAGGTTATCTGTAAGTTTGTTGCAGAGAGATGTTTCCAGTGGGTGGATGGTCATCATCTTCTGGGTGTATTACAAGTGTAAGATTCCAGGACCCTATAATGAGAAAACCCTTTACCTGACAGAATGTGCTGCCTCATGATGTTGTGGGCACCCTGTCACTGGTCAGGAAAAGATTGAGTTTGTGGTGGTGGGGAGTTGATTTGAGGTCCCTTTAAAAAATGTAAGATTCTAAGATCTAAGGGTTGTTGTGCACAGGGTGAACTGTTGGGAAGTCTCAGTGCTTAGCGTAAGCAACTCTATCTTCTCTAGGCTAACGGGGCAGAGGAAATTCTAAACAGATAGATCCTGCTTCAGGGTGAGATGTCCACCCTATGGGGCTTGGATTTTATCCTAGAGGAAAGAGGAATCTGCAACAGATGTTTAAGCAGCAACCTGAAATGAACGGATCTGCATTTCTGAGGGGCGAGGATATCAGAAAGGGAGAAGTTGAGTCAGGAGGAACAGCTGTTGAAAAGGCATGAGAGAGACACAGTTCTGGGCCAGGGCGGACGGAGCCACAAGACCTGGGTTGAGAAGGGAAGGGAGAGGGTGGAGTAGCCGAGGACACCCAGGTGAGGGCGGGGCTGGGTGGAGCTGTCCAGAACCGGCGGTGCTGGTGCCTGCAGGCTGCGGGAACTCCAGGGCACAGAGAAGGTTCACACGGAGGCATGTCTGGGGAGGGGCCTGTGGTAAGTGGGTCATAGACCTGGTTGACTCCACAGGTGGGTTAGTCAGAAGTGGGTCAGGAGCTGGAGGTGCGGCACCAAGGCAGGTAGAGCCCTGTGATCCCTACTCTACCTGTGATTTGTGGACCTGGTGAGGACAGACAAGAGCCAGGCAATGGGCCTGCCTCTGAGTGGGATGTCAGCTTCTGGGTGGGTTTGAGGCAGAAGAGAGAGCCTGCCTGTGAGTTCCACCCCCACCCCCCGACCAGGAGTCCTAGCATCACTACTGCTCCACTCCTCAATGAATCTGTATTTACTAGACATGAAGGAAAAGTACATTCATCAGCTGCCACCTCCCTCTTCAGACTAAACTAGTTCACTCTCTCCAGGAATTCAACCACCTCCACCTGTTACTCTAGGACACTCATGTTCCCACTGCTGGAGCTTTAATCTACTAGTCCTTTACGTCTACCTTATTAACACTCCAGCTTTCCTTTCCCACACATGAAATTGTCTGAGTTTCACTTTCTTTATCTGTAAAATGGAGATAATAGTAATCCTTATTGCACAGACAGGTTTTGCATAAAAAATTCATAGCACATAGTGAGTGCTCAGTAAAAACTAGTTATTGTCAAGAAGGTGCATGAAGCCAAATAATAAAGGGTTAGGTTACTCTGATGGGACCAGATGGTGACGATAATGCTTGACCAGGCTTTGTCGGGAGGAAGGTAGGGAGAAGAGAGGCATAAAAATGGAAGCGAGACCAGAAACACAGGGAACAGAGTCAAGAGGGGGCAGGATGATAGTTTGGGGTGTGCCAAGGCCAGAGGGTAGGGGGTGGCCTAAGACTACGTGTCCAGATGCACCTGCTCTTGTCTCTTCTAGCCACTGAGTCTGATGGCCAGGTAACTTGAGTGAGAGGCTCAGGATGAGTCAGCATAGTTATGTATGTCTAGGTGGCTCTCTATAGTCACCTGTAGAGTCGGGAAAACTTAGTTCTATTTCTAGTTTTTGCTATTTTCCCATCATGTGACTCTACAACTCATTTCTCTCTTTCCATGTAAATATCTTCAGCTGTAAAATTAAGGAGCTGGGTCAGATTGTCTCAAAGACCCCTCCCAACTCTGACATTCTAGGACACTAAGTCAATTGTCTGAGCATTTTCCCTGACCCAAAGTAAGTCATACTGGAGGGCAGTTTTAAATGATCTTTACTGAGGGCCTATAATAGGCCAGGTCATGGGCTAGGCATCATTATATCCATAGAAGCATTTTATTTCACTTATGGGGTGTATTGCCATCAAGGGTTCTAGCCTCCCCTTGATAGTACATCGTTATGTCTATTTCTTTCCATGTCTTATTGCATTGGTGAAATGGTGCCCTCTTCCTAGTGCTCTCCAACACTCTCAGCAGTGATTTCCACTTCTTGCTAGTGTCCTGTTGCCTCAGGAAACTTACCTCTTGATTATACCTTTGTGTGATTTTCTTATGGTCATGGTATTCCCGGGGGACAGGTCTTATCTGTTCTGTATGTCATAGAAGACACATTTTGCAGGCTTTCTCAGGCTTTTGAAAGTACCATAGTTCCAGGTGTCTCAAATCAGGGTCCTTCTAGTACACAGGAGATTGGGATGAGGAATAATTCTCAGGGGGCAGTGCTGGCAAGATCTGGACGGGGCCAGAGACCACCCAAGTAGGCTGGGTTTCAGCAGTCAATAATAATAATAATAATGATTAATATTAATTGAGCCTAGTTTCCTTTTTTAAAGTTTATTTATTTATTTTTGAGGGAGAGAGAGAGAGAAAGGGAGAGAGAGAGAGAGAGGGAGACAGCTCAAGTAGGGGAGGGGCAGAGAGAGAGGGATAGTGAGAGAATCTCAAGCAGGCTCCCCACTGTCAGGGCAGAGCCCGATGTGGGGCTTGAACTCAGGAACCCATGAGGTCATGAACTGAGCCGAGATCAAGAGTCACGTGCTTAACCAACTGAGCCACCCAGGGGCCCCAGTTGAGGATATTTCCCAGGCACTGGGTTAACCCAGTAGTTCTCAAGCAGGAATGATATCGGGATCTTTGGCAATGTCTAGAGACACTTTTAGCTGTCATAACTGAGTTGGGGGAGAAGGTGTGCTTCTGGCACGTAGTGAGTGTAGGTTGGGCTAAATGTCTTACAATGCACAGGGTACCCCACACATCAAGTAATTCTTCTCGCATGAAATGTCACTAGTGCTGAGGTTGAGAAACTTTAGGTTATACCTTCTACATGCATTATATCATTTAATAACCAAACTGACCCTATGAAGCAGCTGCTACTGTTATTTCCAGCATCCCCCATTTACAGTTGGGGAAGGTGCAGATTATACACATGAAGCAATTTACCCAAGTTAACCAAGCTGGAAAGGGACAGAGCTAGACTATGGGCCCAAGTTTTGCTGACTCCAAAGCCTGCGTACTTGACTACTTTGTTGGGAATAAAAAGGTCAGGCCAACTGAGCGTGTAGGTCAGGACAAAGAACATGGCTTGGGAGCTGATTCTCTGAGCTTTCTGGGGACCCCAGGGCCCCCTAAGGCCAGTAGCTACCAAGTCTTATTGCCTCTCTGCAAGAGAACATGGAAACTCAGCCCCTGCTTACTGGGGCCACTGTCTGCCAGGGGTGCTTGGATCGATCTGGGGGCTGGTCTTGAGCTAGGGAAGGCAGGACACCATTCCAACAGTTTCAGCATCCACTCCATGACTCTGACCTCTGCATCTCTGGAATCGAGTGCAGGGAGGAGGCTTTGACAGCTGGCAGCACACGCTCATGGCCAAGTGAAAGATGTGGCAACATGCCAGAAGTCAGGTCTCCTCCTCCGATGTTATCTGCGCACACACTCACAATGTCAGCACAACGGGGACTCGACATGTGCATGGACACAGGTGCACACAGGTCCTCCCCCAACAACGAGGGAACGAACAAATTAAATGGGCAAATGGAGACATCTTCTATGAGGTCAAACCTTGAAATACAGGGAGGCGGCTGGGCATAGATTGAAGAGGGGAAGGCAGGGCCAGGCCTGTGGGGTGATGCTTTGGTGGATGGGATAGTGCCACGTCCCACAGAGGGGTCAGCAGAGCAGCAGCTGGAGCTGCATCTTCTAGAACACAAGCCACAGGAGACTGCGGGGAAAGTCTGACTCCAAGCACCTTCGGGCTTGGCTAATTTTTGGACTGCATCGTTGGAATGTTTGGCAGCCAGGCCTTAAACTCAGTGACCTCCCAGACCCAGGGGTAGCAGAGCTTGGATCCTTGCACCCCAGGACATTCCCTGGGTGAAGGTTGAGGTCACAGATGGACTCAGGAATTTAGTTTATTGTTCTTGAGGTGGAAATAATTCTCCATATTCTGGTTTTCCCTCTCTAGGCCCTTTCAAAGACTCTATTTATGCAGATAAGCTGGCTTCATGGGATCCAGAGACATCAGCTAAAGGCACATAACTCTGAGATCTTCGTGGTTGTTTTTTCCTCTATGGAGGAAAGGGAAGGAGGGGACAAGGGGGAAAGGGAACCGAAATTCATCGATGGTTTTTTCTGGGTTGAGTGCTTTTCATGGTCACATTAACGAGGTGGCAGAGTCCCCTGTCTCAAAGCAATGGTGGCAGGCAGACCTGGGTCACCAGAGGCTCCCTAAACCTCAGTTTACTCATCAATAAAATGGGGATAATATTTGTGCCTATTTTCTAGAGTTGTGATGAAGTTTAAATGGGCTAATACACAAGGTGTGCTCAGCCCAGCAGCTGCCACAGAATAAGGCGTTGTGAGATGTTAGGCAGCTTTATTGTTATTTTTAAGTTTGTCACTCTTCACTACCCTGGGAGGTGGGACTTATTGTCTCCATTTTATGTGCCAGAAAGTCACAGCCTGGTGGGGTTACCGTGGTGCAGCTTTGCTCTCAGTTCCTCTGGCAAGTGTCTGTGGGCCTCTGAGGCCAGCACAGGCGTCCCTTCCCCATACAGCCCGGGCCCCTGCTGTTGTCTCTCAGCTTTTACTGCAGCCTGGCATGAATGCCTGTTCAAAGTCACAGCCCCCGCCACACTGTAGGCCCATGAGGGAAGGAGCTGGGCCCAAAGGATCGTTCTCTGCTGTGAGAAGCACCCAGCAGAGCACTGGCCCATGGTTAAAGCTGAGCAGATCTACGTAACTCAAGGCCATTGGACCCGGTGGTTTGAAGTTGGGTTTGCTTCTTTCTTACAGTGTGTGTGTGTGTGTGTGTGTGTGTGTGTGTGTGTGCGCGCGCGTGCGCTCTTTCTTAGGAATGCTGAGTAAAGTGGGTGGCTGGGGACATCCTTTAAGGTGTTAGTAAGTCTCTTCTCTGGCACAGTGACAATGGCAAACCCGTTTTCCCTCTCCTCGCTGCCCACCTCTCTCCACCAATTTCTACACAACCTAAGATTCCCAAAGAGAGAAAGGCCATGTGCCATCCATCTGGAAGGGATTGGGAG
This sequence comes from Puma concolor, assembly GCF_028749965.1. Classification (NCBI taxonomy): domain Eukaryota; kingdom Metazoa; phylum Chordata; class Mammalia; order Carnivora; family Felidae; genus Puma; species Puma concolor. The sequence goes on along the minus strand of NC_141669.1, from coordinate 121,795,018 downwards.
TCAGTTACTCGCTTCCTCGGTGCAGAAATATGCAAATCACAGTGAATCCTTGCAAGTGGCAGGGAAACAATGGCTGATTTCACCACAGGGTTCTAAATCTTTCAACGATTGTCAGTTTTCTCCCTTCACTTTTCACTCCTAGCTCATCTAGTTGTCCGTACCCCAGAAAGATTGCTCAACACGGGATCTTGGCCAGCTCATGGAGGATGAACCCAACTCCACAGAAGAGCTATTAACTTATCCAATGGTTTGAACTTCTACTCTGTGCCGGCCCTGTACTAAGCACTAGGGGTGCCATGCAGGATGGAAAGAGACAAGTCCCTGCCCTCCAGAGTTAATAGTTTGGTAGGAGATAGAGGTGACAGTCACATAGTCACACTATGGACATAATGAATCCAAAACTGCACATAGATACAGTTGCTCTGGAGGAAAAAAAAATAGTTCCATGAGGACTTGACCTAGCCTGGATGATCTAGGAGGAGTTCCCTTAGGAAATAAAACTGGACAGAGACTTGATGAATGGTTGGTAGAATGTTCCAGACAAAGGGAATGGCTCGCACAAAGTCTCTGTGGAGAGCTGGAAGTAAACAAAAGCCGTAGGGTGAGAACATGAAAGGGCCACAGGGTTCAAGCCCTGCTAGAGAGGCAGGCAGTGGCCAACTGTGCGGGACCTTGCTGGCTAAGGTTAAGATTTGGCTTCTAGTCTAAGAATAGTGGGAAGCCATAGAGGGGGATTTAGCAGCTGGGATACCATTTGGTTTCTTTCTTTGTCTTTCTTTTTCTTTCTTTCTTTCTTTCTTTCTTTCTTTCTTTCTTTCTTTCAAGAGGGCACAAATGAGCAAAGAGGAGAGAGAGAGAGAGAAACAGAGAGAGAGAGAGAGAGAGAGAGAGAAGCAGGGCTCATGCAAAGCGGGGCTGGTGCTCACCTGAGGCGGGGCTTGAATTCATTGTGAGATCATGACCTGAGCCGAAGTCAGTTGCTTAACCGATTGAGCCACCCATGTGCCTTGGTTTATATCTTTAAAAGATTGTTCTGGCTGCTGTGGGACAATGTAGAATACCTGAGTGCACGTGGGAGGCCAGTGAGGAGGCAAAGCTGGTTGTCCAGGGGGAAGCAATGGTTGCTTAAACACACAGGGGTGGTGGAGATGGGGAGCAGAATGTGGACTTAGGAGGTAGCATCAGTAGGATGGGGGGATCAGGGCAAAGGGAGTTGCCTATGGAGACTTCCACATTTCTGGCTTGGCCACTGGCAGGATGGTGGCCCCACTTAGGGACACCAAGCATGCTAACAGAAGGTGAGGTTGAGGGGTGGAGGGAGGCAGACAAAGAAGGTGGCCTTGGACCCCATAAGCTTCAGAGTGGGACATCTGAGTGCAGATGCTAATAGGCAGTTAGATGTATGTGCATGTGCCTTTTGCCCCACAGTTCTCTGGAGGATGAATCCTGGAACCCGAAACCTCAGCTTGATTTCTCTCTTGCTGCTGAGTTTCGATCAGGCCATAGCCAAGGCATGTGAGTTCCTTCCCTTTCCTATTAAGGTTTTTGAATGAGGAAATGTGGTTCTTCCAAGAAGAGGTAAACCTGGTTGTATTTATCACCGCTGTTAAGGAGATAAAATGAAATGCCATCATGACAGGCCTCCTGGGTGAGCCCTGAGACTACGTGCCCTCGAGAGAGGGCTCTGTCTCACGTGTGTGGTGCTGGAAGGAAGGGTTCTATTGAGTAGGAGGTGGCCATCTACCTTTATCCCGGCCAAGCAAATATACATCTTTCTTTTATAATTTTTAATAAATGACATTCATCTACTTGCTGATTTGTTTAACCAACTTCTATTGAGTACACTGTTTTGGATTCTGGACACAGAGAATAAGACAGATGGAGTCTCAGCTCTCATGAAGATTGCACACCAGTTGGGGAGACAGGCAACAATCAAGGATACACATATGCAAACAAGGTAATTTCCAATGACATTAGGGAGGGCTTCTCTGAAGAGTGACATTTGAGGGAAGACTGATGAATGAGCCAGCCCGTCATGCAAAGGGCTGGGTGGCGACTGGGGACAGCTGCACCCATGTGTAGGTCCTAAGGATGTGTGTTTGAGGAATAGGAAGGAGTCCAGGGTGCCAGCTCAGTAAGGAAGGGGGAGTGTGATAGGAGGTGAGATTGTAGAGACCATAGGGGCTGGATGATGTAGGCGATGGTGGATTTTGTTCAGGTGCACTGGGAAGGCATGGAAGGTTCTGGAACAGGGAATGATCTGTCTTGATTTGTCACCTAAAAAGATCACTCTGACTGCTGTGTAGAAAATAGGTTGTCAGGAGGCCAAGAGTAGAAGAGTCCAGTCAAGAGGATGTGGCAATTTTCCGTGGGAGATGTACTGAGGCCTGGACCAAGATGGCAGTGGTGGCCATTGACTCTGACGCCTTTCTTTTGGGTGCTTACGTGAATGACAAATGTCCATGCCCAGAGGGACTCTATAATTAATTCTGGAATCTATTGCTCACCATAGTTACCACTATGGGCATTTTTCAAACAAAGAAGGGTGAATGAGTATTTCTTTCCATTAAGCAATCTGTAGATTTCACTTCTCTTATAGTTTAGTATCATTTTTTCCCCCACCAATTAAATCATCGATCATCGTGATGGCTAATTTCATGTGTTAACGTAAGCACACCATGAGGAGTCCAGATATTTGATCGAACTTTCTTTTGGGTGTTTCTGTGAAGTTAAAAATAAATTTATTTTTATTTTTTATTAGATAAACTCCATGTCCAACCCAGAGCCCAATGTGTGCCTGAAATCATGTCCCGGACACTTAACCAACGGAGCCACCTAGGGGCCCCTCTGTGAAGGTTTTTTTTTTTTTCCTTGAATGAGATAAACATTTAAATTGGTAGACTGAGAAAAGTAGATGGCCTTCCCCCAATGTGGGTGGGCCTCACCCAATCAGTTGAAGGCCTCCGTCAATCAGTTGACTAGAAAAGGCAGACCCTCCCCTGAGTAAGAGAATTCTGTCTTGCTTGACTGCCTTTGAACTGGAACATCAACCTTTTTCCTGCCTTCAGACTCAAACGGAAACATTGGTTTTTCCTGGGTCTTGAGCCTGCTAGCTTTTAGATGGAAATTATACCCTCAGCTTTCCTGCTTTTCAGGCCTCTGGACTCATGCTGGAATTAAGCCATTGGCTCTCCTGGATCTCCAGCCTCCTGACTCATCCTGCAAACCTTGGGACTTGCCTGCCTCCATAACCACTTGAGTCAGTTCCTCATAATAAATCTGTGTGTGTGTGTGTGTGTGTGTGTGTGTGTGTACACACAAATGTAAATATATGTGTGTGTATATATACACATACACAAAGAGGTTTATTATGAGGAATTGACTCTGTCTATATGTTCTTTTTTTTAAAGTTTATTTTTTAATTTATTTTGAGAGAGAGCATGAGCGGGGGAGGGGCAGAGAGAAAATCTCAGGCAGGCTCCATGCAGAGCCCGATGTGGGGCTGGATCCCATGAACCATGAGATCCTGACCTGAGCTGAAGTCAAGAGTTGGAGGCTTAAGCAACTGAACCACCCAGGTGCCCCTTGTTCTCTCTCTCTCTCTCTCTCTCTCTTTCCCTCTCCCTCTGTCTCTCTTTCTCCCTCTCTCTCCACCTATCTACATTTATAGGCAGAGAGACCAAATATACAAACACACACACACACACACACACACGCACACGCACACGCACACTATTGGGTCTGTGTCTCTGGAGAACGCCGACCAGTAGAACAAACCGATGCTTTGTGTTATCATCAGGGAGACCCCGTAGCAGAGATGGAAACACGGTCACTCCTCTTGGCATGGAGGTAGGTTTGTAGTCTAGATCTGGTAACAAACATCTAGGTTTTGGGAAATACTCCTGGAAGATGGAGCTATATTTTCAAAAGCATGGCAAGGCATGATTTGCTTAAGAAAAGCCAGACAGTTCACGGTGCCCAGATCCTAGTTTCGGCACGAAGAGAAGTGATTCAGCAGGAGGGAGTGTAGGGAGAGGAAGGTCCAAAAGCTTTGGCTGATGGGCTCTGGGAACAGTAAGGAGCTAAAGAAGGCTCTAGAGCAGAGGACCCACATACCCGAAGGCACATTGTAGGAAGGCCCCCTGGCTGCAGGGAGAAAGGACTAGAGAGGGTGGGGCAGGGAACAGGGAGCGGCATTAGGAATCTGCCACCATAATCCCAGGGAGCCAGAAGCAGCCCCTGGATTCAGCGCCAGGTGTGGGGATGGAGGGATGAGGGCACCCTGAGGGATGCTTAGAGGCGACGGTAGCAGGGCGTGGTGGTGGTTGGATATGGAGGGAGTGGGAGAATTCTAAGGTTTCCGGCCTGAATGACCAGGAGGGTGGTAGCCATGTGACAATCAGTTATCATAGTAAAGCCCCTTGTTTGAATGTTTCATGAAATAAATCAGAAAGATGTCGTTGTAAATTATTTTCACGCCCCTCCTGTATCTCTACCCCTTTGAAGCGTATCTTTGGGTGGCTCAGTCAGTTAAACATCTGACTCTGGCTTAAGTCATGATCTCACGGTGTGGTTCGTGAGTTCAAGCCCTCGCTGCTGTCGGTGCAGAACCTGCTTCGGATCCTCTCTCCCCCTCTCTCTCTGCCCCTCCCCCACTTGTTCTCCCCTCTCTCTCAAAATAAATAAATAAACTTAAGAAAAAAAAAATAAATGTATCTTTGCAGCTCCTGCCATCAGAAGAGGGAGTCTCATTTCCCTACCCCTGGAATCCGGACTGGCCGGAGACTTGCTTTGGCCCAGAGAATGGTGGGCGGGTTGGCGTGCCAGGTCCGAGACTGGGCCTCAAGGGGCCGTGGGGGCTGGGATGCTCTGTCAGAGCCCTGTCCTGCCCTCACGTAAACAAGGCTAGCCTGCTGGATGATGAGAACCATGGGAAACTGACATGAACCACCCCCTGCGAGCACCTGCAAGCTGACCCGCATCTGACTGAGGTCCCCAAGTGGGCCCAGCCATGAGGAGCAGCCCCGCTGAGCCTGGGTCCTAACGTTCTCAGACTATTTAGTTTACGGAATCGGTCGGTGTATACTTTTCCAGAAAATTCATTTTGCCCCTCTGATGACCTTAATGCTCACCCCTACCACACAATGGGGTTGCGCCCTATTTGAAGACACGTAGAGTGACAGTCTTGGTGTGGCTGGGACTTTCCTGCTGTGGGCACCGAGAGTCCTGGGAAACCCTTCCGCCTCATAGAGAGTGGGACCGTGGGTCACCCCGCACACGATCACCCACCGGCTTCTGACCGTGGCAGGCTTTGCGGTTGTGCATTTGATAGACGGTGAAACTGAGATCCAGCAAGTCTGAAATGGCCGCTTGGATCGCCCAGCTGGAAGGCAGCCGGGAGAGGAGCTGAATCAATGCAGCCCGATGCTCATACCTGAGCCTGTTCTCCTGCACCTGCTGTGTCAGGGGTGGTGATGCCAGCCCCTTATGACTGGGCCGTGGATGTGAGGGCCTCCGCCCCAGACACACTCGGGCAGCCCTTCTTCGCTTGGGTCCTTTTCCAAACACAGTCTTCGAGGTCTGACACCAGGAGAGAAGAACTCGCAGCTTGTTTTGTGGCTCGCTGCACGGAGAGAGGCCATTCGGGCCACTGCCAGCCCGGACCCCGCGTTCTGAGGCCACAATCGCCGCCACCTCAGCTCCGGAAACGGCAACACAGATGAGAAAGAACCCGCAGAATCCAGAAGACGACGACGAGGTAGGGAAGGGGAAGGGCCAGGAATAGAGAACCGGTTTCGTCTCTTTCAGGAACCTTGTTGATTCTTTATCGTGAACTCTTTGTTTAAAAAGAAAATCCATTTTTCACCCATTCAGAATCCCAAGCTGCCGAAAATTTCCTCCCGTGATGAGACGCATTCAGAACAAAAACGTGCAGCCTGATTTGTCTTTCCCTGAAATCAAAGGCACTGTTCTAAAGAGACTGCGTTTGCCACACAAAGGTAGCAGATGTTTGTCGAGATTTAGCCACACAAGCATTCGCTCGTTCAGTCTTGGGAGCGTTTCGGTTTTTGAAAAGAGGAACAGTTTTGTGTCATTCCGTGATGCTCGGAAGCTTCTCGAACTGGCGCTCAGGTGGGGTGTGGACCAGGGTGGGTTTGCCCCGGAAGGCTCTGCAGGGTGGAATGGGGCAGGAGGAGTCATACCATGAAGGGCTCACTGAGCGCCCAGTGTCTACCCAGCTGCAGGTGTAAGGACCTGAGGGCGCCATGACCTTAATTCTTGCCCGCAAAGAGTTTCCAAGACTTCCTAGACTCACGGGTGTAGAAAGCCGGTTCTAGAGCTGCCCTTGCTTTTAACTTCCCCCAACAGATTTCCCTTCCCTCCTTCCGTCCTCTCCCAGATTTCTCTCCATCCCTCATTCCTGGGAGGTAACCAGTCACAGAGACCTGTATGTTCTATCCCCCCAAATGGAATTCAAAAGCCATCCTTGTTCCCATTTGCAATCCAGATTCAGTCCCTTCTCCTCACTCCCATCCACAGGAAACACCCTGGGCACGCCTCCCACGCTGTGTCCCAACGGTCTGTTCACTGGTCACACCCAGAACTGCTGGAGATTAGGTTCACCTTGACTTTCTCAGTAGCCAGCACAGGGCCTGGCAACTTCCTGGGGCTCATCAGTAGGCACGAGTGGATGAGGAAGTAAGAGTAAATAATGGCAGAGTCCTTCACCTCCTCCCGCCATGCCCTTCACACCCCTCTGTCTCTGTTCACACAGCCCTCTTTCTTTCTTTCTTTCTTTCTTTCTTTCTTTCTTTCTTTCTTTCAAATTTAACATGCCAACTCCTATTCATCCTTCAACACCCAGTGCCCATGTTACCTCCTTCAGGAAGTCGACCTGACACCTTCAGCCTGTGAGGCTTACTCATTTCTCCCTCTGTGCTTCTACAGCGCCTTGTGCTTGTGCCCATTGGAATAAATACTTTAATGACGATTGTCTCTGATTCCTTGTTTGTCCCTGCCAGGGACAGCAAGTAGACTTAGTTTCACAGCTCTGTTCTGCCTGCTGTTGCTGCCTGAAGCAGCGTCGAGTGGATGCTGAGGGTGCTTTTTCATCATTATATTCATATACATGTACATATATAATATTTATATTTTATACACTACATATAGTTTTTCGGCGTATGGGAGGGAGCAGGCCCATTTCCTCAGCAGAAGTAAATCCAAAGAACATGTCACAGATGACACAAGGCAATGAGGCAGACAGGTACACATGGGCCAGGCTGCCGGCTGGTGCGGTTTCTAGAACATTAAGCCTGGTAGGTGCAGAGAGACTGAGGATGACTGATCCCAAGGCCCGCGTGGGGAAGGTGTGTGAAGCTCCCCCTTAGCTTCTGTTCTGTTGCCTGTGCTCGATGGTTGACAAGAGAGGAAGGACGTTCTCTTGGTTCTTAGCTGACTCCATGCCAGGCAGACGCTGGGCACTGGACCCTTAACTCTGATAGTTACGGGAGTGGACGTTAGGGTTAGAAAAATTGGGTTAGAACCCCTGCTCTGTTACCTCTAGTTGTATGACTTGGGGCACGTCACTTGCTTAGCTTCTCAAAGCCCCGATTTCCTTGAAAGGAAAAGGAGCTTCATGCTAAAAATCAGCCTTTGTAGACTCCCTGATAGGTGCCAGGTGGTGCGCTTTGAAGTATCTAATCTTCACTGCTATGACGAGGTAGGTGGCATTGCTGCCCCCCGTGTTACAGGTGAGAAACCGAGGCTCAGAATGCTTGGGTAACACGTCCAAGGTCACTTGGCTGGAAAGGCTCCAGGTCTGGGTAGAAACCCAGACAGCCTGACTTTACATCCAATACTCTTAGCCATGACCCTCATTTAAAAAAAAAAAAAAAAGTTTACTTATTTTCAGAGAGAGAGAGAGAGAGCACAAGCAGGGGAGAGGCAGAGAAGGAGAGAGGGAGAATCCCAAGCGGGCTCTGCAATGTCTGCATGGAGCCTGATGCAAGGCTCAAGACCCATGAGATCATGACCTGAGGGGAAATCAACAGGCAGATGCTTAACCAACTGAGCCAGCGAGGTACCCCAGTCACGACCCTCGTTAATTGCTCTTTGATAAAGATTTTTGTTAAGTTTTGCACGAGTTAATTTTTAAAACGGGGCTCTAAATGCTTCGTCAGTGATAGCTTTTCACAATACTTTCAGAAAACTTTACTGAGTATGCAAAATGGCCAGATTTACATCCCAAGAAAAAACAAAAAGGGCTCTGAGAATTTTGAACGCAAAATATTTCAATTGTAATGAGGACTTGTTTTTATACTCTAAACATCAAGGAAGAAAAAGATCAACTTCTTCTAAAAGAAGGTGAAAATCAGCTGTGTCGAGGCTTCTCCTTTGCTTTCTAGAAATGGACGAGTCCTTCCAAGGTTTCGAAGGAAGAAGATCAGAACCTAAGAATTTTGAAGACTTCTTCGTACCAGGAATGGGCAGACCTTCTTTAGGGTCCAGGGACTTGACTGGACTTAGAACGGAGGTGTAACACAAATCAACGGTAAGAAAATGGGAATGGGAAATTCTGGTATTAAAGGACATGGGGTTCTTTCTTTTTGAAACGTAGACCCCAGAATCAGATATCTGGGCTGTGGATTCCACTGTGGTGTCTGTGAACTCTCAATACTTCTTTCTGCTACTCTCTTCTGCTTCTGCAACGTCCCTGACACCAAGAAATGTATGTCCCTATTACTTGTGTCTTTTCCTTAATCTGGGTTGTAGCATTTAATTTGGGAAAATAGGGATTAGGAGGCCCAGAGTGGTTAGTGGACTGGCCCAGGTCCCACAACAGTTGAGGGGTGGTGTGGGATTCCTCCTGGGCTCTCCCAGACACGGCTTCTGCCTGACCGTGGGGGACGCCACCCCGGAGCAGCGTTGGGACAGACCCAGCCCCCTGCACCTGTGTGGCCATTTTGTCGGGCTACCTGGGTTTTCTGAGGTTCGGGGGCTCAGGAGGCCCCTGCCCCCTCTCCAGCGCTTCCTTCTGGACAAAAGTGTGTCTGCCAGTCGTGACTCGAGGGTCCCAGCTAAGGTTGCACTGCAGAGCAGGGGCTGAGGCTCCCGGGCCACGCCTGGGCCCAGAACCTTTCTGCCAGGCGCTTTCTTTACGGAAGTCCCTCAGATCCTTGGTCAGAAAACCAAGGGTGAGCAAGCCTTCCTCTTTCAAGATAGCCCTCTCCACTGCCCAGAAGGCCAAGACAGAGGGAAAAACTGTAGCAGAAAGGGCCTGACATGTCACATTCATGGTCCTGGCCTTGCTTTTTTTAGAAAAGGAGCTCTTTCCCATGGTTAGGGGAGAAGTCAGACTTTTTCCGGTTCCTCTTGGTCTGGACATGAAGCAATCTTCAGGCCTGATGTTGACACCAGGTCAACCCCCCCCCCCCCACCCCAGACCTTCTCTCTGGGCCTGGCTGCTTGGACTTCTGGGCTCTGACCTTGGCAGCAAGAAAATGACCCACTGGCCAGGGGTTCCATGGCAGCAAGAACCGTGCAGGGCCTTAGCAGAGACAGAGCAGAGCGGGACAGCAGCAGAGACCCACATGGGTTGACGTGGCCCCCAACTCCACGGCACACTGACCGGGAAGCCCCGGACAAGGTACTTAACCTTTCGGCGTCTCAGTCTCCCCACCAGGAGGTAGTGGAGAAGTTGCGCTCTGTGCACAAAGGGGTTATTTATAGGAGAAAATGAGAGGATTCTGATGGAGAGCTTGGTGAAAGACTTGGCATATGTTAGACCCTCAATCGACATCGTTTCCTGTCAAGGTCCTTGAAGCTTGCACCTCAGTCTTTACTTTGAACAGTCACCGGAACGCACAGTACATGGGAGTAAGGATTGTACGCTTCGAGATGGGACCTCTGGATCCAATGAGAACTGGGTCCCAGTCAACGTGCCCTGCACTTACCAGTAACAGTGTGAACTTGGGAAAACTCATTCTTTTCTTCGAGCTTGAATTTTCGTCTCCCTTGCTTGGTTCTTGTTAGCGGGTGGTGGTGGGGGTTTGTGCATGTGCTAGGCACATGGTAGATGTGTAATAACCAATCCCGTTATTACAAAGGAATCAAGTCAAATCCAATTCAGTGGATGGCCTGCACCTCTGTGGTTCTGCCCACCATCAAATATGTGACGGTGGGTCAGCCCTCTGGCCTGGTGTGTGTGTGGAGAAAATCTAATGGAAAAGTTAAGGTCAGAGCGGCTTTCTTGGTTTGATCATTCACTTTTTCGCATTTCTCAGAGCCTGGCACAGCGCCTGGCTTATTCTGGGCCCTCGATACATACTTGTCGAATTAAAGAAGGCTTTGTTAATGCCAACAGAGTTTTGTCCCGACAGGGCTGGCCCCATGCTTAGAGGGGCCTTGTGCTGGGGCACCTGGGTGGCTCAGTCGGTTAAGCGTCCGACTCTTGGTTTCAGCTCAGGTCATGATCTCACGGTTCATGAGATTGAGCCCCACATCGGGCTCTATACTGACAGTGCTGAGCCTGCTTGGGATTTTCTCTCTCCCTCTCTCTATGCCCCTCCCTGGTGTGCGCTCTCTCTCTGTCTCTCTTAAAAATAAATAAATAAACAGTAAAAAAAAAAAAAAAAAAAAAAAAAAGAAAGAAAAAGAAAGGCCCGTGCATGGTTTAATGCTCTCCTGTTGCCATCTTGAAACTCTTAATACTTTTTGAAAAAGGGCTTTTCATTTCCATTTTGCACATGGCCCCACAAATTATGGAGCAGAGCTTGTGTGCAGGCAAAAATACCTAGAAGAAAATCCAAGCTCCTTAGGCTGATTTGCCTGCTCTGCCCTGCGGCCTTGATGAGCTCAGTGGACATGGGCCACCGTGCTTCCTGAACTTGAGCCACCCAGGCCTGTTCCTTTAACAGGTCAAGCCCCCAGCCCCTCCCCAGCTCATCCTTTGGTTGGCTCATCATTATTCCTCCATGGAAAGGCCCGCCCTGACCCCCCCTCCCAGCCACTCTCTGTCTTATTAACCTGATTTATACTCTTTATAGCCCCTGATTCTTCTTTCTGAAGTCTACTTGTTTCTTATCTGTTGACTTGTTTATTTTCTGTCTCTTGCAGTAGACTAAGCTCAGCGGATGCAGGCAACAGTCTTCTTGTCTTGTTCCTTACCTTGTTCCCAAAGCATTGCACAGCCCTTGGCATATAGTTGGTACCCAATAAATGCTTATTGACTTAAGAATGCATGGAATTGGCAGCGTTGGATTTTCTTTTTTATTATTATTATTATAATTTTTTCGATTTTTATTTTTCTGTTTTGATAAAGAGAGCAAGCAGGAGAGGAGCAGAGAGAGAGAGAGAGAGAGAGAGAGAGAGAGGGAATCCTAAGCAGGGTCCTCTGCACTGTCAGTGCAGAGCCTAACGTGGGGCTCGATTCCATGAACCATGAGATCGTGACTTGAGCCGAAATCAAGAGTCAGATGCTTAACCGACTGAGCAGCCCAGATAGGGATGAGCATAGCCGTGTGGGTCCCCAGCCCCTGCAGTTGAGCAAAGTGGCCACAATTCTTGTATCCTCCTGGCAACAGAGGCTGGGATCCCCGCTCAGGCCCCTGTGATGCCCTCTGCACCCGGGGACTTAGAAAGGCATGAGCAGCTGCTGTGAACCAAGAGGTGGGAAATCAGCTTGACTGCAGTGGACACACGGGATCGGAGGCCATTTAATCCAGTGCCCCATTTTGCAGTTAAGAAGATTGAGGCTTAGGGAGAGGAAGAAACTTCTTCTGTAGCCACAACAATAACAGCAAAACTTCCCATCAAACCAAACCAACTAATCAAACAAAAGGAAAAAAAAACGCAGTCGGAAGCAGGTATAGCAAGTACGATAGTAAATGTGTTGATATTTACAAGGCTCGTAGAGCAGTTTCAGGGACAAGGCGCTCTTTCACTGTTCCAGGAAATTTGCAAGACCCTTCCTCGTCTCATTTCATTTAATCCTTCCAGCACCTGTAATATTGTATTCCCATTCTACAGATGAAGAAATGACGGTTCCAGCTGGGGAGTGGAAGAGTTGGGATGTGACCCCGGGCTGGCTGGCTCTGGGGCTGGGTTCTTAAACCTCTTCCCTGGATTGCAGTTATGGGTAGAGCGGGCCTGGCATCTCTGTGCTCTTTCCCAGCACCAGGCAGGGGACTGGCCTGAGTGGGAAATGCCTCTGATTCACATTTGCTCTGCTGGGAAGCCACCTTACTCATTGGCTCATTCATGCTGCAAGTATCCTCTGCCATGCCAGGAACTGCAGACAGATAGGTGAAGCCAGGCACCTTTTGTGCGTGAGAGCAGCAGGCCCAGGCTGGAGGGCCTGGCGAAAGGGGGTCACACACTGGAGAGCTAATGGGCACAGGCTAGCCGAGTTTGCTGTTCCTCCTGGAGTCCTCGCCTACCCTACGTGGAGGGGACGGCTGGCACAAAGGTTGTGAATGGCCAGGATCCCAGATACACCAGGGCAGACCAGGCTTGTTTAGTTCTCCCGTGCAAAGGCCCTTAGGGAGGGCTGTGACAGAGAACTGTGGTAGCTCCAGATGTGTCTGAGGGCTGCGCTCACTCGTGGGCCAGCTGAGCTGTGGAGAGGGCACGAAGCCCCAGTGGGGCCATCCCTGGAAGGCCCCCAAGAGCCTTCAGCAGTGATTCCAGATTCACCTCTCCTACCTTGCAGCCTGGCTGTCCTGCCTGGAGGCTCTGGGCCTGTTCTGCTCCCCACACCCCGTAAGGAGTGTCCCAAAAAGCTCTGTGGGATTCAGTGTGGGTCTCTTGAGGCGGGTGTTCCCTCTTCTGTCCACAGCAGAGATCCCAACCTTATGACCTCCATCGACCTCCTTTACGTATTCATTCATGCACTAATACTTTCTTTCAACAAATACTTCCTGAATTTCTCTTGTAGGCTAGCCATTGTGCTGGATGCATCTGAAAATAAATCAGTCATAACTTCCACCCTCACAGAACCCACACTCGAGAGGGCCCGCATAAATAGAACATAGTAAGGAGAAAAAAATAGTCACACACCTTAAAAGGTGCACAGAAGGAAAGAATGGGGTGATACCCAGTGTTCTTAAAATTTATTTATTTATTTATTTTGAGAAAGAGAGATAGATAGCGAGCAGGGGAGGGAGCAGAGAGCGGGGTGTGGGGCGGTGGTGGGGGGGGGGAGACAGAGAATCTCAAGCAGGCTCTGCACTGCCAGCGTGGAGCCTGACACGGGGCTCGAACTCACAAATCGTGGGATCATGACCTGAGCCTAGATCAAGAGTCAGATGCTTAACGGACTGAGCCGCCCAGGCTCCCTGATACCTAGTGGTTATGGAGATGACTCTTTTCAGCTCACAAGAGACAACTGTTAAAAATCCAGGAGTTTTGTGAGCTGGTGGTTAAACATAGCCATTATGAAACATTACATTGTTGTAAGTTTACAATGAATGAATGATGTTAAAAAAGTAAAATGCATCACTTCCTAGTTCCTATACTATTTATCTGTGCCCTTGAAATCATTCACTCTGGTGGTATCCATACAGTGGACAGACCCTCTAATGATGTGTCACTGTGCCTCTCTTCCTGACACCACACTCAGTGACCTCACACTGCTGGCGTGACATGGACCGTGATGGGAGTCTTCAACCCAAACTGGCAAAGACAACAAGTTAGGGCTTTTGTTTCTCTTTGAGAGCCGGTTGTTAACCCATTTACCAGCAGACCACCGGCATCCACAAGAGAGTAACAGAAGAATGGACCTCTGGCAGGAAGGTCAGGGGAGGCGTCTCTAAGGAGCAGGTGTTTCTGCAGAGACCTGAAGGACCGGGAGGTGTCGACCACGTAATCGAGCACATGGAGTTTGGTGTGGAGGGAAGAACAAGGGTGAAGTCCTGAGGCGTGGTTGTTTCTGGGAAGGGAAAGGAGACCCACGGGGGCTGTTCAGGGGTACAGAGAGCTGTGGTGTGGTGAGTGAGGGGAGAGGATGTTGGAAAAGCAGGCAGGGGGCAGACCTAAGGGTGCCAGGGGGCTTGCATTTCATAGGAAGTGCGCGGGGAAGACATAGGAGGGCGTGGCAGGTGTCCCCAGTGTCTGCTCTGATTCCGGGTGCTGCCTGATCCCCACATCCCAGGCATTCTGTGTCTGGCTTTCTTCTGCCCCAGGGCTTTCTCCAGAACTACAGGGCGCGGGGGCAGCAGGAAATGAGTCCTCTTGGGGACCACCTTCAACCAGAGGAGATGGAAATTGGTGGATAAAGGCTCCAACCTCCTGTTTTTCAGATGGGAAATTCTAGGGAGACTTCTGTGCACTTCTCAGAGAGCCTGGTGCACTCCGGCCCCTTTGCCTACCATAACGACCTCAGTAATGTCCCCTCCGGTCAGCGTGGGCCCTTCCTGTCTCCCTCCTTCTGCTCCTTCACGCATGCTTCCGGGGATCAACTCCCGAATCAATTACTGGCATCAAAACCCCTGTCTCAAGCTCTGCTTTTGGGGGTCCCCATACTAAGGTGGGTTATATGGGGGTGATGTGAACACAGTGAGCACAGAACGGGTAGATTGGGAATAGGTTGGAGGCACCATTTCTGCCTCCTCAGCTTCCTCTACCTATGCCTGGGGCTCTGGGTTCCTCCTTCAGGGTCCCTCTCCCAGGCCCCAGAATTAGTCCTGATTAGGGACAAGTTAGTCCCTTTGCTGAGGCCTGAGTGTGTCAGCCAGGAGGTAAATCAAACCCAGGACCGTGGTGTGGGGACACTCCAGAGGTCTCTCTGTGTCTCTGCCCAATGCACACCCCTCCATGGTGGCTTGGGGTCAGGCTTCTGATGCAGGTCACTCGAGGCTGTGGCCCCTGACCTGCTGGAGCCTGTCTTCTCATGAGGGTGTCCTCATCCTGTCCTCCCATGTGGTTCTGCCAGTCTGCCACCTAGATCTGGTGTTTTGGTGAGCTCTCGGGGTCCCCATGTGGCAGCATGGCTGGCCCCCAGCACTGACTATATGCCTGAATTAGTCTGGGCCACATGGACCCCCATCCTGTGGGCTTCTCAGGGCCTCTGCCACGGGCAGAGGCCCACCCCAGGCCAGGTAGGATACTCAGTATTGCCTCTTCCTCGGTTTCCCCAGTTCAGCGTGGGTTATTAGCTCACCTGGCAGGGTAAGTTTCATGACATGCTACTATTGTAGCGAAAAGGTCTGGAACGAAGGAGAGCTGGTTGTCGGTGTTGTGGGTGTCTTGTGTACTCGAAGTAGCCTCCCATGCACCCCTTTCTGAATCTTTCCCTTCCCGGCCCTCCAAAAGCCATGTCCTTCTAATGCCCCTCCACTTTGCACCGCCGCTCTCTCTCCCCCCTCCCCGCCCAGCACAGGCCCTCCTTCAGGACACAAGTTGCCTGCGGCAGTGGACCCCACTCCTTCTAGAATGTTCTTCCTTGGCCCCCTGCCCAGGAAAGCAGTCTATTCTCCCTCCCTCTCCCCTGGGGGCCTGGCTCCCTTCCCCACCATCAGCCCCTCCTGCTGCTCCCTTCTGAAGCTCTCCAGAACATTCTGACTCATCCTCTGACTCAGGTGGAGTCTATTTCTGTTCCCACGTTCTGCTCCCTGATGGGCTGGAGATCACAGCTGTCACTCCGGGGAGGGAACAGCTGGGTTCCTGTGTGTGTGCTTGTGCATGTGTGCCCATGTGTGCGTGGGGGTCACAGCTCCCCCAGGAAGCTGGGGATGGTGATTGTTATTCCTTCTCCATCTTAAGACAGACAAGGATCCTCCAACCCCCCCCCAGGTGGGGTGAATGGAGGTGATAGCCTCGCGAAGAGCCTCACCCTGATCTTGACAAGATGATTGTATTATTGAAGATGCTTTTTAGCAAAGAAAGTCCAAGTTGACAACTGCTTCTGGCAAAGTCTGAATCCCAGAATCTGTACATTGGAGAGGTGGCAGAAAACCCAGAGGTTGAAGGCAACCGTCCACTTGATACTTTGGGCCTAAAAGAGAGCAGGTTGGTTAAGGACCATGTCTGAATTAGCCAGCAAGCAAGTGGCTGAACTGGATGTGAATCATAATTAATTCATGCCCTCAGTTGATGTCAGATAGTGTCCTGTCCTCTCTCCTTGTCACTCCCTAGGCAGGAGCCCCCTTCTACTAGATAGGGTGGCTAGCAGCCACAGGTGGCTATTAAGCAGTGGAAATGTGGGGAGTCTGAATTGTGAAGTACCCTAAGTGTAAAACGCATGCCAGATTTCAACAATCTAGAATAAAAAATAAGAAAAATCTCATTAATGATTTTTTTACATTAATTGCAGGTTTGAAATGGTAATATTTTGGATATATTGGACGAAGTAAAATATAATAAAATTAATTTCACCCATTTCCTTTTACTTTTTAAAATGTGCCGACTAGAAAATGTTAAATTTCCATGTGTAATGTAAATATGTCATGGCTCAAGTTTGTGGCTCACATTATGTTTCTACTGAGGCTGATCAGCCCCCTCAGGCCAAATCTGGCCCAGTGCCTGTTTATATAAATAAAGTTTTATTGACACATAACCAGGCTCATCCGTTTACACGGTGTCAATGGCCAACTTTGCTTTACAATAGCAGAGTCAAGTATTTGAGACAGAGCCATGTTGACCCTCAAAGCCTAAAATATTTACTCTCCAGCCCTTTAGAGGAAAAGCCTGCTGACTCTTGCACTCGACAATTAATTATGTGGGAACGGGGATTATGAGCTTGACACAGACTAAGTGATTAATGTATTAATATGAGTTGAAGAGATGAATGACTTGGTTAATTTTGGATGGTAACTTTGTTGAAATTCCAGGCAGAGGGAAGAATGTATCGCAAGGCATGGGGCCATCAAGTAGCACTGAGCATGCTGGTGATGGGGGTGTCTGGAGTAGCCCTTTAGAGCAAATTCGCTGAGTCTTGCTCTAGATGCTTCTATCAGTCTCCTCCTTGGTCCCTTGCCTCGTGTTTTTCTTTCTCAGGCAATCCCCATTTTGCCTACACAAACCCCACCAAATCATTGACTACCTCCAAAGTCTTCAATAGTCTAGCCATTGCTCTCAAGGTGAAGTCGAAATTCCTTAGCACGGCCTTACGGGGCCCTCCCGAGCCACCCTGCCCTCTCCCCTCCCAGGCCCCGGGGCTTCTCCTGCCTAGGCCCCACCCATTCTGGTCTTCCTGCCTTTCTTCATACTCCTCTGCCTGCAAACCTCGCCTTGATCTCTGCAAGTCAAATATCCACCCTTCCAGGCTCAGCTCCAATATTTCTTCCTGGAGACACAATGTGGCGTTTTGCCAGTTTGAGTTTCTTTTAAATAATTGTTACTGTAAGATAAATGATAGGAGGCAGTCAGTTCTCACAGCACGTAGCATCTTTTTTTTTTTTTTTTTTACTGTAGCATTAATAACTTAAAGCAGGAAATCTCACTTTTTATCCAGTACTTACTATGGAGACCACACTAAGCTCTCCCCACATGCTCACTGTCCTAAAATTCTCACAACTTTATGAAAGAGGTGCCATTTGACCTCCATTTTACAGATGAGGAAACAGATTCAGAGATGTGATGTAAGAATAGTGAGCGATGACCTTGAACTTCAAACCCAGGTTGGTTGGGCTCCAAACCCACATCTAAGTTTTGTGCTGGTTCCTGAGGTTACTTCCTACTCAGCCATGCCTGAGCCCCTGGTTCCGCCTGAAAAGACTCTCATCCTAGGTCCTAGAAGTGGTCCTGACTGGGGACAGCTTAGTCCTTGCTCTGAGGCCTGAGTGCGTCAGCCAAGAAGTAAGTCAAATCCAACATCGCAGTGGGGAGAACACTCCAGTTCTCACTGTGTGTTCACTGACTCCCTACCCTTGAGGGTCCAAGGACACAGCGTTAAGGGTAAATGAACTCTGCTTTTTTGGGGGTCTTGACACAAAGGTCACCTCCACCTTGGAAGTCCTCCATGATTGCTCAGACTAGGTTAGATCTTGGATTTGCCTTCTTATAGCACTAGGGTCTTCTCCTTCCTTAACTTTCATCACATCTACAATTTTTTTGTAATGACTCCTCTGTCGTTTGTTTCCCCTACGAGACGGTAGCCTTACGAGTGCAGGCACTTTGGTCGTTGTTGTTTCCAGCACTGCTCCGATGCCTGGCACCTGCCAGGAGCCCAGTGAATGTTTGAATGGATGAATGAAATTCTGCTCATTCTCCTCACAGGGAAATCCGCCTCGCTGGTCTCCAAATCCACAGGGAAGCAGAGAAGCGTGTGAGTCTCTGTCCCTCCCCTGCCCCTCCCTGAGTGACTTAGTGTGGAAGACACTGTTATGTGTTGAAAGGAGACTATGAGAGAGAGCTGGATGATCACGGGGCTAGTAATGTCTGACTGTGAGCAGAACTCAAGACAGAAAGCCCCTCCCTTGGCCTCAGCCAAAGCAGCCCATCCACCATGTGCCTGTGGAGGCACAGCCTGTGGCCCAACAGGACCCAGCTGAAGGAGAGAAAGGGACAGGTCCCGTGACTCACAGACACGCCTGTGGTGCAGGCGGGGAGCCAGGCAGACACCCCCTCCCCCCTCCCCCTGCCCCCAGGGAGTGGAGGGAAGCCTGCTGATCAATCACGAGGCCAGCTCCACCAGGCAGGACGATTTAAGGAGGAGTCTGATCCCCAAGCATAGCCAAAGGGCCACAGCCAATTCGCCTCCTGCTGCTGCAGTGGGTGTGGCTTGAGAACTTGGGTTTTCACCTGGTTCAGAGGACACCTGTAGCGGTTGGGGTTTTACACATGCTCTGCTCGTCCTTACACATCTCAGGGCTTGGTGGGTGGCTGGGAAGGCCAGTCAGCTCTGGGGTGCCTGAGAATCAGGGTCTCAGAGGCTGCGTCCAGGTGACCAGCTCACTATGGTTTGCCCGGGGCTGTCCTCTTTTTAAAACGAGAAGTCCCACTGCCCAGGAAACCCCTCATTGTTGGGCAACCCAAGAAATTGGCCACCGTTCCCGAGTGACCCTTGCTCTTAAGTGATTAGCTGCGGGTGCACATCACCGGGTGCTGGTCATCTCTTCAGTTTGGCACAAGACTGCAAAATTCTTTGGGGTTCAGGGTTGGGCTGGCACTGGGGACAGGTAGCAGCCTGCTCAGGCCTGTGAATCTGACCAGACCACAGGGACTGGTATGAGCCCTTTTAGATCCAGTGTTAAAAGCTTGGGAGTTCCTGCAGGTGTGGGGGCCCTCCGGGGCGGCTGGTCTACTGGGCTGCGATGTGGCTCCACAGAGCTGGCCTGGTTTTGGGGAGACATGCTCATACAGAGCAGAATAAGCCAGACCTGAGTATACGATGAAAATATAGTGTGAGCTATATGTGCAGTTTAAGATTTTCTAGGAGCTATATTAAAAAAAAAAAAGAAACAGATGGAATTAATTTTAGTAATACATTCTATTTAACCCAATTCTCCAAAAATAATTATCATTTTAACATGTGATGATCAATAGGAAATTATTGAGATAATTTACATTAAAAGAAAGAACTTCATTCAGCACATCTCAATTTTGACCAGCCATATTTCAAGTACTCAGTAGCCATAGGGGGCTAGGTTTGGTCGGCACAGATCTAGCCACTTTTATGACAGATCTTTATTCAGACAGGGCTTATAAGGTCTAAGCAGGTCCATTTTGAGGCGATATTTGGGGTCTTGAATATGAAGATATATCTGTGGATTTCAAAGGCATTGGTTGCCCCAGGGTGACACTGAAGATGTCTGGGGATCCTGTTTGGGGGCTGTAGGTCTTTTGGGGACCTAAAGCCAGAGTGGTGTTGTCATAGTTCATCTTGGTGGGGCAGCCAGACCACAAGGAGGAATGTCTATGGGTGTGGTGGGGCAAGGCTCTCTCTTACTCTTGGAGGACTCAGCCTGCAGTCTTGGTGAGCCTTAATCCTCAAGCCTTGGTGAGCAAGCCTCAGATGGACCCCGAAGAGGCACCTGCAGGGAGAGTGGGCCTTCTCTTCCCACAGCGACAGGTTGTGGGCTGCATTTTGCCTCTGGGAGCCCCAGTGCTTCCTAAGAATTGTTTTTGCAAATGTTAATCTCCTTGAGTAGTGTTACTTTGGTTTTTTGAAAGTTGTGGTTCCTTCCCTCAGGAAATGGATATCCCGAATATGCACACACTTTTAAATACAATAGTGGGGGTCCAGAGGCCCCCTGAAGCATTCTTTGCCCTCAAGATTAAGCATTTCCATTGAAGATTAAAAAAAAAAAAAAAAAAAAAAAGTCCTCTTGAGGCACAGAAGTGAGACCTGAGCCTGTTCTGTCGATTACAGGTAAAGTCACTCACATCTACATTAACACATTTTAAAAATGTTTATTTATTTTTTGAGAGAGAGACAGAGAGAGAGAGAGAGAGAGAGAGAGAGAGAGAGAGAGAAGGAGCAGAGACGGAGACACAGAATCTGAAGCAGGTTCCAGGCTCCCAGCTGTCAGCACAGAGCGTGACACAAGGCTTGAACTCACGAAACGAACGGTGAGATCATGCCCTGAGCCAAAAGTTGGATGCTTAACTGACTGCGCCACCCAGTTGCCCCTCTTTTTAACGTTTTTTCCCCACTCTAGGAATGACTAGGGTCGTCTACCTTTGCAGAGCCCTTGCAGAAAAGATGTCCACAGGACACTAGAGCAGGACAGCTCTTTAAGACAACGTGCTTTATACTCGAAGCATCTTCTTTCTCATAAACCGTCTACGAGACAATGTGCTTTGGAACTCAAAGAAGCATCTCTTTTCACATAACCAATTACAGAACTAATTGCAAACTGTTTTTATCTGTTCATTAAGGTAGATATAATTACGGCAACATTTTGTTAAACTAGTTTGAGTGTGTGCTCTAGAGTAATAATTACTACTTCTATTTCTTTGAGATCCTTTCCAATTTGTCTTGGCTTCATCTAAAGCCACCTCCTGTTCTCTCTTGCTCTCTGTTCTTCATCCGAAAGACGTGGGCCCCTTGTCCTGCATCCCTGCTGCTTTCCTGGTTACTTTCCACTCATCCTCCCACAGTCCTCTGAAATCGCGCTTCCTCGGGGAGGCCTCTCTGATGCCCCCGACTGGAGGCGTCTCCTGGGGTACATTCACTCGCTCGCCGTTCCACTTGTGGCATTCAGCCGATATGCACCTGTCACCTGGGCTTCCAATGGCACTGTGGGCTTCACGGAGCCCGGGCCTCACGCCTGTGCCATTTCCTGCTGTGTCCCGAGCACCCCAGACAACGCTTGGCGTATGGTAATGTTCAGTAGACAACACTGGACTGATTCATGGTGGATTTGGACTCACTTTGCTCCTTACGGGCCACCGTAGAGTCTGCTCAGATCTTAGCTGGGTGCAATGTTTGTCCCACCCACCGCCTGCTTCCTTTGTTTTGTGAATGCACACTTGCACACACATGCACACAGACAGACACACACACACACAGAGGCAATGAGCAGCACCTTTTCAGATCTATTCTTTGTCTTTAGACCAGAGCTCCTTGGCCCTTGTTAGTAGACATGGCCTCTGAATTGGTCTAAGAGGGAGAAACAGATCTCTGCCGCTTCTGAGAGAATGCATTGCCTTCTAGAGGCATCTACCTTCTCAGGGGGCCCTGGGATTATCTGTGCACCCGCCTATCACCTCTGCCTCTGACCAGCCTCTAATCTGGGAGCTCCTTTAGCCCGAATCTCACGGCCTGTGCTCCATTTCTGCAGTTCCTGCTCCGATGTGGGCTGGTGCTCAGACTGGGGAGCCTGAGGCAGGAACCACGCCTCCTTCCCTCCCATCCTCCGCCCACTCAGAGTCTCAGGTGGGGGGTTCCTTCCTTCCAGGCTCTCTGGGAGAAGACCTCCAGCCACCACACAGCTGTGGGCCCCAGGCCGGGCTGCAGTCCTGGAGGGAGCCCGGCCCCTGGAGCACAGCCCTTGGGAGCAAGCCCAGGGCGGTCAGTGCACAGCTGGCTGTGAGATCCATGCCACGGAGCTGAAGACCTTTGACTGTGGAACTCTGTTTGGAACCAGTTTAGACCATGGTGATGTCTTCCCGAGTCCCTGTTCCCAGCCTGTCTCAGCTCTGCTCCTCCCCACCTCAGGTCCTGCACCGGCCTTTGCCCTGAACCTGGCCCCTTCCCAGTGTTCACGGTCTGCCCCACCTACTGCCCAGACCAATGAGAGACCGGGAGAAGCACGCCGGTAGGGGGGTGGGGGTGGAAATACCTTCACACCTAAAGTCAGGATAGCAGCCCCCCCCCCCCCCCCCCCGCGGTGCACCAGGGCAGGCTTCCAGAACTCCATGGGGTCAGCTATGCCAGCTGACCTTCCTGCCTGCCTCTTCAGCCCGACTCCTGCTGCCCGCCCATTCTCGTTCTCTGGCACCTTGACTTCAGACCATTCCCCCCCACCTGTGGGTCCTGGCCCTGCCCCTTTATTCTCCCACCAGGATATGCAGAGTGTCAGCTAAGACTTTTGGAGTCCACAGACTTGGGTTCGATACCCGTTTGGCCTGGGGCATGTGACTACACCTCTGTTTCCTCATCTGTAAAATGGGCTTAATGCTCCCTTTCTAACAGGGTTGCCATGACAATCACAGAGGGCAAAGCATCTATTTAACACACATATATATATGTTTGAGAGACAGAGAATGAGAGAGAGAGAGTATGAGCAGGAGAAAGGGTCAAGGGAGAGGGAGAGACAGATTCTTTTTATTTTTTAAATATTTTTATTTTATTCTTGAGAGAGAGAGACAGCGCGAGAGCGGGGGAGGGCCAGAGAGAGAGGGAGACACAGACTCTGAAGCAGGCTCCAGGCTCGGAGCTGTCGGCACAGAGTCCGACGCGGGGCCTGAACCCATGAACTGTGATATCATGACCTGAGCCGAAGTCGGATGCTTAACCGACTGAGCCACCCAGGCGACCCTTAACACACATTTCTGAGCACCCCCTGTGTGACAGGCACTGAGCTGTGTGCTGGGTTAGTGTTAAGACAGAGTCTGGATGGAAGAAGCCCACAGTCTAAAGGCCGAGATAGAAAACTCTCACACATGTTCACAGAGAGATCCCAGCAAATCAACAGAGCCTTGCGATTCCCCTGCATGCTGGATGGTGCTGAGAAACGAGTGGATGGGAAGCCGCAACACAAGGCACCAAGGTGAGAGCATCCTTAAACAGGTGGGGAGTGAGGAGCAGGGGCTGGGACTACCCAGAGCCCGGGAGGATGAGAAGAATCCAGGACTGGGGAGACTGGGCCAGGGGGAAGAGTCCAGGGTATCCTGAGTGGGAGGGCCCTGACACTAAGAAATCCTCTGGGGGTTTATAGATCCTCATGGGGGTCTCTAGAGCCTGGACATGGTGAGCAAGTTAGATCAGGAATAAGTGAGCATGAGACGAAATATACTGGATCCTGGTTCTCCAGGCGGCCCCTGGATGGGCAGCCTTGGTGTCACTTGGGAACTTGAAGGAAATGTGCATTCTTGAGCCTCTGAATCAGAAACTCTAGGTTGTGGTGCCTGTAGGGGACCCCGGTGAAGCTCAAGCTGGAGTCTTGGCTGGGCTAAGGGACAGAGTTTGGGTTTCTGCCCCCCCCCCCCAGGGTGGGGGGAACACTATTAGAGGGTTTTAATCAGGGGAAGAGGTGTGGAAGCAGGATGTGATCTGGTTCACTGATGTTAAAGGCTCCTCTGGGGCACCGGGGTGGCTCAGTCCATTAAGCATCCGACTCTTGGTTTTGGCTCAGGTTGTATCTTCATGGTTCATGAGTTCTAGCCCCAAGTCGGGCTCTGTGCTGACGGTGCAGAGCCTTCTTGGGATTCTCTCTCCGTCTCTCTTTGCCCCCCCCCACCTTGTTCTCTCTCTCTCTCTCTTTCTCAAAATATAAATAAACTTAACAAAAGTTTTTTAAGCCTCCTCTGGCTGGAGGATGGGGAAGAGACTGTGGGATCTGGGGCCATCTAAATCCGGCCGGGGATTCGCCTGATGGCTCACGTCTTGCCATGTCCTCTTCCACTTCAGAGGGACATTGAGTGGCCAAGCTGCCCCCTACCCAAAGTCCCTGCCTAGAGCTTCTTTCTGCAGGGATTGTACAGTGTAGGGCCGAGAGGCTGGACCTTGGTTTTGCAAAGACTTGTGTTTGAGCAACTTCCTTGTGGGAAGACTAGGAAATGAAACCCACCAGCCTGTCGCCTGGGTCTGCTGGCCAACATTACTGGAAGGGAGAAGGGGGCGCTGTGATCTCCAGGGCTCATGGGGCCAAGGGTGAGCCCTGTGGTTGCCCCTGTGGTTGCCTGCCCTGTGCTTGCTCCCTTCAGAATCTCCATTGCGGGGGACTGGCAGAGGGAGCCTTGGGGATCCTGGCCCTTCCCACGCCAGCTTGACTCCGAGACCCTAAGTTTGAGAGCTGCAGGGGAGCGTCTACCATTGTGAAGCTCCTGAACCTGTGGTCAAGAAGCCACGGCCTTCACGGTCCCCCCACACCCACTGCCAATGGGCCAATGTCAGCAGATTGTTCAGGTAAAATTGCTACAATGCTGAGAATGTCAGGCACAGTAGCAGAAATGCTCAGAGAACCCGGGTGAGGTTGGTTAGCCGTCGGGGTGGGCAGAGGGACGGGGTGTGGGCTGGGCTGGGTTTCCCCGGCAGATGCTGGCTTTGCTGTGTGGCCTTGCCCTCCACAGCCATCGTTTCCTCTTCTGCAAAGTGGGGACAATAGCAGCCACCTTGTTGGCTTTTGGTCAAGACCGATGGAAAATACATCGGCAAGGTGACTGGCAAAGAGCAGGCACAGAATGAGTGCTTCCCTTTTGTCCAGCTACTGCCGTGTTCCCCCTGACAGTTCCGACCGCTGCCTAACAACTCCCCCCTCCCCTTGGACTCAGTGCTTGGGAAACGACCATTTTATTGTTGGGTTGGGAACTGTCACCCAGTCAAGTCTGTGCACCCAGCCCCTATGGAGAGTGACGGGGAGGCTCCTTGCAGCCCCTAAGGATGCTAAGAATCACCAGCTCCTTGTGAGCCTTAGAACGCAACTAACCTTGGCCTGTGACCCCAGGAAGGGGGATAGAGTCTGCTTTCCTGCAGCATGCAGAGGTCGGCTGAGCTGGGGAAGGATGAATAACACCCTCCACGTTCTCTCTCTCCGAGCATTTAAAAAGCAGTAATAAATAGATGAGAGCCTGGGAGGTGTGATTGATTTGTTTTATGAATCACAGAAGAGGCTGTAACTCATGGGAGATTAGGGCTGAAGTGAGTTGTACGGCTCTTGCATTACACGTGGAGATTAATGGCTTATCACACGAGGCCCCACCGTTAACCCGGCTCACCCACAGGGAGTTTAATAGCAGGGCCATACGGGCCGACTTTTAATTCTTGAACAAATGCTCTGGCTGTGTGTGCCGCCC
The DNA here is from genome assembly GCF_028749965.1 of Puma concolor. Taxonomy (NCBI): domain Eukaryota; kingdom Metazoa; phylum Chordata; class Mammalia; order Carnivora; family Felidae; genus Puma; species Puma concolor. The sequence goes on along the minus strand of NC_141669.1, from coordinate 121,769,620 downwards.
TGATTCTCACGAGTGAGCACCTGCTGGGTTAAAGCTCCAAGAGCTCAGAAGCTGGGGGGCAGCTTCCTTTTTGGGGAGCAGGAGCTAAGGGTTCCAAATTTACGGGTGTCCTTCCCGCAACTTCTCAAAGCAATGAGCAGAATTTCTCAGGAGGGCGGAGAGCTGACGTCACGTCTATAACTACCACCGGCTGCCTTGTACTTGGTGGTCCAGGGCCTGTTCTGAGGGCTCTGTAGATTCTCGCTGAAACCTCATGGCACGTGGATGAGGTGGGCGTGACTGGACCGATCTGACAGACGAGGAGCGTGGGCTGGAGGCTGCGTAGCCTCGTGGGGGAGCAGGGGTCTGAATCGCTTGGATCTGGTTCAGAATCCACTGCGAGCTTCCTTTACTGGGTTGCCTGCTGTCTTGTAGTGGCAGTCGCCTCACCTGCGTGCAGGTCCTTAGTAAGGTGCTCTCAGGATTAGGGGATTTAGAAGTCAGCCCAGGACACTGCTGGTGACAAGAAAGGGACTGTGGGTGGCGGGGGTGGGGGGGTGGGGGAAGCAACCATGTATTTCCGAGACAAACCTGGCATGGTGTGGGTGCCTCTGGCGCCCTACCTGGAGTGCAAGGTGCACGGTGCAGTGCAATGGGCTTGACGGGATGGTTGAAGAGATCCAGGCTGGAGAAGGACGAGGCTAGGTTTGCGACTCGGCCACCATACAAAGTCCCAGTCTGCGAGCCCTGCGTGGCGCCTGTCACAGAACGTGGCGAGAATTCAGGAGCTGGATGGCGATGCTGGTTGCAGGCTCAGCCCGCGTCTGGAGGATCCGTCCTGACCTGAGAAGCAGCAGCTGCCCGAGGTCCCAACCGAATCTCCAACGGGGGCTGAACCTCCACTCGCACGGCCGGTGGGCACCCGGTGAAGGCCACAGGGAGGCCTTGATATCCCTTGCCTCGGTGTGTTTGTCCATTTTCAGGTCTCTGCCTCTGCCTCTGTTCCTCTGACCCGCACCCCTACTGCCCGAGGGGATTAGAGGTGGCTTCTGGATCTGTCATCACACAAAGACCCGGCTGTTGGCTTGTGTCCAGCCGACTGAGTTAGGTGGAACCCTAAACTTTCTTTCCACCTGCTCCCTGGTCTTCGTACCCGCAGAGATGCCCTCTTTGGATGTTTATGGCCGCCTGTATCCTACCAGAGTTCCTCGCATGGCTTGGAAATCCGTTTTCTGCTGGAAGCAACCCAGATTAATGCTCACGAGCTTGGTTCACTAAATCCTGATACTAAAGATAGGGGACATCCCTCTCCAAAGCATGCAGAATCAACATTAGAACAAATTAAGACCCTCCACCTTCTCACAGTGGGAATCGCAATGCTAATAACATTTATCGTCCAAGCTCTTTACGTTTTCACAGGCGACATCCTTCCATGGAATGTGTCCACATCTCCCCTCCTGCCCTGCCTCCCACTTTTCTCGCTTTATTTTTAGATAGCATTTAAAATCTTCTACTTTATAATATAAATATATTTGCTTTAATTGTCTGCCAGTCTTTCCCTACCCACTAGAATGTAAACTCCACAGGGACAGGGATTTTTCTTTTTTTTTTTGTCTCATGCATTTATCGCGATAGCCCCCACCCTAGACAGTATCTGACACATAGTAGATACTCAATAAATGTCAGAGGAATTGATTGAATGGGGAAGTGCTCATGAGTGTTCAGAGATACGGGTCTCCCAGATGGCTGTCTCCCACCCCAGCCTCTGCTGTGTCCTCTCCTGGCTCCATGGGCTTGTTGACCTGACAACCACTCAACTTTGCTCCCTGGATTCTGTCTTGGCCTCTGGCCCAGGCTTTCCAGGAAATCCAAACCCAGCTGTTCTCAGTCTTGACTTTGCTATTCCTTACTGATCTCTATAACTTTGTGGGGCTCTCGCTCCTCTGTGTGGCAGATACACAAATGGCCAGTCATGTTGGGTCTGTTGTCAATCTTGTGGCCACATAGCAGGTCCTTAGTTGGGTGTCAGTCAACAAATGCCTACCTTACAGAGTCATAACTCTAGAGCCACATGGCTTGGGTTCAAGTTCTAGTTCTGCCATGTATTAGCTCCTTGGGCAAGCATTTGAACCTCAGTTTTGTTTTGTTATTTTCATCAGTAAAAATGGACTTAATGATACTTGCTTGGAGACTTCAGTGAGATTGAGCTTGAAAAGCAAAATGATTTTGGCACATAATGAGTGCTCATTAAATATGAGGTATTATCATTACTAGTAAGTTAGGCACCGGGCTTGTTTTAGGGGTGACAGAGATGAATGAGACACAGCTTATGGCTGCAAAGGACTCATATTCCAGAGGGAAGGGCTGATAAATTACCAGAAAAGTATAGTATAATGTGTTTGAGGCTGTGAGGGTAGAAACTGTGGTACCACTCAGGAGGGCTACCTAGCCCAGCCAGGGTCAAGGATAGGAAACCACAGAAGACCTCCCCGGATATGTAATACCTGAGTGAATATGACTTCGGCAGGTTGAAAGTATGTGTATTAGTTATTGATTGCTGTGTAACAGGTTAACCCAAACTTAGAGACCTACAACCCACACATTCATTATGTCACAGTTTCTGTGGGTCAGGAGTCAGGGCACGGATCACCTGAGTCCTGTGCTCAGGGTGCCATCAGGGTGTTGGTTGGTTCTTAGGTTTCATTTGAGGGCTCAGCTGGCAGGAGAATACCCTTCCAGTTTCAGTCATGTGGATGTTGGCAGGATTTGATTCCTCCTGGACTGTCTGACTCGGGGTCTCTCTTCCTCACTGGCTGTTGGTCACAGAGGCGTCCCTCTGTTCCTTCTTCACAACATGGAAGCTGGCTTCCACCAGAACATGAAGGCAAGAAAGGGTGAATGAGACTGTCTTTTTATAACCAAATCTCAGAAGTGACATCCCCTCATGTTTCCCAGGAGAAGCGACTTACTAGGTCCAGCCCACACTCAAAGGAAGAGTCACAAAGGGAAAAGATCCGAAGGCGGGTCTTAGAATCCGCTGACCACCGTGGGGAAGTTTCTGACGGGAACAGGAAACTTTGTGCAACGGTACAGAGCAGAGGAGCCTGGTGTGCTTGGGAGAAGGCAGGTGGCTTGTGGGGAACAGTCCATGGGAGAATGGTGGTGGCATCTCGGGTATGACCCGCACACTTCTCCACGTCCTTAGAGCTTCTTCTTATGGGTCCTATCCCTTTGATCCCAATTTTGTCTTAGCTGACCCATGGTTGAATACTCTCACTGTTCTCGCCAGCCCCCTCTGGAACCCTTGTCGGCGGCCACTGTGTGCGAGGCAGGTCCCTGCTGGACAGAGAGTGAGAAGGGGTGGGGACAAAGGTGAATCAGATGAGGGCAGGGCAGACCCGTCACACCCCGTGGGTCAGTCAGAGATGTTAATAAGACAGTTAACATTTATAGAGCACTCGCCATGTGTCGGGCCCTATCTTGAGAATTTTATAAACCGTGTCTCATCTAATTCTCACCCAACCTCCTGGGTTGGCACTGTTACTCTCCCTACAGATGCTAGAAGCTATTCTGAGAGGTGACTGCGTTAGTGACTGGCATAGCCAGAGCTCGAACCCAGCAGTCCAGCCCCAGAGCCCAAGCTCTCAGACGCTGGGCTTCCCAGCCACCTGTGCACCCTGTGGACACACGAGTATCTGCATCTCGATCATCACGTGAATATACTTCTCTTACGGGTCGTCATGTGAATATACACTCATCGAACAGCATGTAAAAATAACAGACAAAGGTCAAATAATAACCAACTGCCTGCAATCCAAAATGGAGAGACAATGTGACCCTGCTTTAAATTATTTTTATTTTTATTTTTATTTTTATTTAAAAAAAATTTTTTTTTTCAACGTTTATTTATTTTTGGGACAGAGAGAGACAGAGCATGAACGGGCGAGGGGCAGAGAGAGAGGGAGACACAGAATCGGAAACAGGCTCCAGGCTCTGAGCCATCAGCCCAGAGCCCGACGCGGGGCTTGAACTCACAGACCGTGAGATCGTGACCTGGTTGAAGTCGGACGCTTAACCGGCTGCGCCACCCAGGCGCCCCTAAATTATTTTTAATATCTCATTTCTCCAGCTAAGTCATGATGCGGGATCCATTGTCTCCTACGTGATTGTAGTTCTCCAGAGAGGTGATGGAGTATGGGTCAGTGGCACAGAGCTTGCCGAAATTCTAGCTCTGTTCCTTATCAGCTCTATGATTCTGGGTAAGCCAAACTCTTTCTAGCAACACTGTCATTGTGCCAACTGTGTCCCCCCAGATCCCTTTCCTGTTTTTTCGTACACACCGGCCGGTAGCCAACACGTATGCCCTCTGGCTGCAGAAATTGCCCGAGCCTGCGTGCATGGAGAATTGGAGCTGAATGTGACCACTGACCACAGGGGGTATATCTTCTGTAGCTGGTCCCCCAATTAGGACAACACTGAGGTGTGACGACGCTGTTGGAGAGATTCCCTGGGGTCTGAGCCAGACTCAGCCTGCAGGGGTCTTCTGCTTCAGTGTGCACCCGTGCTGACCTCGGTGTTTCTCGTTGCTATTTCTTACTACCTGGGGATGCTTTCTTCCTGGGAACTCTTTCAACCAGACAAACCGAAACCGATAGACATGCTACAAAGTGCCTGGCCAATACTCCTCAAAAATGTCAAGGTTGAGAAAGACCAAGAAAGATTTAGATGACGTTTCCACTTAAAAGAGACTAAAGAGTTGCGATGATTAAATGCAACACATAATCCTGGATGGGATCTTGAACCAGGAAGAATAAATAGCTTATAAAAGACAGTATTGGGATGATTGACAAAATCTTAATATGGGCTGCACGAGTAGTAGCATTGAAACAATGCTAAATTTTGTGCTTTTGATCACTGCACCATGATTGTATAAAAGAATGTTTTGGTGCTTAGGACGTACACAGCGACATATATAGCGATAAAGGTACACGATGTCTCTAACATTGGCAAGTCTGGATAGAGGGCATATGGGAGCTTCTTATACAATTATTGAAACTTTTCTTTAAGTTTAAAATTGTGTCAGGATGAGAGGATCCTTTGTCTCAGGTCTACTTCTAGGGAACGGAACCTTGGACTCTCTCTGGGCCTCATTTTCCTCAATTGTTAAATAGAATGGGGAGGGGGGTGCGTGCCTGATCAGGCTTAGCCAGGGTTGGAGTTGGGTATCTGAGCCAAGCCTCGTACGGTGAACAGAGACTCTGTCCCCCTTGCCCATTCATCAGCCACACGTTCTTGAACCCAGGGATTGGGAGACCTGCAGAGAGCTCCCAACACATGCTGTAGGGCCCCAAAGCAACACATTGTTCCGCGTTATCTGGGTCCACACTCTCTCACTCGGCTTGGCCTGTGTCTCTGCAGAACCCTTCTCGGTCCACAGCTGTGGTCAGTGATTTTCGTAGATTAAAAGGAACTCCAGGGGGGAGAAGATTTTTCCTGGGGAGATCAAAGACTCAGCCTAAAACATAAAAGAAACCATATAAAACTATATATATGAAGAACAAAACAAAACAACAAAAAAAAAACTCAACCCAGGAGCGTGATCCATATGTCAGAGTTGATAAGGCCGAACTTCCGTGATCTGCTCTATAGAGTTGCCAACCAAGGCAGGAATGTTGCCTTCTCCAGAAAAGGCAGCCGCATAAAAGGGAGATTTTTATGGACTTTGGCATAGGATGAGGCAGGAATCGTGTGTCCAGGGCTTTGGGAAGAATCTTTAGGACTGATGTGGTTTCTTTTACCCCTACTTTTAATCAGTTACTGTATCAGCCAGGATTCAACCAACGAAACAGAACTGAGAGCAGATAGGTATTAAGATTTGTTATCAGGAACTGGCTGATGTGATGGTTGGGGCTGGCCAGGCAGGTTCGAAATCTGTAGGGCAGTTCTGGAACTTGGACATGGGCTAGATCTTCTGTCCACAAGCAGAATTTCTTCTTCAGAGAAATCTGAGCTCTGCTCTTAAGGCCTTTCACCTTGAATGAGGCCCACCCAAATTATACAGGAGCACCTCCCACACTTAAAGTCAACCGTTTAGACTTTAATCACATCAGCAAAATACCTTCACAGCAACTTCTAGATTAATTTTTTTTAACGTTTATTTATTTTTGAGACAGAGAGAGACAGAGCATGAACAGGGGAGGGGCAGAGAGAGAGGGAGACACAGAATCGGAAGCAGGCTCCAGGCTCTGAGCCATCAGCCCAGAGCCCGACACGGAGCTCAAACTCACGGACCGCGAGATCGTGACCTGAGTCGAAGTTGGACGCTTAACCGACTGAACCACCCCAGCGCCCCACAACTTCTAGATTAGTGTGTGATTAAATAACTGGGGATTGTAGACTAGCCAAGTCGACACATAAAACTGACCACCTGATATCTTCAGAATCCCTCGTCTTCTCATCATCTTCGTTTATAAACTTCAAGGTCAATGGCTCATCTCTGATGGCCTTGCATCCAGGCCTGTCTGTGGTCTCTGATCTAATCCAGCATGGCATAGTCCAGGTCAGAGATGACTTCATTTTTACCATTGACTTTGGGATAAATGTCAACGTACTAAACTGGACAGTTCCTACCCTTCATTTTGCATTAAAGCCTCAAGCCACACCGGCTTGCTCGTCTCCTTCACACTTTTCCATCCGTACATGATAATGGCCGACGTTTCTTGGACACTCGTTCCCAGACTCTGTGTCAGGTGCTTAGCCTTAGATGGTCTAATTTAATGATCAGAATAATGGTGTTTTGCAGATGGCGAAAGTGAGGAATGGAGAGATTAGAGCAATCCGGCCCCATCACCAAGGTAGAGTTGGCCTGATCTATAATCCCACAAAGCCTGACTGTATAATCACGAGTGTCAGCATTACCTGATGTGGCATGTCTCAAGGTTCACTTCTCATTTATTTCATGGGCTTGTTTCATTGAAGCCCATCCCAAATGTCACATCCTCTCTGGAGCCTTTAGATTCCGTGGATAGAATTTGCAGCCCTGCTTTGTGCCTCCCCAGTTCCTGGCACTGTATTTTTCATGTCCTTTCCTAGGATGGTCTGCTAACCGTGGCTGTACTCTCCTCCCATCCGGCATCAGCCCCTTAAGGAGAGGGAGTGTGTTGCCCTCATCTGCTTCTGAAGGCCCAGCACAGGGTCTGACCCATTAATGGACACCCATAATTATTGTCAAAGGATTTACTTATCTGGGGACTTATTGTCTCTCTCAAGGCCCATCTAACAGGGAGCAGGGATGGCAGTCCTCAATTACTCTGCTCTTCTGTCTATACCAGTGCATTCCTGCAATCAAATTACATGTTGAATTCTGATCTTCTCAATGAACTCTGCAGCAGAACGATGATGGCCAGTAGTCCGCTGCAGGCTGGCGTCTGATTAACAAAGGCGTGGCGCTAGGGTGCTTTTCTTACTTGAAGGAGCTACGTAACTTCGTCCACTGCTCGACTGCCTAACGGGCAATCTAGTCTCAGAATGACTGGGGCCTGAGTTACCTGGATAGGATGCTCTTGGACTTCACCCTAAGTGAGGAATGACCCCTGGTTTGCTGGGGCACCCAATAATGTGTCCCCTTAGTGGGAACGGGGTCCTCTCCAACCCAGACAGAACGTGATCACGGAGACAAACAGGGGAGCCCGAGCAGACGTGTGAGGCCAGAATGGCTGGCACCTAGTATCCTGTTAGGCTCCCACCCATGAGGACTGCTAGTTATTTATTATAGGAAGATTTTACCGGTGGTCATGCCAGGCTCTGAGGAGGGAGAGACAAACCTAAACACTCGCTGTCCCCTTTATTGTGTCTGGTGGCTTCAGAGTTGGTAGCTAGCTTCATCGTCATTGTAATCGTGACTGGTGTGCCCTGGGCTTGCGTGATTTCCCTGTCTTTCTCCACCTGCCTCAGTGCACTCCTCCTGGGAGCTGCACCCCGTGGCTTCTCTGGACTGGGCACTTTCCAAGGGTGGGGACTGTCTCAGTCATGCATTCATCCTGCCATCCAGCACAGGGCTTGGCACATCCCTCGTACCCAATAAACATGTGCCGAATGAAAATGAGGCACAGATCACAGACAAGACACGGTTGCTTCATCTTTATAGACCAGATGATTGGCTAAGAGGTGCTATAATTTCACTTACGTGCAGATACAGCTAAACGTCTTCAAGGCAATGAAGAAAGCTGACACGATCTAGGCAATTGTATTTGTGTTGGCAATTATGATAATGAGAATGCTCCTTCGCCTCCAAATACTCTGGCTGGGATATCTGAGATGGCTACTTGCCAGTTACCCTTTTCGCTCTGCAGTTTGGATGTGGCCTTGGTCCTCCACAGCTCCGGTGCAGGAGTGAGCTTGAGTTAGATTGACTACTCTGACCATGAGTCAGGTGGACTGGATGGGGGATCCGGAGGGCTGTGAGCAGAACAGCAAACTTAGGGCTGAAGAAACCGAGTCTCATCATGATTAAGGCATCAACGATCTATGAGGTTTTGGGTAAATCAGGAGCCTCAGTTTCCACGTCTGTAAAATTAGGATAATCATATTTACCACACAGCATTGTTCAGAGTATTAGGAAACTGTAGGAAAGATCCTGAGATAAGAAGTTCAGGCTGATGGAGGAGACAGGTGAGTAATTAGAATTATCTATAATACTCGCATCCCGGAGGAGGTCCGTCCAAGGCGTGCTGTGGGAGGATTAATTACTTAACTCTACCCTGAGCCTTGGACCAGGTCGGGCAGGGGGGTTACCACGGTTTAGGCTTATGCTGTCAGCTTCCCACAGCCCTTGGCCTGAGTGGGTCCTGGCTTGAGTTGTACAGCCCCAATGGAATATGATAATGAAATGTTGCTTTAGATGGAAGTTCCCGCACGTGTGCGAATTTTGCTCCTCACGTGTGATAGTCATAGGACATAGAAGATAGCTTTCAGAAGGCGGCATCTAAGTGGCCACAGATGGCTTTGGACACTCGGTGGAAGCTTGGACTTTGTTTGTAATGATCAAAAACCTGCCCCTCTGGTAAACCATATGAAAAAGGGGCACAATTTAGTGACTTGGTTCAATACGGAGGGTTCAAACGGCAAAAGGGGGTCAAGGCAGAGGCCAGGACGAGAGGTATCTGGTTTGTTCTGTGGGGTCCCTCCACCTGCCCCAGCGGGAATGCAGATGGCTTCAGTGGGGAACACTTGCATCACTGTGCCCGGGAGAGCCGTCAGGCTGAAGGCTGGTCGGTAGGGAAGGAGGGACGTGGGTGGGCACCAAGAGCCATGGCGAGGTGTCACGTGACCTAAGCCAACTCCCCTGGCCTCTCTCTGTGCCTCAGTTTCCTCACCGAAGGTCATGGTGCTGAGCTGTGTGCAGTGAAAGAAAAAAAAAGATGGCTGTAAAGTTCTTTGATTACACAAATCACTAAATAATAGCATTTAATTATTTATAACGTGTTTGGAGATCTTGGGATGAAAGCGGTGGAGGGTGCAGCGTGTTATTAACTGGTTGTCAGCAACCTTTGTGCAGGTAATAGACTTAATTACTGCATTAATTGGACACAGTGGTGGAGAGGAGTGAAGGCCCTCCCACCCTGCTCCCTCCCCACCCTCTTTCCAGCACTCCCGGGCCACTCCAGGGGGGAAAGGGGGCCCACTGGTTCGGAGCCCTTTTTCTTATCTGTGGGCCTTCCTTCCAGCGCACGGGACCCAGGATCCACTCTGCTTATCACCTGGGAATGCATCGTGGGTGGGGGTTTTCTGGGTTTCTTGGGGTTGACAAGGCTGGTCTCTGCCAGCCCTGTGTATCAATCACCAGCTCTAATTAGACTGTAAACGTCCCCCCCCCCCTTTTTTTTCTCCGCTAAGCTTGTTGCAGGTCACGTGGCCGATATGTAAATCTCAGCCCCTGGAGCAGTTTAATGGCCACGGTGACCACAGGTAGTAACTCAGGCTCCCCTATAAATGGAAAATAAAAACAACAACCCATTACGGATGATGGTAGGTCTGCAACTCGCACGCGGCACCTCGTAAACTTGAGCGATTGCTTCTGTGCTTGGCTGAGAACAGGGTGGGGAGGGGGCTCCAGGTGGCGGGAGGACAGATTTGTGACCTGCCGTTTCCAGGTTGCCTCTCCCTCCCTGTCCTGGCCCAGCCTGGCCACAGGTGCTGAACAACTTCACCCTGCCCTTCCCAGCAGGCAGGACACGGTCCTTGTCAGGCTCCAGCTCTGCCTATGGGTTGGCCTTGGCCAGTGAGTCTTGCTGCCTTCCTTCTGAGGCTGGTGTGTGTCCTTGGGCTGGCTGGGCTCCCTGCAGTCCTGTTGTCCGTCTCATTGGTGCCACCAGTTTTAGAGTGCCAGCGTGACAGAGGAAAAATGTGTGTCGTGAATGTGGAGATGTTTGCTCATTTTGGTCACCGCTGTAGCCCAAGCATCTAGACGTGTGCCTGGTATACAGTAGGTGCTCAGTAAAGAGTTTTTTGGATGAAACAGTGAATGAATAAGTAGAGTCTCTGGGTTCAGGAACATAGGTCTGAATCCCAGGTCTGCTGCCTACTAGCTATGGGAAAGTGGGAAAGTTACTTAACGTCTCTGGATCTCACTTTCCTCCTCTGTGAAATGAAGACGAAGTGTTTGTGTACCTGGGTCATTGTGAGGGTGAAAACAGGTGACATTTCTAAACCTGCTTAGAAGCACGCGTTACTTTGACAAACGAAGAAATGGAAACTTTGGTAGATTTGGAACATGCAGGAGGGAGGACCCAGGTATCCAAAGTCATTCAGATTTGGTTCTCGTTACTGTTCTAAGTGGTGTCACAGACATCAGAGGGAACCTGGTGGTTCCTTTGTCCACCCCTGGGGGATCTGAGAGTCCTCAGAACCTCTTCTGATCTCATGTCCATTTCAGTAAGTGGTTGATTGGGGTCCATGGCCTGTTGGGCTGGACCTGGAGATCAGAGTGAATAAAACCCAGTCCCTGTCCTCAAGGAGCTCATAGCCCGGCAGGGGACACAGAGGCAGTGGAAATGACAATGGAATGTGGGCAGGCCATGTTCGTGTCGGATACAAAGCTTTGTAGGAATCCCTAGATGGGAGGCTCTAACTCTGTCCTGGGGTCTCTGGGAAATCCCCACAGAGGACAGGATACAAGATGAGTGCTGAACAATGAAAAAAAAAAAGGTTTCTCTGGTGAAGAAGAGGGTTGGGTGGAGGGTTAGAGACAGATACAAAATAAGGCATGATTTGAAAGCGTGAATATGTGTGGAGATCTCACGGACTTCTGACTGGTTCGGTATGGAAGGATCAGAGGTAACTGAAAGAGTAGGAGATTAGGTTGGGCCAGGTAATGAGGGTTTACAGGCTATTCACAAGATGTACTTTTTCTTAAGGGCACTGGGGAGCCACAGAGGACTGTAAGCAGGAGAGTGATGTGACCATTTTTATACTGATAAAATTACTGTTGACCGCCTGATGAATGACGCAAAGGACTTCAGAACTGGGCACAGTACACCCAAATTCAGATGCAAATAAAGTTAGCTGTGTGTTTGTGGCATGCCTTGTCTACATATGCCGTCCTGTTAGCCCTCCGATGCACCTCCAAGCTAAAGGTGGCCAAGGAATGACAGCAGCCACCAGAAACTGGAAGAGGCAAGGAAGGACCCCTCTCTCGAGCTGTAAACGGGGAAATGGCCCTCCCAACATCTTGATTTTGGGCTCCTGGCCTCCAGAACTGCAAGAGAATAAATTTCTGTTGTTTTAAGTCTCCCAGTTTATTCATTATGACAAATAACCTGTAGGAAACTAATACACCTTCCACAGCCTGTGAAGAAGACACAATTTTTAAGAAAACAGATTCGGGTAGGGACTGAGGGAAGTGCTACAGTTATCACCTAGTAGCTACTGGATCTGGTGTTCAAAATCAGATTTATCTCATCCAAACGTATTTTGTCCCCATTATACCGATGAGAACTTTTGTGAGCAGCCCTCTGGGGAAACAGGTTAGCTATGTGTGGATGCTCCACCTCTAGAAGGTAAATAAGGATGCAAATTGTGTTTGGGAAGCCCCAGAGAACATTCTGGAAACTCATTTGAAGCCAATAGGGGCCATTTGAACAGCTTGAGGGACAATAGCAATAGGGTCACTGCTACTTCATTTTTTCCCATCAATCACTTGGTCTCCCTTTACATTTTTAGCATGAATCCCCCCATTTGCAAGGGTCAACTGGGGTCTTGTTCAGTCAGGAGGGGGGCCCGCTCTGTTTCCTGATGTCAGGTGAGAGGAACTAGAAGCTCTGCCCGGCTCTGTGGAATTTCATTTTGGTCCTGTCCACATGGTGTCGCTGTTGAACACCAGTCCTGCACAGCCTAAAGAGCCCTGGAACACTCAAGTGGGCCTGTCTTTGCTGGCTGTATCCCTGTGCAGCTCCCGGGGGTGGGCTTCAGGGGTGAGGACCGCCAGAATGGGCCCAGGAAGCCCCCAAATGGGCTTTCTTTAGAGCAAGACCAGCAGTTGGATTCCTAAGCCTTTTGGAGGTTAAGGTAGATCATCTCTAAAACTGCTACTGAAACCGTCTTCCTGATTTGAGTTTAAAGGAGCTCCCTCCCTCTGAGGTGTTTAACCAGAAGTGGGGAGATTAGGCTGGGGTCCCAGTGCTCCCACAGGGAGGCCCTTTTTCACCCCTAAGTTTAAGTGAGGGCCCCTCCACGCATGCTGCTCTAATTTATGGCACCTATCACATTTGCAACCTCGTGGGCATTGGATATTTGCATTTGTGTGGTATTTGCATAATGATTTGTCCCCTTCCCCAAACTGGAACCCCATGAGGGTAGGTGCTAGGAATGGTCCCCACTTCTATATTCCTGAGGCCTAGCACAGAGTCTGGCTCTTTAGGAGACTTTGCAACAATGAATACACTCTCCGAGGCACCAGTTCCCACCTCAGCTCAAGAGCAAACGGTCTTGGCTGTGTGATCTGGGGCTGCTTGTCCAAGCTCCCTAAGCTTCCGCTTCCTCCTCTGAAAAGAGGAAAGAAAAATATACCCACTTCCAAAGGATGTTGAGAGGAGTGAATAACATAAAGCATGGAAAATACAGTACATTGCCTGGCACAGAGTAAATACTCACTATACACTAATTTAAAAAGTTTTTCCTTCCTCTCTTCCTCCCTCCCTCCCTTCCTTCCTCCCTCCCCTCCCTCGCTTCCCTCCTTCCATCCTCTTACTGCTCACCTCCCTTCTTTGTCAGAATTTTGTGTGTGTACATGTGTACGTGTTTGTGTGTATATGTTTGTTGTGTGTGCATGCATGTATTTGTGCATGTATGTGTGCATGTGTGTTTTATGTGTGTGCTTGGGTGTGTGTATGTGTGTGTATATATGTATATGTATACATTTGTGTGTGTGTGTGTGTGTGTGTGTGTGTGTGTTCTCCAGCACTGGGACTCACCCTTGGGGTGGGACTGTGAGTACATCTCAGGTAGAAGAGTCCCTGCTATGGTGCAGGGGCTCCAACGCCTGGGAGACCTGGCTCTGAGAGGGCATGTAAGGACAGCGTAGCCCTGAGAGCCGTCCTCACCCGCCCTGATGGTGACTCCACCCCCACAAGCCACCGGCAGGGGAGGAGACCGTGTTTGTAGTGAGGGCCAAGTACCCACGCACCGGAGTCCGCCTTTCACCGACGTCATCCTGGGTCTTCTGGAACTCCTGGCCTCTAGGCTCGGCGGTAGAGGGCTGTGGAAGGTTAGAGAACAAGGTGAGTTGAGGCTTTCTTTTCTCTCTTCTCCCGTGGGAGTTGCTGAGGGGCAGTTACCAGGGAGACCTGGGAATGCTACCCATCAGTGACCTCGGCAAGTTGTAAAGCTCTCGGTGCCTCGGGTTTTCTCTTCTTTTCTGTATACTGGGAATCTGGGAATTAAGAACACAACAAATTTGGGATGCTAGGGTGGTTGGGCCGGTTAAGCCTCCGACTCTTGATTTCAGCTCAAGTCATGATCTCAGGGTCATGAGATCAAGTCCCGCTTTGGGCTCCATGCTGAGCATGGAGTCTGCTTGGGATTCTCTCACCCCCGTCCCCCTTAAAAAATAAATTAATTAAGCAAAGATGACAAAGACTTAAACGCAAGCATATACAGAGGCCAGGTAGCTAAATGAGTGAAGCGGGAAACAACGGAAACCATGCTGTGGGGAAAATATCCTGACCCAAAGGGGCAGATGTTTTTCAACTTTAGCCAACTGTTGCCACATGAGAGGTTTATTCATTCAGAACTTCTAGTTTTCCATTATTCATGAGAAGGCAGAAAACTGGATTTTTACATGAAAATTTTCTGAAACATTCTATGTGGCACAACTGAAACATCTTTGTGGTTCAGATATGGCAGTCAGGTCAATACCTTGTGACGGGCATATACTAAACAGTTTGCAATATATATATTTTCCAACTGGGTGTTGATTCCCCTGGGATGGAAGAGGGAGAGAACTGTGGAGAGGGAAAGAAGAAACAGAAGGGAGACGTAGGGGGTGGGGGTGGAAAGTAGCCAGGAATGCTCAGGACAGCAGAGATCCAGTTGTGAACCTGTGTTTGGCCTCTAGCTGGTCCCCGTGTGGAGCTCCCAGGACACTCTCAGACCGCCCCACCGCCCCCCACGCCAACTGTCTCCATCGATGCAGGTGAAACCAGTGTGGGGGGGTCAAGACGGGCTGCCGGTGTGTCTGAATCCTCACATTCCCTTCTGGGATCACAGGGTAGGATGGGCTTCTGTTCTTCCCCCATCTGTCATCACAAAGCTGCCGGAACCGTGTGTCCAGAATGAACAGGGTTTAGTTCAAGGGTGGAGGGACTCCTGAGCTGCTCAATCTGGCGTCTGACATCACTGGGCTAAGCTGGACGACACTACATTCTCTGGGTTTACAGATGCCATCTGGTACTGTCTGGGGCAGGGGCCAGGGTGGAGAGGTAGGGGTGCGTGTTAGCGAGCTCAGCTGCCCGCCTACCCGGACGCACTCTTTCGGCTGCATCCCAGTCAGTGTCCGGGGAGGTGTAACTGCCCTGGGCAAGTGACTTCAACTTCCTGAGTCTCAGTTTCTTCATCTGTAAAATGGGGGATAATAACACCTGGCTGTCACGTCTGTCAGAGCGCCCGGCGTTCTCCTCTCCCCCTTTCTCCCCATCTTGTGTTTGCCAAAGTGACGCAGAGCCCATCGCCATGCTTGAGTCTCCTCCAAGGGAGGCGACTTCCAAGCTTCCAGAGCGGTTCACCTGAGCCTGGCCCTGCTCCTTCTTCCAGCATCCACCTGGGGGCCTGAGGAGAAAAGGCCCAAGAGGGTCTCTGTTTATTCATGCAGGTAACCTGTTGACGCAGGTCAGTGGAGGCTTCAACACGCCCTCTCCGGAAGAGAAGAGGCTTCTTCAGATTCAGAACTGGCAGAGAGACGGGTGGAGGGGGGTGGGGGGGTGGAGGTTAATGTGGAAACGGGCAACAACCGCAGACAAGAGAAGCTTCCGTGACAATGGCTGGAATGTGAGCGAATTAGATCGAAGACACTTTGTGAGCACTGAATAGGATTCCGGGCAACAAGAGAAGCGTGGTCCTTGACCCACACCTAGAATTCACAGGCCATGAGGACAGACAGACATTGAGCAGAGATGGTGGACCTGGAGGCGTCGACGAAGGGAGGGCCAGGGCGCTGTGGGGATGAACACAAGGGAATGCAGCGTGGTTCGGTGCAGTCTCTCAAATGAAGCACGCTGGGGTTTTAAACAGCAATAATAATTAATGCCTAACAATTACTGACGCCTTCCTATCTGCCTGGTGTCTCGCATGCACCATCTCATGAAATTCCCTGTGCAAGCCACTGAAATCCAAATTTGAAAGAAGCTGTGGCTTTGGGAGGTGAAGTGATGCCCATGGGGCACCTGGCCACCCAGTGGTGAGGACAGATTTGGACTGCAGACCTCATGGTTGGACAGCGCACAGACACAGGGGACTCTGGGCCCCATCTGGTCCCGCCTGAAAGTTTGGCAACCTGAGTGACGGCAAGGGGCAACCTCAAACTTCCCTTCTGTTCTCTTCCTCAAGGGCATGAGCAGGTTCTCAGGAGGTAGGAGGAGAGACCCTGGAAAAGCAGACACAGTTGGTACAGGCAGGACACAGGCAGGAAATAAGGGAGGGTTGTTGCCATTTATTTATTTATTTATTTTTTTAATGTTTATTTATTTCTGAAAGAGAGAGAGAGATAGCATGAGCAGGGGAGGGGCAGAGAGAGAGGGAGACACAAAATCTGAAGCAGGCTCCAGGCTCTGAGCTGTCAGCACAGAGCCCCACGTGGGGCTCGAACTCACGAACTGTGAGATCATGACCTGAGTCGAAGTCAGACACTTGACCAGTCGACTGAGCCACCCAGGAGCCCCTCCATCTTTTTGTGGGTGGTGACCTTGTTGTTGCTTTCCTCCAGGGATTCACAACCTCTGGATTCATTCAAACTTCCCGGGAAGGTATTTCTCTAGGAGGGTATTACTCTCTATGAAGTTGGGTCTCCCATGGGTGTTTCCAACTTTCCTTTTTTTCTTTGGCATCCATTATGGTGGAGGGGGTGCCTGGGGCCTGTCCTCTGAAGAGCAAAGGACTCAAGAAGTTGCCTGATTTCCAGCTGTCTGTACTGCTGCCTTGGGGTTCATAGAATAGCCCAGAGAGAAGCCCTTGAACTCAGCCAATGAGGAGGGAGCATAGGTTTGAAGTCCTTCCAACACTCAGACAATGTCAGAGGCCCGTGAGGGAGAAGGAACAGAGCCATGGTCAATTCTCTTCCCAGACTCAGGTGATAGCATGAAGCCTGACCTGTAGAAGGGTGCTTGGGGTTGGAAATTATTTTCTTTCCAGACTCTTTTTTTTTTTTAATTAATTAATTTAAATCCAAGTTCGTTAACATAGAGCGTAATAATGGTTTCAGGAGTAGAATTTGGTGATTCACCACTTACAGATAACACTCAGTACTCATCCCAACAAGTGCCCTCCTTAAAGTCCATCACCCATTTAGCCCATCCTCCCACCCGCCTCCCTTCCAGTCACTCTCAGTTTGTTTTCTGCATTTGTGAGTCTCTTATGGTTTGCCTCCCTCTCTGATTTTTCACTTCCTTCCAGACTCTTCAGAGATGCTTGCACACACGACTGTGGCAAAGGTGCCTTGCTGGGATCTGTTCTATCAGGCAGAGTGGGAGCTGTGCAAATTTTTACTGGGCCAGGTTGAATCCGATGGGAAGGAGAGGCACAAAGCACATTTTTAGAACCGATTGGACAACTCGTCTTTGTAGTCCTTACTGTTCAGACACTTCCGTTTTTGTTTTTTTTTCTTAACTTCTGTTTTCTCTCTTCAGCCGGAAAGTGGTCAGAACCAAAACTGAAAGCGGTGGCACCTAGGAGGGAGGCTGACCTCTCTTTAGTGGAGCCTCTCATCTCAGACTGGCCAAGGTCAGGCTTGGGTGGTGGGCCAGTTTGGTGAAGACTTCATAAGAGCCCGGTAGGCAGTCGAATGGCTCCAACAAGAATGGATGGCCATGTTTTCTATGTCAGGACTTGTTCTGGGAACTGAAGATTCAGAAATGGGGATGATATGGCCATCCCTGATCTCTTAGGACCTCAAGAACTGATGCCAGAGAGGACACATAGTCAAATAACGTATCTCAATGTGAAGACTTAAAACAGGGCTTATATAATCAAGGGCTGTGGTTTTACGTAGAGAGGAATGACTAATTCTGCTGGGTCAGGGAAGGTGGTTGGGGCAAGCTTCAAGAGCTTTGATTTAAATTCTCTAGAACTTGCAACCTGAAGAAATCTTGACATCCCACATGGCTCAGTCCAATTTTGGTGTTGTGACATAAGAGGTAGTGAAAAAAGTAAGTGTAATTTTTAAAAGTAGTTTCAGTCTTTATTCAATTTCTGGGGGAAGTGCTGAATGGTAGGGGGTTACTCTTATGAATATCCTTCCAGTTTCCCAACTCAACATCTTCTACAGGGAGGCTCCCCCAACCTCCTCTGTGTCCCGCTCTCAACCATCCACTCCATCCCACTCTCACCTCTCTCATATATTTTTTCATGTTTATTTATTTTTGAGAGAGAGAGAGAGCAAGAGAGAGCACGTGCGCAGGTGGGGGAGGGGCAGAAAGAGAGAGGGAGGCACAGAATCCCAAGCGGGCTCTAGGCTCCAAGCTGTCAGGACAGAGCCTGACGTGGGGCTTGAACTCACAAACTGTGAGATCATGACCTGAATTGAAGTCGGATGCTCAACCGACTGAGCCACCCAGGCACCCCAACTCTCTCATGTTTTTTAAAAACACATCTCCTCCATATTACCTATACTTCAGCTTGTTGTTAAATGTGTAACTCAGTCCCTGCATTCTGTAGGCATCTTAACGAAGGATGTTGCCCTGATTCTAAGGAAGTGGGGAGGGAAGAAGATCCTGAATACTCATATTTTCTGTTCTTGTTACTGTTCAATGGGGTTTCACTACGGTGGGAATTGGAGAAAAGGGCAGCCTACAAAGGTCGTATGCAGGCATGGAACCATAGAAGAACACCGTGCACTTAGCTGTGACTAGAGCTGGGGACGCTCATGAGGAAGTGGGAGGGAGATAGGGTTGGAGAGGTTAAAAGGGGCTGGATTGTGAATGACCTTGAGGCCAAGGACTGGGACTCTGGACTTGAGCCTAAGAGTAAGGGAATGTGTTGAAGGTTTTTGTTTGGTTTGAATTTGGATAAGATGGGATCAGCTTTGCATTTTAGGAAGATGATTCTGGTGGCTTATAGGAAGTTTTGGTGGATGGGAGGAGAGGCTGGTAGCCAGAAAACCAGCCAGGAAGCTATTGCAAACACCTGGCAGTGGTGTGGCCATGGAGATGGGAAGGAGGGAATGGACCTATTTCAAGGTGGAACAGGCAGGAGGAACTGCGTCCCATGTTCACCGGTGCTCACTCATCTGTCTAAGTGGTTGTGAAAGAAGGTATCAGGCTTAGCACACATGGATATTCTAGGCCTCAACACCCAGTTTGTGTGCACAGTAGGGAGATTGCACCTGTAATTAATCACAAGTCCAGGCTTGGAAGCCTTTTTCTGAAGAAATGGACCAATGGATTCAGAACAAGCATCTGGGTGGGGCTGACGCACGTTTCCACCTTTCCTGGAAGCTTCCCACACAGGTTCTGGTCTCCAAGGACCAACCTGGCAGTTCTGCTCTCTTTCTTAACCCACTGCTCCTCCCTGCTTGCCTTGAAATCTAGGTGGAGGCCGTAAGGACTTCTTTCCCAGGGCGCATCCAAGAGAGTGGAGGAGAAGAGACATGACCTTCAGAGACAGACAGATCAGAACTCAAGTCTCAACCGGTGGGGTCTGAGGAGTCACTTCGCCTCTCAGAACTTGGGCTCTTCATCTATAAAATGGAAACGAGTACTGCTCGAGAGATAAGTCATATGTAAAACTCCCCAGCTCTGTGCCTGGCACATAGTAGGTGCTTGATAAATGCTCATTTGATTCCATTGAATTTGGCTTCCATGATAGCCCCAAATCATTTCTTTTTTTTTTTTTTTTTTTTTAATTTTTTTTTTAATTTTTTTTTTTTCCAACATTTATTTATTTTTGCGACAGAGAGAGGCAGAGCATGAACGGGGGAGGGGCAGAGAGAAAGGGAGGCACAGAATCGGAAACAGGCTCCAGGCTCTGAGCCATCAGCCCAGAGCCCGACGCGGGGCTCGAACTCATGGACCGTGAGATCGTGACCTGGCTGAAGTTGGACGCTTAACCGACTGCGCCACCCAGGCGCCCCCCCAAATCATTTCTTAGGTGGAGAGAAAACTGTGTCTGGTAAGTGTTATAATGCTCATTTTTCATTTTATTTTTCTTTTTTTTTTTTTCTTTTTTTTTTTTTAATTTTTTTTTTCAACGTTTATTTATTTTTGGGACAGAGAGAGACAGAGCATGAACGGGGGAGGGGCAGAGAGAGAGGGAGACACAGAATCGGAAATAGGCTCCAGGCTCCGAGCCATCAGCCCAGAGCCTGACGCGGGGCTCGAACTCACGGACCGCGAGATCGTGACCTGGCTAAAGTCGGACGCTCAACCGACTGCGCCACCCAGGCCCCCCTCATTTTTCATTTTATAGATAAAGACACACACACACACACACACACACACACACACATACACACGCATATACATGCACACAACACAAATACTGTGGAATATGGTTTGTACTATCTTACAGTTGGAAACTTGCCTCACTTTAAGCTAGAGACTGACTTCTGGCTCCAAAGAACTTTCAGAACCAAGGAATCCACAGGATGAGAACACACAGGCCAAGGGCCTGGGAAGTTGGATTCCAAGGCTTTCCATAGAAAGCTCGAGTTTCTGAGTTTCAAGACTATCTTTTGTCCTCTGAGCTGGAGTCACTGGCCAAGTGCTCCCCTCAGTAGGAGGTTGGTCCATAGACTGTTCATCATGGTCTTAGGAGGAAGCTGGGATCACACCCTCTGCTGCAATTGTAGAAAGAGAAGGACAGGGGAAAAGGAAGGAGTCATATCTCAGACTCTGAAGGTGAGACGAGAGAGAGAGAGAGAGAGAGAGAGAGAGAGAGAAGATCTTCACCCACAGCTCTCAGTCTGAGAACTTCACGAAGACAACCTTGGAGAATCTCTTCTTCCTGCCACGAAGGCCAACTGAACCCCAGAAAGTTTAATCAGGAAAGCGCTTTATATCTTACAGGCATTTAACTTAAACAATTCAGCGTTGAAACAAAAAGGAAGAGAAGAAATAAAACATTTAAGCGCACCGGTGATTTTGGCCATTGACCTTCTCAGGGAGCGTCGGCACGGAGTGAGCTGGTGGGGGGAGAAGTTAACTGGCTAGTTGGGTATCAGCTCAAGTCCATGTGCCTTTCCATTAGTAAGTGTCTTGCAGCACCCGCTGTGATTCTGGGAGTTAAAGATTTGAACATTTTCACACAACATTGCTGTGGGTGCACATCTATTTTACCCTCTAAGTGCTCAAGTGAAGAAATGGTGAGTTATTCCAATACCGGAGAGAAAATCTGGCCTTGCGGACAGATCGAGAAAAGGTGTGTGAGCCCCCAGCCCCCAGCATGGGTCTTTGGTAGTGATTAATGATGCTTGCTAGCTCCCAATTCTTTTTTTTTCTTCTGAGTACACAGAAGACTGTACAAGTTTGCGTTTGGGTGGGGCGTGTGATAGGTTCTAACTGATGCATGCTGTGCGTTACTGCTGGGGCAAACTAGTTGATTGCCAGGGCAAGAGCTGCCAAAGCTGTCTCTTTCCCTTTGGCATGGTGGCAGTTGGTGGCTTCTTTGTAAGCCTGGGGTCCTAAGTGACTATGACAGATGGTACCTCCCTGCCTACCTGTGAGAAATGTGGCGCTGAGGAGAGAGAGATCTTTGTGGTTTCACCCGAGATTTGGGCTTGCTTGTTATAGTGGCATAACCCAGCACATCCTGACTGATACGGAGATTGTTTAAAGGGGAATATCGAATACTCGTGTCTGTCACCTGATGCTGTGACTTTAGAATCTGCATCGTGCTGGCTCCATTAGAGCTGTGGCAGGTGCCATTTACAGAACCTGATTCTGTTCTAAGCCCTGTGCCTCGTACTTCACACACGTTATCTCCCTAAATCCTTACCGCTCCTGCATGGGATCCGTAGAATCATTCCCATCTTGCAGATGAGGAATCGAGCCTAGACTGGTTAGATATTACGTCCAATTTAAAATGGCAGGGATGGATTTTAAAGTTTGGTTTTCTGACACAAAGACTAGGGTTCCCTCTATTTTATCGCTTGTCCGTGCCACTTCACAACGATTTTCCCCCAAGAAAGTGCTAGGCAGCTAGGGGTTTGGCAGTGGAAGGGCTCTGCCAGGCTTTGGCCACCCTGGTGACAGCCCGGTCGCTGCTGTGCCCCAAGCCTCCAAGTACCTGCACTTACCCCACGCCCCCCTCCTACACTAATGATATTTACCCTCCCCACCCTGGCAGGGTGTTCTACTGCCTAATTACTGTTTAGAAACCTCTGAGGGTGGAAAACACAATGTTCAGTGCTTAATGGTTAAAGGAATCGTGTCAAGTCTAGAGAAGACAGGGAGACTTGAGGACGGTTGGCACAGGGCAGGCCAGGGACACTTGGGGCTCGACCCACAAAGGTGCACTGTGTCATAGGAGCACAGGGAGAGAGTGTCTATAGTGTCTGCTCAGATAAAGGCAAGATTCTTTTTTTTTTGTTTTTGTTTTCAAATGTTTACTTATTTTTGGGAGAGACACAGAGTGTGAGCAGGGGAGGGGCAGAGAGAGGGGGGAGACACAGAATCGGAAACAGGCTCCAGGCTCCGAGCCGTCAGCACAGATCCTGACGTTGGGGTTCGAACCCATGAACCATGAGATCATGACCTGAGCTGAAGTCGGACGCTCAACTGACTGAGCCACCCAGGCGCCCCTAAAGGCAAGATTCTTATATCGTCTGAGTCATGTGGCTGTGGGGACTGTCACCACCACTGTCTGGCACTCCTGGATCCCCCTTTGGGGCAGAACCTTCGTCTCGGTCATGGTACCAGACATCCAGCAGAGACGCAGTACTTACTGAGCACTTACTATGTGCCCAGAACCTGGCTTGGCAGCCTGAGACTCGCACAGTCACTCATTTACCCTTTGCCACCGTGGAGGTGGGCACTTGTCCCTGTTTGGAATCGGAGGTTGAGACGGTGAAGTGACTTGTTCAAGGACGCAGGGCTGGTGGGTGACATATCTGAACCCAGGTCTGTCTGGGTCCTAAGCCTGGGCTCTTAACCTCAAGCTGCCACGAGTCTCCTTTGAACGGAACTTGGAAGAACAAAGCCAGGTATTTTCGGAGTCACAGCGATGTGGCTCTGAGACCTCAGACTGTGTACCTGAGCCTTTTAATCTGTCTCAGTTATAGCGACCACTTTTCTAAGGTGGGGATTGTGAGTGTATATATCTAATAAAATTTGCGGCTTTCCTAGAGGTCCTTGGGTTTTGACTTTGGAAGATAGTTCAGTGATGATCCTCCCTACCCTAGATTTAAGAAGTCATCACTCTCTTGAATATCTCCCAAGACGGGCAGCTCACTCCCCTTGCCAGGCACCCCTTTCCCAAGTTGTAGAGTATCCTGTCTTTCGGAGTCCTGGCTGAGTAAAGGTGTGGCCAAGGAATGGCCTTCACCTCCAGGGGATGGGGGAAGAGGAGGAGGAGGGGAGGGGGTGGGAATTTAATGGCTGCGTCCTGGTGGGTGTCCAGGGGGACGCCCCTGTGGTTGTGATGACTAGATGATGATAATGGGCCATTTTCCTAATTGGCATTAATGACACCATCCGGTCTGAACATCCACCTCCTGCTTTCTCGCCTGCCACACCTTGCTGAACCTCGGCTCTGAATGGTGACGCCTGACCTGCCGACATCCTGGCCTGTCTGGCCAGCACCAATTGGTTCTGGAAGCTGGGGCCGATGACGTGCCCGGGGTCTCTGAGGACTGGGGTTCTGGTCTCTCTTGCCCTGGACACACGTGAAAGCCTGCTTTTCTTCCGAAGTGAGCGTTATAGGCCTCCCATGGCCCAGACAATGGCCCGGAGCAGAATTCGCTCCTCACTGGTTTGACGCGGCTTCCCAGGGCTGTGCCCACAGACTGTATGGAGACAGAGAGAAGCGGAGACCTTGAGATCCACAGGCAGAGGGAGGCACAGGGGGTCAGGATGAGCAATAGGAGAGAAGGGAGGGAGGGGGAAGGAGAGAAGGAAGGGAGGGAGGCAGGAAGGAAACCACAGCACATACTTTCACAAATGTTGATTTGGGGGAGGCAGAGATCCTCAGGCACCTCCCTCCCCGCCTCTCTTCATTTTACCCGAGTTGTGCAGAGACTCTTAAGGACGAAGAGAAAACGTAGGGGTCCTAGCTCTGCCACTCAGCAGAGTCACTTCAGGCAAGTGTCTTGGCATCTCTGAGATGTAATCTTCACTGTCGAGCGGAGCTCCTCACTTCCAAATGGATATGGAGCTGCCCTGAGCCGTAGTGTCCCTGTTCTTGGCATCTGGGGGGGGCTCCAGGGGAGAGCTTAGGTCACGACTCACAGGTCAGGGCCCGTAGGGCCAAGGCTGGGTCGCCTCACATGGGCTGCTGCGACCGTTGAGAACGTTTCTTGCCGCCCACGGGCACAGGCTGCCCGATACTCAGGGTCAGGCTGCTTCCTGGGGCCAGAGGGCCTGGGTGCCCCCGTGGGTCCCGGCAGCAGCTGCTGAGGGGGCAGCCGGTGACACGGGAGTGACGCTTTGCAGTGGGGCTTGGTGGGAAAGCATCGCTGGGACAGTCACCATCTGCTGTGTGCTCTGCCCTGTGCTTTTGACTGGCACTCCTTGCATTAACTTTACCAGTTGGGTTTCATCATCATTCCCATTTTACTGATGAGGAAACTGAGGCATAGAGAAGCTAAAGTCACACAGTGTGTGTGTGTGTGTGTGTGTGTGTGTGTGGCTGGTGAAGCCTGTACCTCCTTTAAAGCAAAACCAGAGAAATGCTCTTGGCCATGTGAGGGGTCTGAGGCTCTGAGCACACGAGAACAGAGTCCTGCACAGCCACAGCAGGCCTGGCGGGAGGGAGGCAGAGGGGGTGGTGGAGAGCCCCTTCTCTGCTCTGGGCTCTGGCAGGGGACAGCTGGCAAGAGACCCCCGTCCTCCTGACCACCTCCTGGCCTCTCACCGTCCTCTGACCTGGGCTGACCGTGACTCGGGCCGTGCAAGGCTGGAAGACAGGAAACTTGCCCAAGACCACAGGCTACCAGTGGAGGGGCTGGGAGTCAAACCAGGTGGGTCTGATTCCAGGGCTGGCACCTTTTTCTTTCTTTCTTTCTTTCTTTCTTTCTTTCTTTCTTTCTTTCTTTCTTTCTTTCTTCTTTCTTTCTTTTTTTCTTTCTTTCTTTCTTTCTTTCTTTCTTTCTTTCTTTCTTTCTTTCTCCTTTCTTTCCTTTATCTAATTTCTTTCTCTTTCTTTCTTTCCTTTAATTTCTTTCTTTCTTTCTTTCCTTTAATTTCTTTCTTTCTTTCTTTCCTTTAATTTCTTTCTTTCTTTCTTTCTTTCTTTCTTTTCTTTTCTTCCTTGCTTCCTTTCTTTCCTTTTCTTTTTCTTTCTTTCTTTCTTTCTCTTTCCTTTCTTTCCTTCATCTAATTTCTTTTTCTTTCTTTCTTTCTTTCTTTCTTTCTTTCTTTCTTTCTTTCCTTTAATTTCTTTCTTTCTTTCTTTCCTTTAATTTCTTTCTTTCTTTCTTTCCTTTAATTTCTTTCTTTCTTTCTTTCCTTTAACTTCTTTCTTTCCTTTAATTTCTTTCTTTCCTTCTTTTTTTCTTTTCTTTTCTTCCTTCCTTCCTTTCTTTCCTTTTCTCTCTTTCTTTCTTTCTTTCTTTCTTTCTTTCTTTCTTTCTTTCTTCCTTTTGTCCTTCCTCTTTCTTTCTTTTGTTCTTTCATTCTTTCTTTCCTTTAATTTCTTTCTTTTCTTTAATTTCTTTCTTTCTTTCTTTTTTCTTTTTTCTTCCTTCCTTCCTTCCTTTCTTTCCTCTTTCTTTCTTTCTTTCTTTCTTTCTTTCTTTTGTCCTTCCTTCCTCTTTCTTTCATTCGTTCTTTCTTTTTTTCTTTCTTTCTGTCTTTCGCCCTTCTTTCCTTCCTTCCTTCCTCTTTCTTTCTTTCTACTACTTTTCTACCTTTTCTTAAATTTTTCTTTCATTGTGGGTAATCCATTAACATAAAATTCACCATCTTAACCATTTTTTAAAAAGTTTAGATTCAAGTTAGTTAACATATAGTGTAGTATTGTTTTCATGAGTAGAATTCAGTGATTCACCACTTACATATAACAGCCAGTGCTCATCCCAACAAGTGCCCTCCTTAATGCCCATCCCCCATCTAGCCCATCCCCCCACCCACTTCCCTCCATCAACCCTCAGTTTGTTCTCTATAGTTAAGACTCTCTTATGGTTTGCCTCCCTGGTTTTAGTTGTTGTTGTTGTTTATTTATTTTGAAAGAGAGACAGAGAGAGACAGAGAGAGAACGAGTGCACACATGAGCAGGGGAGAGGCAGAGAGAGAGAGGGAGAGAGAGAATCCCACGCAGGCTTTGAGCTGTCAGCATGGAGGTTGACACGGGGCTCGAACTCACGAGCTGTGAGATCATGACCTGAGCCAAAATCAAGAGTCCAGCACTTAACCGACTGAGCCACCCAGCCACCCTGCCTCCTTCTCTGTTCCTCCCCTTCCCCTCTGTTCATCTGTTTTGTTTCTTAAATTTCACATATGAGTGAAATCATATGATATTTGTCTTTCTCTGACTGACTTATTTCACCTCTTGCTTTGTTGGTGGGAATGCAAACTGGTGCAGCCACTCTGGAAAACAGTATGGGCGTTCCTCAAAAAATTAAAAATAGAACTACCCTATGACCCCGCAATTGCATTACTAGGCATTTATCCAAAGGATACAAAAATGCTGATTCGAAGGGGCACATGCACCCCAACATTTATAGCAGCACTATCAACAATAGCCAAAGTATGGAAAGAGCCCAAGTGTCCTCCGACTGATGAATGGATAAAGAAGATGTGGTGTGTATATACGTGGAATATTACCTGGTGGTCACAAAGAACGAAATCTTGCCATTTCCATCTTAACCATTTCCAGGGTGCAGCTCGGGGGCATTAAGCACATTCACACTGTTGTGCAGCCACCGTCCTCCAGAGCTCTCGACACTGATACTCTGTGCACATTAAACACTGACTCCCCACTCCCTTCCCCTCAGGCCCTGGAAGCCACCCTTCTACTCCGTCTCTACGAACTTGTCTATTCTATGTGTCTCGTGTAAGTGGAATCATAGAGCACTTGTGTTTTTGTTTCCAGTTACTTCCCTTAGCATCATGCCTTCAACTTTTGTCCAGATTGCAGCATGGGTCAGAATTTCCTCCCTTTTTGAGGCTGGAAAATATTCCCTATATGGAGAGACCACATTTTGTTGATCTGCTCATCTGCTGATGGACACCCTGGCCGCTTCCCTGTTTCAGCGATTATGAGTCATGTTGTTATGAACACAGGTGGGCAAGAGGCTTTGCACGCTTCACCTGTCCACCGTGTGGTTGCCAGCTTCCCGGAAGTCTCCATTTGCCATCAACCTGAAGGCGTGCTATCACTATCACGTCTTTGAGGCTGTGGGATGGGGGCATTGTTTTCCCGAAGCTGCTATGCAAGATTATCAATCATTCTTTGCAAACCCAGGCTGTGTCCCCCCCGCCCCCCAAACACTCATGGGGCCGGCTCACTCATCAGGCTGAAGAAGGGGCCGAGCGGGAGAGGTGAGGGATGGGTGAAGCCCTGGGGTAGTTTGAGAAACAGCAAACTAGCAGCCAATCTCCAAGCCCAAGAAGCAGAAGTCAGAGATACTGCCCTGCTCTGTCCAGCAGCTGGCTGGGGACACTTTCTATCTGACATGTGGGCTGTGGACCAGGAAATCACAGGTCGTCTGGAGTGAGTCGTGCTCCCAAAGTAAGATATCCAGGTTGCCTTGTGTCATTGTGTTATTGCTTAATTTCTGCTTTTACCCCTACTTAGCCCGTTCCCAAAGGCTGGTTCTCCATAGCTAGCACTATTCCCCATGACCCAGTAGGACATAAAATTTGGACTAAGTGCTACCTGCCTCGGAGACCCACTGAAAATAGAGGCAGTTCCCCATGTCTCAGTCCTGACCATAGCTAGTTTCCCCAACTCCCGCTCCCCCCACCCCGCGCCTCCTCCTGTCTCCCCTCACCCTTCAGTGTGTTCCCAGCATGCTCCACACTTGAGCCCATGATGTCAAAGACCTCCTTTTGGACACAAGTTTTTATTTAACCTTGAGATCAGAGAATCAGTCCTCGGACGGAAGTCTGTCTCTGATGTGGTGTGCCCTGGGCCCTCTTTTGCCCGGGCCCCACAGACAGGGCAAGGCAAAATCGGTGTTGATAAACCAATCATTCATCCATTCCTTTATATCGATGTTAATTCAGCACCACTATCAGCAGAAATAAGAATTAGAATACAGGGGCGCCTGGGTGGCTCAGCTGATTAAGTGTCTGACTCTTGATTTCAGCTCAGGCTATGACCTCGCAGTTGTGAGATTGAGCTCTGCATCAGGCTCCCCACTGAGCGTGAAGCCTGCTTGCAGTTCTCTCTCTCTCCCTCTCCCCTCAAAATAAATAAATAAACATTTGGAAAAAAAAAAGATAAGAACACAGTGATAGTTAATGAGGGGGAAGTTAACCAGGAGGCTGTATCTGAAATGCATTTCACTGGGACCAGGGACTCAGGCGTGATTTTTTTAGGAGGCACTGATGTGTGAGTTGAAATCTGAACTAGGAGTAGGAATTTGCTAGAGAAACAAAAGTATTCCAGGTTCTGGAAGGTACACGTGCAAAGGCCCTGAGGTAGGAGAGAGCATGGGGGCTTTGCAGGAACCTCAAGAAGTTTAGACAGGCCTAGGGGTTGTTTGTAAAGGACAATGTGTGTGGAAGAATCAGGCTGGAAGGTCCTCTAGCTTGTAAGGTAAAGATTCCTCAGGGTCTTGTCCACTGGTTTTTTTTTTTTTTTTTTTTTTTAATCACATAATCCTTTTTCTAGAGAGTAAAGGCCATCTCAGAGGTAAATTATTGCAGAGGAGGAGCACAGATTGAAAGTATGGTTAACTTCGACTTTTTCTGGTGCCTTGCCTTCACACTTAAAGTAATCTCTGTGGGTGTCCCCTTGACTTCTGAGTCTGGTTCTCCTCCCTCAGGTTCCTGTCCCCGCCCACATGGCCCCCCACTTTTCTAGTTTCTCACCTAGCCACCTTTATGCTCTTCTTTGGTGAACATCACCCCTTCCTCCCTGTGAGTTACAAGTTGCAGGGCACAGGCATGGCTAGGCAGACCCCTCTGCTGCCACAAAGAGAATGAATGCGAGGAAGACAGCAGGGCTGGAGAGAGACCAGTTAGGGGGTGTTGGGGTCTCCCTGGACTGGGGTAGTGGCAGAGTGGGTGCAGAGGAGAAGTGAGGTGTCAGAGGGCTTCAGGAGGTCTTTCAGATGGCTTGGGTGTGGTTTGGATGGACCTTTGGATGGACACAGACACTGAAGAAGAAACACAGGGAGGAGGGGACGGACAGTGGAGAGGGGCTGGAGACCAACGTGTATGTGACAAGTGAGATGACTCATTTTCAGAAATGGCAAATAAAAGCAGTGCTGTCTAGTTAACAACAGGTTTACAACCTATTGGAAATATGTACGAACCACCCGTCCACCCACAATAGAGTCCCAAACCCTTAGACATTTCACTTCCTGGTTCATCTCCCCCCACTCCATTTCATGGACTTCTTTTCGTGGGATTTGCAATGAGCATGAGTCAAAGAACTGAAGTGCCACCTCAAGGAATGTACTTTTTGCCTTACGTGGGCATCGGGGACCTCCGGGTAAGGCTGTAACCTCTGCAGTCCTCAGCCAATGAGGAATCAGGGGAGGGACTTGCATGCCAGGAGACAAATTGCCTTGCTGCGACTGCCCAATTGTGCCTGTCCATCAGACACCCGCTCTTGCAAGGACGGTGATTAAAGCCTCGCTTCACTGTGCTCCCCTTTGATTGGGGCAGTGGGCACACGGCACAACCTTGGGCAAGTCACTTAACCCTCTGACCTTCAGTTATTCCACCTGCGAAGCGGGGATGAACAGTCACCCTATGTCGCAAGGTGGCCGGGAGAATGAAACGAACAATGGTCAGTACTGTGATGGGCACCGGCCAGCTCTCTCCCACTGCTACTCGAATACACTCTGATATGTTCCAATAAACGCATGGTTACCACAGGTCCGAAGTCTAGAAGGAGCAGGGACGGGAGATTCACTTTCGTGGGGTCATCGCTCCTGCCCGCAGGGTAAATGTCTGCAGGGTTCACGTCGAAGCATTGAAGGGCATCAGCTCTCCACAGATAGCGGTGGGTTCTTTGGAGGAACATATCAGAACGCAAGCAATTAATATGCCAGTTGCAAACCAAGTTACTCCACTCAGCAGACCTTCCCCAGGGGACAAGTTGTTGGTAGCGCTTGAGAATTTAGCTTGAGTTACCGTATGAGTTCGAGAGCCATAAAACTACAGGTCACCTTTTTTGAAAAAGTGCAGTTCACTTCTTATTCTGACTGGTCTTCCCTCCCGTTAGCCTGGATTAATGCAGCGTCTGGAATCATTTCGAACTCACTTGTGTTTTAGTTCTCAATGGCAGGTGGCTGTGCTCTAAGGTGGGGATCGGGGGACACGCTCCTCTGCCTCCGGGGAGTCTGTCTGAGTAGCCGTGGGCGGCGGATGTTGTGAATTAGGATGACAAACCCAAGACCCCTCACCAGGCTCCAGGCTGACCATTTCTCCAGCCCACAGAGACAGACCAGTTGAACCAGAAGGCTTGAGAAAGGGGGCCTAGTGACAGAGGGGAGGAGAGGACAAAGAGGTAGGCCCTCTCTATCAGTTCTCTATTGCTGCGTAAGACACTGCCCCAGACTCGGTGGTTCAGGGCAGCAGCTCATCTGACTGGAGGCTTCTCTGCTGGGCTCACCATGGGGCTCCATCCAGTTTGGCCCCGGGCTCCGCCTGGAAGTCTTGGATGCCTGAGCCTCCTCCAGTGCCTGGGTCATCCTGACCTTCCCCTTGTTGCCAAACCGGATCACGTGGCCAATGCCAGCGTCCCTGTGGGCGAGGGGACCACATTAGTGTGGGTTCTGAGAAGGGGGATTTATTTGTTGGGGTCGCTACTAAGAAGACCTACTCCGGGAATCTACGCACTGTTTCCAAGATTCCAAGGGCTCACTGAATCACGGGACAGCGATGATGAGGATGCTGGTAATAACCCTAATACTACGATTAATAATGTATACCTTCTTCTTTAGTGCTTATTAAGTCCTGGGGCCTAAATAACGCGTTCGCTATTTAATCTCAGCAATTCTGCGAGATCAGGGCCGCTCCCGGGTTACGGAGGAGGAAACCGAGGTTTGAAAGGTGACGTTTGTTTCTCGAAGCGCATCTAGAGGCTGCAATTCTCTCTGAAGGGGGAGAGGCCTGTGGGGGCAGAGCGGGCGTGGAATCGTCCCACTCTGGCCCGGAGATCTCAGGACAAAGCCAAATCACCGTTTGCAAAGAGGGTCCTTGGATTTGTCGAAACGTAAGCAGCTTTCACCAAATAGTGGTTTGAGGAGCTGAGATGGTGTGAATCAGAAACACGAGGCTGATGTTTGTCTCCATCCTCGTGGGGGTTTGGCAGGCTCTGAGTTCCCTTGGCAGGCGGGATTCGGCCTCCGTCAAAACCTGGAGGTCTGGCAGAATAGTGTGGACCTTCCGGTCAGGCCAGGCCTCCCTTCCTGCCGTTCAAATCCCAGTCCCAGCCTCTTGCGGCTTCTGGCTTCTCCTGCTGCCTCTCCCGGCCCTTGAGCCCCGAGGACAGAACAGCAGGAGGCGTCCGCACAGCCCCGTCCCCGGCAGAGAAAGACGGCACAGAGCATGATTTCCTGGAGCCCAGTCAAGGAGCCGTTCCCCGGTGCCAGGAAACCCAGGGACGGAAACTGTGGCTGCGGGACCCATCCACGGGACGTGCTGTCGGGAATAAGCCCAGAGAGAGGAGGAGTGCGGCCGAACAGAAGGGCCAGACCTGCCCCGGGGGCGCCGACCAGGAGGTGACCTCTGCCGGGTTCCTTTAAGACCGTGGGATGTAATTCTGAGAAAAAGCGGCTTTCGGGCAGAAAGTGTTTAGAGCAGACCGGGTTCATCAGGCTTTTCTCTAATTGCACACCTTCTCAGAGCCTTCACTCTCTGAGGTGAAGTCCAAGGTGGGAGCAAGGGCTGTAGCAGATTCAGGCTCATCTGACAGAGGAGCACAGTGCTGGGCATTTTGTGGGACTGCTGTTCTATGGGGACGCACCGGAAGGAAGGCATGCCGGTGTCCCTGCAAGTGTCAGGACACAAGCTCCGTGATGCGGGGATCTCATCTGCTTTACCCGTGTCCCGAGTCGAGTACAATGTCCGGCACAGTAAAGAGTGGATCAATCAATCAATCAATCGATGTGTGCAGGGCTCTCTGCTTTCTTCGTTCTTGTTTCTCTCCCTTCCTGCAAAGCCATGTCCTCCCAACCTTCCTTCTTGTTCTTCCTTCCAAGTGTTTACCGTGACAAGCTCTGTGCTGATCCCGGGGACACGTTAGTGAAAGAAAACAGGCCTGCTGCGTGCTCACTAATCGCGGGTGAGTAGCTGGAGAAGGTGAGAGAGGGGGGATGGGGTGGGGGCGGCCCAGACCCCCTCACGGCAGGCTGGTGGCTGGCTCGTCTGGGGCAGACCTCAGTCCCCTCCTTGCTTCCGTTGATACCCTTAATATCCCATCGTCCCGAGGTCCCAGATACCCCAGACCCGGCAAAGCAGGCCCCTCACGGCTCCCCCACTTTTCCTTGCCTGCTGCTGCAGGAACAAGCCACTGGCCTGTGAACTCTGCGAGAGCGTGGCCACATCAGTCGTGCTCCCAGGGCACCTCCAGGTCTGGCTGGGGCCTGGCACTAAGGAACGTGGGACGAGAGATGAGGCCCCGGGGATGAGGCTGGTTTAAAGCAAAGGCCCACAGCCAGAGGTGAGGGAGAAACAAAAGGGGCAGGGGATGTTCTGGGATGTTCTGGGACGTTCTGGAGTTCCCGGCCACGGGCGCGGCTCTGGGGATCCAGATGCTTCTCCCGTGAGGGCCG
The DNA here is from genome assembly GCF_028749965.1 of Puma concolor. Taxonomy (NCBI): domain Eukaryota; kingdom Metazoa; phylum Chordata; class Mammalia; order Carnivora; family Felidae; genus Puma; species Puma concolor. The sequence continues at coordinate 121,736,829 of NC_141669.1, read as the reverse complement.
CAGGATGTCCTTCCTAGCCTTAGTCTCTCCTGTCCCTTACTGATCCCCAAGGCTGCGGCTCAGTCGGTGCCCCTCTTTCTCCTTTCCTCATCAACTCTTCTTCCGGGGACCCAGAAAGGTCTCTTGGCCCCTTAGGGAGCTTTGCAGGCGCCATCAAGGAAGAGCGGTGTTGTTACTCTGAAGGGAGAAAGCTTGTGTGGGTTTACGGTAACCCCAGCTTGCTCCCTATTGGCTTAATGCTTCGGGTCTTAGAGAGTGACAGGGGGTCCCTGGGGCCGTTCCTAATCCCCTGTCTGCCCTTAGTGCCTGCATCTGGTGGTGACAGTGTTTGGTTTATCAGGTAGATGATGGAGCTCCCCTTGCTGGATTCAGGGCAAGGATCTGAAAGTGTGGGGAAGGTCAACGTTGTCTTAACCTAAGTGTGAAATCTGCTTCAGACCACAGTGAGGTGATTATGAGAGATGTGGTTTGAGAGGGCTTCCCCCCAGGACTGAGCCGACACGAGATTCAGGGCGCTGGGCTAGGCCTTGTACTCAGGCTCCATACAATCCTGCAAGGGGCGGCTGGGTGGGGGGGTTGCTGCCCACTTTGCAGATGAAGAAACTGAGTCCCAGAGAACAAACGTGACACGTCCAATTTGCTGAAATGGGGTTTGAAATCAGGAATGGCAAATCTGAAGCCAAGGTGACTTTCAGACCACCCTCTGTCTCCTGTGATCAGAACGATGTGTGCCTGCTGAGGCAGCCTCCCTTGGGAACCTTGGTGACAGAAGGGGAAGGCCCAGAGGAGAGTATGACCAAAAGGCCATGTGGTGAGGAGAGAGGAGGAAAGTTACTCCTTCGTTCATTCAGATAATACTGAGCATCTATGTGACTGAAATGCCGGAGATCCAGCAAAGCGATACCCAGCTCTTGGCCTTGGAGACTCAGTAGGTGAGTCAGATATTTTTCAAGTATTACACAGAAAGTATAAATAGCATCTGTGGGCAGTTCTCTGAAGGAGAAATACAAGACACTAAGAGAGATTCTGAGAGGGCTGTGGCATGGTCAAGGGGATCATCAAGGTGGCTTCCCTGAGGAAGGAATGCTTTAACTGAGATCTCAGACAGGAGAAGGAATCAGCAAAGTGAGTGTGAGTGCGGAAGGGGAGGAGCAGGAAATGTTTCAGAGAGTCAAAAACACATGCAAAGTCCCTGTGGCAGGAGACTTCTTGGTGCTCTCTGGAGACAGAGAGCAAAGGGTCGGGTGAGGTCCTGAAGTTAGAGCATAGGAAGCCAATGAAATATCTCAAGCAAAGGAGGGGACATGATTCTATTTAAGTTTGGAAAAAGATTCCCCTGACTCCTGTGTAGGAGGATTTGCTTCCTCTTAACCATTGAGAGTAGGCTTGGCAAGAAGGGACTGGGAACTAATGGGCAAGTCAATTTCTTTGGCCAGGCTTCAGTTTCCCCCTCTCCCTAGTGAGTTTGGCTTCAGCGGTTGATCATTTTCACCCTAGAGCAGATGTTCTGCCTGCCTTCCTCACTCCCTGAGCTGTCTCTCAACAGGACACTGAGTACCATTTACTATGAACCCTTCAAAAGTAAGTTTCCATGTGCACATGGACACATATCTCTACCCCTGGAAAGCAGAGAGGAACTGCTGTCTTGGGAACACCATGCAGTGCTATGTACGAAACCTAAATGTGCTGGGGTGCGCAGATTCTACCACTTGGCATCGACTTTCGAGAACTACCTGCAGTGGGCAAAAGAAGAGTGTGGGTGGGTGTTCATGTTAACATTGTTTATGAGCAGTGCAAACCCTGGAGTCTGGACTTGGCAACTGGTAAAGACTAGGGCACACGCCCACTATGGGATACTAAGTAGCCATTAAAAGAACTAAGTGGAACCTTTGGGTGTTCAACGGGCAAATCTCGGAAGCATTGTGATGGATGAAAAAAGCAAGTTGTAGAAAGATACATTGTGCAGCGCTAAGAATAGAAATGCCCCCTTCCCTCCCCCAACCGGCCCCTAGCCTTTACTATGAGCTTCTATGTAACACATAACACCATACAAAGAACAGAGATTTGCAAGAGAAATAATTGACACTAGGGGTTGCCTCTGGAGTGGATCAGGATTGGAGGTACCGGCCTTCCCAGTAATATTCTACTCTTTTTAAAAAGAAGGATGCATTGGGACACCTGGCTGGCTCAGTCGGTTAAGCGTCCGACTCTTGATTTCAGGTTCTCTTGATTTCACAGTTCGTGAGATCGAGCCCTGCGTGGGGCTTTGCGCTGACAGGGTGCAGCTTGCTTGGGATTCTCTCTCTCTCCCTCTCTCTCTCTGCCCCTGCCCTGCTTGTACTCTCTCTCTCTCTCTCTCTCTCAAAAATAAATAAACTTAAAAAAAGAAGGGTGTATGTATAGATTTCTATGTAACTTAAAAGTACTTAAAAAAATAACAGGGCTCTTGAACATGCTCGGGAAAATATTGACTAGATTTGCTGCTGCAAAGGGGTGGCTTCCTGTTTCTCGTGTTCTATATTTGATTGTCTTTACATTGTTCAGAACGAGAATATATTTACACATTCATGGTGCAATAACCCAAGGAAAAATGAAGCAGTTCTTCTCATTTAGTCTTCTCTAGCTCCTTAGCCAGGAGCGCTTGGGGGGGAACTGAGGCCCAGAAACCCATGTGACTGCAAGCCAGCCTGCAGTGAGTCAGTGAGTGAGGGAAGAAAAGGCCATCCCAGAGCCCGCTGAGTCACGTGATGCCGAGCACAGCAAACTGGCTTGTTTTGCAACCCAGGCAGGCCCTTTAACCACAAGCCTGCTGGCCGGCCCCATGCAGGGGCGGGGGGTGTGGGGGTGTGGGGGGAGAGTGGAGACGATGCCAGTAGTCTCCCCTCCATGAGTCATGCTCCTTCCCGCAATAGTTAGGGGAGGATGTGGAGACGATGGGCTGGGGAGTAGAGGCTACTGCCTTTAGACCCTGCTGGGCTGGGTGCCCCAGAGGGTAACGGGCCCCGGGGCCCTTGGGGAAGTCCCAAAGGGGCTGCTGCTCCTCTGTGTAGATTAATAGAAGCACGGACGTTTGCATCAGACCACCGCTGTGAGTGCCTGCGTGGTGACCAAAAGGACGAGGGCTTTCGGGGGCTTTCGCTGACCACTGAGAGCCTGTGGATGTGCAGGCCACTGTGCTCATGGGCCAGGAGAATTCCTAAGGCAGGGTTTGCTGGCTCTTTTCTACAGAGGAGGAAACTGAGCCTCCGTGGAGGTAAGTGACTTGTCCAAGGTGTAAGGTCCAAGCTGCAAAGTGGCTGCAATGGGATGAAGTCAGATGTGGCTGAATTCAAAGCCCAGATGGCTTTCATTGCCCTCTGTTGCTTCCAGAGAGGCGTGTGCTCACAGGTATGTGTCCTTGGAAGCCACTCCTCACGGGTCACACTCCGGAGTTTGCTTGTGGAAAGGAAGGTCGGGTAGGGGAAGTGGGAAATCCTCCGAGGTGGCAGCAAGAACCTGGCACTTCTGAGCACTCACTTCTCTGGCCAGGTGCTGGACTGAGTGCTTTACTTTCATGGGCTCCTTAGTCCCTTCAACAACTAGCAAAACAGGTGTCTTTGTTCTAAGGACGGGCACACTGAGGCTCAGGGAGTGAAATGACTAACTGCACAGCTAGTGAGACGAGGCAGAGGTCGAAACGGGGTCTGTCCGATTCCAAAACCTCCCCTCCATACTTACCCATAAGCCCTTTCCCCCTGCAGACATATGAGGCCCAGGTCTCAGCTCTCCCTTTGCTCCGCAGTCTCATCCTTGTCCACCAAGCAAGTCGTCTTTCGCGCTCAACACCCCATGCAGCGTCACCTCCTCCAGGAAGCCTTCCTCAGCTCCAAAGCAAGGGGTTCTCACGGTGCCCCCACAGCTCCCTGACAACACGTGTCGTTATTACCCGTGGTTTTGTGACTCTTCCTACTTGTCTTTCCAGAGGACTGTGAGCTCTTTTAGGGTAGAGACGATGTGATGGTGCATTTTATGTGTCAACTTGACAGGGCTAAGGGATGCCAGTGAAGCACTTGTAGGTGTGTCTGTGAGGGTATCTCTGGAAAAGGTTAGCAGAATCAGTAGACAGAGTAACGGGGATGGGGCGGGGGGCGTGATCCAACCTGTCGAGGGCCCGACCAGAATGAAAAGGCAGCGTGAGGGTGACTTTGTCTCCACTTGAGCTGAGACGTCCATCTTACCCTCTCAGGCCTCGGAGCTCCTGGTTCTTGGGCTTTCCAGCTCCCAGTGGGGCTTCTCAGACCTTCGGCCTTCGGCTAAATCTCACCACCCTCTTTCCGGCTACTCCAGCTTGTAGATGGCAGCTTGCGGGATTTCTCAGCCTTGGCAATCACATCAGCCAGCTCCTAGAATAAATTTCCTCTTACATGCACATCTCTGTAGAGTCTATTGGTTCTGTTTCTCTGGAGGACCCGAACTAATACAAATGGTATCATGTTCACCAACAACTTTTAACACCCTTTGGTCATATTTTCCATCCAAGGCTAGGGCAGTGGTTATGCCGTGAGCCTTATCAACCCATAGATCTGGGTTCGAATCTGGTCTGGGTGGTGTTGTGTCAATAACTTGACTTCTCTCCATTCCGTCTACAAAATGGAGATTCTAATGTTTACTTCTCAGTGTCAGTGGAGGGATTGAGTGAGACGTTTATGGAGAGTGCTGAACACGGTGCCTGACGCACAGAGTGCATTAACATCAGTAGCCTCCCAGCCTAGCCCAGTCAGAGGTCAGCAGATGACGGGCTGGGAGGAAATATGGCTGTCCTTCGGTGTGGCTGCCCCCAGGCCGGGGTGAGGACCGTATTCCAAGCTCTGAGTGATGCCTGTCGTTTATGATGCCATCCTCTGAATAGATCATTCCTTATTTCCCAGAGGGGGGTGATTTACGCCCAAACTTACAGACGCAGAAAAGGAGTGAGAAGGTGAGCTGAATCGACCTGTAAACCAAAATTCACATACAAGTAATATGAAGAATAAACAAGCATTTAAAAAATGTTCACTCTTCTTCTTTTTTTAATGTTTATTTTTATTTTTGACAGACAGCACAAGCAGGGGAAGGGGGAGGGGCAGAGAGAGAGAGGGGACAGAGGATCTGCAGTGGGGTCTGACCGAAGAGAGCCCGATGCGGGGCTCGAACCCGCAAACTGCTGAGATCGTGACCTGAGCCTGAGTCAGAAGCTCAACCGACTGAGCCACCCCGGCGCCCCCAAAAATGTTCATTCTTAATTCTGTCCAAGGGAATTACAATAACTTACATCAATCACCTAAGGAAAAAAAAATTATGCAATGATGCCCGATTCTAGTGAGGTTGGGTCGAAAAGTCATATACACAAACACTGCTTGTGACCATCCAAATTCTTACAAACTTCGGGGATGATGTGACAATTTATTGTCGCACCCTGGTATTTATCCCGAGAAAAGAATGTTGAAGGAAGGAATAGGCGTAAGCAGAGATGTTTGCTGTATCAGTGTCTGTCGGGGCAAGCACCTGGGTAACCCTCAGAGGATCATTTACAGGGGACTGGTAGGTGAAGTGGGACATCAATGGACTTGTCAACAGTGTCAGTGATGGAGGTCTTGTTGAAACATGCAAGATGTTTATTACACAATTACCAGGAAAGTAAAATGTGACCTGGAATTTACTCTGCGAATGCAAGAGTGTCACGTTTGGGTAAATGTGAGCAAGGGCAGGGAGGCAAAAAGAAAGAGTCGTTGTGGCAGGGGTGGGGGAGGGGCTGTGGGTGGCTTCGGATGTTGTTGTTGAATTGAGTCACTATTTCTGGGGCACACTATAAGTGGCCGGGAGCAGTCCCCTCACCCTGGGATTTCATACCCAGATTGCTTCCTGCCAAGCTGCCCAGGCTCTCTCTGGCTTTCCGGCAGCCAGATCACCCCAGCAGGCCAATACCGCTTCCGTGCTAGCCTCAAGGTGCAAACACACGTAATGGCCTCTTGTCTGGCCTCCGAAAGAGGACTCGTCTTCACCAGGGACTTCCAGGAAGCCAAAGCACTCCAATCTGGACTGGAAGCTTCTCCCTTGAGGTGCTTTCCGGCACTGGTCAGCAGGGGCTGGTCTTGCAAAATGGCTCCTGAGAGCACTTTCCATAGAGGCAGAGAGCCCTGCACGGGAGGGAGGCTGCGTGAGTCCTAATGGGGCTGATGGGAGTCCCATTAAGTTAGGGACTTTCACCGCCCAAGAAGCACACGTGGGAGTCATGCACTTTTGCCCACAGGACCATTTCGAACTTTAGACAAAGCGAAGTCATGGATGAAACCATTTCTATCTGGACGGAACTCCAGAGGGACCCTCAGAGCAGGAGGGAAAGTGCTCAGCTCCCCAGCAGCCTTCTTCCCAGGATCCTCTTTGGTCTGGCTGATGCCCATCGGTGTCGGATGCAGGCCCTGCCCCCTGCTGCCACAGGTCTCTGTCACAGACGGCCTCTGCCTGTGCCCAGCTGCAGAGGACAGGCATCCATTCCCAGTCAACCCCGACCCTGCCCCAAATCCTGGTCTTCCAACCTGCATGACCAAGTAGCTGGAGACCGATTTGCCTTCATTGCCTGCCTGCCTTCCTCCTTCCTTCCTTCCTTCCTTTTTTCCTTCCTTCCTTCCTTCCTTCCTTCCTTCCTTCCTTCCTGCCTTCTTCCTTCCTCCTGCCTGCCTTCTTGCCTGCCTTCCTGCCTGCCTTTCTTCCTTCTTCCTTCCTGCCTTCATTCCTTCCTTCCTTCCATCTTCCTTCCTTCCTTCCATTTATTATGTTTTTCAACCATTAAGTACCACCTATTTTATGCCAGGCATTATTCTAGGCCCTGAGGTTATGACAAGACAGCAGTGGCCCTGGGTATGAATAATAAACAAGTGAATAATAAAAAGCTAACAAGTTCTAGAAAAGAAACCCACTGAGTGTTGTTTTCTGTGGAGGACAATAGCTGGGAGCAAGTAGGGCAGACCTTCATCGCCTCGAGTGGCCATTGGAGGCCTTTCTGAGGAGAGAGGAGAAAAAGCCAGCGATACAAGAAGCAGGCAAAGCATCCTCGAGGCAGGGGTAACAGCTGAGCACAGGCCTCGGGTGGGGGCTGCGTGTGCTCTAGACATCCCACCGGGCCCCCTCACCCTCCTTCCTTTTCTGTCCGTCTGCCTCGCCTTCCCAATCTCGCCGATGACTTGATGTCTGTCCCGTTTTGGCTCCTGGCTCACTTCGTCTGAGCCTGGCCTGTGTCTTCCTGACTCTTGTCTTCCCCCACCCAAGTGGCTCAGGGCCCCCGAGTCGGCACTGCCCTTTCTCAGCCGTCGTCTCCCGTCCCGAGTGCTGGTGCCGTCTCTCTCCCTTTCTCGCTCTGTCTCCACTGACTTCAGCTCCGTCTATCTCCCCTGTCCCACTCCTCTGCCACGTCTCTCCTGTTCCAGAGCAGAGGCCACCGCGAAGCCCGTCTGACTGATATTGCTACTGACAGCTTAAAGCCCCGAAATCTTCCCACAGGGCATCTCTGGGAGGTGTTAAGCTGGCAGTGTTTTGTCCGCACCCGGAGAAAGACAGGGGTTTTTAAACAGATATATACATTCTCCAAAATCCCAGCGATTGTATTTCTCCATTGATCCGTTATGACGTTGAGTAAGTATAAAGCTTCCCTGGTGCCTGCGGGGGGATTACAGAATGAGCAGGCTGTGCTGGGGAAGGAGAGGGAGGGCAGCGGAAATTGTCCCAGTGGGGGCCGGGGCTCGGCCTGGGCTCTGAGGACCTGACAAAGGGGCTAATTTGTGGAAGGGAGAGAGATTACTTCTCGCCGGGGGAGTCACAGGAAGCCTGGTGATGCCCGAGTATCACCCCTTCAGTAGAGCCTTGCTGACTGCCTCTCCAGCCCCACGGGGTGGGGGGGTGACAGACAGCTAGCGCCCCTCTTTGTTTCCACTTGGCTGTGTTGGGATATCTAGCACAGCGCCGGGAACTCTGACAGGCCTTTATCTGCCACAGATTCCTCTTCTCCACTGGACCGTGAACTTGGTGGAAACAGCGACCCAGAGGAGCTCCGGGTCCCCAGCGGCCGTCCCCCCAGCCCGTATCCCGTCTGGCAGGGCCAGTTTCCAGTGAAACGCTCATTCGGGGGTCTCTGCAGGGAACACATGGCAGATGGCATTTAGTGGACTTTGGGAAGACGCCTCAGTTTCCCCATCTCTGAAATAAAGGGGTCAGTGAACCGTGCAGTCAGAGTACTTGGAACACGGTGAAAATGCTCAGTAATGTGAGCTCCTGTGACTCTTAGGACCATCACCTTTGTATCACTGCCATCAGGGACACCGTCGCCCTCTCCAGGCCTGGGCGCCATGCAGATGATTGGCCACAGAATCCTCGCGCGCTGCGTTATGAAAGGATAGAAGACGGTGATTTTGGGTGCAAAAGGCTAGTCGTGACCCATGTGAGCTCTTTCTTTCTTTCTTTCTTTCTAAATTCTCCCAACTATGTTCTTTTACACCCTGTGTCCCTGCCGTGAGATATTTGAAGATTTCGGGGACCAGAGCTTGGTTGCATCAGAGTGTTAACTCTTCTCTTTTCTCTCTGTGTGTCTGCTCTGTCTGGAAAGATCTTTCTGTGGTGAGGCTTCTCCCCTACCTCCAGGTTGGCTCAGTGCCTGATTCCAGGCCCTCACAGGCCTTGGACCGAGCTAAGCAACCCCCTAAAAGTTTCCCTACCTGCTGAGTCCCTGCTCTGTCTGCTCATTTGAGCAGTGTTTTGGAGGTGCTCAACTTATTTTATTCCAGAACTTTTTACCACTTCTCTGTGAGTCTTAGCGTCCCCAAGGATAGAATGGGAGTATCTTATAGCTTGAATGTCAAGATGAAGTGAGATGGTGACTGAGATACACTGTGTCCCAACAGTCAGCAAATCTCAGCGCTCTGTCCTCACCCGAGTGTGAAGTCTCCAAGGGCAAAAGCTCTCAGATTCATCTTCAGAGATCTACAACTGGGCCGTCCAATATGGTAGCCGTGGACCATGTGCGGCTGTTGAGCACTTGAACTGTGGCTAGTCCAGCCGAGCTGAGCTGCAGGTGTGAAATGCACACTGGGTTTTGAAAGCCTAGGATGAAAAGAAAGATGTCAAATAACTGGTGAATGTTTTTATCTTGACGACATGTTGAAATGATCATACGTTGGCTATACGGAGTTAAAATAAAATGAATGACAATGTCAGTAAATAGGATTTATATTTTGTATGAAAATAAATATGTGACGTATGTTAAAAGACTTACACCATTCCATAACAACAATAATTATTAAAGAATGTAATTATTACATAAATTGACTTCATTGGTTCTTTTAACTTTATTTTTTATTATTTTTTATTTTATTTTACTGAGAGAGAGACAGAGAGAGAGAGAGAGAGAGAGAGGTTATGTAAGTATGCAAGAAGGGGAGAATGGGAATTTGGAGAGACAGAGAGAATCCTAAGCAGAATCCACACTTAGCACAGAGCCCAAAGTGGGGGCTCAATCCCATGACCCAGGGTTTATGACCGGAGCTGAAATCAAGGGTCAGACACTCAACTGATTGAGCCACCCAGGTGCCCCCTCTTTTTTTATTTTTTAATGTGGCTGTTAGAAAATTTAAAATCCTTTATGTGGCTCACTTTATAGTTCTGTGCGACAGTGCTGCCTTAGGACATAGAGAAGAGTCTTTGTAGCACAGAAAAACAATACACGTGGACGGCGTGGACACGTGGAGGGGTAAGTGGAGGAAAAATAAATGCGTGACAGATACATGAATAGATGAACAAGTTAACAAGTCGCTAATAAATGGATAAATGAACAGATGGGCATAGATGAATGGGTAGGGGAATGAATGAATGAATGGAACGGTGGGTGGACAGAGGGACGGAAGGAATGATGAATGTATGTGATGATGGAACGGAAGAAGGGCTAGAAACAACAACAAAAAAAAAGGATAGATCAGCAGATGAGTCAATGACTGAAAAGATTAAATAAGTAAGTGCTTAAGTACAAAAATAAATACATACGTTCAGAAAGAATAGACGCCCGGTGAGCCCAGGGTTTGACTTTGATGAGAAGCCCTGCTCGTCTTGCTGGGCTCATGGAGTGTAAGCCTTTGACCAAGAAGAAAGGTTTACCCTTGCTCTTGGGGGATTTATTATTTTAATTGTTAGTCTTCATCAGAGGTTATTGGAATTTTTTTTCCCCCTCGGACAGTTTATCACTTGTAAATTATTTGTCACATCGTTGTAATTCTATCCAGATCCTTAACTTTCTAATCATGCATCTTTTATGGGGTCTCCTTTAAAGAAGCACTATAATTACGTGCCAAGGGTCCCAGTAAATTTTATCAGGCCATAAAATATTATACTTTAATTATTTGGAAGGGGAAGAAAGGCAAATGTTCCCTCTACCAGGCTGGCGATCAATGCTGCTGGGCTCGTGGTGGCACAGGTACATTCAGACATCCTCGTCTTCCTGGACGTGTCCCTCCCAGGGCTGTGCTTCTTGCCCCAGCCGCGTCTTGCCCCAGAGCAGTGGGGCCCCGCGGGCTCAAGCCTCTGTCGTGATTCTCGGGTGGATGCGGAGCCATCATGAACTCATCGTGTCCATCCTTGAAAGGGTCTCACTGTGCACAGCAGGTCCAGGAGGAGGTTGGGGAGGGGGGAAGTTGTTCTTTCACTGTCTTCACACATGAGGAAACTTCGACCCAAAGAGCATTTGGAGATGGGACTCCAACTTTGCTCTCTTGACTCTGCAGTAGATTTTTCTTCCCTCACCATGCCACACCCACTCAAACCCGAAAATATATACACGCTCAGCGGGGGTCGGGCTTTTTTTTTTTTTTTTTTTTTTTTTTTTTTTACTCTCCAGGTAATGTAGAAATGCTGTGGCAGCAGAGATTTCCTCCAACATTTCAGTCATTGGAATAAATATTTTAACCAGGCCCCCACTGGGTGCTGGGCCCTGATACTAGAGTGAAGCTGTAAAAAAATACAGATAAGTCTCTGGGGCTCATGGTGTCTTTGAGGAGACAGGCATTAGTTAAGTCTTCCCACTGATCATGGAAATTGCATCTGTGATAGGTGCTAACCAAAGGGGCTTTGAAAACTTAAAAAGAGAGTTTTTTTTTTTTTTTTAATGAGTGGGGGAGGTCAGGAAAGGCCTTCCTGAGGAAACAAGTGATCTGATATCTGAAGGACAAGTAGATAAACAGACAAGGGAAAAGTATTCTAAGGAAGGGAAAGAGCATGTGCAAAGGGCCTGTGGTAGGAAGGCCTGGACAATAATCCAGGGTGGCCAGAGCAGAGTTACCAATGGGAGACTGTGAGGTAAGGCTGGAGAGGTATCAGGAACTGGGTCACACAAGGCCTAGTGGGTCATGTTATGAAGGCTTTAAGTTTTTATCCTAAAGCATTGAAACTTCAGTAAAGGTATAGGTGAGGGAAAAGAGATGTTTTATAAGGCAGTGCAGGCAAGGGAGGACTGGGCCCGGGAGGAGGGAGGGAGAGTGATCTTCTGCATGGATGGGTGTTGGGTAGGCAAGGGTTTGTCTGAGCACAAGGGCAAACTCAGGAAGAGGAGGAAGGCAGAGGGTGATGACTAATCCCCATTCATTCCCCTGGTCTTGGCTTTAGTGTCATTTCCTTGAGAAGACCTCCCCTGACCCCCAGTTGGGCCAGGTCCCCCACCCCCAAATGGTGGTCCCCACCCTCCACTTCCCCTTTCACAACACACAACACTATTACTGCCACGACTTACGTAATGGCCTCTTCCCCTCGCTGGAGGGGGGCCCCCTCCCTGAGGCAGGATTCGGAGTGTCTCCGTCACTCGCAGTGACCCCACTCCCAGCCCAAGACCTGGCTCCCAGCTGGCAAGCAATACACAGACCTGAGTGAGCGAGTGCGTGAACGGGCAGCCCAGAGAGAAGAATTGATGGGGGGCACGTTTCTTCCAGCCTCTTCACCACTACTGTCCCTCCCGGGCCCTCCCCCCTTCTCCTCCCTTCCTTCCTTCCTTTTATTACCCTAAAGCTGGACTCCTCCAAAATCCCTGCCCAGGGGCTCTCAGCTGAAAGACGTGATGACACATGAGACAATGTCTTAGCTCTGGATTTGAAGCATCAGTTTCCCCGGGAAGGCCTGCGACGCGTATGTTCATTTTAGAGAACTGCCTTGTGTCCAGAGGTAAGGCGACTTGGGCAAGACTGCTCCCAAGGAAGGTGGCGGAGCAGCTTCTGAAGCTCCTCCGTGTCACTGACTTAGGGTGACTCATTTTGTCGCTAGGCTTGCCGCTCGTGATGTCGGCGTGAACACTTTTTGGTGAACCCTGTGGTTATGGGGCTGGTGAAATCCCCAACAAACTCTGCTGCCTAAAGACAGTTGCATTTATATCAACAACAATAATGCATATGCTAATGGTGGCTGGCACTTATGCCGGGAACTTTCCCAATCCTTTATTGCAGGGGTCTGAAGTCTCTGACCCACAGGCCAGATCTTGTTTCCGTAAAAGAGGTTTTATTGGCACACAGCCATGCCGATTTGTTTATGGACGCCTGTGTCTGCTTTCTTGCTGTCATGGCAGAATCGAGTGGTGACAGCCCGTAGGGTCCTCGAAGCCTAAAATATTCACCATCTGCCTCCTCACAAAAGGGGTTTGCCAGTCTCTGCTTTATATTCCTTATTGCAACACCATGACCTAGGTCCTATCATCACTCCCTTACAGATGAAGAAACCGAGGCTCAGAGAAGATGGTTAATTTCCCTGAGGTTTCAGAGAGACCAGAACTCGGAGATTCTATGTTCAGAACCTGTAATTATCCTCACTTACTCTCCTAGAAGTGACAGCACGGGGTCTGGCCTTGAAGGAGAAGGCAGGGGCTGGGCTGATTCCTAATAGACTCCGGGACTCCAAACACCGAATTCTCCAGCAGCATTTGCTTCTTGGGCAACTACTCTGATTCTCTGTTGTTGCATAAAGATGACCCCCAACAGGTGATTGGAAACAGCCATCACATACTTGGCTCTCAAATTGGCAGTTGAGCAGTGTATGGAAGGGACAGCTGTTGTCTGCGTAGCATTGGCTGGGGCGGATCAAGCGGGGCCGGGGACCCACCTCCAAGGTGACTCACACATGGCTGGCAAGTCGGTTCTGGTTCTGGGTCTTTCTCTGCAGGAGCTGTCTCCGTGGGCTTCCTCACGGTGTGGAGGCTGGGTCCCAAAGAGGGAGCATCCTAAGATACGGGCGGGGGAATTTGCCAGTTGCTGAAGGCCTGGTCACTGCACGGGACCACTTCTGTGTGCCGTTGGTCAGATGTTATAGACCTGCCTGAATTCAGGGAAGGAGACAAAGACCCCATCTCTCAGTGAGACAGATGTCAAAGAATTTGGGGGCCATATTAAAAAAACCCATAGGAAATATTCATATTCACCTCAGGGGTCCTTCAGGCCATCATTTTGGTCCAGCACAGTATATCTCTGGTTAGGGTGACCTGGTCATTTTTTTTCCCCAAACTGGGACTCACCAGGGGAAAGAAAGAATGGCCTGAATAATAACAACACCAGTCAATGAGTGCAAAACAGAACCGTCTCAACAAAGTAGCTATGCGGTCACCCCGGGGGCAATGATAAATGTCTTCTTGATGTCCTCAAGTTATCTTGGGAAGGTTATATTAGGACCCCTGTGCTCTGTTTCATTATGGAACACATTAAGGAAAAAGTTGGTAAAAAGTTTAAAAATGAAGAGTGATTTTTCCCTGGGTGTAAACCTTCAGTTATCTGGAAAACTCACTTAAGTAGAGCTTCTGCTTCCCCGAATATTCCAGTTAACCACACTGCTCTTGTGGGATAGGGCACCCTTGCACAGAGTCCCCCCTGAATGCAACGGCTGTGGCCGTGCTGGCCCCTCTTATTGAGTATATGTTCCATGTTCAGTCAGGTACCAGATCCTGGAAAAGCAGAGATGGGTAAAACACGGTCCTGACCTCCAGCTGCTCATGACTTATGACATAAAATAGTCCAGTCAATAAACCAGTGCAACACCAGGTCATAAGGGCCATCAGAGAAATGGAAACCAAATATCATGGAAGCACCAGCAAATGGCTCCGTGGAAAAATCCAGGAAGGTTCCGCAGAGGAGGTAACATTCAAGTTGGGTGATTTATTTACTTTTTCATTACCTAGTATGTCTCAGGCACCTTGCTAAGCATTTTACTTGTATCATCTCATTCAATATTGAGAAAGCCCGCTGTGAGGTGGGCATTGTTACTATCCCATTTTATAGTTCAGGAACTTGCTTAAAGTACTTGCAGTAATTTTCTGGAGTCTCAACAGGCAGCAAGGAGCAAAAGCAGAGCAGGTGTTGAGGTTGGAGGAAGGATGGGTAGGAGTTTCTAAAGCCGCCGAGAAAGAGAGGACATGTTGGGGGCAACAGGTGTCAACACAGGCAGGTGGAAGAGGGCTGGAGACCTGGGGTAGAGCTGGCTCTTTGGTGTGTGTGGAACACAGTGGCGGTGGGGGGACGCAGTGGGGTCCTGGCCGGGAAGGACTCTTGCAACACGGGGGCCTCGGATCTTCCCATCCCAGGCACCCGGCACCAGGCATCTCGAGAGCGGGCTCCTTGCCATTCCGGGTGTGATCCGGGACCAGAGGCGTTGCCTGGCTTTTGCACAGAAACGCAGCATCCCAGGCCTCGCCTCAGACCTCCTGAGTCGGAGCCTGCATGTTAACAAGACCCCTGGGTGGTTCACCGGCACACAGACGTTTAGAAGCACCGATCCAGCACGCTGCAGTTCAGAGTTTATAACGTATATCATGTTTGCTCATGGTCAAGATCGTCCACTGATAGCTCCCAGTTCCGAAAACCCTAGCAACGTCTGGCGAGGGATGTGGGGGAGGATCAGAGGTCAGTAGGACCAATGACTGCAATCCGTCCATTAGATTTTCTTCCGGTCATTTTAGTGACTGCAGCCTGGACCTTGAGGAGTGGAGCCAGCCCCAGCCCCGGTTCCTGCTCACCCCTTCCAACAAACTCTGAGCAGGTCAGCTCTATGGCACAATTTTGGGTCACCGAGCCCCCTACCCTGAGCATCTGCTGGGTAACGCCCCAGGTGCCGGTCCCTGGGGACAGGCACAGAGATGAACAGATCCCTGCCTTGTCCATCTCCCAGAACCACCAGCCAAGGCTGCAGGGGAGGGTGATATGGACGTTTCACCAGGGTAGGTGTTGCTCTGGCTGAGGGTGGGGGGCTGGAAATCAATCCCTTTGGCTGTCATACTCCCTGCCACCAGGAGATGCTCTGGGGCGGAAGTGGGGCCAGAATCTGTGTGTGTGTGTGTGTGTGTGTGTGTGTGTGTGTGTGAGAGAGAGAGAGAGAGAGAGAGAGAGGAGAACACGCAGAAATGTTGCCCTTACATTTTCCTCCTGGCTCTCAGAGAGCCTTGACTACGTCCTGACGTCAGAAGTGGTGATGCTGATAAGACCGAACATTCCCGTCTCTCTCTCTCTCTCTCTCTCTCTCTCTCTCTCTCTCTCTCTCCCCCATTCCATGAGTACCTCCTGTGCAGCTGTGGGCACTGAGGAAAGGAGAAGGAGCCTCTGGTTCTAAATACTAGACAGTCCTGTCATTCACTGTCTTTGTGCCTGGGAACAAATACCAGTCTCTTGGGTCCTCAAAGTTGTGGCCCATGTCAAGGTTGTGCTAGGTCCCTCCTTCGGAGTTTGGATGGGCACTAGACGGGGCCCAGCCGAGGATGTGGTGGGTGATTGGCGCTCGTAGACTCCTGGCCCGTGACCTCAGACTGCGAGCTGGGCCATCCATCCCGGCACACCATGGACGGTGAAGTACAAGATCTGGTTTCATTTCACAAACCACACTTGGCCCGAGCTCCTCCCCGTCTTGCAGGGAAGTGAGCTTCCTCAAGTGCCCAGAAGACAAAGGGCTCTTGGAACACTGACGATTCCCTCGCTGCTGTGCAGGAGTGAGGGGGAGAGAGGAAGCAGGGGTCCCTTGTTCCTGCATGGTCTGCAGGGCTCTGCTGCTGGCTGTGGGACGTTAAAGCCATTGTTCTGCGGATGGAATTCGGGGTGATTGAGGAACTTGCCCTGAAAGTCTGTCTTCCTTTTCCGCTTTCTCCTCCTTCTCCTTCCCCCTCTTCTCCTCCTCTTTAACAACACACCTTCTAGGTGCTTCCTTGAGCCTTCTTCCACAGCAGGTGGCCCTCAGAAAGCAGGGAACCTGTCTAGGCTCTGTCAGGCTTGGGAGATGGGCTGGGCAGACAGCGTAGAGGAGGAGGCCGTGCTCGCAGGAGAGCAGCGAGGCATGAGGCTGGTTCGCAGAACCCACAGAAGCTTCAGAGACCCGGAGCAAATAGGCGTGGCATCAGTGGGGACCGGGTCCAGCGGAGGACGAGAGACATCACTCATCCCCCCTCTGGCCAGACTCCACTGGTTCTCGAATGCTCAACCCAGAAAGTTTTCCCCTGAGAATCTGCTTTCTTGGCATCCTCAAGGCCTTTAGTCTCAGCAACAGGCGATGACTAACCCCCTCGTGGGAGCAGCCAGGACTCTGCTGTCCTTTGAAGACAGCGTGAGTAATGGGTACATTTCTGCACTGTGGCTTGGCCTCCTGTCCTGGTAGTCCCCTGGGGTGACCCATGGCACCCACTCTTAGGGGCTCACAGCCACCTCAGCTCCCCTGCATGCCCACTGGCGCGTGCACGTTGACTTTCACCCTGCCACACACTTGCACGCCCGGCACGGGTGCAGACACCTGCCCCCAATGGCTCACAGTCCCCTCCACACGCGAGTCCCACCCACCGGCTCCATTAGGGAGCTTTACTGCCTGAGCTCGCAGGTGTTTGCAGACCTGATGTTGGCAGTGACTGAGTGGGCCTTTTGGTGACACTTCCATAAAACCCCATAAATCGCCTCTGTGCAGCGTCACATGCACATTTTTAGTTTCCTCAATAAATATGCACATTCTTATTTCCTAACTGCTCCAGCCTTGGCTGAGTGCCCGGCCAGAGGGTCCACTTCCTGTGCGTTTGGCCGGGATGCATCGTGGACAGGAACGGGGACCACTCCCGTTGGTTGTTGGAGGCCCAGGACATCCTCGGGGATCTGGGGTCACAGAGGCCTGATTTGATGGGATATTTAGGGTCAGCTCGTCCAGCTGCAAATTACACCCCTCCCCTCGCAAGCCATTCCTCTTTGTGTTTGTTCATTTATTCCATCTAGACTCTTCCACTGACATTTTAGGTGAGGGCTGCTACTAAGCCTGTTTTTCAGACGTGGAAGCTGAGGCTCAGAGAAATGAAGTAACGGTCGATGCCAGGGCCTGAAATGCACATTCAAACAGTATTTCAGAGCATTCTGATGCAGGTAGCTTTGGTCACACCTTGAGAATGAAGGCCTCTTTGTGAATGGCTTGGGTCTCAGGTTATAAGCCATGTTTCCCCCTTTCTTAGGACAAGAACCCTTTGGAAATGATTGCTTTGAAGGGGTAAAGAGCAATTCCAAGGACAAACATTTTTTAACTCAGAGCATTGGTATCCCTTACAGCTGTAAGGACCTTGGGGTTGACTCTCCAGAGAGGCCGGCTGAGGCCGGCTCTCTGCTAGTTTCCGTGGCTGTGTAGCCCATCACCTCTCCTGGCTTGGGTGTAACTTCAGTGCACTGTCCTCTGCCCCTCCTGGAAACACAATTGCACTACTTGTACGAGGTGATAAATGTTCACCCCTACAAGCCTCTTCCAGTGGTTGTTTTCCTCTCTGTGGTCCAGATTGGGAAGCGGGGACGTCAAGGTAAGTTTCACTACCAGAAAGTGGCAGAGCCTGGCTTAGGAGTCCAGTGTCCTGACCTTCGGAAGAGCTTGTTGTCTGAGCAACATTGTGTCCACCTGTCCACCTGATGTCAGGGGGTTAGAGAGGGGTGAACTTCCAGGGCCAGTGGGATGTGTGTTTGGAGTCCCAAGACTGCCGTGCATATGGCCGTGCTAAGCGATCTCATGGAATGGAGAGAAGGCAAGAAAAAGAGAGGTGAGGGCTGGGGGCAGCGATGAGGGGGAGAGAGAGGAGGGTCTCGCACTCCGTGCTGCCCTATTTTCTGCCATCAAGTCATACTCGGCAGGTGCCATGTCAGGAGCAGAGGGACGGAATGTAAAGTAAAGGAGAGGCCTTTTCTCTGAGGCTTTTAAAGTTAAAAGCTTGGCTAGGGTGGAAGGGAGGGAGGTGGGTGCAGGACTTATATCTTCACTTTGATGTGGTCCGTTGGGAGGTCCATTATGAAGGAGCCACCAATAGTCCGTGAAGGTCGCGGAACAGAGAAGGGCATGGGCCACAGGAGGGCCCATCAGCTCTGATGCACTCACTTCTCTCTGTGGGTCCCCCAAACCATGCCACCAGGACGTGGAACAGGGCAAGGGCTTGCCTCTGGGAAATGCCCGCTGAGTGGGGTGTGTGGGCAGATGCATGTGGCCGATCACTTACAAGCTCTGTGCCCTGCAGAGATACTTCTGGAATACACCGTGAGAAAGACGATAATATTACCCCGACTCTTCTGACTCACCCACGCGCAACCATTGGGCGCTCCAGAGTCCTGGCTTCCCTGGTTCCCATTGTCCCTTCCCGCTGCGTCCTGCTTTGCTCTTTTGTCCGCCTAGCACAATGAGATGTGACCCGGGAGTCTCTTGAAACCTCCTCTGTTACCTGAGGCCTGTATCTCATCAGCCAAATGGCTGCAGTGGCAGGGATGGAGGTTCACATGGGTTCAAGAACAGGGACTCTCATCCGCCAAGGTTAATCTGGTTAAAGTGACTGCTTGGTGCTCTACCTGCCGCTGGGAACAACCAACTCTGAGCCCCTGATATGGTTCTGTTCCCCAAGGGACCAGCCCGGTCGCAGAGAGAGTGCACTGAATTGTTTCTATCATAGACGGGGCCATGCTTTGATCTCATTGGAATAGAAACATGGATGTCATTGGAACTCTGGATATCGGTTTGCCTTCCCTGCCTTTTTCCCAAACTGCAAAATACACGTGCAAAACACGCCCCTACAATCCCCGAGGTCTTCATTCATTCCCACATCAACTCGGAGGGCTAAAAACCCAAAGTCTCATCTAAATATCGTCTAAATCAGAGCTGAGTGACACTCCAGGTGTGATTCATCCTGAGGCAAATTGCTCTCTGGCTGTGGAGCTGTGAAATCAGACAAGTTAGGTGCTTCCAAAATGTAAGTGTGCGACATAGAACAGATATCCCCATTCCTAAAGGGGGAAAAGGGAAAGAAGAAATGGTTAACAGGTCCTGTGAAAGTCCAAAACCTAACAGAGAAAACACCATGAAAGCTTAAGGCTTGAGAATAATCTTCCTTGACCTGATGCTCTGGCCTTAGACCCAATGGGGTCCTGCCGCCATCGCTGTCTTGGGTTGGAGTCATCGCCTTATGTATAAGGGATATAAAGGAAGGTAATTAATGTGGCTAAAATAATGGAAAGACAATTCACATTACCATGTAGTAAAATCAGGTGCTTTTCTACTGTATTATTTCCTTCCATGTCTGGTGGAAAGCATTACAGTTTGTTAATAAATGTCTCTCCCATTTATTGATAGCTTATTACCAGATGTTTTATGTTTTAAGACAGATATAAGGGATCTATATTTTTACAGTTGTAAAACTGAGAGATTTCCATTCCATTTTCTAATATGTTATTATTGCAATATTGAAAAATGTATATTTATTTCATATGATGCCCCTTTTAAATTTTAAAAAATTTCAGTTTTTAAATTAATGCATTTTTAGTTGATTTTCTTTGGGCTTGAGGTAGGCCATTATATCATGAACAAATATTCATAATTTTGTTTTTTTTTTAATAATTTCACATCAGTTTTTTTTTTCTTTCCTTATTTCATTGACTAGAATTTCCAGAGTGATTATTAGTGGGGATACTGTAGGGAATATTCTTGTCTTCCTCTTGTTTTTAATAGCAGTGCTGTTTATATATTGTCATTAACTATGAAATTGAGATAGATATTTCAATCATGATATATTAGACTTGGTTATTCTTTTTTTTAAATTTTTAACATTTATTTATTTTTGAGAGAAAGAGAGAGACAGAGTGTGAGCGAGGGAGGAGCTGAGAGAGGGGGAGACGCAGAATCTGAAGCAGGCTCCAGGCTCCGAGCTATCAGCACAGAGCCCAACGCGGGGCTCAAACTCACGAACTGTGAGATCATGACCTGAGCCGAAGTCGGACGCTTAACTGACTGAGCCACCCAGGTGCCCCCTAGACTTGGGTATTCTTATTCATTATATTCTGTAATTTTTTTTTAAAGGCATGGGCATCAAATTCACCAATTACTTCTTCATATTTGTTAAGATGATTGCATTTTAGTTGACCTGATAAATATATTTGTAACAGATTTCCTAGCATTAAATAATCTCTTCATCACTGGTTCTGAGTGACTATGCTTTTTATATTTCAACGAGTTAAATTTGCTGGTGTGCTTTGAGAGTTTTTGCAACAATCGTTAAAAGCAAGATACGTTTGTAGCTCTGATGTTAATATAGTACATGCATACTGTTATAAGAGATGGAAACAAAATAAATCAAACTGTTAGCAGTGGTCTCCTGTCTGTTAGGTGGTAGAATAAGGGTGGATTTTGTTATTCTTCCTTTAAAATTTAATATGCATATGGGGCGCCTGGGTGGCGCAGTCGGTTAAGCGTCCGACTTCAGCCAGGTCACGATCTCGCGGTCCGTGAGTTCGAGCCCCGCGTCAGGCTCTGGGCTGATGGCTCAGAGCCTGGAGCCTGTTTCCGATTCTGTGTCTCCCTCTCTCTCTGCCCCTCCCCCGTTCATGCTCTGTCTCTCTCTGTCCCAAAAATAAATAAACGTTGAAAAAAAAAATTAAAAAAAAATAAAATAAAATTTAATATGCATTTTAAAATGAAAGAATCGAACATTGTATCAGTTATGCAGAGCTGTGTAACAAGCCATCTGGAAACTTAGTGGCTAAAATGACAATGATTTTATTTGGTCACGATTCCAAAGGTCAACCATTTGTGCTGAGCTCAGATGAGCCTTTCTTCTGTTGCTCTTGCCCAGGGCCACACGTTTTGCTGTTTCAATGCTGCGATTAAATGTGATTAAATGCCGAATTTGCATTCAGCTTGTGGGTCCGCTGGGGGCTGGTTCATCTAGAGACCTCAGGTGGCACAGCTTCTCTCTGTTTCTTGTGACATCCTTCTTTTATTTTTAAAAATTTTTAATGTTTATTTTTGAGAGAGAGAGAGAGAGAGAGAGAGAGAGCATGAGCAGCGGAAGGGCAGAAAGAGAGGGAGACACAGAATCTGAAGCAGACTCCAGGCTCTGAGCTGTCAGCACAGAGCCCGATGCGGGGCTTGAACCCATGAACTGTGAGATCACGACCTGAGCCGAAGTCGGACACTCCACCGACTGAGTCACCCAGGCGCCCCTGAAATCCTTTTTGATGGAAGAAGCTGCAAAGTCACATTGAAAACTGGGGTGCATGCAGAGGTAGGAGGAACTGCTGGGGACAACTTTGCAAACAATCTGTTATGAACACATGTTATAGTTAAAAATAAAAACCACAGATTAAGAAAAAGAAAAAAGGGATAATACTCAATGCTGATAAGAATATGGCAAGATAGCCCTTCTTACACATCGCTGATGGGTCTATTGAAAATATAATAAAAAAGACTTGACAATGTATTTCATGAATGGTAAAATATTTTTAAAATTATTATTTTACTGAAATTAACCAGTTTATTAAAGGGTATGATAAAGGGTGTGAATCAACATCCAGATGAATAAATCCATAGGGTGAGGTCTGGGGAAAAAGTTGGTTTCCATGCTCTCTCCAGGCAATCCGTGATGGGTAAAATGTTAATAGACTTTGACCTAGTTTTTCAATACCTTGGAATTTATCCTAAGAAAAAAAATGAGAATTCCGCATACACAAAAAATTAGGCGCAAAGATTTTTATGTATGGCATTATTTGTAAATGAAAATCTAGACCTAATCTAAATGTCCAATATGAGAGGAATTAATGACATCATCTCCATATGATGGCATATTATATAACGATTACATTCATGTTTGAGGATATAAAGTTTAAAAAGTAGATTTGTGTGTGTTCGTTGTAATTCTAACTTTGAAAGTTGATTGCATTCATACATATGTATGTGTATTCCCATATACACATTGTATTGCATATGTTGAATTCATACGTATATTTGAATACAGTCAACTTTCTATGTACATATATATATACATAAAATACTACACGTGAGCATAGTAATGGTGATTATTTCTTGGCAGCTATTGTGTTTCTGGTGTTTTTCATATTATAATGATTATTGGAGCCACAGGTATTAGAGGCGGGTCACCTTGCCATTTTGAACTGAAAAGAGTGAACTGTAACTGTCACCTCATGTCCCGTGGAAAGTCTCCATCTGACTCCTTGAGGGTTTTCATTCCCATTAGAACCTCTGTGAGGGCCTTCCTATCTTTGGAATCGTGTTGCTCCTGTCTTTTGTGCTTCCTCTTCGATACCTGCCCGGGCATCTTGCCCGATACATGGCCCACAGTCCCTTCCCCTTTATTTCGACTTCCAATCTTCTCACAAACATTCTGGAACTTGCTGCGTGTACCAGACTTTTACTAAAGATCTCTGTTCTGTGTCCCATCATGGAGACGGGTTATCGTGTACAATATTGTAGTCAAATTAAGTCCCATATTAGACCAGAGGGACTTGAAAGATTTTTTTTGTTGTTGCTGTTTCTTAGACCCTCTTGGCAATCTTATGAGGACTGTAGACCTCTTCCAAGTGTAATGTTTTTAAACGCATATAATAAAATACAGAGGATTTCCAAGAAAATGAATGATATTGAAACAAATTCGTTGAATATTTAAGAAAAAACAAATTTGTGATATGGTGATGCATGCGTTTCTTCATTAACAATGCATTAAATGATATGCAAGGAGATCTAGTTAGCCAGCAATTGAGTATAATGTGAAAGTAGCAGTAGATATAAGTGGTATTTTGTGATATAAATACAACAACCATACTATGCTATAAAAATATCTGTGATTTCTATTCGTTACAAAGCTGTACAGATTGCAGCTACTGTTGTTATGGGTTGTTTATGTTCATAACTTTAAAAATGCCAATTTTCAGTTGGAGAGTGGTAAAAATTAAGCTGTAACTTTACTTATTTATTTATTATTTACTATTTATTTTAGAGAGAGAGAGAGAGTGAGCACAAGTAAGGGAGAGGGGCAAAGGGAGAGGGAGAGAGAATCCCAAGCAGACTCCACGCTCAGTGTGGAACCCTGATGCAGGGCTTGATCCCACAACCCTGGGGTCATGACCTGAACCAAAATCAAGAGTCGGATGCTCAACTGACTGAGCCTCTCAGGCGCCTCAAGATGTAACTTTTCCCTCATCTCAAGGATCCCCTGAGTTCTGTCTGAGCCATGTGGGACCCATGAGCCCTGAGTTAAGAACCCTGGTCAGGCATGCCTGTTCTGCCACCGGAGGCCATGTTAAGCCCCGTTCTCTTACCATGTTTCTTTACTCTTTTTCCCTTTCTCTCCTTCCAGTTTTTTTTTTTTTCTTTCTGGAAATGTGGAATCCTTCTCAACTCTATTAATGTGATTGATCCTTCAATCTCTGGTTCCTAATTTTGAAGCTAGCTCCTGCCTTATCTTTGTCCATAACCCATCAGAGTGTTTTTAGCCAAAAGACGTGGTCATCTACTCCATGTGACATCACCAGAGTCAACATTCATGCAGTATTTTCCTCCTGGGCACTGCTCTGAAGAAGGCATTATTTCTTTTTATTGCCCAGCATTGGGAAGCCTGCTTGAAGTCATGTAGTTATCAGGCTGCGGACACCAGGCTTGTACCCACTGCACTGCACGGCTTCCCTTTAGTGGCACCCAGAAGAAAGTGAAATTCAGCTACTCGGGTCCCTCCTTTAATAGAACCAGCCATCTTTAGGAGGTAATGGGACTTGAGAATAATACTTTGTTTCCGCGGGTACGTCTCTAGATCTTCCACAATGGTCATTGATTTTCAATGTTCTGTCCGCCCAGGCTCCTGATGCTCTGGGAGCCGCTGGGAGAAAGCAAATGCATCTGATGTGCAAAAACCAGGGGGAAGAACTGTGAGAGGAGCAGAGAGGGGACGTGCCGGCACGTCCTGGTTCCAGCTTGTCCTGACGCTTGGCTGGTGCCTGTACTCTGGGTTCTATGTAACCCATGTCGTTTTCTATCACAGGCTCCCCTTAGACATAAGCTGGCTTCCATCGGTTTCTGCTACTTGCAACCGAAAGTGTTTAATAGTGAATAATAGACACGCTTTACTTTTAAAATCGGAAAAAGGAAATATGTTATTAGCAAAGTGTTACCGGTTGTGGGAAAGGATTTGTCATCCTTCCCAGCCTTACTCCGGAGGCATTCTAGTGACAGTAGAAGTGATGACCATGGTGGTAGAATGTCACCTCCCATGTGTCTCAGATCACCCAAGGAGAACACACACCCTTCTTCGGGTTTCTGCTCTCTTATACCTCCTATCTTAGTCATTCTTTTTAGGACAAAATAACCTTCTGCTGCACACAAATGTTTATTTGTTGAATTTGTCTTTCTGTATTTCCACCCTTTTGGAGCATATATATCAGCAAAGCAAAGGCCTCCTTTGTATCTCCCAGAACCAAAAGCCCAAGGAAAAGGCCAAATGCTGGATGGCCACCATGATGCTTTTGATACTTGGTGGATCCCTAAGTGTATTTGGGGGTGAGGGTGAATGATGTAGAGTAGATGACAGGATAGTTGTTTTGATCAGAATTCTTTCATTTGCAAGTGAAAGAAATCCCATTCAAACCCTGTTTCAAGCAAAACAGGCAACATTTTGACGTAAGTGATTGAAGATATAGGCGTGGCCAGATCTAAGGGGTCTGATTTCCTGAGGAATCCTCTTTCCTTCTTTCTGACCTGCTGCCTCCGGTGTGCGCATCACTTTAAGTAAGCTCTCTTTACTTGGTGGCTCTAGAGGGTCTCTAGCAGTTTTAGGCTTTACCCAGTTCATCTTTGTGATCCCACAGAGAGAATGAAAAGAACAGCTGTGCAACAAGTATGGTTGAGTCTTGGACCCAAATGCAGACTGATGACAGATCCACATGGATGGGGAAGGGAGAAGGGAGAAGAAAGAGGTGTGATGGGAAGACCCAAACAATAGATGATTCACTGCAGCGGAGAGGGCTGGAAGGACAGGGATTGTGGGGAAGGTGGGCGGGACAATGGTGAGGACGAGAGAAACACAATGTGCTGGTGCACGTGGTCCAGGACGTGGTGATGCTGCTTGTGGCGAGGTGTTGGTGGTCGTGACAGTGAGGCAGAACAGATATTCCTTCTTGTTCCAGGTCCTACGGAGCCCAAGACCACAGTCCAACAGGATGGTGCCTCCAACCCCATTAGTGGAGACACATGATTTCCTGTGGTTCTTGCCTTGAAGGGCAGGGAGGACGGCACATTTGTCCGAGAAGAAATCCAACGGTTCCTGAGTCAGCAAACTCCCCGGGCTGTGGAAGCAGATCACATGGTATCTCAGAAACGTACCTGTGCATGTTAGCAGAAAACCAGAGCAAAACAAGCTTCCACCACCAGGATGGCAGGAAATGTGGTCAGCTTTCTTTGAGCACCCAGGGAGGTGGAGCCAGGATGGAAGGTCACTGGCTTTTCCTAATGAAGACGCACAGAAACTGCTGATTTAGAGGATAATAATAAAAAAGGCACCCCGGGGGACATTTTATTGCACTTAGAAATGTTCGATTTCATCCCTCATATGAAAAAAATAAAAAAAAGAAGCATTTTGATTTTCATAAAAGCCAAAAGATGAATATAAAGAGGAAAAGTTCCCAGCCAAGAACTGAGGCAGTGTTGTGTTTGTGGGTATGCCTGAGCTGACTCCTCTGGCCTCATGTGAGTGCCTGCACTTGGCCCGCAGATCCCTTGTTCTGTAAAAACTATTTCAGGAACACTTTGAAAAGGCTGCCCAGTGATGGCTGCCTCATTTGGGATTTATTATAATATCATTAGGAGGGGTTATATCACTTGGTATAATGTCAGACACATTGTAGCCTGTGGTTTTATGATGTGGACAAATATCACACTCAGGAATAAGATGGTTCTGAACAAATCAGTTCCATCTGGGTCCTACTGTAAACAGAGCTTTTCCCTTCTGCTGGGGGAAGAAGGATTCCACTCTGCATCCGGCCCCCTGACCTTCTCTCTTGCAGGCTCTTTTTCTTCTAGGTCTCCTTCCTCTTCGACCCCCGGGGCCTAGGAAAGAGAGACAGAGATGGTTCTGTAGGACCCCCAAACCCACTCTGCGGGGGAAGGTGCTTGTCAAAAAATGTGGGGAGAGAGGGGAATTAGGTTCTATCCGATGTCTGCCGCATGTCTGCACCCGTGCTGGATAGCTTCACCTGTGTCACCTCACTCTGCCCTCACAGAGAACCTACAGAGTAAGTAGATGTCTCGTAGCTGTTTTACAAAGAAATGTTGAGACGGTACGATTAAAAATGGTACTTTGCACGAGGTCTGTACCCTACGAAGTGAGGGTATGGAGTATTGAGGGTTGTCTGACTCTGAACCCTGTGACCCCTCACGGTACCCTTCAGGGTCTGTGTGCTCATGAGAGGGAGGGAAGGCAATCAGGACAAGTGGGTGCCAGTTGTGTTTAGTTAAGACCTGGACGTTTTCAAAGCATGTAGGCGCATGGCAGAACCACCTTGGAAAGCTATTTGGCAGTTTCTTTTTTTTTTTTTTTTTTAATTTTTTTTCAACGTTTATTTATTTTTGGGACAGAGAGAGACAGAGCATGAACGGGCGAGGGGCAGAGAGAGAGGGAGACACAGAATCGGAAACAGGCTCCAGGCTCCGAGCCATCAGCCCAGAGCCCGACGCGGGGCTCGAACTCACGGACCGTGAGATCGTGACCTGGCTGAAGTCGGACGCTTAACCGACTGCGCCACCCAGGCGCCCCGCTATTTGGCAGTTTCTAATAGAGTTAAATGTGTGCCTCCCCTAAGACCCGGCAATGTCATTCTCAAGAGAAAGGAGTACCTATTTCCACAGAAAGACTTGCGTGAGAATGTTCACGGCAGCTGTTCCATGACAGCTGGGAACTGGAAACAGCCCAAATGTTCATCAGTGCTGACCTCTGGGATAAAAGGTAGATCCTGCTTGGGAAGGGGAGAGAAGACTTGCTGAGGGGCGCCTGACGGGCTCAGCGGGTGGAGCACGCAACTCTTGATCTTGAGGTCATGAGTCTGAGCCCCACGTTGGGCTTAAGAAAATAAATAAAGGGGCATTAAAAAAAAACTTGCTGAGAATGGCCATGGAAATACTCTACCTGGGTGGTGTGGCATGGGTTTATACGTAAGTATAGACGAATTGAGCTGTTTGTTTAAGGTTTTACTGGTTATAGACTACACCTCAGTCAAAAAGCAGAAAATAATAAAGAGTTTAATAGAAAAACTAGGAGAAGGTAGCCAAATGTGTCATGTCCCAAGTGTTTTTTATAAACTGGTTGTTTGATTAACTTTGACTGTATTCATAAAAAAATAGTATGGAAATGAGGAAAGATAACACGTTATGCTGGAATACCAGATGTTGGATGTTCAGCCAGAATAAGTAAATGAATGGTCGACTGATGGATTTCTAATACTTCATATAGAAAGTCAAGTGTCATTTCCTCCCTCGATAAATCGTGACGCGCACCTCCGACACCTGCCTGCCCGCTTTCCTTTTCCGTTCTTCCTCCTCCTATGAATGCTACCGCAGAGTGCCACAGAGGAAGAGATTTTAGGTGGAAAGAAAGAGGAGGAAAAAGAAAAGCGAACCACTTCCATTTTGGTGTTAAAATGTGACAAAGTACTTTGCACACACAGTTTGCACAGTTCTTATTTTCTCAGAAGAGATCTTGTGGGTCGATTCCCAGATTGTCGTAATGACCTGTTTGTTTCTGCCCACAGAGACAATCGAAATGAGATTGTTAATTTATTTGAGCAGACGAGGATCAGATTCCCTCCGAAGACCAATGCCAGGATGTCATATCGGCAGATACTCTTGAGGATCGCAAACATGGTTTTATTTCTGTCACTCTGAGGACAGCACTGCTACACTGGGATTTGTGTCTACGTATATTTCTTCCACCAACACTCCTTACCTCGGTGGTCTCAGTGAAGGGTAGGGGAGAACAATTCTCGAGGAAGGTGAGGCCACCTAGGAGAGAATGACCCCACTCTCTGGCTGACGGCATCCTATTTTGCAGAGATGTTTGTTCTGAATACGCAAGGGAGAAGGGTGAATGGGTCAGGGTGAGTGGAAGATTAACCTTTCGATGGTAGAAATGCAGGAACTCTTGGATTCCTTCTTCCCACGAACCACAAGATGTTCTCCACTTCTGTAGTTGGAGAAGAAGTGAGAGCAGAGTTTGTATTATCGCTGGTGGGGAGTAAGTTGTCTGGGCTGGCACAGAACAGAGGCCAGAAGAGCCAAGTGCTGACCTCAGTGATGTATGCCTAATTTCTAGTGCAAGGCTTGGCTTGGTAATGGGATCTTGGTCACAATTACTCATGGATGCTCATGGCTACCTCGACAGGCCCCACACCCTCTCTGTTCATGGCAGGAAGTCATATGAGGCCAAAAGATGTGAAATTCATAAAGTCCTTTTAAATACCTAAGTCTGTGAATACTATTAGTCTGTGAAACATGAGGATAACGGGACCATTTTTTCCCCCTTAATTTAAACCTTCAGACTTTAATTTCACTCTGTTCCTTATAAAATAGATGTTTTCTCAGCTACATTAGGACACTTTAACTTTTAGTCTGCTGAGGTTTTTTTTTTTTTTAATTTTTTAAATGTTTATTCATTTTTGAGAGACAGAGACAGAGACAGAGCATGAGCAGGGGAGGGACAGAAAGAGAGGGAGGCACAGAACCCGAAACAGGCTCCAGGCTCCGAGCTGTCAGCACAGAGCCTGATGTGGGGCTCGAATTCATGAATGTTGAGATCTTGACCTGAGCCGAAGTCGGCCACTCAACCGACTGAGCCACCCAGGCGCCCTTAATTTTTTTAAAAAGTCTATTTACTTTTGAGAGAGAGAGATATATATATATATATAGAGAGAGAGATAGCATAAGCTGGGGAGGGGCAGAGAGAGAGAGGGAGACACAGAATCTGAAGCAGGCTCCAGGCTCTGAGCCGTCAGCACAGAGCCAGATGTGGGGCTTGAACCCACGAACCATGAGATCATGACCTGAACTGAAGTCTGATGCTTAACCTACTGAGCCACCCAGGCGCCTCTAGTCTGCTGAGGTTTAACATCCAAACGCTTTAAGGTTTTCTCCTCCATGTATTATGGTTATTCTTTGTGTACACAATCCATTCCACAAATGTGTATTGAGCACCTCGTATGTGCTAGGCAGAATTCTAGGCCATGGGAACAAAGGGGCGAAGGAAGCGGACAGCATCCCTGTTATTACAGGGCTTGTATTCTCGTGGGGGAGATGAGCAGTAAAGGAATAAACACACGCACACTGCCAGGTAATGAGATGTACTCTGGCTGAGAAACAACATGGGATTCGAGGGTGTGGATGGAGCAGGGGCTGTGCTTGTAGCTGGGCAGACAAGGAAAGGGCTTGCTGATCAGGAGCCTATCGCCCAGTCGCCCTCCAAGCATTTGTAAGGGTGGTAGACCTCAGGGACGAGTGGCAGTAGGGGCACCAAGAGCAGCTTAGATCAGGGCATCACGAGCTGCTTTCGAGCGAATGTTAGACGATGCACTTAGTCAAAATATTCTTGGGTCCCAGGAGCTCTGGAGAAGGCTCGCTGGCCCATTCCCTAGCCAACGCCACCTCAGCCTTCTGGAATCTTGATGGCTTTTTCATTCTTTCCCCTTCCCCAGCTCTCCTGTTCATACCCGCTTTCACGGAGCGCTCTTGGAACCTCCAGATTCCTCTGGTGTTGTGCAAAAATGTTCGACTGTCCCCGGCTCCAACTCTACCTTCAGTCAGTACTTATCTATCTAAACTTATCAACATCCTCGAGGCGCCTGGGTGGCTCAGTTGGTTAAGCGTCCAACTTCGGCTCAGGTCATGATCTCGTGGTCCGTGGGTTCGGGCCCCGCGTCGGGCTCTGTGCTGACAGCTCAGAGCCTGGAGCCTGTTTCAGATTCTGTGTCTCCCTCTTTCTCTGACCCTCCCCTGTTCATGCTCTCTCTCTCTCTCTCTCTCTGTCTCAAAAATAAATAAATGTCAAAAAAAAAATTAAAAAAAAAAACTTATCAACATCCTCAACAGGACAAGGGCCTTTTATTAAACACGACACATTTCCTTTAGAGGGCATCCGAGACAGAAGACTGCCAAGAACGAAGCACCGTGTGCATAAATCTGGTACGGATGTTGGGGTGGTGTATTCTGCTGTGTTTGTCTAGGGGCTGAGTCCGGGGTTGCCTCCTCATGAAGGGAAAGGGATGATTGTTATGTGTAAGAATCACCCGGAGATGAGGCAGATCCCGAAAAAGGATCTGGCGATGTGGAAGCCACACCTGTGACTGGAGAGATTCCCTCTTTAGGCTTCTCTCTTGGGCCCAAGAATTCAGGATGTGTTCAAGGCTTCCAGGAAGAGAGATCTAGGTTTTATCTGGGGTTGCAGCTCTACGCCTACATGACTTGATAGCCTGGAAACGCTTCTCGAGAAGAGGCCACGTACGGCCACGGAAGCACGTA
The DNA here is from genome assembly GCF_028749965.1 of Puma concolor. Lineage (NCBI taxonomy): Eukaryota > Metazoa > Chordata > Mammalia > Carnivora > Felidae > Puma > Puma concolor. The sequence continues at coordinate 121,705,998 of NC_141669.1, read as the reverse complement.
CAGCTAGCATTCCGCTTTCAGGGACACCGTGTGATAATTCTGTTCTCTGCGAGTATTCAGCAAAGGCACCAGCCCCTGATGAAGGCAGGATGTACATCAGAAGTGAGCAGGCCCGTTCTCTTTGACCACCAATTCTTCTAGAAATATGACCCACGGATACACTTTTACATGGCATATGCACAAGAATTATTTATTGAATCCGTGTTTGTGATAACAGGTCACTGGAGAGAACCTCAACGTACGTATTTGGGAGATTTTTAAATTTCAGAAATGATATGTTTCTAGATGCCTATAATGGGAGCCATTGGGAAGGATGCAGACTTTGTTCATGGACCGATACGGAACGATATCCAAGATATGTTGTCAAGTGGAAGAAACAGAGAACAGGAGGATACATACAGCAAGCTCTGTAGACGCAGCCTTGCAAGAGTATTTCCAAGGAAAAGACTTTGTGGGGATTAGTGTTAGATTGAGCTGTGTCTCATCGTCTGGGCTGGTCCCTCCTTTTTAAAAAAAAAAATTTTTTTTTTTAACGTTTATTTATTTTTGAGACAGAGAGAGACAGAGCATGAATGGGGGAGGGTCAGAGAGAGAGGGAGACACAGAATCCGAAACAGGCTCCAGGCTCTGAGCGGTCAGCACAGAGCCTGACGCGGGGCTCGAACTCACGGACCGCGAGATCATGACCTGAGCTGAAGTCGGACGCTTAACCGACTGAGCCACCCAGGCGCCCCCCCCAAAATTTTTTTTTTTAATGTTATTTTTATTCTTGAGAGAGAGAGAGAGAGAACGAGCAGGGCAGGTGCAGAGAGAGAGGGAGGCCCAGAATCAGAAGCAGGCTCCAGGCTCTGAGCTGTCAGCACAGAGCCCGACTTGGGTCTCGAACCCATGAACCATGAGATCATGACCTGAGCCCAAGTCAGGCGCTTAACTGACTGAGCCACCCAAGCACCCCTGGGCATGGTCCCTCCTAACCTGGGTGTTCTGGTTCCCTGGGAGTAGCTGTCCGAGTACCTGGCATGGTTTCTGACACATGGAAGGTCTCCATTTTTTCTGGAACCCCTCCAGGGACAGAGCCCACCACTGCACTTCTTTTGTGCGTCACGATGCCCGTTCTCAGGAGAAACCCGATGTGAGCCCCTGTGCCTCTTTCAAACCTCTAGCAGGAGTCCCGGCTTGGCTTGGGAGCAGGGATCGCTCACTTCAGGAGGGCTAGTACCTTGCGCGGATGCGTAGATTCTCAGCCCGATCTTCTTCCAGATTCTCAGTAGCTCCGACGTAGACGCCAAAGCTGGGAAGAAACATCCACACTTTTGAGATAGAGTTTCCGCGGAGCGCGTGGTCAGAGGCCACTGCTGTTAACACGTCCTGACACATCTCCGGACACGGAAGCCTGTCTCCCCATTTGGTAAGTTCTTCATTGCTGTGTTCTTGGCCCTCTCCTGTACAGGGATAGATCTTCCGAAACGCTTATCTGGCTGCCTCCAAGTTCAAGGCTATTGGCCATCTCGGCTCTGTTTTATGTGTTTTAATTAATTGTTACTCTCTTGTGCCTGTGCCCTACGGTGATTTTTTTTTTTTTTTTTTAAACCACAAAGAGCAAGCTTAAGAAAATCAAATAAATAAATACTAATGAACACAGAAATGAGGCCTGGGGAGGTTAATTGAGTTTCTGGGGCTGCAAGGCAGCCCGGGAGCCGTTGTCGGCTCTGGGACGGGGGGGGGGGGGATGGAGGGGGCCGGTCTGGCCACCTCCTCCGGGCTGACCGCTTTGCCATTTTACTGCCCGAACGAGGGCCTCCTTCGCAGCAAAGATATAAATGGAAGTAACTTTTTCAGCAACTTTTGGGTCTTTTTCCACTTAGGAATATTGATTTTTTTTCTTCACTCAGCCTGGGACGGAGCTGAGTAGATGAGTCTTTCCGGGTCTGAACACCAAGCCTGTGGGTGTGGTGCCCACTTGCATGAATGTCAGTGAAGGAGGGCTGTGGCTATCTCCCTGAGCCCACAGCCTCACTGGGATGGCCTGATTATGTAAAAGCTCTGAGACACCATAAAAACCTGGCCCGGTTTATACATGGGAGGAGGCAGTTATATGATGTACATTATACTGTTCTAATCACACCATTTACTTTAATGAGATACAAAATTGTGCCAGTTTCACAATTATGATATATATCAGGGCTTAATTATATGTACAGGATGGCGTGTTTGATTGAGCACATGGAAATGGAGATTTCCATTTTACACGCTTCCCCCACTTTCCCCAACCAAGAAGCATCCAGACCTTTCGGGCTTATGGGCCTGCTGGGGAATCGACCCACACCACACACTAGCTTTCAGAATAACCAGGAAACACTGGAACCCCATGACCAGAGACTGGTCAACAAGGAGACTGAGTAAATAAAAGTGAACATGATAAAAATATCATGGCTTTGAGAGCCATGCAAAAGCATCTGGCTTCAATTTGCAGGGATTTTCTCATTTGTTAAATGACAAAAAAAAAAAAAAAGAGCTAATAAAAATTCTGTGGTTAAAGGTCTTTTAAAAAGTACTAGAAAAGCAAGTTGAGAGCTGTTGCTGCATTTGTTACTGATTACGGGCAAAAAAATAGGGACAAATATTGACCTCGTGACTTGGATCTGGACGTGCTGATGAGGCCCTAGGGACCTGGGTGTGTGTCACTTTTGGATGCCCGGGGAACGTGGGTCGGGGGGCAAGAGGGAGAAGCCCCTGCCAGGCCCCTGCTTTGTTGCATGAGTGGCTTTGGGAGGGTCATTCTCGCATTCTGGCTCCACTTTAGGACATGCCTCCAGCGGTCAGGAACGTGCCCCCTTAGAGGCACCTGGTACAGGGGGGAATGCAAAGTGAGAAAGAAGAAATGGAAGGCGAGAAGGAAGGATGGGTGACTGTCTTCTGTGTCCCTGGGTTTGGAGTAGGTGCTGGGCAGCACGTCGAGGGTGACCCCATATCTCCAGGAGGCAGGGAGTGAGGCAGCCGATTTTAGGAACACTTGTTCCCACCCAGAACTACCAAATGACTCCCAGAAAAGTCTGTGCTGCCTGGGTTTGGGGAGCGGGCGGCTGCTCTTTGTTCGTGCTCTGCAACCCTGACGCTAGGGAGAAAGAGTTAGCGGTCCGTTAAGCAAGCTGCGTTACTCAGACCTGAGAGCAAGTGAGTATCTCATCCATTTGTTGGCTCACTTCCCTTACCCATTCTTCATATGAGCCCCTACTATGTGCTGGTTCAAATGCTGAGGCCTTAAGAATGCAGAATGAAGAAAAACGAATCCTGCTCTCGGGACTCTGAGACCTTCAGCATCTTTTGGCTGCCTTAGACAATGCCCGGGAATGGTGTAGCCCAGTGGCTGCAAGAAAATAGGCCATACTTGTGGTAAGTAGTGTCCTAGCTAAGGTTCACAGAAACAGGTATAAGGAATGTCGCCTTAGGTGGGTGTGATTTTGCAAAAGAGAAGACGGTTGAAGTAGCAAGAGAAATTCGCCAGGTTGGAGAGAGAACTTCTGGTCAAGGGGTTTGGGACATAAAAGGCAAAAAGCCCCAAACAGTCAAGGGTTGTGAGAGGTCTGCGGTCTGGCCACATGGACACTGGCTTTTAGCGAAGCGTCTTGATCACTGGATCCAGCCCAACTCAATTCAGTGACAGCTTTTTGATTCACATCTAGAGCTCTGTCCAGGCAGCTGATGTCCTCTGTGGGGACAGGGGAGCACGGAGACTAATAGGTGAGACTCAGGTTTTGTCCAGGATGGGTTTCAAGTCTAGGTGAGGTAGGGGCGCTTGGGTGGCTCCGTCGGTTGAGCGTCCGACTTTGGCTCAGGTCAAGATCTCACGGTCCGTGAGTTCGGGCCCCGCGTCGGGCTCTGTGCAGACCGCTCAGAGCCTGCTTCGGATTGTGTGTCTCCCTCCCCCGCTCATGCTCTGTCTCTCTCTGTCAAAAATAAAATAAACATTAAAAAAATTATAAAAAAATGTCTAGGCGAGGCAGAAGCACGCAGGTCTCCTGTACGGGGTGTGCCGGGGCAGTGCATCTGGGAGGCTCAAGGAGATGATTGCTGGAAACAGGGGAGAGACCACGTGTTCCATAAGCAGTCCAGGAAGGCTTACTGGACAAGGATGAGTTAGGGCTGGGCCTCTGAGGATGGGAGAGTAAAGACCTCCTCCTAGGCAGAGGAGGATGCATGAACAAAGGCGTGGAAGGCAGGCATGTGACATTATTTCTACTGCCAAAGGCCAATGAACCTTCCAAAACAGACAGTCTCCAGGTTATGCATCAGGTCCTCCGGGGGATTAAATAGAAATTACTGGGACTCCCTTCCAGAAATTCAGATTTTGAGTGGAACACACATTTCAGCACACCCTGCAGGGGATCCTGATGCCCAGCCCACAGGTGAGATTCATGTGCTGGGGATCAAGGACAGGCTTTGGGCATCTGTGGACATGGCATTGAATCATGGATTTGCTTTCTAATCATTTTGTGGTTTTGGGTAACAACGCTTGATTGCTCTTAGCCTCACATTCCTTGCTCTTAAAAAGTAATAAATAATAAAAGACTAGAGGGGTAGTAGTAAAAATAAATGAGATGATATGGGTCAAGTTGCGAACCCAATTTCTGGCCAAAAATAGGTGGTGGATAAATCTGTTTCTTCCTCTCCTTGGTTTAGTAAAACTGACATTGTCTTCTGGGGAAGTAAAAAAGCCCAAAAGGCACAATTCTTGGCCCTAGGAACGTGTCAGTCAGAGACAGGCAAGACATTTGTGTTCTGGAATAAATCGTTAGGCACAAAGAAGATTCCTGGACTTTCAGCATCTTTTTCGTGCCTTAGACGATGCCCAGAATCCTCCAACAATGCCCTTTAAACGTGAGTATTAAAAAGGTTTTGTATTCGGTGAATGTACAGGGACCCCGAGGAATATCAGCAGATTAAGCCCTTGAGAACTCACACTTTAGTAAGAGTTAGTGAAGTGACAGCTTAATGCTGACGTGATAGAGGAGTGTCAGCTCTCCAAGTTCACAAGTCATGGTCTGAGTCCAGTGCTTTGTGATGCCCTACAGATGGGACCGCCGTGTCTGGTTATACCCTGACCATCTCTAGAGGAGCCGTCCCCATAGTCTACAATGTGGATGGCACCTCCTAAGGTCATGTGGTCTGTCACCTGCACAGCTGTCTTTGGGGGGTCTACCCAAGGGCTTCCTTAAAGCCGATTTCATCAGGAGGGTGAGAGTGCAGGTAGGGACACACGGCCACAGGTACTTCCTTGCCTTCAGATAAGCCCCGTGGTACAAAGTGAGGTTCCACGGAAGGTTCTCTTTAAAGATAAAGAGAGGTATAAGCCAGCATCTTATTCAAACTCTCCATTTTGCAACTGGGGAGCTCAGGTTGCGTTGCGAGAACGGGGCAGACCTGGCACCAGAGCTCGGGGTTCTTTGGCCTGTAGGGTCAGGGGTAGGTGTCCCCGTCTCTGAGGGCCGGGGCAGAACGTGAAGGCTCTGGCCAGGGCAACGTCCCGGAAAGGACGCTCCGCTGCCGGCTCGCCTCTGGAGAAGCTCTGCGGTCCCAGCTAACCAAAGGTTTTGGTAGCAAAGCATCTTCCGACTGCCTGTCCTTCAGCCCTGGGAGCCACTAACAGAGTCCTCTCTAGGCCCCAGCCCAGGTCTCAGACGGTGGATTTGCTCATCAAGGCCGGGGAGAAGCTTTGAAGAATCCACTTCCCCTTTGCCTGCTGAGTTACAAGAAATGGAGAGAGAAGGGCCCTAAGAGCCAGGAAGATAGGCGGAGGCAGCCACTGGAGGAAAAGGAAAGTGAGATCAAGGGCAAGGGTGGGCGGGAGGGGGCTGCTCCCTCCTCCTCTGACCCTCCCGCTCTGAGCACCTCTTGAAGCCTCACGGGGAGCCCGGGTCCGTTCCTGTGCAGGGACCTGAGCTGTGCCTGCGGTCGGCCTGCCAGACGTGGGGCACCTCGGGGCCTGCCTGTGGGTCTGGTTCCCTCGCCCCAGGGTCTCCTGGGAAAGCAGAGATGAGGCGGGCCAGCCTGGAGCACTTTCGGGCAGCAGTGACTTCAGTGCTTGTCCCCAAAATAAATGCACCACAGACAAGACAATGTGGTCAGGGGCCGAGGACTTACTGTAAATACTAGCCTGGGGCTCCCTATTTCTGTTCCGATGACTCCCTGAGGGGGGGGGGCGGGGAGGCCAAACCCTTCCTGGTGCGTTCTCTTCTCACTGCCATCTCCAAGGAAAAATCTTGGCCTGGGCTTTCCTCACTGAGCTGCCCCAGGGACCCCTTGGGGGATTTGGGCCAGGGACCCTACCTCCCAAGGTGGGTTTAGACCCAGGGTCTGACTTTCCCCAAGAAAGGGGTGCAGACTCTAAGTGTGAGGTACTGTGGTATGTACTTACATATTCTTTTTGTTTGTTTCAAAAAAAAAATTTTTTTTTAACGTTTATTCATTATTGAGAGAGACACACACACAGAGCAGGAGCAGGGGAGGGGCAGAGAGAGGGGGAGACACAGAATGTGAAGCAGGCTCCAGGCTCCAAGCTGTCAGCACAGAGCCCGACGCGGGGCTCGAACTCACGGACCGCGAGATCATGACCTGAGCCGAAGTCGGTCGCTGAACCGACTGAGCCACCCAGGCGCCCCTGTACTCACGTGTTCTTCTACGCACGTCTCATGACAAGTCCGAAACACGAGTATAAGAGGAGTAACATCCATTATGCACTTAGTGTATACCAGGCACTGTCTTAATGGCTTTCCGTGTTTCAGTGCATATATGGTCCCTCCCAAAGTCATAGGACGTAGATCGTATTCCTGTACTCATTCTATGCTTGAGAGAATCAAGACAAAGGCATAAAGGGTCTTGGCCAAGAGTATCCCATCAGGAAGCCTGAAGTTCAGCCCAGGCAGCTTGGCTCCAGACCTGCATTCTTACCTCCTCCACTGCACGGGGAAGATGGTCATGACCTCATTTCGCAGATGGTGGAAAAACCGTGTGGAGAGGAGTAAAATCGTTTGTTGAAGGGCATGCGGCAAGTGGGTAGGAAGGGTGGATTTGAATCCAAGTCCGGTGGACTCCAAAGGTCCTCCCACTGCGCTGGGGCGCCTCCTAGAGGCGATTGGGCAGCGTGTCGGTGAAGCCTCTGTTGGGACCCCTCCCCAGGTTCTGGGCAGCAGCTGCTTCCCAGTGTCTATACTTAGCAGAAAACCAATCCACATTCACGCACACCCCCATGGAACCTTCTAGTTTGTGCGAGTTTACTGTTTCCAAGGCAAGACGGCCCCTGCCTTGGGCAGGTTGACCTGATTGTGGTGTTTCCTGTCTCTAAAGTCTCTGGTGCCCCAGAGGCATCTCCCTCAGAGTTCTTGCAGTCTTGAGTGGGCACACTGCATTTGTAAACTGACTCCTGCCAGGAAATCTCACCGTGAACTCAGGGGGTGTCCGGCCCACTCAGGAGATGGACATTTATCTCATCCCATTCAACGTGTCTGCTATAGAACTAAGAAGCCAGGCGTTTTCCTCTTACGAGGGAGCGGTTGATAGGGTTGCAGACTGGGAAAGAAGAGACGGCGGTCCGAGTGACCACACGCAGCAGAGGTTAAATGCTGGGTCGTTTCTTTCAAGCAGATCTGCTGAGGCCACGAGCAGGAGTCATACCTTCCTGCTGGCACAATGCACTCAGGGGGGATGCCAGGGCTGGCTGAGAGCAGGCTGCTTTCTGCGGGCAATACAATTGTGGCATCTCATCACTTTGCCTTGGCCCCTAAGATGCTCATAAACTTGTACTGAATTGTCACAACTTTTATCAAAAAAGTTCTTGAAATACTTATACTCTCTTCATCCTCTACATACTTGTTCCTTTGTTTGTTTGTTTTTTGTTTTGGATATGTCTTCTAAAAAACTTCTATTTTATCAGAGCTCTTATTATAAATCACCCGGGATTCAGAGTCAGATAAGTAAAATCCTACATGAGTCTGCTGATATAAGGCATCCAGAAGAGTCAGATTTTTAAAGTTTATTTAAAAATGTTTTGATGTTTATTTATTTTTGAGAGAGAGAGAGAGAGAGAGAGAAGGAGAGAGAGAGAGAGACAGACAGAGGTGAGCAGGGGAGGGGCAGAGGGAGAAAGAGACACAGAATCGGAAGCAGGCTCCAGGCTCGGAGCTGTCAGCACAGAGCCCGATGTGGGGCTCGAACTCACGAACCACGACGTCATGGCCTGAGCTGAAGTCGGATGCTCAACCGACTGGGCCACCCAGGTGCCCTGAAAATAGTCAGCTTTATAGTTGCAGAGGATAAAGTGGTGGTCGCCAGTGGCTGGAATGGAGAGCTGCTGATCAAAGGGCACAGAATTTCATTTTCGTAAGAAGAGGACATTCTACAGATGTGCCGTTCAACATCATACCTGTAGACGACGATACTGTATCGCACACTTAGGACTCCGTTGGGAGAGCAGATCTTATGCTAAGCGTCCTTACCGCAACGAAATAAAAAAAAAAAATTGTAACTAGTATGTGCCAAGTGCTATACAGTTTAAGTTCACATTCCCTATCCATTCATTATTTGTTTACTTATTTCTCAAATACTTTTTGAGCATTTCCCGTAAGCCAAGCTGTCATTCTCACGCTGGGGATACTTTAGTGTGCAAGGCTGACGAGGACCCTGCCTTTCTGGGGCTCAGTATGTAGCGTGGGGGTCAGTCATTAAACAAGTAAAAGGCACACACGGGCACACACACACTCACATGCGTGCACAATTTCACCAGCGGGGCCGGCGAGTGGTAAGTGCTCTGGAAACAAATGTAGAACAAGAAGCGTGTCTGGGCGGTGGGGCGGGGAGGTGGGGGCTTTGCTCTTTTATTTAGGGTCACCCACGAAGCCCTCTCAGCTGAGAGGTGAGCAGAGGTCTGAAGAAACAAACCACGGTCACGTGATCATGGGGGGAAAGGCAGGCAGGGCCCCTAACCTTTGCAAAAGCCCAGGGAGCGTTAACGCCACCAGGAGCTTTAAAAAATTAATTTCTTTTAATAGAGGAGGAATCTGAGGCCAAACCAGGTTTGCGATCCAGGACTGTGTTATTTCCCTTAGAGCGAGGCACTACGATGGTTACATGTGGAGGATTTGGGGCTGGACTGACCTGGTTTTGAATTCCAGCTCTCCCACTCATGAGCTGGATGGACTGGAGCAAGTTCTGACCTCTCTGTGCCTCAATTTCCTCTTCTGTCAAATGGTGATGAACACAGTCCCTGCCTTGTTGAAATGTTTGGACAATTAAGCGGTTGGCTCAGTGTCTGGCCCGAGGTTGGCACCCAGTACGTGAAAGCAGTTACACAATACTGCCGATGATCCGTCAAAGGAGACCGGGACAGACCCCTAAGTCACCCGGCGGACAAAAGTGAAGTCCAAGGACTTGCTTCTGGGGAACTCGCTGACCTCCTTCATCTCTGCCAGGGGCTCAGGGAGACTTAATTCGTACCAGAGAGGATTTCCTTGCATGCTGGCGCAGGGCAGCCCTGGGAAGCAGGACGGGGGTGTTGCTCTCTCTCTCTCGGGTCTCTGCGAGCGGGATTTGAGGCTCCCCTCCCGTGGCATTTGGAGGTGGTCTAACGGGGCCATTGAAGTTGCCCAATGAGGGGTGGGGTCGACACCCAATGAACAATATAGCTACTTGGCCTTTCCTACAAACTGTGCAGTGAAAACCTGAGTCCTGCCCTCCACCCACCAGCACGTTTCTTCAAGAATACAGAGGGAGATGCACAGGGGAGGCAGAGTTAATCAGAGCCATGCCGAATGGGCTACAGCTTTGGCCCTGGATGGCCGCGTGAATCACCTGGGAGCATGCATATAGAGAATGATTTTTTGCTTCAGATAAAGCCCTCACTGGCCTCCTCTCCTGGTATGTGAGGCTCTGGGTCTCGGACATGATTGCTTTACCACGAGGTAAGGCTACAACCTTCAGCTGTAAGGAAGAGGGCAGGAGGACAGGAGGGCAGGTAGGGTAACCCACTCAATCTGGTTTCCCTGGGACTTGCCTGAGTTTAGCACTGGAGGTCCCGCCTACATTGGGGTAGATGGTCACCCTGGAAGCAGAACTGATTGTCTGAATGACCTCTATGCCTTTTGGGGAAAAAATGCTGACTGCCAGGCCCTCCTTGGACCTCTTGAGTCTGCATCTCTGGGAGCGGGATCCAGGAATCTGTGTTTTTCAGAAGTCCCCTTAGTGGTTCCAAGGGAGCCTGCCAGGCAAAATGGTGGGTAGGAGCACCCCCTGAGCCCTCACCAGTCACTGTGAGCATCCTGCCCAGAAGCAGTGGACAAAATGTACCCCCAGGAGGGAACTTCCTAGGGGAGAAAGTTGGAGGAGGAGGTGGGAAGAAACTCTGAACTCCAGGAATGGTGGGGGATGGGCACGGGAGGTGGCCCATCAGGCTCATATGGCCAGATAATAATTAGGGGACAGGTAAGGGGTTTCCTATTCCTTCTCTATGGACATCTGTAGCTTGCCACAAGGAGCTTTCTCTGATGGAAGCCCCAAGAAAGAGCAGGGTTGATTTGGAATTTATTCATTTATTCGTTCATGCACGCACGCAAACACGCATGCCGTACTCAGCAGGCATTTGCTGGACATCTGTGTGCCAGGTGTGGGTCCTAGTTTGGAGATACCACGGCGAGTGGGGCCAACTAAGGGCCTTCCTTTGTGGAGGTTCAATCCCGGTGGGGTCCGTGTAGCCACAGAAAGATCAGAAACTGAAGAGAGCCCATGCCTTCCAAATCTGCTCCATCCTTCCCCACCCTACCTGGTGCTCCAGGAGGCTGGCCCGTCACCTCGCAGGCCGTGATCAGAGGGATCATTTATTCCCTGGCTTCCTCCCTGCAGGGCCTCTGAGGACTGACCGCCTCCCTCCAGCTTGGCTTCTGCTCGGTGGTCCTCTCCTCGGGCCACAGCTGTCCCGCCTAGGTGTCTGCAACGGTCCCTTTCCCCGTAGGCCTGGGGAGGTAACGGCTTCTCAGTGATGCCAGCCCCAGGACGCTGCACCAGCTCTCCAGCTCTTCTGGGTCTGCTGAACCCCGCTTTCCCCGCTGTGACTGCCCCTTTACTACCCGCTCCTCGGTTACCCCATCGAGCGTGCCGTCTGTCTCTTCCCGGGACCTTCACCAACACAACCCTGAAGTGCATCTGCGTTCTAGAAAATAACGACTCAGTTCTGCAGACAGGAGTGTCATTCATTTTTAAAGAGACTTCCCACACTTATGCTTAGGGAATAGCAAATTTATTATTGTGTCAGTGAGGTAGGCTTTATGAGACAGTATGCTGACCATTAAGAAGTGTAAATGGCTAACAAACCGGAGAAGTCATCTTAAGTATAATAAAGTAAGTTACAAGTAAATGAAAATGATATCTCACTTTTGCTCTCTCTCTCTTTTTTAAAAAGTTTATTTATCTTGAGAGTGAGAGAGAGTAAGGAAGGGGGTAGAGAGAGAGAGGGAGAGAGGGAGAGAATTCCAAGCAGGCTCTGCTCTGTCAGCACGGAGCCAGACGTGGAGCTCGAACCCAAGAACTGTGAGATCCTAACCTGCGTCGAAACCAAGAGCTGGATGCTCAACCGACTGAGCCACCCAGGCCCCCCTCACTTTCGCTCTCTTAAACCCTGTTGCAGAGGTGTAAGTGAATCACTCAGAGGAATATATCAAGAGCCTTAAAGATTTTATTCCTATGGATCAAACGCTACTTTTGTTAAGAGTGTCCACTTAAGGAAATACTCAGAAACACAAAGATGTATGGGCAGAGATATCATCACAGAATGACCTAATAGTGACACATTGGGAACAATATAAATATTCTACAAAAGAAAGCTGGCGAAAGAAATTCGGCCGCTTCTGGAAGGCCGGCGCTTAAGTGCACGGACTCTGGCAAGAACTCATTTGGTTGCACACTCTTGTCACGGTGCTAAGTGCTTTGTGGATGCGGACCCTTTTAATCCTCCATGAGGAGGAGACAGAGAAGCCCCTAAGAAGCACTCAGTGGACACGAGCCTTTATGGATTTTGAAAAATTATTTTGTGAACTACTGAAAGAAGAGTTTGTGAAGAGTATTTAAATACGTAAACGTATTCATAGTATAAAATAAAAATAAGAATAAACAATAGCCAGAATTTAGAATAGCCCTCATTATTTAAGCATGAAGGACATACGCTAAAATGATGGCTGTTTGGATCTGGATGGTGTGATTACCGTAGACGTGAATGTTTTTGTTAGTTTTCAAAGTATTCAAAATAGATCATTATTAACTTGCTTCTCCCATCCTTCAATGTAAAGAAGTAAATGACAACAAAAACACAAATGGCCCACGATATCCCACCACCTCCCAGATATCTTTCGCGCACGCACACACACACACACACACACACACACACACACAGTGACCATGAGCCTAGCGCTCAGTTTAAAACTGTACGAAAAGGTACAAAAACAAAACCGAAAGTCTTCTTTCTCAACCACAAGCCTCCCAAATGAAACCATTGATAATAAATCCTTTTGATTCATTGCAGAATATATGCATATGCCAGCAGACCCAAGTTCTTTTCAAATAAGCCTGTATTGATTTTACAATCACAAAATTGTAGCACGCACGCATTTGAAATGTGGGCATTTTTACTGTCAGTGCCTTGAGCGGCAGATTGGGGCCCTGACCTGATTTGGAGGACAGGGGGGTTAGGCATCACTGCTTGGAGGGGGGATCCAGAATGAGTGGAATGGCCATTGGCTTGGGATCTAAAGGTCTTGGATGGGCTCTGAAGCTCACACAACCCCTTGGTCCTCAGTTTCCCCATCAGAGGAATGGTACAGATAGGAACACTGACATTTAACTTTGGAACAATAATCAGCGGTAATACACAAGTATTGATCCTTAAGTTCAAGATTGGTGGTTGCTGTTGGGTCTTCATGAGCATTGCTACCAGCTACTTTTCCATGTCCGTGCAAATTCTGGCGTTGGTTCTTCCCAAGGACCTAGACACTCTTGACTTCCCCAGTCCCCTAAACCTCTTCCTTCTGCTTCCAGTTTCCCTCCCTCTCCTTCAAACGAAGCTGAGTACATGTGTGTGTTTGTTTTGTCTTTATTTATTTAGTTTTTCTTTTTACTTTTCCCTATTTCCCCCTTGCCCTACCCGACTTCCTTAGAATTTGGGTCATTGATTGCACAAAAAAACAGGGAACCGTAGGGTTGAATGCTCATGTTGAGCAACACACATAATGTTCATAAAATTCACTGGAAGCTCTTTCTCTGGGTGCAGTTCCCTACTCACTGAACTCATGTGACTTTTGAATAAATCACTCATCCTCTTGAAGCTTCCGTTTGTTCTGTGTGCAAAAAGAGATGGCTGGATAGATTGGGGCACAAAGCGATCACGGATGTGTCGGTGCTAGAGAAACTTCCATCTTCTCAGTACAGAGGAAAGATGCTGTGGGGCTTCACGGCAGCATTTGAAACCAGGGGGGGGTCACTGACTTCACGTGGAGGGTCGGGCCCTTTTACCAGAACACGTGCCATCAGGGAGCCAGGGCAAGATGGCTGCAGGAGTCCGCCCCGAGGTCCCATGTGGATGCAGGGCCAAGCTTTCATCCACAAACTCACGGAGTTCGTGCTGTTCTTTGGTTTGTGTGCATAGAGAGATTGGGTTGGAGTCTTTGCCCTTCACTCACCTGCCAAGCCCTCACCCAGTCAGGTTTCAGAGCGTTCTTCTGCAACACGGGCACGATGTTTTGGGACCGCTGTTGTGACAATAAGATGAAGTCATTGCAGCAAAAACGCTTTGCAGACACCATGATGTTAGGAGCATGTAAGGCATGGTCTGAGTCCAGATATTGGAAAATGAGCCCTATGGTAGTGAGAACGAAAAGATCCCTTTCTTGGGGCCCCTGGCTGGCTCAGTCAGTAGAGTGTGTGACTCTTGGTCTCGGGATCATGAGTTTGAGCCCCACATTGGGAGTAGAGATTACTCAAAAAAATAAACAAACAAACCTAAAAGAAAGAGATCCCTTTCTTCATTTATTTTTTCCAGTAAACATGAAACACGTAAACAGTCTTTGCTGGGTACCATGTAGCCTTCTCAGTACTTGACAAATATCAACACATTATCTTGCCCTAGTTACCCAATGAAAAAGGTACAACTATCGTCCCTGTTTCGCAGATGAAAAAACTGTGGCACAGAGAGGTTAAGTCACGTGCCCAAAGCCACACAGCTAATAAGGGGCGGGAGTGGAACCCAGGCCATCTAGCTCCAGAGCCTATGCTCTTCAGCATCACTTATGCTGTCCTCTTTGCTAGTGTCATTTGGCATAGTAAAGATAACATGAGGCTTGGAACAGGCTGCTTGTGTATCTTAGCCCTGCCACTTGCCTGGGTGGCCTTGAGAAGGTTAATTAGCCTCTCTGAGCCTTGATTTCCTTATTTATAAAATGGAAATAGAGGCGCCTGGGTGGCTCAATCGGTTAAGCATCCAACTCTTGATTTCAGCTCAGGTCACGATCTCACGGTTTGTGGGATAGAGCCTTGCACTGGGCTCTGCACTGAGCGTTGAGCCTGCTTGGGATACTTTCTCTCTCTCTTTGCCCCTCCCCTGCGCCCTCTCTCTCTCTGTCTCAAAATAAATAAACTTAAAAATATAAAATAGGAATGAATATGCCCACATCATACAATTTTTGCAGAGGGTAAACTGAGGCACACTGTCTGGTCCACATGGGCACAATGAGGGTGCACAGGGAATGTGTGTTAAATCTGCATGTGGGACGTGAACCCAGCCTCTGTCACATGTCGCGTCTTCGCTTGCTGATTGAGTTTAGACTTGCCCATGCTGTACCCTCTTCCCTCCCAGAGGGACGTCCCGTCCTCGCCACATCCCTCAGGGGGTGCGGGACCCTACCTAGGCCAGCACACCACCCCAGATCGGGATCTGCCTGCCCTGCAGATTGGGGAGGGAAGCTCTGTTTACAGGCCTGAACACATTCAACAATAACAGCTTTTCAGGCCCAAGGAGTCTGTTCTCAGAATCCTGTTTCCTTTGGGTTCTGTATAGCAAACACGGACCCACACTTTCCTGTCTACCTCCCTTCCCAAAGCTTGCCAGTTAATGTTAGGTTTGGAGGGAGGCTCCGATGAGGGCCTGCCCACGTGGGGTTAAGGTTACCAGTGGACTCTGCCTCTGGCCAGACTCAGTGGGAACGCAGCAGCCACTTCCTGAAGCTCAGTGGGGGCAGAGCCACGGCCTGGGCAGTGGGCGGTGGGCGGGCCCAGCATTTCCAAGATGCTGGGAGCCCCGCCTCGGCAGACCAGACCCACAGCCCAGGGTTTTTGCAAAAGAGGCAGTGAGTGTATCCAGCAGTCTGGATAGAATTTTAACTTTAGATATGGTCTGACACCAGCTGCAAAAACCTGATCGGGGTCGGGGAGGGGAGTGGGGGGGGCTCCGTCTGCCCCTTTAAGGGATACATGCTGACAGATTATCTTGATAATAAGGATAATAAATCAAGCCACAGGACTTTACTCTCCATGAAAGGCATCACAAACCAGGTATTGGTTAAAAAATAAATAAATAAGAAGTGTGTACCAATTAAGAATAAAACTGACGGTTTATTACACTCCAAGCTTTAAGGCCAATAGAGACTAGAAAAACACTTGGTTTGGCCTCCTCTATTGAGACATAATAATTAGGCAACTATGTAAATAACCTTATATTAAAACATGAGACAGGCTGTCATTTGCTCAGGGGTTCCTTGGTTTTGTGTGTGTGTGTGTGTGTGTGTGTGTGTGTGTGTTTTCCATTGGATCATAAGGATCAGCCTGTGATCCTGGTTCTCTGAATTGGGCAAAACTTTTTCCCCCCTTTCTGGCTATTCTACAAATTGTTACCCTGTCTTTCTTTTGCTGTGGATGGGCTTCTCCAAGACTCATCTTCCCGCTTGTTGGCGAGTTTTGCTGTTGAGCGAGCTCTGAGAGATCCTTGTTCACTTGGGTGTCCCATAAGCCTGGCTTAGGCACAACCCACATGTGGTGCTCTCTGTATTAGGTGGTGAGGAGCCCTGTGAAACATTAGGCAGGAAAAGAAGAGACCGGGAAATCTCAGGACTGTAACATTTCAAATAATGACAGTGTTTTCACTGAGGTAGAAACTAAAAACAAGCAAAATATTTGAGCACTGACCTGCTGTAGACATGGCCAGCTAAGCCACCCTGTGTGTGCGTGCGTGTGTGTGTGTGTGTGCGTGCATGTGTGTGTGTGTGCGTGTGTGTGTGTGTGTGTGTGTGTGTGTGATGATTCTGGGCCCAACAAACGTTTGTTGAAAACGTAAATAAATGTCTCCCTCTGTCTAGAAAGTAAACTCCACCAGGGCAGGGTTTACTTCTTGCTTGCTGATGTGTCCCACACATGGAGAACTGTGCCTGACATGTAGCAGGCCCTCAGTTAATATATGTGGGAGGAATAGATAGTTGTCTTCAGCTCATGCATGTATGCTGTGTTCCCAAAGTCTTTCTGAAGCACCTACTTTGTGGCAGGAAGTGAGTTAGGTGCTGGAAATACAATCCCCAAAAGACTGACCTGGCTTTGTCTTTTCTGATCATTCGGGCAAGGGGAGGACAGGGAATTGGTTGAGCTAATGCTACACTGCTTTGTAAGCAATCGCTCAGGAGCATTTGGGGAGACTGCCTTGGAGGATAGACTAAGATGCCTCACCCAGACCCGTGGAGTGAAGGAACAGTGGATGGACAAAGACAGGACTGGATGGAGAGAACGTTCACCAAGAGGAAGTGAGGGAAAGCAAGGAGCCAGGAGGAACTGAGGATACCCTACGCAGTAAGAGTCGGGGAGTCAGGTGAGAGGTGGACTGCCCAAGCAGAGGCCAGATTGTACAGAGCCCCTCAGAAGGATTTGGATTTTACCCTAAAGACAGCACGAAGCCGTTGGTGGGTTTCTAGGGAATCAACATGGGAAATTTTGTGTTTTGGAAAGATCATTCTGGTTTCTGTGTGCAGGGGAGACTTAAAAGGGAGATCCCATCAGAGAGGGAGGCTCTCCTGTCAGCCAGGGCACCTGGATGGGGGTCTGGGGGAGAGTGGGGGAGGCTGCAGGCAGGAAGAGCTGGAGGGATTCCTGAGAGATTTAGAAGGAAGAGCTGACCAGGGTTGGGGCGGGGGGAGGAGAGGCAGTGGCAATGGGTGATCTGAGTTTGCTGTTTTGGTCAACTGAGTAGAGGGTTCGAAACAGTTCAGGTGCAACGTGGGAGAGAAAATTCACAGTGGGTCCATGTGTATGCCTTGGGATATGGGGAGTTTTATGGCCCCATTGAGATAATTCCTCAGTTTACTTTGAAGGCAGATGGTTGAGGAGGAGGAAAAAAGATGATTTACCAAATCGCGTGGACACACGTACGCATCTGCAACAAATGCCTGCGGATAAAGGGTGTGGATTGGTGTCCTGCGCTGGGCACGGTGGCTGTCTACCTTATTCAGATTCAAGGTCTTTCACCCAAAGTCTCCTGTGACTCTGGGGGCATTATTTAAAATATTCTCTTGGACGGTCTCTGGTGCCTTGAATATGAGTCCTCTTCTGGTAACTGGGAGTGGAGTGGACTCGGGAGTTGGGCCAGTCACCTTTTTCAGAAATAGTTCTCCTTGTTTTATGGGTTTTTGAGGTCCTCACCTGGCGTTCTCAAAGGGCTTGATTTCCTTCCGTTGTACTAATTTTGGAAGTGTGATTTTACGAAGCACGATATCAATATTGCAGAAGGAATAACCTCACGCTTAGAATTCATTCACTTGTCGATCTATATCTACCTACTTACCAGTCAAGTGCTTTGGAACTGGAGTTGAAGTGCCTGATGTGATCCCTCTCGGGAGAGACTCAGAGTGGGTGCTTTATCAAAGCTCTCCAGGTGATACTCCTGCGTGGCCAGGGTGGAGATTTAAGGTTCCACAAGAGCAGAGGCCATGTCTATTCCATCTCTGCCACGTTTCCAGTGTTTCGGG
The DNA here is from genome assembly GCF_028749965.1 of Puma concolor. Classification (NCBI taxonomy): domain Eukaryota; kingdom Metazoa; phylum Chordata; class Mammalia; order Carnivora; family Felidae; genus Puma; species Puma concolor. The sequence goes on along the minus strand of NC_141669.1, from coordinate 121,687,963 downwards.
CAGTGCCTGGCACAGAAGTAGTGTTCAATAAATATTTGTAGAATATATTAGTGCAGTTACGCACACATCAACGTTTATTGAGGCTTGCCAGATTTTTTTTTTTCTAATTGACGATGCACATTACCTTGTGTCATTTTCCACAGACAGTCCCCGGATACCAGGGTTCAGGAATTTAGTTACTACTGAATCATATTGGAACAAGGTTAGGATTTGTTGCTCTTTATCTCCTCAAGTACTGGCCTTTCTTCTCGGGCACTTTTTCTTGTCTGTGGTCCCCTGAGGCCTCTGAACTGCCCGTGATTAGGGGCAGAGGAAGTAAGCACAATGCTCCTTAGTCGGGGAAGGTGGCTGTCACTGTGCTGAGACCCCTTGTCCCTCTTTCAGGCACCACCTCAGGACTCCCCATCACTTAGAACAAATGCTAGGGGCACTGGTCCGAGTTTCTGAGCTGCAAGCCCAGAGATGCCCTCTCTGCCTTGTTTTGTCATGCCCTTCCGCCTCTGCGAAGCCTTGTCCATGCCTTACTTCCTCCTTGATTCCTCCCCTCTTCGTAGGTCCCCGGGGCTGTGACCAGAGACTATTTGGAGGTCTTACTTTCTCAAGTTATGGAGATGGCTGCCACAGTTCTCTTGACCCACGAGAGTGTCTAGCTGATGCAGCAGGACCTTATTTCACTTGACTCCAATTACCTGTCCTGAGCCCCTTCCTTATATTGCCAAGAGATTTCCTGCAGATATGTAGCCCCGTGATTCAGGCAATTATTCACGTATTCCCCCACATCATTAGTTTTATGGAACACTGCCAGGGGGCATATTTTTCGTTCCCAGGACTCCAGAGAATAAAGGAAATAGAACTCTTACCGTGAAGTCATATTAAGGAGTTTATTTCTTAGAAAATACCCCATAGCACTTTTGTCAAACCTTACGTAGAGAGACTGCACTTAGGAGAAGAATTATTTTTGCCTCACCCGCTGCCGTGAGAAGCACTGTCCAGGCTTCCTGCCTTCCAGAGCACGACTTTAGAAACAATTTCTGTGGTGTGTACTGACCCCAAAGGGGTGCCTGCGTGGCTGTAGGGAGGCCATGGTGCATGATGGGTCTCTCTGGGTTTAGGGAGGATGACTGTATAATTTAATCATCCAAATCATGATGCATGCGTGTGCGTGTGCGTGTGTGTGTGCGTGTGCGTGTGTGTGCGCGGGGTGATAACAGGCGTAAATCAGGACTTCCCAGCTCACTGGGACATATGATTACTCTAGACTTAGGGCTTTAATCCTACAATTGACTGAAATTTCCCTCCATGGGTCTGGCATTAGAGTAAAAACACTAACCAGAATTCAGCCAAACTGGACAAAATATTAGATTATAGTCCAGAGTGGCTGTTCTCGCCACTGAACTGGAGAGCAAAGGACGACGGGTCATATCAGTCAGCTCTTGCTACAATATGCTGTGCAACGAACGGCTGAACATCGTATCTTAAAGCAACAATCATCTATTCTCACTTAGTATACGGCTCAGTTGATCCCGGGGGGGCTTGAATCCAAGCTTCGGTCGGGTCCGGCTCTGCTTCACGTGTCTCTCCTTCTCCATGAACCAGCGTGCCAGCTGGGGTGTGCTCATCTCATGGCAATGGCACCTGAGCGGAAACATAAGCTGCCGCCTAACACTAAGCCTTAGACCTGGCGCTCTGTCACTTTCGTCCACATTCTGTTGGCCAAAACAAATCCTGAGGACCGGCCCGAGCTCAGTGGGGCGGAGAAATACACTGTGTCTTCGGCGAGAAGTACATCGACGGCACATACAAAGGGCACAGATTTGGGAAGGGGTAAAGAATCAGGGACAAGAGCATCATCTGTCACAGGGACCACTGGGCTAAAAGGGGGTTTGCTTCTCCCCAGACCTCCGTGGTGGGCTGGCTGAGTTTATTCAACCGGTTGCAGGCTGAGAAGGTAGGACGCCAGGGGCAGGATGCAGAGAAGTGGGCTCCTTCGTACTGAGAATGTGAGAGGAAGAGATGGGTAGAGACCCTCACGATTCAGAGCCCCGATCCTGTCTGTGAAATGAGGGTTAGGGTTGGACTCTTCCATACACCAATCAGATGGCGCATCTTACTTCCCACGGGATGGGGCTGGGGTCGTGAGGCTGGGGAGAAGAAGTGCTCATGCCCATGCTGAGAAGGAGGAGGGGAAACCCTCTGCCTAGGGGCTTGAAGCGTCTCCAGCTCACAGGCCCTTCTGGGGGATGTGCATGGGCCCACAGGGACCCTCCCCGCCCCCCCACAGGTGGACGTTTGCAGGCTTGCCCGGTGAGCGCTGGCTTGCCCATCTCACCCCACAAAGAAGAAGGGGCTCTTTCATGTTCAAGGATGGCGGAGGCAGCAGAGGTGGTGATCATGCAGACGGAGTGCTCATAGTCTGCAGAGCACCCAGTGGCGGGGGGCAGCCGGTGGTCACCAGATGTTGTAGGTTCCTTCCCACCCTGTTCTCCGCCCCCCCCCCCCCCCCCCCCCGCTACTATTCTCCTGGCTCAGGTCCTCTCGTCTCCGATGCGGCTCCTACAATCACTTCCTGGCTCGTCAGCCTGACTCTCGTCTCTACCGTCCTATATAGCACAGCTGGAGTGGCCTTTTCTAGTTTTTCATTATTTTACATAATTAGAAAAAAACGTAAAAAAATAATATAGAGAAGTGCACAGCTCTTACAGCTGACACCTACATATTTGCCATTTCAAATCAACAAATGCCTTCTGCCATATTTTATCTGTCATCTATTTCTCTATCATCTATCTATCCATCTATCATCTATCATTTATCTATCTATCTATCATCTATCTTCATAATCATGATCCTTTATTAAAACACAGCGTACACATGGAAACATGCAGGCCACAGTTGTCTAGCTGTTGAATTTTCACAAAGTGGACACAGTCATGTAACCAGCACCACGAAAACAAACAACATTACCAGCCTCTCCTTTCGCTTCCTCTGGTCATTCTGCTTCCCTTACCCCCCACCCCCACGACAGGGAACTGCCGTCATCAGGCTATGGCATGGGTTGTTTTGCCTTTTCTTTTCTTTTTTTTTTTCCTGGTCACACTTAAAAAAAACTATATAGTTGACACACAATAGTACATTCATTTCAGGTATGCAACGCAGTGACGCAACAGGTTTACACATTATGCTGTGGTCCTCACATGCACAGCCACCCTCTGTCCTGATGCAGCGCTATGACAATGTCATTGACTGTGTTCCTTATGCTATGTCTTTTATTCCCACGACTTCTCCATTCCAGAACCGGAAGCCTGGACCTCTCGCTCCCCTTTGCCCAATTCTGCCCATCCCTCAGCCCCCTCCCCTTTGTAGTTTGCCTGCTTTTGAACTTCACATAAATGTAGTCCCTCGATATATGCTCTTTGCACGTCGTGTTTATTCTGAATCTTCCCTTTACAGGATAACGTTTTTAAAGATAAATGTGAAGTCCTCTATGTTTTATTTTTTATTTTATTATGATTTTTAATGTTTATTTATTTTTGAGAGAGAGAGAGAGAGAGAGCACGAGTGGGGGAGGAGGGGCAGGGAGAGAGGGAGACACAGAATCCAAAGCAGGCTCCAGGCTTGGAGCTGTCAGCACAGAGCCTGACACGGGGCTCGAACCCACAAACCATGAGATCATGACCTGAGCCAAAGATGGGTACTCAACCCACTGAGCCATCCAGGCACCTCTATGTTTTAATTGTTCGAATTCTATTTCCTTCCCCGATGGCAGCCACATATCATAAATACAATCGTCAGTTCATGTCTTTATATGTTTACGTATGTGTATAACATTTGCTTTGGATGTGTTTTGTTTTTATTAAAAAAAACGGCTTCACAACGTGAGAAAGTTCTGCCACTTGCTTCTGTCACAGAGTAAGCCTTCTAAACTGCCCATCAGGTCATGAGACTCCCTTTCCTTTTTTCTTTTTTTCCTGCTCCCCTGACCCTTTCCAGACTGCTTCTGCCCCTTAGCATCCTGTGAGTCTAACATTGTGCCTGGTGCTGTATAACAATGTGTAGGGTGAATGAATGAATGAACAGAAGAACAAAGGCTCTTCATGCCTTGAGGAACTTGAAAATCCAGAACCAATATTTCCCTCCTCTACTGGTTCCCTCTTTGGGGGAAGGTTTTTTTTTTTTTTTTTTCTTTTTCCTTTTTTGACTGCTTTGTCAATGTCTGTCTATAAAACTCCCCAAGGACTTAAGGCCGTCATCAAGCCCAGCCTAGACATTTGACTTTATAAAGTGTTCCATTAGAAGAAGCAGACCTTTCAGAGCTGTGTAAGATCTCTGTAGCTGGCTCCAGATCTCTCTTCTTGGAACGGGGGACACTAGTGTTTTTCCTAGGCTTTTGCTTACTTAGAGCAAAAGTAAGTTTAGGACACACAATTCTCAAGGGGGTCTAAGGAGGTCACAATGTTAAATTCACACCCCTACAAATGGCTAAGACATCACTCATTGGACTTGGCCAGCTCTGGGGTTTTCATCAAATTGTGTTGGCCCTTCCATGTTCTAGGGAGAGGCATAAAGGGGTGGATCAGGACCAGAGGCAGATGGGTCATTGTTGATGGTCACTGTTGAAGGGGAAATCTCAAGGCGGTGTTGGGAAAAGAAACCGTAGTCCTGTCCCGTGTGGCCAGCCTTACTATTGTTGATAGTTCCCCAAACCCCAGGGCTTAGTCCTTAGGACTTATGTCCCTCCAGCCCTCCCAGTCCCTTCCTTCACCCAGGGCTCAGTCTCCATCCTCACGGACAAATGCCCTTTTAGATTTTGAATGGATCTTGGTTAACCCGCTGACCACATGATTTGGATAAGCTTGTGACCTCTCTGACATTAGTGTCCTTAACTGAGCTGTGAACATAAATCAGATTTCTTGACAAAATTAAACTACGATAAAGGCAGTAAAGGATGTGAAATGTCTGGCTTCTAGATGGCACTCATGGTATTTTTCTACTTGTGTGTACAGGTAGATGAAACAGTAGAAGAAAATATTACAGTTATGTTAATGCACCTCCATGCATTTTCTGTGTGTTTTTAGTGTCTGACTTTATTTCTAACATTTTACCATAAACATTTTCTCATCTCATTAAAAATACCTGCTCTGCATTGCTTTCGATGGTTGCATAATATTCTAACATGTGGTTGCACTGTGAATACACCTAATCTTCCCACATTGTAAGCCACTATATTCATTTTCAATTGAAAAATTTTTAACGTTTATTTATTTTTTTTTGAGAGAGAGAGAGAAGGGGAGGGGCAGAGAGAGAGGGAGTCACAGAATCTGAAGCAGGCTCTAGGCTCCGAGCTGTCAGCACAGAGCTTGACGTGGGGCTCCAACCCATGGACCATGAGATCATGACCTGAGCTGAAGTCGGACGCTCAACTGACCGAGCCACCCAGGCGCCCCTATTTTTTATCGAGGCAAGTTCTGAGGTCAGCCCACCCTGATTTTGCTTTTTTTAAAAAAAAAAAAAAAAAACAACTCATTTGCAAACAATGTGTCTTCTATTATTTTTGCTTTGCTTTGTTTTGTTTTCTGCCTGGGATAGTTATAATTTATTTATTTTTCTTGATGTTAAGCTGTGGGTTTTTTTTTTTTATCAGTTATGCTGGGTGCAACATAGATCATTTTGTTTTGCATTTTTAGACCATTTCTTTCAGTTCAAGAATGTTCTATAGATTTGATTGGTGTTTCAGTGTCATTACTTTTGGGAACACTTTTTTAGGAACACGTGCTTCTTTTCCTTTTGTAAATTGGATCACTTTTCTCTGTTCTTCATATATGCCATCTGTTTGCTCATTATTTTCAACTCTAGATTTTAAAAGATATATTTCAAAGTTACTATTTCTCTGAAACTCAGTTTTCTGCAGTATAAATTCTGCTCTTCATTCCTTCTAATGTAAACTGTGATTCTAAGAGTGCTTTTATAGTTTCTTTGCCTGATTTGGGAACTTGGCCAGACTTTTCTTCATCTCAGCCTATATATTCCTTTTGTATTTTGTCTCATTTTTAATCTCTTTTCCCCCTCTAGAAGTCTTGCCGTCTTGCAATGTATTGAGAAAAAAAAATTACGTGTACTTTCTAAGATCTTCCATTTTTTTAGTAAACAAATTTAGAGGCATTTCTTTTCTCTGTACCTTTAGGGACACATGCCAGAGCAATATAGGGTAAACCATGGTCCACGGGCCACAAACTGGTCCATTCCCTGTTTTTGTAAATAAAGTTTTATTGGAACACAGCCACACTGACTCATTCATATCTTGTCTATGGCTGCTTTTTTTTTTTTTTTTCACACTGCAGTGTAATTATGACAGAGAGTGTGTGGCCCACAAAAATCTAAAATATTGCTCCTGGCCTTTTTGGGGAAAAAGTTTGCCAACCCCTGCACTATTCTCCTCTGTTGAATCATTGTGACGTGAAGACAGATTTTCCATTGTTTGACCCCAGAAGGGTACGGGTCCCGTTGCCTCTGTAGATGTTAATAAAGTTATTCTCTCAGATTTAAGTTCAAACAGAGCTTACCATCAGGGTACTCACAGGAAAGGGATAACACACTCATTCTGGCTATTGATAAAATATTTATTAAGGGACTATTTCCAAAGGTGTGGAAGGAGTTCAGGGATATAAAAAGGGATGTTGCAGTACCCCAAGTTTAGTACCTGCGAGGCACCCTTATCTACCCTAGTCCTGAAGGTGTCAGGAAAGGAGAGGAGGGAACCAGAACCTAGAGAGGAGAGCTGTATGGAAAGTCGCTTGACACGAGTTGCGGCTTTCAACAGAGACCTGCATCGAAGTCACGGTGACCAGTAGGGAGGAAGCCAGAGTAACATATATCCTGACCTTTCTCTCCTGTCCTGAGGTACCGTGCTGGGGTCTCCCAATGGCTGAAGTCAACCAGAAAGAAGAGGACAAAGGATTCTTTCACTGCCTCCTATACAGGTCTCCCTCCTGGGGGCACAGCAGAGAGCGGGGAAGGATGAGTAAGTGAAAGACATCCAGCACTTGGAGTTTAGGTTCCTAGACTCGAGATCAGAGCTGTCTTTTAGAACTTTATGCAGTAATGGAAATGTTCCTTACTTTTGTCTAATATGCCAGCCACTAGCTACATGTGGCTACTGAGCACCAAGCATGTGTCCATGGGCTTAGGGGCGGAATCTGTCATTTTATTTAATTGAAATGAATGGAAATTAAAACAGCCACCGGGAGCTAGTACCTACCATAGAGGACAGACGGCACGGGTCTGGTGGATTTCTATTTTCCTGCATGCATGGACGCCAGTGTGCTTTGCTGGACTGTCCCGAGATCTTCTGTCCCCCTGGTTCTCTGACAATTCATTTCTGGACATTCTGAGATAGTCTGTCTCTTTCCTCTTCTAGAAATAATATCTGAAAGCTCACGACCTCTAAGAAGCGTCACTTCCTGGCCTCCTTTCATGACTTTGTCTGCCTAGCATCCCACCTCGGACCTCTTCCCCTTCCTTCCCCCTGTGCAGTCACATGATGGTCCCTCAACCGAACTGGAAAACCCTTCCTGGTGATTTCAGGGAAGATGACTGTAGAAGGCTCTCTGAGCACATGACAGGGTGTCTGTTTTCTGTTTTCAGCAAAGATCTGGGGTCTCTGCCTGTGACCTGGGGTTTGACTGTGCCTATCAGCCTTGACGCTTTGCTTCAAGAGTCAAGATGCGCCCATCGAGAATGATTCGGTTTTATCCGTTCCCTTCCCCGGAGGTAGTTGGTAAAACTTCCGCTCAGAACTTGAGACTTGGTTGATTGTGCTTCTTAGCTCTGAATGTTCCATGTGTGTTTCGGAGGGAAGCTGGGAGAGGTCACACCGGGATGGCTTTGTGGATTCTATTAACCCCAGAGCCTCCCCTCACTGTTTTCTCTTTGTGATTGCCACTGTTGCTGTTGAAAACACATCATGATTTTGAATGTGCATAATCTCAGGTCTGATGCAAAGTTAATACCAATTGCTTGATTTTCGCACCAAGACATTAATTACTATTTGTTTTGCATTTACATTCACAGGTATCTGTGGAGGCAAATTAGCATACTCTGTTGTTAGGCCATTATTAAAGTGACAGTTGGGAAAACATTTGAAAAATATTGTCTTTCTTTCTGCTTTTGTCTCTGGCATTGCCGTTATTATTCTTTATCTTCTTGGCAACTTACGTTCGTTGCACGATCTTGAAATTCCCGATAAGTAAGGGGAACCGTTCTGGGACACTGGGACTTAGAGCAAAATCCACGGTGTGGGGACTCGGGCTTCCTCATGGCTTTTGCATCTGTGTGCAAACAAGCTGAACTGGTCAGGCTGTTTAAAGCTGGTGAATCAGAGGCACCTGTGAGATAATCTTTTGTTGCTTAAATCCTTGGACGGGCACAGCCAACACATTTGGCTGGCTGCTTCCTGCGGTTGGACCTGCCTGTGTCTGGGCTGCGAAGAGTAAGCAAAGGAGAATGACGGTCTTTCATCATTGTATTAGCAAAGAATCCTGAAATCGGATTCATGTGGCCTGGGGATGCCGGGGAGTCGCTGAAGACACTTGGGGAAGGCGCTTCATTTTCATATCTGTGATAATGCGACTCGCCCCAGCATGTCGTGGCAAAGCTCCAGTGAGGCGAAGCACCTTGTCAACACTGGAGAACCACGCACGTTTGACAGGTGGCTGCGGCTACAGTTGCCTGTTTTGTTTTCTCCTTTGGTCTTTTCCTGTGAAGGTGAGATTTGGCCATACTCTCACTGGGTGTTCATCCTCCTGCATCCGGGGCTCATCGCCGGGGTCCCTGAGTCTGGCTCCGCAAGAAATGATTGAACGTCGACACTGCCAGGTACAGGGTGTTCTGGGTTCCCATCCTTGGGGACTGAACGATCCGGGACAGCTCAGGATGTGTGAATTTTCCCCAAAGATGGGAGAATGTATTCGTTCGATTAATAGATTAATCTGTTCATGGAACAATCTTTTGTTGAGCCTCTTATGAACTGGGTCCTGTGTCAGGCACCGGTGACTGAAAGCGCACAGGGTAAGGTTCCCTTCCTGCAAAGTTGCCAAACTCTTTGTGCGCTGTGCCTACAAATCCCTTGTGGGCTCAGTCTCACATTCAGAGTTCAGGACGCTCCCTGTCCTCACTCCCAGGGGATTCTGGCCAGGCAGCAGGAGTTGAAAGCTGCATTTTGAACAAGTCCCTGGGTGGCGGAGAACAATTGGAAATACTGCACTGGGGAATCCATGTGCTGTAAGACACACACACACACACACACACACACACACACACACATACACACACACACACACACACACACACACACACACACACACAGAGACACGACTAAATCAGTGTGGGAGAGCCAGAAAACGTTTGTCCGAGGTGGAAATCAGCTGTTCAGGCAAAACCTGCTTCCTGCCTCCACCTGACTTCCTGGGCCCTTCCTGCCCTCGGTCGTGATTTCTTGCCCTCAGCAGTGAAACAGCCATAGACGGCCTCTTCACAGCCCTGAAGTTCCATTATAAAATATGAACATTTTTATACAGAAAAAGACAGGGAAATATTTTGTGCATTATACCGTAAGTTTGTCCCCCTTATCGGTAAATCTTTTTGGAAAGAAAACCACCTTGGGTCGCAGTGTTTCACGCTCTTTGGCACACTACCCTTTGTGTAACTGATTTGTTTATTTTTTATTAGTTTTGGATACAACGTCAGCAGTGGCTATGTAGTGAACCTTTACTCGGTGACTGCATGAAGCACATTCCATGCATTATCTCATTTAATCTTTGCAGCCAATCTATAAATTGAGTGTTGTTGTTTCCCCCATTTTACAGAGGATACAACTGAGACTTGTAGAGCTAGCCTCTGGCCCAAGGTGGCCCATTCACTGATGGCATTTCCAAATTTCTATGCTTGCTTTTTTAGTGTTTCTTTATTTTTGAGAGAGAGAGAGAGAGAGAGAGAGAGACAGAGTGTGTGCAGGGGAGGGTCAGAGAAAGAGGGAGACACAGAATCCGAAGCAGGCTCCAGGCTCCGAGCTATCAGCACAGAGCCCGACGTGGGGCTCGAACCCACGAACCATGCGATCATGACCTGGGCCGAAGTCAGACGTTGAACTGACTGAGCCACCCAGGCGCCCCTGCAAATTTCTATTCTTCTAAATGGCACCAAAATGCCCATTGTGGGACAGAAACCTTTGGCCATGTGCTTGATTATTTCTTTATAACTGATTTCCCAAAGCAGGGATATTTGGGCGATTCTGTGCCTCATCCGGACAGACCTTCTTCCCTGACCTTTCCTTCTCTCTCAGTCGCCCTCACTGCCCCAGGAGCCCAGGGCTTTAGTGCTGTGCCTTTACTTCCCTGCTTTCCTGTGACTACCTCCCTGTCACAGATAGAGGGCTGTGAGTCAGGGCTCCTGGGACCCCCTTTCTTGGCCACCAATGTCTCCTCACGTCTCTGTGGGCAGTGACAAGTAAAGGCCAATAAAATCAGATCGGGGTGATGCTGTGACAAGGTGTCAGCACCTATGGTTGTCCCTGGATTGTGACAGGCAACTGGGCAAGCTTTCTCCACGACCCCTGGGTGACGAGTGACAAACAGCATCCATCACGAGCACGGCTGGACTGAAAGCAGGAGACTGCTGAAGGCAGCTGTGAGGAAGTCCCCCAGGCCTCCTGCCACCGTGAGCCCCTGGGACACCGCCAGCGGGAGACCTTCACAGGCCAGGCAGCAGGAGGGGAGGTGCCGGTAAGCAGGGAGTTAATAGCACGTGCTCTCTCCCTCCCGCAGGACAGGCCGAGGGTATTCGGAGGTTTGAGGGTCCCCAGCTTTTGGAGGTTCCATCCTGCACCATCAAAAACATTTCAAAACGCACTCACATCTCAAATTAAGCATGTAAATTGAGCTGCATTCAGTAGTCGCCATTTGGAGTATTTTGCAGGCATTTCGTGAACATTTATTTGTTGTCATTTTTTTTCTACTGATCCGCTGGAGCCATATTTTGCAAAGTCCTAATATTTTTGGAGGCCCTTGAGTAATTCCATGAGCACTGAGTTTGTAACGCCCCTGTGGGTAAAACAACCCTACCCTCTCAAGGACTCCAAGAAAGAGACCCTCCAGCTTATTTGTGACCTACGTGCAAACCTGTCCTCTACTCAGCCCCAGACTCCCTTGGCACCTTCCTCCTTCGTGTTTCAGTAGCACCCAGCTTCCATTGGCGCATAGGGACGATCTATGCTTGGTTGCTGTCGTATCTGTCTCCTATGTTGGAACTGGAACCGGGACTCTCTCTCATGCCTGAGCCCCCAGTGGCTTCTCAGGGATGCCAAGTGGGACATAACAGGACCTCAACACATGCCTGTCAAATGCATGGAAGAAAGGGTGGTGGCTGGAGCTGCGAGGCATGTTTCTGGATCTGGCTTCTCAAAATTCGATCCCTGGTTCCAGAGTGGCAGCCGCAGCTAGCATTAGCTAGAAGTGCAGGTTCTCAGGGTCCTACGCTAGAGTCAGAGTCAGGAACTCTGGACCGGGGTTACCTCCAGGGGATACCAATGCACTCTGAAGACGGAAAGCCATGCTCTGTATCAGGGCTTCTCCAAATGAGCACCCAAGGGTGTCTTAAATTGCAGATTCTGATTCAATATGTTTGGGATGGGACTGAGATTCTGCATTTCTTTTTTTTTTAATGTTTATTTATTTTTGAGAGAGAGAGAGAGAGAGAGGGAACCGGGGAGGGGCAGGGAGGGGGAGACACAGAATCCGAAGCAGACTCCAGGCTCCCTCCGAGCCGTCGGCACACAGCCTGACTCGGGGCTCGAACTCACGAACCGTGAGATCATGACCTGAGCTGAAGTCGGACGCTTAGCCGACTGAGCCGCCCCGGTGCCCCTGAGATTGTGCATTTCTAACAAGCTCCCAGATGATGCTGGTACTGGGTGCGTGGACTGCAGTTTGAGTAGCAAGGCTCTAGACTATCCCAGTCCAAGGTCCAGCTTACTCATTGCCAGGCAAAGAGAAGGAAATCTATACTTGGTAAGTGACATCAATTCTCTGAGCCTCAGTTTCCTTATATGTGACAGGGGGACAATGATGCTTCCTTCACGAGCTTATGATTACGGATAAATGAAATAATACGCAAGGCACAGTGTTGGGACATTGTGGACGCTTGGTAAATACTTCTTTTCCCTCGATCCTTTCCATACAACTCCTTATCATTTCTTTTTCTCTCTAATTCAGGTATTAAAGCTCTTAAACACAAAGGCTGTGCTTTTATCCTTCTGAAGCCAGCCAGCGAAGGTAGTTATTTGAATGACTGATGTTAAGCGATGAGAAAAACCTTTAAAATCTCCAATTTTTCTTACGATCGTTTAGGATCTGACAAACAGGATTAAAAAGGATGGGGTGAATTCACAAGGGGTAGGAGTCAGGAGTGGAAGGAAG